>NC_081841.1:114788443-115434176 GCF_963259705.1 Myotis daubentonii
AAGTATTGCTACCCCAGGTTTTTTTTTTTTTTACTTTACATTCTCCTGGAAAGTTTTTTCCCATTCCTTCACTATCAGTCTGTGTGAGTCCTTTGTTTTGAGTTGAGTCTCTTGTAGATAGCAGATAAATGGGTATTTTTTTTCTCATTCATTTAGCTTCCCTATGTCTTTTGTTTGGAGCATTTAATTCAATTATGTTTAAGGTTATTATTGATAGGTACTGGTTTGTCACCATTTTTATTCTTTATGCCTGTCTTTCTTCTTCCCTTCTTATTTCTTCTTTTTTACATCAGTCCCTTTAGCATTTCTTGCATTGCTTGCTTGGTGGTAATAAACCCCCTTAGCCTTAGCCCTTTTTTGTCTGTGAAGATTCTGATTTCACCTTCAATTTTGAATGATAGCCTTATTGGATATAGTATTCTTTGATTCAGTCCCTTGGTTTGCATCACTTTGTATATTTCATTCCATTTCCTTCTGGGCTGATGTGTTTCTGTTAAGAAATAAATTGATAATCTAATTGTAGATCCCTTGTAGGTAACTTTCTGTCTCTCTCTGGCAGCCTTTAAGATTCTTACTTTTCCATTGGTGTTTGCCAATTTAATTATATGGTGTTTTGGTGTCGGTATTTTTGGGTTCATCTTGTTTGGGACTCAGTGTGCTCCTTGAACTTGGGTGATATTTTTCTTTCCAATATCAGGGAAGTTTTCTGTCATTATTTCTTAAAACAGCTTTTCTCTTCCTTTCTCAGATTCCTCTCCTCTGGCACCCCTGTTATACAAATGTTGTTTTGTTTTGTGTTGATCCAAAGCTCCTTTGGCACTCCTCCTTCTTTTAGGTTTTATTTTTAGTTGTTGCTCTACTTAGGTGTTTTTCCCATCTTGTCTTCTAGCTCGCTGATGCGTTCCTCAGCTTCTTCTAGTCTACTGTTGATGCTTTTTATTGTGTTCTTTGTTGCAGCTATGTCTTTCTTCATTTCTTCCTGATTCTTCTTCATTTCCTCTTTATTCTTACACGTGTTGTTGAATTTGTCTTCCATCCTTTTCAGCATCCTTATGACCATTGCTCTTTATTTTTCCTCTGACAAATTGCTTACCTCCATTTTATTTACTTCCTATTCTGGTGATTCCTCTTTTTCTTTCATATAGGGACTATTTCTTTATCGTCCCATTTTTGCTCCTCTCAGGTTTTTTGGTTACATGGCTCATTCTCTACCATGTTGACCAAAAGTCACAAAATAACACTTGACAAGACACAACACAGAGGGAACAGACTAGGAATGTATTCATGACATCAATAACCCCAATAAAAGTGACCACCAGAGAAAAGAGATTGGGGGAAAGAAAAGAGTGCAAAAATGATATTGAGAAAAGGAAAAAAAAATAAGAGATAAAAAAAGAAGAAAAAAATAAGGGTAGAATGTATGTATATGGGGAGAAAACTCCAAAAAACCAATAAATAAACCAAAAAATGCAAACAACAAACACCCAGAAAAGAAGGTGGGCGGGGACTAAATCTGAAGAGGCAGAGCTTATTTCCAGAAAGTAAGGTAAAGGAATTGAATGAGTGAGGGAATAGCCATTGTTAAGTATAGAGGAGATATAAAGAGAATGAGTGAATAAGAAGAAAAGTAAAAAAAAAAATGAAATAATCAATAAAAATTCCCTTTTCTTTAGTCTATCTATCTATATATTCATCTATTTTTGGAAAAGGAGAATAGAGTAGAGAGCAAATAGGTTTCAGTTTGGTGTGTGAAACTGATTAAGCAATTAGGAGAAGAAGAGAGCAAGCAAAGAGATGGAAAAAAGCATAAAAAATTGGCTAGCGAAGAAAGAGAAAAGAAAAGGGTGCATTTTAGATATATGAGTAAGCCAACTGAGACTACTATAACAGTAATGCATCAATAAAGCAGATAAAGAAGATCAATTTTTAACAAGGAGTAAAAAGAAAGGAGAGAGAAAAAAACTAAAGCAGGAACAGGAGAAGAAAAGCAGGATGAAAAAGGGAGAAGTAATGAAGGGTTGGCAAAAAGGATAAAATTATATAAAATAAAATAATGATAACAAAAATAAAAATAGAATGTATAACAGTAATGCAAGAAAAATAAAATGTTAAAAAAATAAGATAAAATAAATTTTTTTGAAGTAAAAGTTAAAAAAAAGTGAAGTAATGAAGTGTCGTTCACTTCAGCTGTGTTTTAATGTCCCATGGGGGCTGGTTTAAAACCCTTCTTTACTATTCTCTCTGCCACTTCTCAGTTTCCTGTTTTGGTATTCAGCACTTTGTTGAAGTTCCCAGTGATCCATCACTCCTCTGTGTCTGTCTCCACGGCCTTGATTTCCAGCAGGCAGGACCAATCTGCCCACTTGTTTGTCTGCCTGCTTTTAGTCATATTTACACAAGTGTCTTTTTCTGACACAAGCTCTAGTTGGGGATGTTGCTGTATTAGTTTCTGGGACCAAATGACCCCTCAACCCAGTCCCGAAGAGCTCCCTGGGGTATTCAGAATGCTTCTTTTCCTGCAGAGCTTGAGGCTGGATGTGGCTGCGCTGCTAGGAGGGGTTGGCTCTTTGGGAGAAAAGTGGCTGTTTAAGGTTGGAGGGACTGAACTGTCCCTGAGCTGGATTCCTGGTTGCCTCTTGCTGTTTTGCTCCCCAGCCTCCACAAAACCAGCTCCACCTGCACCACAGCCTCAGTGAGTGTTTGTTATCGAAAGATCCTATGTACTGGGTTTAGCAAGTAAAAGCAAGAAAAATATAAAGACAGGGCAACTTTGCCACTGCATGTTTCTCTCCCCCTGGCACTGCATGGTCAATGCAAAACTTCAGGCTGCCTTTCTGGTTGCAGCCTCCCACAGCTGTGGACATAGATCTGGATTTCTGACTGCCAGCAGCCCTGTGGACCCCATTCTATATTTGAGTGTTAGGTGTGTTCCCAAGGAACGCAGACTTGGTATAGTACCTTTTCCTTCTGACCTTCTAGTCCCAGTTGCATATGTCTCTATCTCCAGCCCAGATCCCTGATCCTACCATTTTCCAGGCATCCTCTGTCCTTTCCAGCCACAGCTTGTCTCACCAGCTGTGTTTAATTTTCCAATTCCAGGTGGATGTTATTCCATTTAGTTGTTTCTTTTATCTGCTCCATGAGAAGCTGCAGGACACATCTGCCTATCCGGCTGCCATTATGTCTCCCCCCCCCCCCCAGACAAACTTTAGGAGACAGTGTCTAGGGAGGATGGAGTCTCAGTGTTCATGGGTTCACAGCCGAGGCAGCAGGTCCCCAGCTGGTGTGGCTGTAGTGTCCTGGTTGGTGTCTGAGGGCTCCCAGGATGGAGGTGAGGCTGGGCTCCCCATGACAGCAGCTCTCCCCTTCAAAATGGCACAGCCTCTGCAGCAGAGCCAGCTGCTTCAGGAGAGATTGCAGCGGTAGCGGAGGATACCTGGCTAGGGGAGCCTGGTCTGCCAGGCCAATAGTCCTGTGGAATATAACTGTCACACACACACACACACACACACATACACACACACACCACACGTCCACACACTCCCCTTTCACTCCTTCACTCACTCACACTCTCTTCCTCAGTGCTGTCTTGTCAGCTGCCATCTTGGATCTCTCCTTGTCCCAAATATCTCTTAACCCTAGTAGATACCTTTTCAGGCTGGGTAGAAGCATTCCCTGGTATGTCTGTAAAATCCTCTGAGGTCACTCAAACTCTCATTCTTCATTTCATTCCCAGATTCTACTTCCCCACCTCATTACATTCAGATAATGGACCTTCTTTCATATCTCAAATAACTTAACAGGTCTCCTCCACTCTGAACACCCAGTGAAACTTAAACCCCCTACCGGCCCCAACCTTAAGACAAGGTAGCAAATACAAATTTCTTAATTAAGTCTCACCTAACTAAATTAACTCTTGAAACTAAAGAACTTTGAACTACTCTCCTACCTCTAGCCCTTATGCATATCAGGGAAACCCCTCCCCTCATGCACCCTTTTTTCTTAGTCATTTTGAACTCATGTATAGAAGGCCTTTCTTATTAGGAAATATTCTTTCCACAGAGACCCCTTTAGGTTACTATGTCCCCATTTTTAAATCTCATTTGAAAATTATTGAGAGAACATGCAGATCAGGTCCTCCCTCAATCTTTTTATGGGAGACATCCCCGTACTCTTCTTTAGCCAGGGGACTGGGTCCTCCTAAAGGAAATCCATCTGTTAAATAATTTATAGTCCCAATGACAAAGCCTAACTACTCCAACTACAGCTAAATTATCAGAGAAAACTCCATGGTTCCACCTTTCCAAATTAAAAACTGTCCCAGGAATACCTCCATCACATGAACTGGAGTCCCCTAAATATTACAGCCATCAGATCAGGCTCATCAGACTCTTCCTTACCGGCATCCCAGAAGAAGAGGATGAATAAATGATCATCTCTGCATGTGCTCCCTGTATACTGAGCCTATCAACCCTGACTTCCCTGAAAGCCCATCTCCTCTCCCAATATCAATCCTCAAGGTCCAAGCTACTGCCCCATCTCCCTTTGCATTAGGATTCTCACCTTTAGTCAAAAGTAAACAACCAGCATTTCTATGAGCACACCCACTTTAAACACACTCTTACTTTTAAGAAAATATATATTCAACAAAGTACAAGAGGAGACCATCCTACATAATAATAGACAAACATTGTAATTAACTGTAGCTACAACATGCTTCCCATTGGCTAATCAGGGCGATATGCAAATTAACTGCTAACCAAGATGGTGGCCGGCAGCCAGGCAGCTGAAGCGAACAGGAGGCTTGCTTGCTCTAGTGATGGAGGAAGCCAAGGTTCCTCGCCTGCCACTGCTGGCCTCTGAGCTTGCACTTTAAGAAACAATGTTGCAATTATAGAAGTTAAACAAAACCCAGAAACCTGCTTTCAGCCAGCCGGGCTTCAGCCAGCAGGATCGCAAAAGGTGTTTCAATTATAGAATCCAAACAAACCCAGATCCCTGCTTTCAGCAGCCAAGGTCTCAGAGCTGCAGCTGGGCCTCAGAGCTAAAGCTGGCTCTCAGCTTCAGTGACAGCCATAGAAGCTAAATACATCTCAGAATAAAAGAAAAAAAGGAGAAGTTGGGAGCTTCAGTCACCCGCCAGCCTGAAAACGGCCCTCAGCCCCTCACCCAGACTGGCCAGGCACCCCAGTGGGGACCCCCACCCTGAAGGGGGTGCGTCCAGCTGCAAACAGCCATCATCCCCTCATCCAGGTTGGCCAGGCACCCCAGTGGGGACCCCCACCCTGAAGGGGGTGCAGGCAGCCTAAAAACGGCTCACAGCCCCTCACCCAGACTGGCCAGGCACCCCAGTGGGGACCCCCACCATGAAGCAACAAGATGGTGGCTAATTTGCATACTGAAGGAGGCTGCAGCGGGCAAGGCTGTCTGAGGTCTGGGACCAGATCTGTGACCCTGCCAGGCGGGGGGCAGTGCTTGAGGCTGTCCGCAGTCTGGGACCTGGATCCATGACCTGGCTGGCGGGGGGCAGCGCTTGTGGCTGTCCGTGATCTGGGACTCAGATTCGTGACCTGGCAGGCGGGGGGCAGCGCTTGAGGCTGTCCACAGGACCAAGACACAGATCTGTCACCCTGCTGGGCGGGGTCAGTGCTTGAGGCTGTCCGCGGGACCAAGACACGGATCTGTGACCCTGCCGGGTGGGGGGCAGTGCTTGAGGCTGTCTGTGGTCCCAGGACTTGGATCCATGACCCTTCCCTGCGGGGCGGCAGCTCGCACAGGGGCAGATAGGCCGGGGTTGGGCAGGGCAGGACGACTGCCTTCCACCCAGCCCCAGTCACTTTGGGCAGGTGAACAGCGCAGAGAGCCTCTGGATAGGGGAGGCATGCTGGCGGAGGACAGCCTGTACTCTCCAAATGGCGGTGATGACAGCTGTGAGCGCACCAAGCGGAGCCTGCAGGCTGAGCTGAAGTAGCGCCTGCAGGCCATCAGCGCTCAGGAGTGGCTGCACAAGATCCGCCTCCTGGTCAAGAAGGTGCAGGATCGCAGGGACAGCCACCGTGGCAGGCCAGACTGATGTCCTCCTGGCCGCACCACAAGGGTTTGCGGATCTGCAAAGCCAGAGGCCTCCGGTGTGCACATCCCCCCCTGGCGTGTGAACATCCCCCAGCACACTGTCACCCTCCCGCACCTGCAACAGTTGCAAACCAAGGCGTGCACAAGTTCCCCCTGCCTCTCCACCACACTTCCATCAACTCAGCATGCCTAACACCCCCACAGGATGTGCACACATCCCCTCTGATGCGCTCACGTCCTTTGGAGAGTGTCTGGGTGTTCTGGGTGCTGAGGGTGGGCACCTGTGAGATGACAGTGAGAGGGCGGAGTGGTGATGCCCTGTTCCCATGGAGGCCAGTGCAGCTATGAGATAACCTCTAGGGGGTTAATGCAGGTGCTGAGGTGGGAGCAGATGAAGGCAGACATACCTGGTAGGCGAGGGCAGCTCTCGCTGAGGTGCCTTCGGTCAGCATTCAAGATCAAGAACCCAGAGGTGGAGAGGAATTCCATCCTCTCAGTGAAACAGTGGGATAGTCGGGGCAACTGTAGAGGAGGAATGTGCACTTTGGGTGCCAGCACCCATGAGAGAAGGCTGCCCTGACTGAGCCTCGCTTGCTTGGGGCCTAGTGCACTCCTGCTGGGCAGCGGGTGATAGGACGTGCTTTTCCAAATTAATGAGAAAAAACGTTGATTCTCCTGCTGCCCACGAAGGTGGAAAGTGAAGTGGGGAGACATGTGGGGAATGAGCAAGGTTCCCTGTCTGGGGGTTCCAAATATGCTGTTGGTTTCTTTCACCGCTGACTAGAGATATACAGGGTGTCCCCCCCAAAATGTATACACACTCTGAATACCTACTAATTCCAATGGTTTTAAGCATAAGAAAGAAACAACAATGGAGCTGTTATCTGTTAAAAGTGTGGGCACAAACAGGTAGTTGGACATTCCCTGAGGGGTCTCAGATTGGAGAGGGTGAAGGCCAGACTGAGGGGCCCATCCCCCCCCACCCCAGTGCATGAATTTTGTGCACCGGGCTACTAGTCTATAATAAAAGCTAAGAGCAGAAAATTTTAAAACTTTTCTTGCTATCAATGTTTCAGTATTTTATGTTATTTAAGTCTTTCTACAAGGGGACTTTGATTACCCATGGGACAAAATTTTCTTCTTTCTAGATCCCAAACATACCCTTTCTCCCCTTGGGACAATCCCAATCCTAGAAGTGGGGATTAGCTCTCCTTCTCATCCTATTCCAGCCCTCCTCTCCTACACCCATAAGCTACACCCATAAGCAACTTTCTCACCTCTACTCATCTCAAACAAACACTTAACCTCACCCATTCCCTCCTAAACCAGAAATTTCTGGCTCTGTCTTTACCACACCTCTTTAGCATATACCACCATTCTTATACCAATCAAGAGATGGAATCAGGCAAAAATCTCTCTACCTTGAAAAAAGGGTTTCTCAAAAAGCAGACACACTTCTAGGTAATTATCTTACAGCACAGGAAAATAAAGCTTCCCCTCTTTTTTGTCTCTATAATCAGGGAATTTTCTTTCTCTGTGGGGAGAAAACATACATCTGCCCCTGACCAAATGAAGAGCAGCCTGTACTCTCATCTATCTCTCACCCAATAGATATAGCCCCTAATAATAAATCTTTACCTGTCCCCATACCCCGTCATATCCGACATAAAAGGGCAGTCCAGATAATTCCTCTCCTAATAACCCTTGGCATCAAAACAAGGGTTGGAACTGGCATAGGGGGCCTAACCACTGCAACATCCTATTTTGAAATCCTGTCTCAGTACCTACAGGAAAGCTCTGGATGCCTAGCAAGGGGAAAAACTGGTTAAACAAGAACCTCATCCCCAGAGTAACCTATCCTCCCCTTTCATATCACTAGTCAGGAAACTCAGACCCCTGATCTTTTTCTCCCTAAAGATAACTTCTACAAGATCCAAGATAGTGGCCAATGGGATGGCAGTAAGCAAGATAGTGTGAATGAGTGAAAGAGCGAAGGATAGTGAGTGGATGTGTGGGGAGTGTGTGTATTTGTGAGTGATGGACAGTTATATTCCACAGGACTGTCGGGGACTGGTGGACCAGATTTATACTATCACTGAAATCTCTCCTGGAGTGGCTGGCTATGCCACAGAGATCATGCCATCTTGAAGGGGAGAGTGGCTGTGATCAGAAGCCCAGCCTTACCTTAACCTGGGGAGACGTCAGATACCTCCCAGGACTCTATAGCCACAACGTTCAGGGACCAGCTGCCTCAGCATGAACCCACGAACACTGAGACTCCAGCCTCCCCAGCCATGGGCGCATAAAAAGTTTGTCCAGGGGGAGACAAGGTGGCGGCCAAATATGCAAATGGGTCCTGCACCTTCACACAGAGCAGATAGAAGAAACAGCTGAATCCAATAACATCCACCAGGAATTTGCAAGTTAAACACAGCTGGTGAGGCAATCCATGTATGGAAAGGTCAGAGATTGCCTGGAGAGAGGTGGGATCTGGGATCCAGGTGGAGGGAGAAACATACCCAGAGGGGACTAGAATCTCAGAGGGGAGACTGTGCTGCACCAAATCCGCAGCCCTTGCGGTCAGTGTAGCCCTCGAATGTGGAAAGGGATCCACCTTGCTGCTGGCAGTGAGAGACTCTAGATCTAAGCTGTGGGACTGTGCTCAGAAAGGCAGCCTGAAGTTCTATACCAGCCATGCAGTGCTGGGGGAAAAAGACGAGAGATGGTGTGGTTGCATTGTCTTTATAATTTCATTGCTTTTATTTGCTAAACCCAGTGCATGGGCTTTTTCAATGAAAAACACTCACCAAGACTGAAGAGAAGATGGTTTTTGTGGAGACTGGGGAGCAGAATAGGGAGAGATGAGCAGGAAACCAACTCTGGGACAGTCCATTCCTCCAACCCAGTCCTGAGTGTGGCAGGGAAAGGAAGAGTCTATACACCCCCAGGGAGCCCTGGGGGGATGGATTAACAGGCCATTTGGTTCTGGAAACTAATACAGAAACACCACCATCCAGGGGATGTGTCAGAAATAGACACTTGTGTAAATACAGTACAACTGAAGGCAGGAAGAGAAACACACTGAGCAGAGTGATCACACCTGCTTGAAACCAAGGTTGTGGTTTGTGACACAGAGGAGCAGTGGATTGCTGGGAACTTCAACACTGTGCTGACTATCTGACAGGAAACAGACATGCCAGGTAGAACAGTAGAGATGGGTCTTAAACCATTCACCATGGGTCATTGGAGCTCTGCTGAAATGAACAAATTTCACTACTTCACATTTTTATTTTTTATCTTTTACTTAAGAAACTAAACATTTTTCTCACTTTATTTTACTATTTATTATTATATTTTTATTTTACTACTATTATTTTACATTTTTAACTTTTATTTTGTTTTCTTTTATTAGTGTTCTACATTCTATTTTATTTTTTAACATTATTTTACTCTCTCTTAATTTTTCCTTTATGCCAACACTTCCTTACTCACATTTTCCCTTTTTCATCCTGTTTCTCTTCCCCTGTTCCTGCTTTAGTTTTTCACTATCCTTTTTTACTCCCTTTTAAAAATTGATCTTACTCATATACCTAATTTCCTCTCCCCTTATCCAAGTCCATGCACACTTCTCTTTTTCTCTTTCCTCACCAGCCAATTTTTTCCTTTTTTTCCTTTATGGTTGTTGTTTGATTGTTTGTTAGCTTGTTATTTTCTATGCTTCTGTTTTTCCTCTCCTCACTTTTTCTCTTCTTCTACTAATAGCTTAATTAGTGTCAATCCCCAACTCAGGCCTGTCTGCTCTGTATTCTCCTTTTCCAAAAATAGATGAATACATAGATAAATTAAAGAAAGGGAAAATTATATATGTGTATATATATTCTTTTATATATATTAATATATATTTTTTCAATTATTTTTAATTTTTTATCTATTTTATTTTTAGTATTTTGGTTTTTTTACTTTTCTTCTTATACACTCATTCTCTTTCTATCTCCTCTATATTGAATCATGGTCATTTACCCATTCATTCAATACCTTGACCTTACATTCAGAAATAAGCTCTGCCCCTTCTGATTTAGCTTCCCTCCTAATCTTTTCTGGGTGTTTGTTTTTTGCATTAGTTGCTTCTTTTTTGGAGTTTTCTCCCCATATACATATCTATTTTTACCCTTCTATTTTCTTCTCTTTCTTTTCTCTCTTACCTTTTTTACTTCTCTCAATATCATTTTTGCACTCTTTTCTCTCTCCTAAACATTTTTCTCTAGTGGCCACATTTATTTGGGATTATTGGTATCATGAACACATTTGTGTTTGGTACACTCTGGGTGTGTCTTTTCATGTATTTTGTGCCTTTAAGTCAATGCAGTAGAGAGTGAGCTACAAAACCAGACACCATGACAGGAGCGAAAATGGGGAGACAAAGAAACAGCCTCCATATGAAAGAAAAGGAGGAATCACCAGAAAAGGAAGCAAAGAAAATAAAGGTAAGAAATATCTCAGAGAAATAATTCAGAGCAATGGCCATAAGGACGCTGAAAAGGATAGAGGACAAATTCAACAACATGTGTAAGAACCAAGAAGAAATGAAGAAAAACCATGAAGAAATGAAGAATGACATAGATGCAACAGAAAGCATCAAGAGTAGACTAGAAGAAGTGGAAGACCACATCAGTGAGCTAGAAAACAATGTAGAACAGAATACCCAAGCAGAGCAGCAACTGGGAAAAAAACCCCAACAACTTAAAAATCAGGTGGAGCCAAAACTGCTTTGGCTCAGTGGATGTAGCGTCAGTCTGCAGACTGAAGGGTCCCAGGTTCGATTCCGGTCAAGGGCATGTACCTGGGTTGCGGGCACATTCCCAGTGGGAGATGTGCAGGAGGCAGCTGATCAATGTTTCTCTCTCATCGATGCTTCTAACTCTCTATCTCTCTCCCTTCCTCTCTGTAAAAAATCAATAAAATATATTTTTAAAAAATCAGGTGGAGAACATAAGGAAGCTTTAGATCAACATGAAACAAAACAACACCCACAAAATATGGGTTCCAGAAGGAGAGGAATCTGAGCAAGGAACAGAAACCCTGTTTGAATAAACAATGACAGAAGGAGGGTGCGCTGATATTGGGAAGAAAAAACTACACAAGTTCATGAAGCTCATGGAGTCCCAAATAAGATGAGCCCCAAAAGACCAACACCAAGACACATCATAATTAAATTGGCAAACATCAATGACAAAGTAAGAATCTTAAAGGCTTCCAGAGAGAGACAGACAGTTACCTACAAGTGATCTATAATTAGACTGTAAACTTATTTCTCAACAGAAACACACCAGGCCAGAAGGGAATGGAATGAAATATACAAAGTCATGTAAAACAAAGGTCTGAATCCAAGAATAATTCACTCAGCAAGGCTATAATTCAAAATTAAAGGTGAAATCAGGAGCTTCACAGACAAAAAAGGAGCAAGGGAGTTTATTACCACCAAACCAGTAATGCAAGAAATTGCCCCGACCCGCGGGACAACAACGGGGGAACGAAGAGACACCCTAGGAGAATGAAACAAACAAGGGACACGAAAGAATGGAGGCAAGACAAGTCCTGATCAAGCCTCCAACTTTATTCTCACCACGGCAGAATATATACTGTTTTAGGGAAGGGGGGTGGGTAAAGGGGTCTATGGGCAGTAACCTATTACTAGAGATTTATTAGGCTCCTGATGGCTGTGCTTATCAGCGGGTGATATAGCAGGCTCCGGATGGCTGTGTGCTTATCAGTGGAGATGTGTGATTTAGCGGCTGTGGGAGGGTAGTTTATCTTTAACTGCTGGCCAATTTGCAAGACACAGGTGGTTTCTGGTAATTAGGAGTTTCTGGAGGAACCAGAAACTTATAGTTTTTAAGATGGCTTTGTCTAAGCCAATATCTCTAATGGCTCCCAACAAGAAATCATAAAGGGACTGTTGTAAAAGAATAAATAGGAAGGGAAGAAGGAACACAGGCATAAAAATTAAAAATTGCGACAAACATGTACCTATCAATAATAACTTAAATTGTAAAAGAATTAAATGCCCCAATCAAAAGATATAGGGTACTTCAATGAATAAAAAAATGACCAATATATCTGCTGTCTACAGGAGACCCACTTCAGAACAAAGAACTAACACAGTCTGATAGTGAAGAAATGAAAAAAAAATTTTTTTCAGGCGAACGAAAATGAAAATAAATCTGGGGTAGCAATACTTGTACCTGACAAAATAGACCTCAAAGTGAAAGCCATAACAAGAGATAGCAAAGACCACTTCATAAGAATAAAGGGAGCATTCAACAAGAAGACATAACTCTGGTAAATACATATGCACACAATATAGGAGCACCCAAATACATAAATAAACTTCTGGAAGATATAAAGGAAGAGGTAGACAGAAATACAGTCATAGCAGGGGACTTTAAAACCCCACTAACACCACTGAATAAATCCTCTAAACAAAAAATTAGCAAAGAAACAGCAAACCTAAATGACACACTATATGAGATGGAATTAATTATTATCTTCAGAACATTTCCTCCCAAAGCCACAGAATATATATCTTCTGAAGTGCACATGGTTAATTTTAAAAGAATGACAACATATTGGGACACAGGCAAAGTCTCTTCAAATTCAAGAAGATAGAAATCATATCAAGCATCTCAGATCACAATGATATAAAATAAGAAATTAACAACAATAAAAGCAATGAAAAAAATCAAACACTTGGAGGGTAAATATCATGCTATTAAAAAATGTTTGGGTTACCAAAGAGATCAAAGAAGAAATAAAAAGCATCCTGGTAACAAACGACAATGAAAACATAATAATCCAAAATCTATGGGACAAATGAAAGCAGTCTTGAGAGCAAACTTCATAGCTCTCCAGGCCTACCTCAAACAACAAGAAATAATGGTAATAAATTATCTAACCCTACAACTCAAAGAGTTAGAAAAAGAGCAACAAGAAAGCCCAGTGTAAGCAGAAGGAAGGAAATAATAAAGATCAGAGCAGAAATAAACAACATAGATACAAAAAACCAAACGCAATACAAAAGATCAACAAAGCCTAGAGTTAGTTCTTTGAAAGGATAAGCAATATTGATGAACCTCTAGCCAAGAAACCAAGAAACAAAGAGAGAGGACCGTAATAAACAAAATCAGATGAAAGAGGATTCCATAAATATACAAAGTATTGTAAAAACATACTATGAACAACTCTATTCCAACAAAATGAACAACCTAGACAAAATGGACATATTCCTAGAAAAATAAAGATTGCAAAACAGAATCAGGAAGAATAAAGAAACCTGAATGGGCCAATAACTACCAAATAAATTAAAGCATTAATCAGAAGTCTTTCAGCAAACAAAAGGCCTAGTCTGGATGCTTTACAGGGGATTTCTACCAAGCATTCAAAGAAGGACTAAAACCTATCCTCCTCAGACTATTCCAAAAAATTCAAGAGGAAAGCACATTCCCAAGCTCTTTCCCTGAAGCCAGCATTACCCTAATTCCAAAACCAGTTAAAGACAATACAAAGAAAGAGAATTACAGGCCAATATCCCTCATGAATATAGATCACAAAATCCTCAACAAAATACAGGCAAATCAGACTCAGCATTACATCAGAAAGATTATACATCATGACCAAGTGAAATTTATTCCAGGGATGCAAGATTGGTACAATATCCACAAATCAATAAACATGATACATCACATAAACAATGTGAAATCCAAAAATCACGTAAACATATCAATCTATGAGAAAAAAGCATTTGACAAAATCCAACACCATTTCTTGGTAAAAACCCTCAGAAAATGGGAATAGAGGGATCATACCTCAACACAATAAAAGCCTTATATGACAAACCTACAGCCAATATCATACTCAATGGGCAAAAACTAAATCCATTTCCCCTAAGAACAGGAACAAGACAGGGATGCCCACTGTCACCACTCCTGTTCGATATAGTACAGGAAGTGCTAGCCATACCAATAACACAAGAAGAAGAAATAAAAGGCATTCAAATGGGAAAAGACAAAGTAAAGCTGTCAATATTCACAGATGACATGATTCTGTATTTTGAAAACCCCAAAGACTCCATCAAAAAACTACTTGACCTAATAAATGAATTTGGAAATGTAGCAGGATACAAAATTAATACCCAGGAATCTATGGCCTTTTTATACACCACTAATGGACTCACAGAAAGAATAGAAGAACATACCATTTTCAAGGATTGGTGGAATCAATATCATTAAAATGTCCATACTATCCAAAGCAATCAACAGGTTCAATACAATCCCCATTAAAATACCAAAATCATATTTCAAAGATCTAGAACAAACTGTCCAAAAATTTATCTGGAATAAAAAAAGACTCCGAATAGCTCCAGCAATCCTGAGAAAGAAGGAAAAAGTTGGAGGGATCACATACCTGATATCAAGGTATATTACCAAGCCATGGTTCTGAAAACTGCCTGGAATTGGCACAAGAACAGACATATAGACCAATGGAACAGAACAGAGAACCCAGAAATCAACACAAACCATTATGCTCAATTAATATTTGACAAAGGAGGCAATAGCATACAATGGACTCAAGACAGTCTCTTCAATAAATGGTGCTGGGAAATTTGGTCATATACATGCAAAAAAATGAAACTAGATCACCAACTTACACCATACACAAAAACAAACTCAAAATGGCTAACGGACTTGAATGTAAGATGGGAAACCATGACAATCCATAGACAGCTAAATAGCAGACGTATGTCATAGCAATATCTTTGCTGATACAACTGCTAGGGCAATGGAGACTAAGGAGAAAATAAACAAATGTGACTACATCAAAATAAAAATCTTCTGGGAAATGAAGATGGCGACATAGGTAAACACCTGAAATTGCTGCCTCGCACAACCACTTAAAAACTGCAACTAAAATACAAAACAGACATCATCCAAAACCACAGGAAGGCTGGCTGAGTGGAAATTCTACAACCAGAAGGAAAGAGAAAAGCACACTGAGACTCAGAGGAGTTGCGGAAGTAAAGTGCAGAGGTATGGAGGTGCACTCGGAAAGGGCTGGCAACTGAGGATGTGGTTATCTTTTTCAATAGGGAGGGAGACACAAGCTCCTGACTGCTCTGAACTGCAGTTCCGGGTGAGTCTCTGGAGACCCAGACTCATACAGGGAGAAACTAGACTGGCATTGGCAGAACTCGAGGACGGCTTTCTCTCAGAGGTGCTTGCAGTGATTACCACAGGACACTGAGACCTGGGGCCTCTTAGGGCAGGGCTGAGGATCAGCCATAGCTGTTTGCTCCACTTGGTTGATTCCCTGAAACCTTGCCCCACCCAAGATGTGTGCAGAGACTTTTGCATATGAATGGCCTGGCCCTTTGCAATCTAAAATTACCTAACAAGCTGCAGCTGGGTCAGAGAGACCCAGAACATCCAAAAGAAGGCCCAAAGCCCCACAGCAGCTTGCATCGTTTCACAGCTGGGCCTCATCTGGGCACCTCCAAACCCCAAACAAGAAAGAGGAATCTGCAGATCTCTTTGTAGCTCCTGCAGGGTAGCCTCAGGCAGAAGCTAAATTAGGACATCCTTAGAGATCCAAGAGCCAGTGTACCCAGTGGTCAGAGTGGGACCATCCAGATTACAACTCCTCAGATCCATAAGGGACACACTCAGAGGGAAGATTCAGTGAGCACCAAAGCCCAACTGAAGCTAGTCGTGCCTCATAAGGGTGTCTTCAGCACAGAAGTCCTCCCACTGTAGACATAGCTGATTCTCACAGCCAATTGGCCAGGAGGTCAATTCCTCCCAGTGATACCAACAACAATCAAGGCTTAACTACAACAAGATTGTGCACATAGCCCACAAAGGGGTGCACCAAGAGTCCACCTCAGATAATTGGGAGGCTGAGCCACTGGGCCCTATAGGACACAGCCAAAATGTAGAGACAAAGAAACAGGTCACAAATGACAGAAATGGAGGAAAGCAAACTACTGGATATAGAGTTCAAAACCACGGTTATAAGGTTTTTCAAGAATTTCCTAGAAACTGCTGATAAATTTAGTGAGACCCTCGAGGATATGAAAAAGGACTAACTGGAAATTAAGCATACACTTACTGAAATAAAGAATAATATACAGAGATAAAACAGCAGACTAGAGGATCACAAGAATCAAGTCAAAGATTTGAGATACGAAGAAGCAAAAAACACCCAACTGGAAAAGCAAAAAGAAAAAAGAATAAAAAAATATGAAGATAGTGTAAGTAGCCTCTGAGACAACTTCAAGAGTACCAACATCAGAATTTTGGGGGTGCCAGAAGAAGAGAGAGAACAAGATATTGAAAACCTATTTGAAGAAATAATGACAGAAAACTTTCCCTACCTGGTGAAAGACATAGACTTACAAGTCCAGGAAGCACAGAGAACCCAAACAAAAGGAATCCAAAGAGGACCACAAGACACATCATAATCAAAATGCCAAGAGCAAAAGACAAAGAGAGAATCTTAAAAGCAGCAAGAGAAAAACAGTTAGTTCCCTACAAGGGAGTACCCATACAACTGTCAGCTGATTTCTCAACAGAAACTTTGCAGGCCAGAAGGGAGTGGCAAGAAATATTCAAAGTGATGAATGCCAAGAACCTACAACCAAGATTACTTTACCCAGCAAGGCTATCATTCAGAATTGAAGGTCAGATAAAGAGCTTCACAGATAAGAAAAAGCTAAAGGAGTTCATCACCACCAAACCAGTATTATATGAAATGCTGAAAGGTATTCTTTAAGAAGAGGAGGAAGAAGAAAAATATAAAGATAACAATTATGAACAAATACATATCTATCAACAAATGAATTTAAAAATCAAATGAATAAAAACTTTGATGAACAGAATGAACTGGTGATTATAATAGAATCAGGGGCATAGAAAGGGAGTGGACTGACAATTCTTGGGGGCAAATTTGTTTCTGGGGTTGGGGGAAGAGACTGGACTAAAATCGTACACCTATGGATGAGGACAGTGGTGGTGGTGGGGGGGGGGTAAGGGCAGAGGGTGGGGTGGGAACCAGGTGGAGGGGAGCTATGGGAGGAAAAAAGACGAACAACTGTAATAATCTGAACAATAAAGATTTATTAAAATTAAAAAAAATTAAAAAAAAATAAAAAGCTCCTGCACAGCAAAAGAAACTATCAACAAAACAACAAGAAAGCCCACTGCATGGGAGAACATATTTGCCAATGCTATTTCAGATAAGTGTTTAATCTCCAAAATTTATAGAGAATTCATACAACTTAACAAAAGGAAGATAAAAAAAATCCAATTAAAAAATGGGCAAAGGACCTAAATTGACACTTTTCGAAAAGAGGACGTACTGAAGGCCCAGAAACATATGAAAACATGCTCAAAGTCACTAATCATCTGAGAGATGCAAATGAAAACAAAATGAGATACCTTCTCACACCTGTTAGAGTGACTATCATCAACAAATCAACAAATGACAAGTGCTGGTGAGGATGTGGAGAAAAAGGACCCCTTGTGCACTACTAGTTCAAATGCAGACTGGTACAGCCATTGTGGAAGAAGTATGTAGTTTCCTCAAAATGTTAAAAATGGGGAGGGGAAGATGAGGGATAGCAGGATTGAGGTGAGGGAGAGGGTGTGAATGAGTTAAGGATTGAAGGGAAAGTGTGTGAACGAGTGAGGTATATTTGTGAGTGAGTGTGGGACACTTAAATCTGGCAGGAGTATCAGGGTATGGTAGACCAGGCTCTCTTGACCAGGGAGCACCTACCACCACCGTGGGTACTCCCCAGGCTGTGAGGGTCAGGCCCGAGCCCATGCCATCTTGAAGGGGAGAGCAGCCTCTTTTAGGAACTCATCAGTACCACCACCCAGACTGGCCTTGGACACTGCCTGCGACCCCTGCAGAAACTCCAGCCAAAATTCTGCTGTGCTGCCAACCTGCAGATCTGCAGACCTGCAGACACTAGGATGTCCACCTCCAAGGCTGCACAGCTCCTGCAGCAGTAACTTCAACTTCCCTCTCCCCGGCTGCCAACCTCTGGACACCTCAGTTGCGCCTTCCTAGAGTGCAGGCCTCCTGAGCCCACCGCCCCACAGGCTGTTCTTGGGTGCCTCTGTTAGCCCCTGCTGGGTGTGCTCGTATCCAAACAAGGGCACATGGCCCCTGCAACAGAAACTTGGTCTTACACCTTCCCACCTACCTGTACACAGACACTGCAGTCATGTGGCTTCTGCCCCTCTGAGTGTGCTGCCCTGGCAAAGGACTCCTGGGTGTGTCTGTGAGCTGCTGCTGGGTGTGCACAAATCCAACCAAGGTGCAATGCCCCAGCAGAAAAAAACTGAGTCTTCCCCCTCCACAGCTGCTGACTGCTGGACACTGCAGTCATGCCTTTCCAGTGCACAGGCCTACTTAGCCTTGCCACCCCTACAGGTAGATCCCAGGATCCTCTGTGAACCCCCACAGAGAATGCATAAATTCAACCAAGGATGCAAGGCAGCAAAAATTGGAACTTCCCTCTCCCAGGCTGCTGACCTCTGGGCACCACAGTTACAACTTTCCAGCATGCAGGCAACTGAGCCTGCTGCCCCTATAGATAGTTCCTGGGTGCCTCCTTGGGCCCCCACTGAACGTACTCATATCCAAACAAGGGTGCATAGCCCAGGCAGTAGAAATTGGAACTTACCCCTTCTCAGCTGCCTACCCAAGGGCACTAGAGTTGTGTGGTTTTAGCACACAGGCCCCTTGAGGCTGCCACCCTGGCAGATGACTCCTGGGTGCCTCTGTGAGCCGCTACTAGGTGCACTCATATCCAACCAAGGGCACAAGGCCCCAGCATCAGAAACTCGGACTTCCCACTCCTTGGCTGCCCACCTCTAGTCACTGCAGTTGTACCTATCCAGCACCCAAGCTCCCTGAGCTTGCTGCCTTGGCAGGCAAAACCCAGGTGCTTTACTGAGCTGCCTTAAGGCACAACCCAGGCTTCCGGCATCCAGTGGCCACAATAGCACTGCTCAAGCACATAGGACCCCAGTGCCCATTGTCCCAGCAGACAGCTCTTGGGTGCCTCTGTAAGCAGCCACTGGGCATGTGTAGCCAACCAGGGATGCACATCTCCCAAAGCAGAAACTGGGACTCTCCCTCCATGGGACCGGTGGCACACCACAATTGCTCTTATCCAGCATGTGGCCCCCATGAGCACCCACCCATGGTAGATGCTCCTGGGCACCTCTGTGAGTTGCCACTGGGTGTGTGCCTCTCCAACCAAGGATGCACATCTGCCTCAGCAGGATCCACAACATTACCCTCTAAGCTACCTACCTTTGGACAGCTTGGTAAGTTACTGAGGACTCACCTCACTGGATAGGTTCGCATTGTTTCAGCCACACTCCAAGATTCCCACATCCTCAGCTGCTGGATCCTGAACACCTTCATGATTCAGAGAGGGAAATCACTTTTGTTAGAGTCCCACTGCCTCAACCACAGACTATGAGACATCCTCCCCCCACTGTCACAGGCTTTGGGACCCTTGTAGTGAGTTGCAGAGTGATGCTAATCCAGCCTACATCTACACAATGGAACACTATGCCTCTATAAAAAAGAAGGAACTTTTACCATTTGCTATAGCATAGATGGAACAGGAGAGCATTATGCTAAGCGAAATAAGCCAGTCGAAGAAATATAAATATCACATGATCTCACTCATATGTGCGATATAATGATCAACATAAACTGATGAACAAAAATAGATCCAGAGACAAATGGCTGGGGAGGTGGGGGGTTAGTGATCAACCAAAGGACTTGTATGCATGCATATTAGCATAACCAATGAACACAGACACTGGGACAGTGGGGGCTTGCCCTCAGGGGTGGGAATGGCTGAGGGGGGGGTCAATTGGGGGAAAAGGATACATATGTACAATTTTCAACAAAAATAAATAAATAAATAACATCTAGGCCTCAGTTGTCTTTAAGCTCCAAGTCCAGGAAAGCAATAAAACTAGACAAGTGACCTGTGGCAGCCTCAAGACCAGCTTTTATCTCCCAAGTCACTCAACAGGAATGCTTTCAAGCTTTCTCCAACCAGTCTCTCAGGGAAATTATGCTGTTGTGACCTTCCACCCAACCAGGAGAAATATATACAGTGTTCCAGCCAACTACAATAAAACTCCCTCCCCCTATTATCTTTATGTCCCCCCTCAGCAGGAAGTAACTATGGAAGATATGACCTTCATCGCTATTCCATAAAACAAAAAGGCTAGAATGTTAGGTTTGATCAAATAATTGAATCAATACCTATCCCCTGGGAACTGACCTTTATGCCACTTCACAATGGACATTCCCTTTCACTTAGACCATATTGCATTTGCTAAGACCATTATCTCTCCCCTTTGAACCTTCCCAGAATCCAAACCTGTGTAAAGTTTCCCCCCCACCCCCTGCCACATCCCGTGTGGTTCAGGGTTCAGGATCTGGAAGAGGAGCCACACACAAATGAAAGAGAAGAGACAAGAGATAATTTGGAAATACTGGGGGGCAAGGCGGGCAAGTCCAACTCAAGGGGAAGGACTTCCACTGGTGCTCAGGCCTCACCCACCTTTTATTGGTTTGGGATACACCCATAGCCCTTAGTCAGGCAATTTCCAGTAACAGGCAGACTAGCCCATCAGCAAGGATTTACAAAATAATAAATGGGGAAGTTGCTTCAGCTACTATTGTCTGGACTAACAGTGGGTGCACAGCCCCGACCTTTGCCAGGCCTTCAAGGGTCACCAGCCTTCCGGGTTCCGTGTCCACACCTCTCTGCTAGTGAAGACAATAGGTGGCTTCCCACACAGACCTGCACAAAGAATTCTCCACCCAGAAAAATCCCACCTAGAGTCCTTTAAAACCTCTGACTCCCCATCCCTGAGTGCTGGCGCTCTTTTGGGGCTCAGCCCATCTGGTATCCACATGACCTAATAAATTCATAATCGCTCACCACTCAGCCTTATGCATGAGTGACCCTACACTTTTCATTTTACTCATTGTTTCCTTTGTTATGGTGAAATTTTTTATTCTGATGAAGTATCAAATTTTATTTTTGCTTCTTTTGCCTTCATTTTTGGTGCCAACTCCAAAAAAATCATTGTTTATGATATACACTAAATTATTTTTCATTACTAGATTATTACTAAAATATGTGCCTTAGTTGCTTTTATACCACCCTAATTCTCCTAAATCTCTTAATTATCTTGTCATATATACTCCAAAATATTTATTGAGAAAAACTAAGAAGAGATTAGAGAAGATCCTATATAATAAAAGGGTACTATGCAAATAGAACAAAAGGCAGAACAACTGAATAATCAATCAAAGTGTAATATGCTAATGATATGTTAAGGCTGCTCAATAGCTGCTATGAGGTGCACTGACCACTGGGGGCAGACAGTCAACTGGTCAGTCAGTCGCTATGAAGTGCATAGACCACCAGGGGTTATGCTCCAACCAGTAAGTTCATTTACTGCTGGGGTCCAGCTGATCAATTGGGACTGAGCAAGATGGGACAGAAATGCCCTGGAGCCCTATGGCGGTCCCTCTCCAGCCCGATCATGCACTGGTGTGGTCCCTCAGCCTGGCCTGCACCCTCTCACAATCTGGGACCCCTTGGGGGATGTCAGAGAGCTGATTTCAGCCTGATCGCAGGCCACTCCTCTTGGGAGGGCACCAAACACAGGGCTCATGGGAGGGAGCCAGATGCAGGGCTCATGGCTGCAGCAGTGCAAGCCACTCCTGATTGGGACTGATTGGGCATGAGCCCACAGCAAGCACAGTGGGGCCAGGATGAATGGGAGTGGCAGGTAGTAGCTGCAGGCAGCATTGGACTGTGAGGCCACCCAGAGGGACCCCACCTGTGCACAAATTCTTACACCAGGCCTCTAGTTTAATAATGAAATGATATAAGTACTATAGGAGAAAATTAGTTTTTCTACTTACAAATCTTCATTAAATTAAAAAGCATGGGTTTATATGAGTAGTTTCAGTGTTTACATAATTATTTCAATGGCATAGTATTTTACCTTAATATTTGTGTCTGCTCTTTTGGAGGTTATTTTGTTTACATTGATATTGTTTTCTAAAAGGTTTCTTTTTTTCTCGCATACCTTATATACACAGACATTGCCTTCATTTTACAGTTAAACTTTTATTAATTTATGGAATAGCAATTCCAATATTCCCCAAAAGAAATACCAGTTTCACAAATACAGCATTGCAAACACCTGGTTTAACAACCCATCACCTTGTGAATTATTCTTCTGCTATGGTAGACAGAATTCTAAGATGAGTCACCTTCACACCCCACCCAATATTTCTACTCCTTGATGTATAAACCTATTTATCATTCTCTCCTCTTGAGTGTTGGTGAGGACTGTGTTGGTTACTAATTAGTTGGCTTGAGGTAGTCATAATAGAGACCTAATCTTACCTAACCTACCTTTTTTTTTTTTTTTTATCCCATTCAAGTTGTTGCTGGGACTTAGTTCCTTGCTGTTTGTTGGGTGAATGTTTCTGTTTTTTTGGTGTATGTCGATAGAAGGCCAATTTGTAGAGACTGTCTGAAATTTCCATGAACCTAGCCACAATGTGATGATGATAGGTATAAGATAGAGAGATAGGTTATGTACAGGTTACACATCACTTCAAACACTCAAAGAAAGTTCCTAATGTCACCCTTTTATAGGCATAGTATCTGCCCAACCTAAATTTCTGGCAACATATGATCTATTTTTATCACTATGATTTTGTCATTTTTGAGTATAATTTATAAATAAAATAATATAGTACATAACCTTATGGTATTGTATTTTTGTGGGTATTTTCACTCTTTTAATTTTTAGTAATTCTAAAATTACTAAATTCTCGTTTATCATGACTTTAAATAGCATTTCCGTAATAAATAATGGTGCTGAATATGATTTTATATGGCATTGCCATCTCTATATCCTCTTTGGCAATGTGTCTGTTCAAGTCTTTCTTCTTACTTTCTAAAGAAATTATTTTATTTCAGATTAGTTCTACTATTTAAATGATATGAACTGATTTTTCAAAATCCACAAAGAGAAGAATACAAAATCTTTTCTCCAGGATGAATCAGACAACCAGAAAAATTATCTAACTATTTATTGAATTTATTGTCAAAATTGAGTTTATGATCAAAGAAATTGACTCCACATTATAAAATGTTCTGGAAACAAACAAACAAACAAACAAACAAAAACAGCTACAGTTTCAGATGTTTTCATGGGTGAATTCTACACAATCTCTTTCAGAAAAACAGAAAGGAGGAAATATTTCCCAACTCATTTTATGAGGCCAGATTTATCCTAATATCACAAACAGATAGTTCCAAACATAAGAAAATGAAAGAGCTTCACAAATATAGATAAAAAAACAAAATATAAAAATCCCTCATGAACATAGATGCAACAACCCTCAATCAAACATTAATCTACTTATATAAAAACCCTGGGTGTAACATCACCACCTGAGGCACGACCAACCAGAAGGAAGTCAGTCCTGCAGAGGTTATCTTGGAAACGGCTACACCCTCTCCTGAGCTGTTTCCTGGAGCTGTTTCCGGTAAGGGTGAGGTTTGAGGCAGGAACCCACCTTTGGAGCATGGAGGCATAAAGTGTGCCGCGCCAGCATGGCCAAGGGTGAACCTGAGTGGGGGTGGCTGAAAGGCTTAGAAAAGACAGACAAGAGAATGAAAGATGGGTCTCGGTGGGATGCTGCTTCTCTGAGAGACAGCGACCACACCCACAGCCATGTCTTTATTTTATAGCAGATGCCACAAGGCCAAGTAAGAGCATGACCAAGATGTTTACAACATTCTCCTGGGTTTCAATCCTACTCAACTACATGCACCTGAACTCTATCAAGCCTACATCACTCAGGCACATGGGGCCATGTGTTTGGACCATAGGTTCAAGCTTACAACTATAACTGTTGGTTATAATTGTGCTGGTAGAGCCCTGCCCTCCAAGCTGGGACTTGCATGTGACAATGAGAGGACTGCGCACTCTCATCAGTTCAAGGCTTGACCCTGTCCAAAACACTGTAGTGGCTCCCCACAGTAAAGTTTTAATACATGATATTAGAGGTTGTGGTGGTACTGTTTTACCCACAGTGTCTACAGGAATTGCTGAAAATTTACTTCTTGGTGGAAGAACCTTTCATTGCCAATATAAACGACCAATTCCATTAAATGAAACTTTAATTTCTAGACTTGATATAAACAGTGAAGTTGCTAAAACTATTAAAAAGGCCCAACTTCTCATTATTGATGAATGCATCCAGTCATGCTATAAATGCCATAGACAGATTACTAAGAGAAATTACGAATTTGAATGTTATATTTGGTGAGAAACTTCTTCTTCTTGGAGGGGATTTTTGACAATGTCTCAGTATTGTACCACATGCTATGGGATCGGTCATAGTACAAACGAGTTTAAAGTACTGTGATGTTTGGGGATGTTTCAGAAAGTTGTCTCTTAAAACAAATATGAGATCAGAGGATTCTGCTTATAGTGAATAGTTAGTAAAACTTGGAGATGGCAAACATGATAGCAGTTTTCATTTAAGAATGGATACTATTAGAACCAAGATGGCTGCATAGGTTAACGCTGGAGTTTGCTGCTTTGAACAACTACTTCAAAAGTGAAACTAAAAAACGGAAAGGACATCACCCAGAACCACAGGAACGCTGGCTGAGTGGAAGTCCTACAACTAGGAGGAAAGAGAAACGCATACGGACACTCAGAGGAGGCGCAGTGCTGAAGTCAAATTCTGAGGTGCGGAGTGCGCGGAGCGGGCTGGCGGCGGAGGGTGCGGTTGTTGTTTTCAATCGGGAGGGAGTTGCAGACTCTGAGCTCCAGATACAGGCGAGTCTTTAGGGACCCAGACTCAAACAGGAGAAGCGGGACTGTCTGGCTTTGGTCAGAGCGAGTGCAGCTTTCTCTCCGAGCTTTGCAGCGGGTGCTGGGACTCAGAGAGGCAGAGCCCCTAGGGACAGGACTGACAGCCGCCATAACTGCTCTCTCTGGCCCACCCTGTTGATCCTGTGCAACCTGCCCTACCCAAGCCCTGCACAGAGGCATTTGCCGGATAGCCTCAGGCAAAGGCTAGATTAGCACCTCCCTAGAGGACAGAAGTTCTCTCACTGCAGACACAGCTGATTCTCATAGCCACTTGGCCTGGAGGTCAAACCCTCCCTGGGATTAGCTACAACAATCAAGGCTTAACTATAAAACTGTGAACAAAGACCACTAGGAGGTGCACCAAGGAAGCATAACAAAATGCGGAGACAAAGAAACAGGACAAAATTGTCAATGGAAGATATAGAGTTCAGAACCACACTTTTAAGGTCTCTCAAGAACTGTTTAGAAGCCGCCAATAAACTTAATGAGATCTACAAGAAAACTAATGAGACCCTCGATGTTATATTGGGGAACCAACTAGAAATTAAGCATACACGGACTGAAATAACGAATATTATACAGACTCCCAACAGCAGACCAGAGGAGTGCAAGAATCAAGTCAATGATTTGAAATGTGAGGAAGCAAAAAACACCCAACTGGAAAAGCGAAATGAAAAAAGAATCCAAAAATGCAAGGATAGTGTAAGGAGCCTCTGGGACAGCTTCAAGCGCACCAACATCAGAATTATAGGGGTGCCAGAAGATGAGAGAGAGCAAGATATTGAAAACCTATTTGAAGAAATAATGACAGAAAACTTCCCCCACCTGGTGAAAGAAATGGACTTACAGGTCCAAGAAGCGTGGAGAACCCCAAACAAAAGGAATCCAAAGAGGACCACACCAAGACACATCATACTTAAAATGCCAAGAGCAAAAGATAAAGAGAGAATCTTAAAAACAGCAAGAGAAAGTAACTCAATTACCTACAAGGCAATACCCATATGACTGTCAGCTGATTTCTCAACAGAAATTATGCAGGCCAGAAGGGAGTGGCAAGAAATATTCAAAGTGATGAATACCAAGAACCTACAACCAAGATTACTTTATCCAGCAAAGCTATCATTCAGAATTGAAGGTCAGATAAAGAGCTTCACAGATAAGGAAAAGCTAAAGGAGTTCATCACCACCAAACCAGGATTATATGAAATGCTGAAAGGTATCCTTTAAGAAGAGGAAGAGGAAGAAAAAGGTAAAGATACAAATTATGAACAACATATATGCATCTATCAACAAGTGAATCTAAGAATCAAGTGAATAAATAATCTGATGAACAGAATGAACTGGTGATTATAATAGAATCAGGGACATAGAAAGGGAATGGACTGACTCTTCTTGGGGGGGAAAGGGGTGTGGGAGATGTGGGAAGAGACTGGACAAAAATCGTGCACCTATGGATGAGGACAGTGGGTGGGGAGTGAGGGTGGAGGGTGGGGAGGGAACTGGGAGAAGGGGAGTTATGGCGGGGGAAAAAAGAGGAACAAATGTAATAATCTGAACAATAAAGTTTTAATTAAAAAAAAAAAGAATGGATACTATTGGAGAGAAAAATGGCGACCAGCAGGAAGGTAGGGAGGGAGAGAGTGTGAGAGCGCAAGGAAGTGATAGAGGAGTGTGTGGACGTGTTTGGTGTGTGTGTATGAGCTAGGGACAGTTAGATTCTGCAGGTCTTCTAAGGGGCTGCTAAACCGGGCAATCTTAGGCGGCGGAGTCCCGCTCCCTGCATGAACACTCCTGGGTGGCCAGCACAGGCATAGCGACCACGCCATCTTGGGAAACAGAGCTGCTTGAGACTAGGATCCTGGCCTCAGCACCACCCAGTCTGATCTCAGATGCATACCAGGACCCTGCAGCCACTGGGGACAGAGACCTGTGACCACAGCTACAGACCTGCAGACAACAAAAGTTCAGAAATCCCCGTGGGAGATCAGTGAGTACCAGAGCCCATCCCCCCTTCCCGCAGGCTCGCAGGCAGCCCCAGAGTAACTAACTAATAGCCCCACCCTTTGCCGGGGCCTCAGCACTGCAGGAACTTTGGCCTGGAAGTGTGTGACCACCTTGGAACTGATCCCGTGTAGGGCCTGGTTCAGGAATCCTGGGCTGGGAGCAATCACGCTAACACCAGGAACTGGTCCTACGCGCACTGCCAGCTTCAGAGCTGGAGCCCTGGGCTGGGAGAAAATGCGTGAACCCCAGGAACTGATGTTATGCTCACTGCCGGCTTTGGAGCCCTGGGCTGGGAGCAATCACACGAACACCGAACACCGGGAATTTGTCCCGCGTAGCACAGGCCCAGGGACCCCGATTCTCTGGGCAGGAGGCAGCACCAAGCACCAGTGACTTGGCTGTGTTTCTTATCACCTGCGCCTGAGATCCTGATTCCCTGTGCATTCATACTAAGAGCCTGTGACTCCAATTCCTGGTGCAAGGGCACACAGGGAACCTGATTCTCAAGGCAAGGTTGCACGAGGCAACAGAGACTCTGATACTGGATTCTTGGGGAACTCTGACTCCTGGCACACGCTAGGGGGCTCTGGTTTTCAACACGCTCCAGGGGGGTCTCTGTTTCAGAACAGTGCAGGCAGGGTCCTGATTCTAAGGGCGCGTACGAGGCCACATTGAGTGCTGACAACACTGACTCTGAGAGAGCCTGGTTCCCACCAACCCACAACAACCCCACATCTTATTGTCAGAACTCTTCAGTGACACTAGGGTGGTGGGAGGATCCCACTGCACACGGCCAGGGCCACGCAACTTGATGTTTGAACCAATGGGAGATAATCAGAATGAAGAGACCACACAACACCCAGAGGAAAGACAATGAGGAGTCGCCAAGAAAGGAAATTAATGAAGTTGAAGCATGCAACATGACAGAAAAAGAATTCAGAATAATGGTTGTACAATTCATTCACCGGATGGATGAGAAAATCAACAACATATGCAAGAATCAGGAAGAAATGAAAAGTGATATAGCTACAATGAAAAACACCATGGAAAGTTTCAACAGCAGACTAGAAGAAGCAGAGGACCGAATTAGTGAGTTAGAAGATAAGGCAGAGAAACAAGGTCAATCTGAACAGCAACTGGAGAAAAAAATTAAAAAACAGGAGGAGAGCCTAAGGGAGCTTCGGGACAACATGAAATGAAGTAACATATGCATAATAGGGCTGCAAGAAGGACAAGAAGAGCAGCAAGGATTAGAAAATCTATTTGAAGAAATAATGTCAGAAAAATTCCCAGATATGGGGAAGAAAAAAGTTACAAAAGTACAGAGAGCCCCAAGCAAGATGAATCCCAAAAGACCCACAAAAAGACACCTCATAATAACAATGGCAAATGTACAAGACAAAGAGAGAATCTTAAAGGCTGCAAGAGAGAAACAGAGTTACCTACAAAGTATCCCCCGGAAGATTATCAAATGATTTCTCAACAGAAACACATCAGGCCCGAAAAGAATGGACAGAAATTAACAAAGTGATGCAAAGCAAAGGACTGAATCCAAGAATACTCTATGCAGCAAGGCTATCATTCAAAATTGAAGGGGAAATAAGAAGCTTCACAGACAAAAAAAGGCTAAGGGAGTTTATCACCACCAAGACAACAATGCAAGAAATGCTAAAGGGACTGGTGTAAAAAGAAGAATTAAAAAGCCCAGAAAGAAAACAGCCACAAAAAAATAGAAATGGCTACAAACAAGTACCTTGGAATAATAACTTTAAACGTAAATGGACTAAATGGTCCAATCAAAAGACATTGAGTGGCTGAATGGATAAAAAAACATGACCCATATATTTGTGGTCTACAAGAGACCCACCTCATTAGAAGGGACTCACACAGACTGAAAGTGAAGGGATGGAAAAATATCTTTCAGGCAAATGGAAATGAAAAAAAAAAGCTGGGGTAGCAATACTTACATTGGACAAAACCGACCTCAAAGTGAAGCCTATAACAAAGGATAAGGAAGGCTACTTCATAATACTAAAGAGATCAATACAACAAGAGGATATAATCCTGATAAACATATATGCACCCAATGCAGGAGTACCCACATACATAAGAAAACTCCTGGAAGAAATCAGGGGAGAGATCGACAACAATACAATCATACTAGGGGACATTAATACACCACTGACATCACTGGATAAATCAGCTAGACAAAAACTCAGCAAAGAAAAAGCAATCCTAAATGACTCACTAGATCAGATGGACTTAATTGACATCTTCAGAACACTTCACCCCAAAGCCACAAAATATACGTTCTTCTCAGGTGCTCACGGGACATCCTCAAAAATAGACCAATATTGAGTCACAAACAAAGTCTCCCCAAATTCAAGAAGATTGAAATCATACCAAGCACCTTCTCAGACCACAAGGGCATAAACTACAATAAAACGAACACAAAATACTCAAACACTTGGAAGCTGAATAGCATGCTATTAAATATTGATTGGGTTAGCAATGAGATCAAAGAAGAAATTCAAAACATCCTGGAAACTAATGACAATGAAAACACAACAATCCAAACCTTTGGGACACAATGAAAGCAGTCCTGAGAGGGAAGTTTATAGCTCTACAGGCCTATCTCAACAAACAAGAAAAAATGGTAGTAAATCATCTAAATCTACAGGTCAAAGAATTAGAAAGAGAGCAACAAGAAAAGTCCAGAGTGAGCAGAAGGAAGGAGATAATAAAGATCAGAGCAGAAATAAATGACATAGAGACCAAAAAACCAATACAGAAAATCAATGAAACCAAGAGCTGGTTCTTTGAAAGGTTAAACATAATTGACAATCCTCTGGCCAGGCTCACCAAGAAGCAAAGAGAGAGTACCCAAATAAACAAAATCAGAAATGATAGAGGCGAAATAAAAACAGACCCCACAGAAATACAAATGATTGTTAAAAAATACTATGGACAACTCTATTCCAACAAACTAGACAACCTGGAGGAAATGGACATATTACTAGAAAAATACAACATTCCAAAACTTAATCAAGAAGAGTCTAAAAACCTTAATAGGCCAATAACTATGGAAGAAATTGAAGCAGTCATCAAAAAGCTTCCATCAAACAAAAGCCCAGGACCAGACGGCTTCACAGGGGAGTTTTACCAAACATTCAAGGAAGAACTAAAATCTATCCGCCTCAGACTACTACAAACAATCCAAGAGGAAGGAAGACTTCCAAGCTCATTCTATGAAGCCAGCATCACCCTAATACCAAAACCAGGTAAAGACAACACAATGAAAGAGAATTACAGGCCCATATCCCTCATGAACATAGATGCCAAAATCCTCAACAAAATCCTAGCAAATCAGATCCAGCAGTACATCAAAAAGATCATACACCACAACCAAGTAGGATTTATCCCAGGGATGCAAGGATGGTACAATATCCGCAAATCAATAAACGTGGTACATCACTTAAACAAATTGAAATTAAAAAAAAACACATAATCATATCAATTGATGCAGAAAAAGCGTTTGACAAAATTCAACACCCATTTTCGATAAAAACTCTCAGTAAGGTGGGAGTAGAAGGATCATAACTCAACATAATAAAAGCCATATATGACAAACCAACAGCCAACATCATACTGAATGGACAAAACTAACACCATTTCCCCTAAGAACAGGAACAAGACAGGGATGCCCACTCTCACCACTCCTGTTCAACATAGTACTGAAAGTATTTGCCATTGCAATTAGACAAGAAGAAGAAATAAAAGGCATCCAAATTGGAAAAGAAGTAAAACTGTCCTTATTTGCAGATGACATGATATTATACTTAAAAAACCCTAAAGACTCCATCAAAAAGCGATTAAACTTAATAAAAGAATTTGGCAATGTATTAGGATACAAAATTAATGCCAAGAAATCTATGGCATTTCTATACACCAATAGTGAATTTGCAGAAAGAGAGACTAAAAAAGCAATCCCAATTACCATCGCACCAAAAAAATTAAGCTACCTAGGAATAAATTTAACTAAAGAGGTAAAAGACCTCTACTCAGAAAACTACAGGACATTGAACAAAAAGAGATAGAGGAAGACATAAAGAGATGGAAGAACATACCATGTTCTTGGATTGGTAGAATCCACATCATTAAAATGTCCATACTACCCAAAGCAATCTATAAATTCAGTGCACTTCCCATTAAAATACCAATGGCATATTTCACAGACCTAGAACGAACTCTCCAAAAATTCATCTGGAATGAAAAACGACCCCGAATAGCTGCAGCGATCCTGAGAAAGAACAAAGTAGGTGGGATCTCAATACCAGATAACAAGCTGTATTACAAAGCAACTGTTCTCAAAACTGCCTGGTACTGACAAGAACAGACATATAGATCAATGGAATAGAATAGAGAGCCCAGAAATCAGCCCCAACCAAAACGCTCAATTAATATTTAACAAAGGAGGCAAGAACATACAATGGAGTCAAGATAGTCTCTTCAATAAATGGTGTTGGGAAAACTGGACAGATACATGCAAGAAAATGAAACTAGACCACCAACTTACACCATACACAAAAATAAACTCAAAATGGATAGAGGACTGAAATATACGACGGGAAACCATAAAAATACTAGAAGAATCCTAAGGCAACAAAATCTCAGACATATGCCGAAGCAATTCCTTCACACATACAGATCCTAGGGCATTGGAAACTAAAGAGAAAATAAACAAATGGGACTACATCAAAATAAAAAGTTTCTGCACAGCAAAAGAAACCATCAACAAAACAACAAGAAAGCCCACTACATGGGAGAACATATTTGCCAATGTTATCACTGATAAGGGTTTAACCTCCAACATTTATAGGGAACTCATACAACTCAACAAAAGGAAGATAAACAATCCAACCAAAAAATGGGCAAAGGACCTAAATAGACACCTTTCAAAAGAGGACATGCAGAAAGCCAAGAGACATATGAAAACATGCTCAAAGTCGCTAATCATCTGAGAGATGCAAATCAAAACAACAATGAGGTACCATCTCACACCTGTCAGAATGGCTATCATCAACAAATCAACAAACGACAAGTGCTGGAGAGGATGTGGAGAAAAAGGAACCCTCCTGCACTGCTGGTGGGAATGCAGACTGGTGCAGCCACTATGGAAGACACTATGGAGTTTCCTCAAAAAACTAAAAATGCAACTCCCATTTGACCCTGTGATCCCACTTCTAGGAATATATCCCAAGAAAACAGAAACACCAGTCAGAAAGGATACATGCACCCCTATGTTCATAGCAGCACAATTCACCATAGCTAAGATCTGGAAACAGCCTAAATGCCCATCTGGAGATGAATGGATTAGAAAACTGTGGTACATCTACATGATGGAATACTATGCTGCTGTAAAAAAGAAGGAACTCTTACCATTTGCAATAGCATGGATGGAACTGGAGAGCATTATGCTAAGTGAAATAAGCCAGTCAATGAAGGAAAAATACCACATGATCTCACTCATTTATGGATAATAAAGACCATTATAAACTTATGAACAAAAATAGATACAGAGGCAGAGCTGCCTCGAACAGATTGTCAAACTACAGCAGGAAGGCCGGGGAGGGTGGGAGGGCAGGAGGGGTTGGTGGTAAGAGATCAACCGAAGGACTTGTATGCATGCATATAAGCATAACCAATGGACATAAGACACTGGGGGGTAGGGGAGGCCAGGCGATTGTCATGGGCAGGGAAAGAAAAAGGAGACATATGTAATACTCTTTGTAATACTTTAAGATATATATATATATATATATATATATATATATATATATATAATCAAGTTAGGAGACAAAAATCACATAAACATATCAGTCTATTGCGGGCGGGGGGGGGAAGCATTTGACAAAATCCAACACCCTTTCTTGGTAAAAACCATCAGCAAATGCGAATAGGGGGTCATACCTCAACACAATAAAAGCCGTAAATGACAAACATACAGCCAACATCGTACTCAATGGGCAAAAACAAAAATCTTTCCCTTAAGAACAGGAACAAGACAGGATGCCTGCTTTCACCATTCCTGTTCAACATAGTACTAGAAGTTCTAGCCATAGCAATCAGACAAGAAGAAGAAATAAAAGGCATCCAAATTGGAAAAGAAGTAAAATTGTCATTATTCGCAGATGCCATAATACTGTATATAGAAAATCCTAAAGACTCCATCAAAAAATTATTATACTTAATAAATGAATTTGGCAATGTAGCAGGATATAAAATTAATACCAAGAAATATTTGGCATTTTTATACAACAATAGTGAATTTACAGCAAGAGAATTTACAAAAACAATCCCTTTTACCACTGCACAAAACAAAAATTAAGATAAACTCAACTAAGGAGGTAAAAGGCCTGTCCTCAGAAAACTACAGGACACTGAATAAAAAGATAGAGGAAGACATAAACAGATGAAAGAATATACCGTTTTCATGGATTGGTAATATCAACATGATTAAAATGCCCTTACTACCCCAAGCAATCTATAGATTCAATGCCCTCCCCATTAAAATACCAACAGCATATTTCACAGAGCTAGGAAGAACTCTCCAAAAATTCATCTGTAATAAATAAAGACCACAAGTAGCTGCAGTGATCCTGAGAAAGAAGAACAAAGTAGGAGGGACCTCAATACAAGATATCAAGATGTATTACAAAGCCACTGTACTCAATACTGCCTGGTACTGGCACAAGAACAGAAATATAGACCAACTAAGGCCCGGTGCATGGAATTCATGCAGGGGATTGTCCCTCAGCCCAGCCTGCACCCTCTCCAATCTGGGACCCTTTGGGGGATGTCCGACTGCCTGTTTAAACAGGCAAGGCAATCAAACATCCTTCTCACAATCCAGGATTGCTGGCTTCCAACCACTCGCCTGCCTGCCTGATTGCCGCTAACCACTTCTGCCTGCCAAGCCTGATCACCCCCTAACCACTCCCATGCCAGCCTGATCGACGCCTAACTGCTCTCCTACAGGCCCGATTGTCCCTAACTGCCCTCCCCTGCTGGCCTTGTCGCCCCTAACTTTCTTCCCTTGTAGGCCTGCTCGCCCCTAACTGCCCTCCCTTGACAGCCTGGTCACCCATAACTTCCCTCTCCTGCTGGCCTAGTTGCCCCTAACTGTCCTTCCCTGCCGGCCTGGACACCTACAACTACCCTCCCCTGCTGGCCTGGTCCCCCGCAACTGCCCTCCTCTGCAGGCTTTGTCCCTCCCAACTACCTTCCCCTGCCAACCTGGTCTGTCCCAACTAACCTCCCCTGCAGACCTGGTTACCCCTAACTGTCCTCCAATGCAGGCCTGTTCACCCCCAACTGCCCTCCCTTACAGGCCTGGTCCCTCTCAGCTGCCCTCCCTTGTAGGCCTGATCACCAAGAACTTGCCCTCCCCTGCTGGCCATCTTGTGTCCACATGGGGGCAGCCACCTTGTGTGTTGGAGTGATGGTAAATTTGCATATTACTCTTTTATTACATAGGATGGAATAGAATAGAGAACCCTGAAATCGACCCAAACCATTCTGCTCAATTAATACTTGACAAAGGAGTTAAGAACATAAAATGGAGTAAAAACAGTCTCTTCAATAAATGGCGCTGGGAAATTTGGTCAGATACATGCAAAAAAATGAAACTAGACCACCAACTTACATCATACACAAAAATAAACTCAAAATGGATAAAGGACTTAAATGTAAGAGGACAAACCATAAAAATATTAGAGGAATCCACAGGCAGCAAGATCTCAGAAATATGCTGAAGCAATATCTTCACCAATACAGCTCCAAGGGCAATGGAAACTAAAGGGAAAATAAACAACTGGGACTACATCAAAATAAAAAGCTTCTGCACACCAAAAGAAACCATCAACAAAACAACAAGAAAGCCCACTGCATGGGAGAACATATTTGCCAATGATATCTCTGGTAAGGGTTTAATCACCAACATTTACAGGAAACTCATGCAACTTAACAAAAGGAAGACAAACAACCCAATCAAAAAATGGGCAACAAACCTAAATAGACACATTTTGAAAGAAGACATACAGAAGGCTGAGAGACATATGAAAACAAGCTCAAAGTCACTAATAATCCAAGAGATGCAAATCAAAACAACAATGCACCATCTCATACCTGTCAGAATGGTTATCATCAACAAATCAACAAATCACAAGTGCTGGCGAGGAAGCAGAGAAAAAGGAACCCTTGTGCACTGCTAGTGGGATGCAGACTGGTGCAGCCTCTGTGGAGAACAGTATGGAATTTCCTCCAAAAACTGAAAAAGGAACTCCCATTTGACCCAAAGATTCCACTTCTGGGAATATATTCCAAAAAAACAGAAACACCATTCAAAAGGATATATGCACCCCTATGTTCATAGTAGCACAATTTACAATAGCTAAGATTTGAAAACAGCCTAAGTGCCCATCAGCAAATGAGTGGATTAAAAAACTTTGGCACATCTACACAATGGAATACTATGCTGCTATAAAAAGGAAGGAACTCCTACAATTTACAACAGCATGGATGGAGCTGGAGAGCATTATGCTAAGAGAAATAAGTCAGTCAGAGGAAGATAATTATTCATAATCTCACTCATCTGTGGATTATAATGAACAACATAAACCGATGAACAAAAACAGATCCAGAGGCAGAGAAGCATCGATCAGATGCTCAAACCTCAGAGGGGAGTTAGGGGAGGGAGGGAGAGATCAACCAAAGGACTTTTATGCATGCATATAAGCATAAGCGATGGATGCAGACAACACGGGGTGAGGGTGCGGGCAGAACTGGGGGGATGAGGGGACAATGGGGGGATAAAGAAACATTTGTAATACCTTAATCAATAAAAATTAATAAATCCTGTCTAATAAAAGAGAAACATGGTAATTAGCCGTACCTCCGCTACCCTTCCCATTGGCTAATCAGGGCGATATGCAAATTAACTGTCAGCCAAAATGGTGGCCGGCAGCCAGGCAGCTTGAAGCGAACATGAGGCTTGCTTGCTTCAGTGACAGAGGACTCGAACGTTCCCCGCCTGCCGCTGCCGGCCTCTGAGCTTGCAGTTTGACACATTGTTACAAATATAGAAGCTAAACAAAACCCCAGAAACCTGCTTTCAGCCAGCTGGGATCTCAGAGCTGGAGTTGAAACAGTGTTTCGATTATAGAACCCAAACAAACCAGATACCTGCTTTCAGCAGCCGAGGCCTAAGAGCTGGAGCCAAGCCTCAGAGCTAAAGCTGGCCCAGAATTAAAAAAGAGAGAAAAAGGAGCAGTTGGGAGCCTCAGTCACCCGCCAGCCTGAAAAGAGCCCTCAGCCCCTCACCCAGACTGGCCAGGCACCCCAGTGGGGACTCCCACCATGAAGAGTGTGTGACCAGCTGCAAATAGCCATCATCCTCTCATCCAGGCTGGCCAGGCACCCCAGTGGGGACCCCCACCCTGATCCAGGACACCCTTCAGGGCAAAACAGCCGGCACCCACCCACGCACCAGGCCTCTGTCCTATATAGTAAAAGGGTAATATGCCTCCCAGCACAGGGATTAGTGGAGCCGCGAGGCCTCCCAGCACCGAGATCAGCATGACAGGGGGCAGCGCCCAAACCCCCTGATTGCCCTTTGGCTCTGTGTGTGACAGGGGGCGGGGCCACAACCTCCCTATCCACCCTGCTCTGTTCGTGACAGGGGAAGGCACCCCAACCCCATGATCAGCCGTGCTCTGTGCCTGATAGGGAGGAGCTCACCAACCCCCTGATCGCCCTGCAGCTCTGTGTGTGACAGTTGTGGTGCCCTAAACCCCTGATCGGCCCTGCTCTGTGGGTGATAGAGGGCGGCGCCCCAACCTCCCCGCACCGGCCCTGCTCTGTTTGTGATGGGGTAGAGCCATAACCTCCCCATTGGCCTTGCCCTGAGTGTGACAGGGTGCGGCGCCCCAACCCCCTGATCCGCCCTGCTCTGTGTGTGATGGGGGCGGTGCCCCAACTCCTCTATCGGCCCTACTCTGTGAGTGACAGAGGGGAGCTCCTCAACCCCCTGATCAGCCCTGCCTTGAGTGTGACAGGGGACGGTGCCCAAGCCCCCAATCGGCCCTACCCTGAGCGTGACTGAGGGTGGCATCGCAACCTCCCGATCTTCCCTGCTCTGTGCATGACAGGGGGCGGTGCCCCAACTCCCCAATCAGCCTTGCTCTGAGCCTGACCAGGGGCTGCACCTAGGGATTGGGCCTGCCCTCTGCCACCAGGGAGCGGGCCTAAGTCAGCAGGTCGTTATCTCCTGAGGGGTCCCAGACTCCGAGAGGGCACAGGCCGGGCTGAGGGACCTCCCCATCCCCCCCAAGTGCACAAATTTTTGTGCACCAGGCCTCTAGTAAATATATAAAATATAAGCATAATATGCAAATTGACTAGACTGAGGAACGGCCAGTCGCTATAATGAGCACTGACCAGTTGCTATAGTGCTTCCTCCTGACCACAGGCCCCAAGCAACAGGTCAGAGCCTGCTGGGCAAACTCTGGGCACCTACCCCAGCCAGCAGGCTCTTATCACCTGATGGTGAATGGGGAACTGGGGGTGGGTGACGGCATACCCATGTAGCACCAGGCCAAGGCAGGTGTGAGCAGGGCCCTGATCGTTCCACCACTTGCCCCACACACAGAGGGTGACCGGAGGTGGTGGCAGCAGGGGCGGTGTGGGGGAGTGGAGGGCTGCAGCAGCAGGGGGGCTGGGCCAGCTACCAGCAGTCTTTTCAGATCAACCCTGATTCCAGGCCAGGCCTAGGGACCCTACCCGTGCACAAATTTTGTGTGCTGGGCCTCTAGTATAAAGAATAAAAATTTATATTAAGGTGAGGTAAAATTTCTGATAAGTAAGACCAGAAATAATTCACTACCACAGATTTGCACTATCAGACACACTAAATAAATTAATTTGAAGGAACAAAAGATATATATAAAAAAGGAAAAGAACTAGAAGTTGAAAGCATGTAGAGAATATGTATATAAATATATGTCCATGAATCTATATTGTATACACTTTATTATCTTATTTTTTAAAAGTATGAAACTATTTAAAATAATATAGGTATTATTTTAATTATATATATTAATTAATATATATTACATTATTGTGGAAAATTTCTCACATTGTTTATCATGAATAGGTATTGTATTTTATCAAATGACTTTCCTGCATCAATTGATATACTTATCTGTTGCTTTAATCTAGACTGTAAATATGATAGAATATAGTAGTTGACTTTCAAAATTGAACTCATTTTCCATTCTTGCAAAAAATGCCATTTCCTAATGGAATATTACTCTTTAATACACTGTTATATTCTAATAGTAGCCCGGTGCACAAAATTTGTGCACATTAAAAGGGAATTAATTAGCAGAAATATTTTAATATTGCTATTTGCCCTTTCTCTATAATAGAAGTGTGAGAGATGAAAGGAAATTAGTAAAATGTATATGAAATAATATATAAATTTATTAATAAATAGTAACAAAAGGATATAAAAGCAACAGAGGCATGATATAAAAACGACAAAAACATGAAATGAAAACAACAAAAACATGATATAAAAACAACAGTGATGCAAACAATGACTGATAAAGTGATTCATCTTATTCTAATATCTCCCTGTACACCACATTAAGAGTGAAAACACTTTCAGAGTGCTGGATTAATTTCAATAGTACCCATTCTTTTTTTTGTTGTTGTTTATTGTGCTATTATTTTTTATTTATTTATTTATTTTTATTGCTTAAAATATTACAAAGAGTATTACATATGTCTCCTTCCCCCCCCCCCCCCACGCTTGACAATTGCCTGGCCTCCCCTACCCCCCAGTGTCTTATGTCCATTGGTTATGCTTATATGCATGCATACAAGTCCTTCGGTTGATCTCTTACCACCAACCCCTCCTGCCCTCCCACCCTCCCCGGCCTTCCTGCTGTAGTTTGACAATCTGTTCGAGGCAGCTCTGCCTCTGTATCTATTTTTGTTCATAAGTTTATAATGGTCTTTATTATCCATAAATGAGTGAGATCATGTGGTATTTTTCCTTCATTGACTGGCTTATTTCACTTAGCATAATGCTCTCCAGTTCCATCCATGCTATTGCAAATGGTAAGAGTTCCTTCTTTTTTACAGCAGCATAGTATTCCATCATGTAGATGTACCACAGTTTTCTAATCCATTCATCTCCAGATGGGCATTTAGGCTGTTTCCAGATCTTAGCTATGGTGAATTGTGCTGCTATGAACATAGGGGTGCATGTATCCTTTCTGACTGGTGTTTCTGTTTTCTTGGGATATATTCCTAGAAGTGGGATCACAGGGTCAAATGGGAGTTGCATTTTTAGTTTTTTGAGGAAACTCCATAGTGTCTTCCATAGTGGCTGCACCAGTCTGCATTCCCACCAGCAGTGCAGGAGGGTTCCTTTTTCTCCACATCCTCTCCAGCACTTGTCGTTTGTTGATTTGTTGATGATAGCCATTCTGACAGGTGTGAGATGGTACCTCATTGTTGTTTTGATTTGCATCTCTCAGATGATTAGCGACTTTGAGCATGTTTTCATATGTCTCTTGGCTTTCTGCATGTCCTCTTTTGAAAGGTGTCTATTTAGGTCCTTTGCCCATTTTTTGGTTGGATTGTTTATCTTCCTTTTGTTGAGTTGTATGAGTTCCCTATAAATGTTGGAGGTTAAACCCTTATCAGTGATAACATTGGCAAATATGTTCTCCCATGTAGTGGGCTTTCTTGTTGTTTTGTTGATGGTTTCTTTTGCTGTGCAGAAACTTTTTATTTTGATGTAGTCCCATTTGTTTATTTTCTCTTTAGTTTCCAATGCCCTAGGATCTGTATGTGTGAAGGAATTGCTTCGGCATATGTCTGAGATTTTGTTGCCTTAGGATTCTTCTAGTATTTTTATGGTTTCCCGTCGTATATTTCAGTCCTCTATCCATTTTGAGTTTATTTTTGTGTATGGTGTAAGTTGGTGGTCTAGTTTCATTTTCTTGCATGTATCTGTCCAGTTTTCCCAACACCATTTATTGAAGAGACTATCTTGACTCCATTGAATGTTCTTGCCTCCTTTGTTAAATATTAATTGAGCGTTTTGGTTGGGGCTGATTTCTGGGCTCTCTATTCTATTCCATTGATCTATATGTCTGTTCTTGTCAGTACCAGGCAGTTTTGAGAACAGTTGCTTTGTAATACAGCTTGTTATCTGGTATTGAGATCCCACCTACTTTGTTCTTTCTCAGGATCGCTGCAGCTATTCGGGGTCGTTTTTCATTCCAGATGAATTTTTGGAGAGTTCGTTCTAGGTCTGTGAAATATGCCATTGGTATTTTAATGGGAAGTGCACTGAATTTATAGATTGCTTTGGGTAGTATGGACATTTTAATGATGTGGATTCTACCAATCCAAGAACATGGTATGTTCTTCCATCTCTTTATGTCTTCCTCTATCTCTTTTTGTTCAATGTCCTGTAGTTTTCTGAGTAGAGGTCTTTTACCTCTTTAGTTAAATTTATTCCTAGGTAGCTTAATTTTTTTGGTGCGATGGTAATTGGGATTGCTTTTTTAGTCTCTCTTTCTGCAAATTCACTATTGGTGTATAGAAATGCCATAGATTTCTTGGCATTAATTTTGTATCCTAATACATTGCCAAATTCTTTTATTAAGTTTAATCGCTTTTTGATGGAGTCTTTAGGGTTTTTTAAGTATAATATCATGTCATCTGCAAATAAGGACAGTTTTACTTCTTCTTTTCCAATTTGGATGCCTTTTATTTCTTCTTCTTGTCTAATTGCAATGGCAAATACTTTCAGTACTATGTTGAACAGGAGTGGTGAGAGTGGGCATCCCTGTCTTGTTCCTGTTCTTAGGGGAAATGGTGTTAGTTTTGTCCATTCAGTATGATGTTGGCTGTTGGTTTGTCATATATGGCTTTTATTATGTTGAGTTATGATCCTTCTACTCCCACCTTACTGAGAGTTTTTATCGAAAATGGGTGTTGAATTTTGTCAAACGCCTTTTCTGCATCAATTGATATGACTATGTGTTTTTTTTCTTTCAATTTGTTTATGTGATGTATCACATTTATTGATTAGCGGATATTGTACCATCCTTGCATCCCTGGGATAAATCCTACTTGGTTGTGGTGTATGATCTTTCTGATGTACTGCTGGATCCGATTTGCTAAGATCTTGTTGAGGATTTTGGCATCTGTGTTCGTGAGGGATATGGGCCTGTAATTCTCTTTCATTGTGTTGTCTTTACCTGGTTTTGGTATTAGGGTGATGCTGGCTTCATAGAATGAGCTTGGAAGTCTTCCTTCCTCTTGGATTGTTTGTAGTAGTCTGAGGAGGATAGGTTTTAGTTCTTCCTTGAATGTTTGGTAAAACTCCCCTGTGAAGCCGTCTGGTCCTGGGCTTTTGTTTGATGGAAGCTTTTTGATGACTGCTTCAATTTATTCCATAGTTATTGGCCTATTGAGATTTTTAAACTCTTCCTGATTAAGTTTTGGAATGTTGTATTTTTCTAGTAATATGTCCATTTCCTCCAGGTTGTCTAGTTTGTTGGAATAGAGTTGTCCATAGTATTTTTTAACAATCATTTGTATTTCTGTGGGGTCTGTTGTTATTTCGCCTCTATCATTTCTGATTTTGTTTATTTGGGTCCTCTCTCTTTGTTTCTTGGTGAGCCTGCCTAGACGTTTTTCAATTGTATTTAACCTTTCAAAGAACCAGCTCTTGGTTTCATTGATTTTCTGTATTGTTTTTTTGGTCTCTATGTCATTTATTTCTGTTCTAATCTTTATTATCTCCTTCCTTCTGCTCACTATGGGCTTTTCTTGTTGCTCTCTTTCTAATTCTTTGATCTGTAGATTTAGATGATTTACTACCATTTTTTCTTGTTTGTTGAGATAGGCCTGTAGAACTATAAACTTCCCTCTCAGGACTGCTTTCATTGTGTCCCAAAGGTTTTGGATTGATGTGTTTTCATTGTCAGTAGTTTCCAGGGTGTTTTTAATTTCTTCTTTGATCTCATTGCTAACCCAATCAATATTTAATAGCATGCTATTCAGCTTCCAAGTGTTTGAGTATTTTGTGTTCGTTTTATTGTAGTTTATGCCCTTGTGGTCTGAGAAGGTGCTTGGTATGATTTCAATCTTCTTGAATTTGGGGAGACTTTGTTTGTGACTCAATATTGGTCTATTTTTGAGGATGTCCCGTGAGCACCTGAGAAGAACGTATATTTTGTGGCTTTGGGGTGAAGTGTTCTGAAGATGTCAATTAAGTCCATCTGATCTAGTGAGTCATTTAGGATTGCTTTTTCTTTGCTGAGTTTTTGTCTAGCTGATTTATCCAGTGATGTCAGTGGTGTATTAATGTCCCCTAGTATGATTGTATTGTTGTCGATCTCTCCCCTGATTTCTTCCAGGAGTTTTCTTATGTATGTGGGTACTCCTGCATTGGGTGCATATATGTTTATCAGGATTATATCCTCTTGTTGTATTGATCTCTTTAGTATTATGAAGTAGCCTTCCTTATCCTTTGTTATAGGCTTCACTTTGAGGTCGGTTTTGTCCAATGTAAGTATTGCTACCCCAGCTTTTTTTTTTCATTTCCATTTGCCTGAAAGATATTTTTCCATCCCTTCACTTTCAGTCTGTGTGAGTCCCTTCTAATGAGGTGGGTCTCTTGTAGACCACAAATATATGGGTCATGTTTTTTTATCCATTCAGCCACTCAATGTCTTTTGATTGGACCATTTAGTCCATTTACGTTTAAAGTTATTATTCCAAGGTACTTGTTTGTAGCCATTTCTATTTTTTTGTGTCTGTTTTCTTTCTGGGCTTTTTATTTCTTCTTTTTACACCAGTCCCTTTAGCTTTTCTTGCATTGCTGGCTTGGTGGTGATAAACTCCCTTAGCCTTTTTTTGTCTGTGAAGCTTCTTATTTCCCCTTCAATTTTGAATGATAGCCTTGCTGCATAGAGTATTCTTGGATTCAGTCCTTTGCTTTGCATCACTTTGTTAATTTCTGTCCATTCTTTTCGGGCCTGATGTGTTTCTGTTGAGAAATCATTTGATAATCTTCCGGGGGATACTTTGTAGGTAACTCTGTTTCTCTCTTGCAGCCTTTAAGATTCTCTCTTTGTCTTGTACATTTGCCATTGTTATTATGAGGTGTCTTTTTGTGGGTCTTTTGGGATTCATCTTGCTTGGGGCTCTCTGTACTTTTGTAACTTTTTTCTTCCCCATATCTGGGAATTTTTCTGACATTATTTCTTCAAATAGATTTTTTAATCCTTGCTGCTCTTCTTGTCCTTCTTGCAGCCCTATTATGCATATGTTACTTCATTTCATGTTGTCCCGAAGCTCCCTTAGGCTCTCCTCCTGTTTTTTAATTTTTTTCTCCAGTTGCTGTTCAGATTGACCTTGTTTCTCTGCCTTATCTTCTAACTCACTAATTCAGTCCTCTGCTTCTTCTAGTCTGCTGTTGAAACTTTCCATGGTGTTTTTCATTGTAGCTATATCACTTTTCATTTCTTCCTGATTCTTGCATATGTTGTTGATTTTCTCATCCATCCGGTGAATGAATTGTACAACCATTATTCTGAATTCTTTTTCTGTCATGTTGCATGCTTCAACTTCATTAATTTCCTTTCTTGGCGACTCCTCATTGTCTTTCCTCTGGGTGTTGTGTGGTCTCTTCATTCTGATTATCTCCCATTGGTTCAAACATCGAGTTTAGTGGGCCTGGGCCATGTGCAGTGGGAGGCTTCCACCACCCTAGTGTCACTGAAGAGCTCTGATACTAAGATGTGTGGTTGTTGTGGATTGGTGGGAACCAGGCTCGCTCAGAGTCAGTGTTGCCAGCTCTCAATGTGGCTTCGTGCGCGCCCTTAGAATCAGGACCCTGCCTGAACTGTTCTGAAACAGAGACCCCCCTGGAGTGTTTGAAAATCAGAGCCCCCTAGCGTGTGCCAGTAGAGTTCCCCAGAATCTAGTATCAGATTCTCTGTTGCTTTGCTCGATCTCGCCTTGAGAATCAGGTTCCCTGTGTGCCCTTGCACCAGGAATTGGAGTCACTGGCTCTTAGTATGAATGCACAGGGAATCAGGATCTCTGGTGCAGGTGATAAGAAACACAGTCAAGTCACTGGTGCTTGGTGCTGCCTCCTGCCCAGAGAATCCTGGTCCCTGGGCCTCTGCTATGCAGGACAAATTCCTGGTTTTCGCACGATTGCTCCCAGCTCAGGGCTTCGAATCCGGCAGTGTGAGCAAGACCAGTTCCAGGTGTTTGTGCCCAGGCCAGGACTCCTGGAGCAGGTAGTGTGTGTCGGACCAGTTACAGGTGTTTGAGCATTTGCTCCCAGCCCAGGACTCCTGAACCCTGCCCTACGTGGGATTAGTTCCAAGGTGCTCCAGCACTTCCAGGCTAAAGTTCCTGTGGCACTTAGGCCCCGGCAAAGGGTGGGTCTATCAGTTACTATAGCGCTGCCCATGAGACTGCGGGAAGGGGGAATGGGCTCTATTACTCACGGATCTGCCATGGGGATTTCTGAAATTTTGGTGTCTGCAGGTCTGTGGCTGTGGTCACAGGTCTCTGTCCCCAGTGGCTGCAGGGTCCTGGTATGCTTCTGAGATCAGACTGGGTAGTGCTGAGGCAAGGATCCTAGTCTCAAGCAGCTCTTTTTCCCAAGATGGCATGGTTGCTGTGCCTGTGCTTGCCGCCTAGGAGTGTCCACGCAGGGAGCAGTACTCCGCTGCCTAAGACTGCCCAGTTTAGCAGCCCCTTAGAAGACTTGCAGAATCTAACTGTCCCTAGCTCATACACACACACCACACACGTCCACACACTCCTCTATCACTTCCTTGCACTCTCACACTCTCTCCCTCCCTACCTTCCTGCTGGTCGCCATTTTCTTTCTCTCTCCTAATTTGTTTATGTGATGTATCATGTTTATTGATTTGCAGATATTGTACCAGCCCTTCATCCTTGTAATAAATCCCAGTGGGTGTATGATCTTTCTAATGTAATGCTGGATCCGGTTTGCTATAATTTTGTTGAGGATTTTGTCATCTATGTTCATGAGGGATATTGGCCTATAATTCTCTTTCTTTTTAGTGTCTTTATCTGGTTTTGGATTAGGGTAATGCTGGCTTCATAGAAAGAGCTTGGAAGTATGCCTACCTCTTGAATTTTTTGGAATAGTCTGAGAATTTTTTTGTTTTAGTTCTTTGAATGTTCAGTAAAACTCCCCTATGAAGCCATCTGGTCCAGGGCTTTTATTTGCTTGAAGCTTCTTGTTTACTGTTTCAACTTCATCAGTAGTTATCGGCCTATTCAAATTTTTTTATTTTTCCTGATTGAGTTTTAGAAGCTTGTATTTTTCTAGGAATGTGTCCATTTCAACGAGGTTGTCCAGTTTTTTGGAGTTGAGTTGTTCATAGTATTTTTTTTTTTAAATCCTTTGTATTTCTGTGGGATTGGTTGTTACTTCACCTCTTTCATTTCTGATTTTGTTTATTTGAGTCCTCTCTCTTTGTTTCTTGGTGCGCCTGACTATCAATCTTGTTTATCCTTTCAAAGAATCAGCTCCTGGTTTCATTGATCTTTTGTATTTTTTTTTGTCTCTATGTTGTTTATTTCTGCTCTGATCTTTATTATTTCCTCCCTTCTGGATATTGAGGGTTTTTTTTTTTTTGTTCTCTTTCTAATTCTTTAAGTTGCAAGGTTAGTAGTTCATTACCAGTTTTTTTTTTGGTTTTTGTGATAGGACTGTAGAGCTATGAACTTGCCTCTCAGGACTGCTTTTATCATGTTCCATAGATTTTGGATTGCTGTGTTTTCATTGTCATTTGTTTCCAGGATGCTTTCGATTTCTTCTTTGATCACTTTGGTAACCCAATAATTGTTTAATAGCATGCTATTTAGCCTCCAAGTGTGTATTTTTTCATTGTTTTTATTGTAGTTGATTTCGATTTCTAGTTTTATGCCATTGTGATCTGGAAGATTCTCGTTATGATTTCTATCCTTTTGAATTTAAAGAGACTTTTCCTGTGCCCTAACATGTAGTCTATCTTTGAAAATGTCCAATGGTACTGGAGAAGAATGTATATTCTCTAGCTTTGAGGTGAAATATTCTGAAGATGTCAATTAAGTCCACCTGATCTAGTGAGTCATTTAGGATTGCTGTTTCTTTGCTGAATTTTTTGTTTAGGGGATTTATCCAGTGGTGTAAGTGGGGTATTAAAGCCCCCTACTCTGACTGTATTGCTATCTATATCTCCCTTGATATCTTCCAGAAGTTGTTTTATGTATTTGGGTGTTTCTGCATTGTGTGCATATATGTTTACCAGAGTCATACCTTCTTGTTGAATTGCTCCCTTTAGTATTATGTATTGGACTTCCTAATCTCTTATTGTGGTCTTCATTCTGAGGTATATTTTGTCAGATATAAGTATTGCAACCCTAGCTTTTTTCTCATTTCCATTTGCCTGAAAAATTTTTTCCATCTCTTCGCTCTCAGTCTGTGTGAATCTTTTGTTCTGAGGTGGGTCTCTTGCAGACAGCAAATATATGGGCCATGTTTTCATATCCATTCAGCTACCTTTTGTCTTTTGATTGGTGCATTTAATCAATTTATGTTTAATGTTATTATTTATAAGTACTTATTTGTTGTCATTTTTATTCTTAATGTTTGTGTTTCTTCTTGCCTTTCTGTTTCTTCTTTTTACAGCAGTCCCTTTATGATTTCTTGCATTGCTATCTTGGTAGTAATAAACTTTCTTAGCCCTTTTTTGTCTGTGAAGCTCCTGATTCCACCTTCAATTTTGAATGATAGTTTTGCTGGATATAGTATTCTCGAATTCAGTCCCTTGTTTTGCATCACTTTGTATATTTAATTCAATTCCCTTCTGACCTGGTGTGTTTCTGTAGAGAAACCAGTTGATATTCTAATAGGAGCTCCCTTGTAGGTAACTTTTTGTCTCTATCTGGCAGCCTTTAAGATTCTTACTTTGTTGCTGGTGTTTGCCAATTTAATTATGATGTGTCTTGGTGCTGGTCTTTTGGGGTTTATCTTATTTGGGACTCTATGTGCTTCTTGGACTTGCATAGTTTTTTTCTTGCCAATATCAGGGAAGTTTTCTGTCATTATTTATTCAAACAGGTTTTCTATTCCTTGCTTCTCTTCCTCTCCTTCTGGTACCCCTATTATGCAAATGTTGTTTTGTTTTGTATTGTCCCAAAGCTCCCTTAGGTTCTCCTCTTGCTTTTTAAGTTTTTTCCTGTTGTTCCTGTCTTTGTGTTTATTTTCCTACCTTGTCTTCTAATTCGCTGATGCGGTCCTCAGACTCTGGTAGTCCACTGTTTAAGTCTTCCATTGTGTTCTTTATTGCAGCTATGTCATTCTTCATTTACTCTTGGTTCCTTTTGATGTTGGTGACATTCTCATTCAGCTCCTTGCAATTCTCATTGAGTTGTGTGTATTTGTCATTGAGTTGTGTGTATTTGTCATCCGGCCATTTGAGCATCCTTATAACCATTACTCTGAATTCTTTCTCTGAAAAGTTGCTTGTCTCAGTTTCATTTAACTCCCATTCTGGTGATCTTCTTTTTCTTTCCTTTCGGGATTGCTTTTTTGTCTTCCCATGTTTTGCTGTAAGGTTTTAATTGTAGATCCAATTGCTTTGCTAACCAGGTTCTTTTGGGAATGGTGCTACTGGTGTGATCTCTCAGGTCTCCTGGGCTTGGTAATCTAGTGTAGCTCCCTACTTGAGCTATTTGAGTTCTCTTGATGTAGGCCTGCGAGCAGGAAAGGTGCAACTGTGGTGTCTAGAAGTCAGCAGCCGTGGAGTGGGGTCCCAATTTTTGCTGTCTTGGACCCTTGGTTGAAATCACCCATGCCCAGCAGGGACTCACAGTGGCACCCAGGAACCACCTGTTGGGGTGGTGGGGCTCAGGAGACCTGCACTCTGGAAAAGCGTGACTGTGGTGTCCAGAGTTCTGTAGTTGTGGGGTGGCCAGATTCAGCTTTTGCTGCTGCTTCTGTGATTAGATACACGTTCCCCCAGTGGCAGCTCAGAGGGACATCCATGGTGCGTTTGCCAGCAGGTTGTACTGATGCACTCTGAAGGGCCCTGGCGCTGAAGCCATGGGATTGTGTTGTCTGTGGGCTGGTATTCCAGAAGAGGGAATTCAGCATGTTTACAACCCAGCAGTGCTCCCTGTTTGCATAAGTGTGTGCCAGTGGGGGCTTACAGAGGTGCCCAAGAGCTGCCTGTGGGCTTAGGAGGCTTGTGCTCTGGAAAGGTGAGACTGTGGAGTCCAGAGTTCTGCAGCTGTGGGGTGGGAAGACTTAGTTTTTGCTGTTGCACCTGTGGTGGATAGGTGCGCACTCCCAGTGGCGGCTCACAGGGGCACCAGCTGTGCGTTTGTCATCACAGCGCACTGAAGCACTCTGAAGGGCCCTGGCACTGAAGCCGCATAATTGAGGCATTGTGGGCAGGTATCCAGGATGAGTGAATTCAGGATTTCTACTGCCCTGGCAGGGGTGGGGGGGTGGGGGGTGGGGGAGGGGAGTGCGTCCCTGTTTGTCCAAGATCGCACCCAGCAGGGACTCACAGCGGCTCCCAGGAGCGCCCTGTGGATAGATGGGCTCTGGGTGCCTGCTTGTTGAAAATGCATGACTGTGGCAGTGCCTTTGCCAGTGCAGAGCTCTGAATCACTCTGGGAAGCCCTGACACTGAAGTTGCACAGCTTGGTTGTCTGTGGGCAGTTATTTAGGAAGCGGAAGTTAAGAATTTCTACTGCAGGGCAGCATGGCCTTGTCTGTACAAAATCACACTCAGCTGGGGCTCACAGCAGCATTCAAGAGCTACCTACGAAGTGTTGTGCCCTGGATGCCTGTGAGCTGGGAACACATGAATGTGGTGTCTGGAATTCTACCGCTGGGGAGAGGGGATGTTGCACTTACTGCTGCAGAAGCAGTGCACCTTTGGAGGTGGAGGTCCCAGGGTCCACAGGTCTGCGGGTGGGGCAGCAGGATTTTGGCTGGAGTCACTGCTGGGTCACGGGCAGTGTCCAAAGCCTGTCTGTGTGGTGGTGCTGATGAGTTCCTAGAAGAGGCCCCTCTCCCCTTCAAGATGGCGTGGGCTCTGTGCCAGAGTCCTGCAGTCTATAGAGTGCCTGCAGTGGTGGTAGTCTCTCCCTGTTCAAGAGAACCTGGTCTGCCAGCCCCTGCTGCTCCTGAAGGATTTAACTGTCCCTTACTCACTCACACACACACACACCACACACATCCACACACTCTCCTTTCATTCCCTCACTCACTCACTTTCTCTCCCTCACCTCACCCTGCCAACCACCATCTCTTAAGGCTATGCTTTTATATATATAGACTAGAGGCCCGGTGCACAAAAATTTTTGCACTTGGGGTGGTCCCTCAGCCCGGCCTGGGCCCTCTCACAGTCTGGGACCCCTCAGGGGATGACCACCTGCTGGCTTAGGCCTGCTCCCCAGGGGACTGGGCCTATGCTGGCAGTCAGACATCCCTCTGGCAGCCTGGGAGCCCTCAAGGGATGTCCACTTGCCAGCCGGGAGCAGGTCTAAGCTGCAGTCAGACATCCTTAGTGCTGCTGAGGAGGCGGGAGAGGCTCCTGCCACCACCACTGTACTGGTAGCCAGCAGCCTGGCTTGTGGCTGAGCAGAGCTCCCCCTGTGGAATCACACTGACCACCAGGGGGCAGCTCCTGCATTGAGCATCTGCCCCCTGGTGGTCAGTGTGTGTCATAGTGACCAGCCATTCCCAGTCATTCTGCTGATAGGGTCAATTTGCATATTACTCTTTTATTATATAGGATAGAGCCCTGGTACATGGGTGGGGGCTCGCTGGTTTGCCCTGAAGGGTGTCCCAGATCAGTGTGGGGTTCCCATTGGGGTGCCTGGCCAGCCTGGGTGAGGGGTTGATGGCTGTTTTCATGCTGACCATGGCCTCCAGCCACCCAAGCTCCCAGTGGAGGCTGGCTGGAAGCAGATATCTGGGATTTATTTATCTTCTATAATTGAAACTTTTTTGCCTTGAGCGGTGATCACAGCCGGCCAGGGCAGGCAGGAAGCTTGGCTTCCTCCATCGCTGGGGCAACCAAGCCTCCTGCTTGCTCCAGCTCTGTGGCTGCTGGTCACAATCTTGGTTGGGTTAATTTGCATATAGTTGCTCTGATTGGCTTGTGGGCGTGGCTTGGGGCATAGTGGAGGTGTGGCCAATTTGCATGTTTCTCTTTTATTAGGTTAGATCATTTGGAACTGATGTTTTGTCCTTTTTTATTATTTCAGAACTTTAAAGATTTTTTTAAATGTTTTTTTGCTCTCTTTCTTTCTGATAATAAAATGCAGTAATTCCTATTGCTATTTTACTACATGTAATGTCTTTTTACTTTGGCTTCTTCATATTTTTTTGTCCTTGGTCATCAGTAATTTTAACATGATGCACCTGTTTGTAATTTTTGCTGTCTTTATCTTATTTGACATTTGCTGAACTTCATAATATGGAAGATATGTGGCCATTATTTACTTGCATATTTATTCTGCCTGGTATTCTTTTTTCTCCTTTTAGTAATTCCAATTACATATATGTATTAAACAGTATTGTCCCACAATTTACTAAGACTACTTATATTTCACATCCTATTTTTTTTCTATTTGTTCTTCTAATCAAAGAATTTCAAACTATAATTTGAAGTTCACTTCTTTTTTCTTTTTATATCCCAGTCTGCAATAACCTCATCCAGTACTGTTTTTTTAATATAACTATGTTGTTTTGAAATTTCTCATATTTTTGTTTTTCTTTTTCATATTTTCTATCTCATTGTGTATTATTACCATAAGTTTAATTGAGTCCTTAAAATATTCATAGTTTCAGCTTTATGCTATATATTTTTCTTCTGCTCCTTCTAATATCTGAAGTATCTGCTTTATCTTTTGACAGAATGTTACTTAATCATTATTTTTCTTTGCACATTTGGTAATTTTGTATTCTAAGCTGGACACCAAGTATGATAGTTGTATGGCTTCTGGATAACGTTAAGTTCCCTTAAAGTATGTTGAATTTTATTTTGGCAGATAAGTTGTTGGTAGATAACTAAGACTTGAATTCATTTGTTACTGAGGAATATTTATTTTGTTTTCATTCTTACTTAATACTAAGGCTTTACCCTTACTCTTGCATATGGCCTTTACAAAAATGTATGATCTTTTTGGGTTTCCATTGAAGACCAATGAGCTGCATAATTTCCTCCTACTTTAGACAAAATGTCATTCCTTTCACAGGTCAGCTCCACAATAACTATTTTCTTCTAGGAATCCCAGACAGATCTCAACCCTTTGCTTTTTCAACCAAATCATTTTAAAAATGAAAGAGTAGAAATATCCTTTCCATCTTACATACTTTTCCTACAATTCCAACTGCCTCAGTAGCCTGTAAATCTAGACTCTGTCTCCACAGTTAAGCAAGACTTTCACTCAAGTTTGTTTCTATTTCTATGCTCTCTGTCAGTAAAGTACTCTAGACAAAGTTGTGGCAATTGTTGAAATACTGGGGCTCACATTATATTCTTTTCTTTCCCCAAGGATAGTTGTCCTCAACTGCCTCTTTTACAATGTCTGAAAATATTGATTTCAAAATTTGATACAATTTTACTGGAGTTAGTGTTGGAATGCCAAGTCCTATACTAGCTACTCTTTCAAAACAGAAATACATTTTAACTGTTGTCAAAATAAGAAAGCTTAAATGAAGAAAAGCTGTTATTTGCTTATTGTGACAGAGTGATAAAAAAGATGAATTTTAACTCAGGTCTTCTGATTTTATATCTAAAGTATTTCTACTGCATATATCTGCTTTGCAAGTGAATAGTTCTAGAAAAATATAGATTGGGGTAGGTTTTCTAACTCAGTGGTTTATCAACTTTTCAGTTCATAAAATTTTAAACACTTTATATGAAATACATTTTGTAATGCTGCTTTTTTCTAGATATTAAGTGCATATATAGCAATAATAATAATAATGATTTCTACTTAGGATTAATATTTCACAAAAAAGCTTATGCCATGTAGTCACCAAAATGGCATAAGCTAGCATATCTTTCTATCTCTTTGTATATTATCACCATAAGTTTAATTAAGTTCTTTAAAACATTCATAATAGCAGCTTTATGTTTTATATTTTTTCTTCTGCTCCTTCTAATATCTGAAGTATCTGCTTTATTTTTTGACAGAATGTTATTTATTCATTTTTTTGCACATTTGTATTCTAAGCTGGACACTGAGTATGATAGTTGTAGAGCTTCTGGATAATGTTAAGTTCCCGTAAAGTATGTTGAATTAAAGATCTTAGCTTATGCCATGTGGTCACCAAAATGGCATGAGCTAACATATCTTTCATAATAAAAGAGAATTCTAGCTAATGAATTAATAATTTTGTTTTACAGATGATGAATCTGATGTGTAGAAAACAAAATATTATGCCCAAGGTTACACAACTGATAAGCAATAGAGCTAAAATTGCCACCCAGGGGATAAGAATCTTAAACTTTGCTCCTTTTCTCCAATTATTCCTTTTGAAATGGGAGGCTGAGTAGAAATGTACACATGTGTTATGAAAATATTTTCAAAAAGTATCACTCCAAAATATATCTTCCCATAATATACAATTGTGTTAAAAATTGTGATTTTCAAGTCTTAAAATTTTATCTCAGATGAAATAACAATACACTATATAGGAAGAATACACCATTGAATAAAAAGCACATTGCAAATAGATGTAATTCAGAAGGTTAAAATTCTACTTAAGGCTAGTTTTTAAAATGCTAACCAATATTTTAAAAATTTAATCAAAATAAATGTATGGTACAAAGAAGTAGATAAAATACTTCCCCAAAATGAAGGAAGTCATGCATAAAAGAGCACCATGATGTAGTGCTCTAATGCAAATAGAAAGTATTGATTCAGGGTAGCAGCTCAGAATAGGAAGAAAAGAAATAAATGTTACTCTTTCAGGTTTGATTTTATAAGAAAATAAAATGTATTTCTTAATCAAAATGTACTTACAGTCATTCAATGATTTATATAACAATTTTAAAATAATTAAGCATATGTGGCAGTTTATTATTAAAATTATGAGCATTAAGAATAGGAGCAAAGAAAATTTTTTATTTTTTATTTTTATAAAAGGGTTTTTTTCAAGAGGAAGGTTGAAGCTTTGGCTGTCCCTGCTATTGGCAATAAGCCGGCTTTGCCATCATGTACTGCACCCTCTTGGCCTAACAACACGTGCAGGGTGCTCTGCCCAGACTGCTGGTCTTGAGCAGGCCACTGTGCCAGTGGTCAGCCACCCTCCCAGACAGGCAGCACCACCCTATGGGACCTACTGCATCTGGCCCTGTATTCTGTGGTCCCAAAAAGCCTGTCTGGAGTTCTAATGGAGGGAATGAACTGTTGGGTACACCGCCCTGGTCCAGGCCTAGGAGGGTGGGTAGCATGTGGAGTGATTTGTCAGGCAGGGCCTAAAGTCACTGGTCAGGGTGGAATCCCAGCTGCACATTTCATGGCTGCCTGTGGCTCAGTGTCTTCGACCCAGTCTCCTCTTTCACAAAATGGGCTTCAGTGACCCCCCTGGACTGTTGAGGGCAGTTGGCCCTATGTGTCAATCATAAAATGCAAAGTGGAATGAGCAGTGGCTGAGGAGCAGCCAGTGGAGAGTGTGCCCGCACCATCTTGTTCCCATGTCTCTGCCTTCCAGGCCACCTGACAGATCAGCACCTGGCCGAGTTTCTGCGGTGCTGCAAGCAGGGCCTGCGCCCCAACAGCATCATCATCATCATCAAAGACAACATGGCCCAGGAGGGCGTGATCCTGGACGATGTGGGCAGCAGCCTGTGCTGGGACCTCGAGGTGGTCCACGGCATCGCCCGCAGTGCAGGCCTCAGCCTCCTTGCCCAGGAGCGGCAGGAGAACCTCCCCAATGAGATCTACCACGTCTACAGCTTGGCCCTGAGATGAGCAGGGCTGCAGGGCAAGAGGGACTGGCGGGGGCGGACAGCTGGCAGCCAGGTGCCATCAGAGGCTCATGCCGATGGTTCGCAGGAGTTGAGTGATGCCAGTAAATGTACCTGCCTGCCATCCACTGGCTATACAGGCTCTTTTTAACCACAGGACCCACCGGGGAGGAGTGCCATCCAATGGGCAGTGAGGCAAGCGCCTGGCTCCTCTGCCCTCAAGTGGGGCCTGGGCAGTGCAGGTCTGTGGGGTATGGCGACCCATCAGAAGCGGAGACTCCTGGTTTCCATCACCAGCCACAGGCCTGGTGGCCTTAAGAGGAAGAGAACCCTGACCGCAGCTGAGGACATGACATCTGGGGAGAGGCGCGGCCGCTGTATCACAGCTGGTGGCAGGTTCATGCTCCAAGTCCTCTGGTGATGGGCCCTCATGTCCCTAATGTGGTGGTCACAGCAGCCAGCAGCCAGAAGAGGCCCACAGCTCACTCTTGGCCATGCCTTGTGGTTCCTCCTTGGCGGACGTTTTCAGTCAGAAATAAAAAGGGTGAATACCTGTGTTGGAAGGCCCCACGGTCTGGAGTGGCGTTTTTGTTATGGGACAAGTGTTACTTGAGCCCTAATGCACTGTCTGCTCGTGCTGACCCCCTCTTCCAGGACACTGTGAGGTTCCTCATCCTGAAATGGGGGGCAGAGATGTTATCAAGGACCTTTTAAGTCCAGAGAAGTCAGTCTAATTGGGTAATATAAATATGCTTTTAGTTGCCTTAGCTTATATCTGAGGCATTTACACAATTCACAAGGACCATCGTGACAGCTTTGTGAGGCTCAGCACCAGGCAGGAGTCAGCCTTCAGTCCTGGTAGCTTTCGTCCTCAGGGGAGACATTTTGGAATGTCCCTGGTCATGCATGATTGATTTTTAGCAGAAGGCATGGTCCCCAAGAGCTGGGTTTGGCACAGCCCTGTGCCCTGGTGGGCGGGGCGGCGACACCAGCAGGAAGCAGCTCCGCTCTCTCCCCGCCCACCAAAGCCCTTCTGTGGAGTAAAGGGCTGCACCCACAAAGGCCCACTCAGTTCCTTCTGGCTTCAGCTCTGTCCATGCAGCTCACAGGAGTCCTGTGCTCAGGAATGCCCACCAGTCCTTTCACGCCTGTCCCAAAGCCCTGTCATTTTCTGCCATGTGGGTTGAGAACTGGGTCACTGTCAAAGGGATGGGGGCCATCTTCCTGAAGACACAGCCTTTCCCACAGGAATGACCGCAGCTGCCGGCTCTCCTGTACCAGCCTACACCTTCTGACAGGCAGCCTGCGCCTTCTCACAGGTGGGACCGAAGGTTCCCCCAAGACCGCCGGGACTTTAGTCCACCAGCGGGCTGGCTGAGGGGCCCAGACTGTCCTTTCGGTCTGGAGTGGTCAGATGTCAGCCTCCAACGGGGCTGCTGTGCTCACTGAGGAGGTACCACTTCAGCCTGTCAGGCAGAGGCAGGGCTTGGACCTTCTCATCCACCGGGCTGAAGGTAGAGCCGGATGTGAACATGACACAGGTGCTTGAGGGGCGGGGGGTAGCTCTCCAGCTGCCTCAGGGCGGAGTGAAGGGCCTGAATATTTTCTGCCAGGCTGCCCACGGGATGGATGTCGAAGTTTTCCGGCAGCTTCAGTTTTGGGGAATTAGTCACCATGAGATCCAGGATGGTCTCGGCTTTGCGCAGGAGGTCCCCGTGGCTCTCGTCCTCGGCGCAGCCTGGGTGGGAGCAGAGCCTATCGAAGACCACGTGGAAGCCAGACTAGCAGGATGCTCCGTGGAGGGAACAGTTATAGGCGGCTCCGGACTCAAGCAGGAAGTGCAGGAGAGGGAAGTGCACTTGGAAGCTCTTGAGGCAGATGTGCGTGAGCGATTCGTGGGCTGGGCACTCGCTGGGGTCGGCCCCCGTGAGCCAGAAGCAGCTGCGTGACTTGGAAGCAGAAGTGGTTGATCATCTGGGCCTCCTTTTTGTCCCCTCCAACCATCTCCCGGAACAGGAAGATGATGCAGGTGAACATGGTGTCCCTGTCTTTGGTGGTCGCCTTCATGTTTGCCCCTCCCTCCAGCAGCAGCCGGATGTTCTTGGTGTTGTGGATCTGCACACCATCACTGCTGGCCAGAGCGTGGAGCAGAGCAGTCTTCCAATTGACGTCTGCCCCAAGGTCCAGGAGGCGCTGCAGGCAGGGCAGACGCTCCGGCTCCTCGCTCGCCAGGTCCAGGAGGCTGTTCTCATGGATCCGGTCCCTCCGGTTAATGTCGGCCCCGTGTGGCGCACCAACAGCTCCACCATGTCAGGCTGGTTTCGCAGGACAGCGATGTGCAGGGCCGTGTAGTAGGTGTCCGGGTCTTCAAAGTTGAGGTTGGCCCCGTTTCGCAGGAGAACATCGGCCGCCTGGGTCAGCCCCAGCTCGGCCATCTTCAGCAGCGCATTGCTCACGCCCTCCTGGTAAGTGGGCCTTTCTCTCCAGAAGCTCGGTGAGAACAAGGAGCCGGCTCTCCTCGCTGGGCACATAGCTGGGCCCCTCCAGCGGCTCCTGGCCCCCGGGTCCTGGATCCCCAGGGAGCCCAGAATCGCATCCACCAGCGGCTGGTACTCGAAGATGATCCTCCGGAAGCCATGCAGGAAGAGCATCCCGGCGGCCGCCCCTCCCGCCAAGGGGACCCGAGAGGGTGCGCGGAGCTGCTGTGGGCCTGGCCTCCCCGGTGCCGGTCCAGCCCCCGCACCCGCTGGTTCCGCCGCTGATCCAGCTGCTCCGCATCGGAAGTGACTGACTCAGGAGCAAAGAAAAATTTGCAGAGATATATCTGTAAAGTTAGAAACTTTATATTATTTGTAGTTTATTCATATTCCTATTCTCTAGGAAGAAAACATAATTTGGATAAACTTAAGTTGAAAATGTAAAAGTAAATTACTTAGACTATTTTGCTGCACATTCTTTTATGGGAAAAACAAATAAAAATTAAGCTGGCAACAGAGAAGCCAGAAATAGCCCCAAGCTATTATGCTCAATTAATATTTGACAAAGGAGGGAAAAAGCATATAATGGAGTCAAGACAGTCTCTTCAATAAATGGTGCTGGGAAATTTGGTCAGATAGATGCAAAAAAATGAAACTAGATCACCAACTTACACCATACACAAAAATAAACTCAAAATGGTTAAAGGACTTAAATGTAAGACTTGAAACCATAAATACCTTAGAAGACTCCATAGGCAGCAAAATACCAGACATGTCATAGCAATATCTTTACCGATACAGCTCCTAGGACAATGGAAACTAAGGAGAAAATAAACAAATGGGACTATATAAAAATAAAAAGCTTCTGCACAGCAAAAGAAACCATCAGCAAAACAACAAGAAAGCCCACTGGATGGGTGAATATATTTGCCAATGTTATCACCGATAAGGGTTTAATCTCCAACATTTATAGGGAACTCATACCTTAACAAAAGGAAGATAAACAATCTAATCAAAAAATGGGCAAAGGACCTAAATAGACACTTTTCAAAAGAGGACATTCAGAAGGCTGAGAGACATATGAAAACAAGCTCAAAGTCCCTAATCATCCAAGAGATGCACATCAAAACAAGGCACCATCTCACACCTGTCAGAATGGCTATCATCAACAAATGAATGAAGGACAAGTGCAAGCGAGGATGTGGAGAAACAGGAACCCTCATGCAATGCTGGTAGGAATGCAGACTGGCGCAACCAGTGTGGAAAACAATATGGAGTTTCCTCAAAAAGTTAAAATTGGAACTCCCATTTGACCCAGTGATCCCACTTCTAGGAACATATCCAAAGAAACCAGAAATACGAATCAGAAAGGATATATGCACCCTTATGTTCGTAGCAGCACAATTTACAATAGATAAGATTTGGAAACAGCCTAAGTGTCCATCAGCAAATGAGTGGATTAAAAAACTGTGCCACATCTACACAATGGAATACTATGCTGCTATAAAAAGAAGAAACTTTTGCCATTTGCAACAGCATGGGTGGACCTGGAGAGCGTTATGCTAAGAGAAATAAGCCAGTCGGAGAAAGATAAATATCACATGATCTCACTCATATGTGGGATATAATGATCAACATAAACTGATGAGCAAAAATGGATCCAGAGACAAGGTGCCACTGAGCAGACCGTCCAACCTCAGGGAAAAGGCAGGGGAAGTAGGGGAGTGTTAGAGATCAACCAAAGGACTTGTACGCATGACCAATGGACACAGATACTGGGGCGGCGGTGGCTTGCCCTTGATGGTTGGAGTGGCTAGGGAGTCAATCGGGAAAGAAGGAGACATGTAAGACTTTAAACAATAAAAAAAATTAAGTTGCAGATATCAGGATTTTAACAATTGGTAAAATAAAGTCTATATACAGAAAGCTATCTTTCAAATATATTTAGTAGTACAAGACTATCAGTATGGCTTTAATAAAAATTCCATAGCAGAAAGATGTTATGGTTGAATTTTAGCCCCTAAATAAAACCTGTGTTAGAGCTGAACTATGCAACTCCTCTGAGATGTTACCTTCCACCTTTTGTACCTATCCCTTCAGAACCTGGCCTAGTGTATTTTCTAGTCAATCAGGAATGAGACTTAATTGAGTAAATTAAGATGCATTGTGATATGTGATTAACTTGATTCACCTGCTCTTTCAGATTCTGAATTAAAATCTACCAATATTAATGCAACATTTTCCCCATAGAATAATAATTGATAAACATTTACTTTTAGGTGCCGGAGTCCATTCATTGTCTTCACTAGCTGAGTTTAGACAGAGACCCCCAAAAGCTAGTAACCTTTGAAGTCCTAGCAAAGGTCAGGACTGCGCACCACCCAGTTAATCTAGGAACCACCCAGTTAATTTAGGTAATAATAGTTGAAGCATCATCCCCACCTTAGTTCACTTAATTCCTTAGATACTTATGTGGATCCTTGTTGATTATTGTTGATCAGATACTCTGCCTATTCCTGGAAATCATCTATTGATGAGCTAATCAGATACTTTGTCTATTCCTGGAAATTGTCTGCTGATCTGTGTGTCATTGAAACCTCCTTACCCTAAGGGCTACTCCAGATCAATAAAAGATTGGAGCGGCCTGAGCCTGGGTGGAAGTCCTTCAGGACTTGCCCGCCTGGTCCCCCAATATTGCAAAATTATCTCGTGTCTTTTTCTCTCATTTGTTGTGCGGCTCCTCTTTCAGATACCGAACCCTATTCCACGCAGAATGTGGAGGGAGTGTTACTTGACAGTTAGGTGTATCTTATTTTCTTGTTTTTGGGAAATTCAATATTTCAGATACTCAAACTCCCAGTCTAGCAAAGTGGCCAATGAAAACCACTTTTGAACACTCTTTTTAAGTGGAAACTAGTTTGTAAGCATTATGTGTCTTGAAATAACAGTTTCCTGGATCTCAATTAATATCCACTTTCTCAGTTCCTTTGCCAGCTCATTGACCTCTGTCAAGAAGTTAAACAAAAAGTAATCTCAATATTTATCTAGAAACTTTTCTTTTTTTACTTTACATTCTCAACCTAGACAATGTTATCAACTAGTATGGTTGTGATTATTTGGTGTATGTTGACAAATCCCAAATTAATATATCCCCCCAAAATTCCATTATGAGCATCAGACTCTTACATAGAAGTATCTATTAAACATCTTTGCCTAGATATCTCAAAAGTATCTTACTCTCAACTTTGTCTAAAGTTCAAAAATATTAATGTAAACATACTCTATGCATTCCTTCAGGTGTGAGGATCATCTGGTCATGGGCTAAGGACTCAAAATAATTTGGTGAGGCCCTGCCAAGGCATTAGGGGTGAGTTCATTAAACTTTTGACAAAATGTAGCTGGCTAATTTTTAAGTTGGTAATTTTATATGGACTGAGAATGATGTTATAAATATCCAAATGGCCCTTGGCAGAATAAAGATTCCTATCCTTGTAACCCTCCCATCTTGTAGCTGCTATGGAAGAATCTGAAGCAGACTACTTTTTTTCTTGGGGCTTATTTAAATTAAAATAAGGGGAAAAGAGTCCAACCAATATGGCTCAGTTGGTTGAGCATCGTCCCATGCACCAAGAGGTTACCTGTTTGTTTCCTAATCAGGGCACATGCCTTGGGTTGCAGGCTCAATCCCCAGTAGGGCAATTGCAAGAGACAACCAATTATTTCTCTCTCATTGATGTTTCTGTCTCTCTCTCTCTCTCTCTCTCTCTCTCTCTCTCTCTCTCTCTCTCTCTTCTTGTCCCTTCCTCTCTCTCTAAAAATCAATAAAAATATTTAATTTTTTTAAATTAAAAGAAAAGGGAGGAAGAGCAAGACCAGAAATAAAGGTTGGAAGTAAAGATTATTTTACATTGTGTAACAGATGTAAGAGAATTAGGGGTGGTGGAGACAGAGGACACAAAAAAACACAGACCCATTTTTGGGATAAAATATTATTTGGAACTCAATAATGAGTTTGAGAAAGGTTTGGGGGTAGTGACAACTATTTCTGTGGAGGATATAATGTATGGCACAAATCTCAGTAAAAGAGATATTTGTGTGTTTTCCTGGACATTATAAAAGCATGCTTCTCCATTAAATTAAAAGTTAAATTTTCTTTACATTATTTTTAGAAAGTGTTTTCTCTTCAAATCCATAGTTTATAGGGATGATTATATATTTGAATCACATGCTCTATTAGTTATGCTCTATTTTAAATTCATATAAAAGAAAAAATAGCAATATCAAAAGAAGTCAGGATAAGGGGATCTGGGGTTAAAGCTCAGAGCAGATAAACATTTAATTCTCTGTTATGAAAAAATAAGTCCAGAGGTATGCAGTCTTAAACTGTTTTTGGAAAATCTAGATATATCAAGGATTGGATTGAGGCTGCTTCTTCCTCCCTCTTCTACCATACTAATAGTAACTGTAACTCCAGCCACAATAACCTCATTTCAGACAAAAGGAAGGGATAGAGCTGACATGCACCTTCCCTTTTAGATAACCCTATTAGAAGTCCTATTCAAAATTTATGATATCATTTCATTGGAAAAATCTATTCAACATGACCACACTTCTGCAAGTAAAATTGAAGCATCTAGTCTTATTCTAGGAGGAAAGATGCTCACCTAAGAATTAGGGTTCAGTTTCTAAGAAAAGAGATAACAGATCTTTAGTGTATAACAGGTTGATTCTGCTACATATTCACAAACCTGAATCATTATCTCTCCTATTCTCAAAGTGACTTTTCTAACTTTGGTTCCTATCTTAAGAAACTACGAAATTGCTGAAGACAAAATCCCAGGAATTATCACTGGTTAACTTTGTATTATCCATCTTCATCACTTCTATATCCAATTAAGCAGTATAACTTATTCAATATCTCTTTTCATATTCCTTCTTCATTATAACCATTGACTCTAGGTTATAATACCTATTCTCTCATCTAAATTTAGAATGTAAGCCTTGAAATTGAATTTTGTGTTTGTGAATTTAGCCTTTCTCTCTCCATGCTCAAATACATCGTGAATACCACAGACTTTGTGCCTTTATATAAAGCAAATCTGATCACTTTGCTGCCCATATAAAATTACTGAGGGACATCTCAACGTTTTAAGATAGAGCTCCAAACCATAAAATGTACTAGATAGTCTTGCATAGTATAAAACTCATTGTTTTAGTTAATATGTTGCTCTGTAACAATTATCTTTCAAATATGCATAATTTCTTTTCTTTTTCTTGACTTACTATAATCCAAAGGTTTTAACATGGATGTTGAGTAAAACTGATAAAATTGAAAATCTTGTTTACAAATCAAAGTGAGAAGAAACTTTGGAAGAAGAGGTGGAGGGAGAGGAGGAAGAAAATGAGTAGGCTCAATTCACCACCTTAAAATATTCTCATCTCTCTCAGTATTTGAAAATTGCTTTTGAGAAACTATTTAGGAGATATTAAAAATGGCAGTGGAGTAATTGGATGCTGTATGAACATGCTCCCAGGACCAAACTGGAATTACAACTAGAATACAGAAAAACTTCCTGAATAATCAACAGAAGACTTGCTGGAGAGAATCCTGATAACCAAGGACAGAAAGTGGAGACCCCATAGAGACTGGTAGAAGGGGCAGAGGCACAAAAGGGCTGGCCTGGCTCTCACAGACATTAACTAAAGCTCTGGAGAGATATATCAGCTGTGGAGGGTTTCCACTGAGAACTCTGGAGTCTATTCCCCAAGCTAGACCCCCAGCAGAGAACACCAGAACTGATAAGAGTACCCACAAACATCTAGCTATGAAAAGCAGTGGGGCTGCTGTCTGCCAGGGAGAGACTGTTGGAAAGCAAGCACCCTCTTAAAGGACCAGCACACAAAATTCCCTGTGGAACCAATCATCTTAGGGCAGACTGGACTGGAGCTGTGTGAGCAGAAGTCAGGATAAGGGACCTGGGGTAAGAGGTCAGAGGGCAGACACCCCCTTTCCTGTGCTGAGTAATTCCCTGATGCTGCTGAGATCATTTTCTCAGGCAGAATTTTACTATACAGGCAACTTTACCTGGGGGGAAGAAGTTGACTCATCCTATTGGAAAACATCTTGCCCCATGGTACAGAGTTTCTGAGGCCCAATAAGAGACTGAGAATAACAGTTTACAAGCAGAAGCAATGGCCCACCCTGTTGAAAAAACTCTTACCTCACTTATAGACAATTGCTTGAGGGTTATTAAAGACTAAATCCAATCAGTCTGCCAAACGAGGTGATCTCTGGAGGCTTTGAGACTTTGCCTGACCTAATTAGTCAGAAACAGCATTTGAAACCTTCCTGCACTAGAAATTAGAGGCATAACAGATCTACCTAATACACAGTCACAAACTCAAGCAGGCAGCCAAAGTGAGGAGACAAAGAAACTACCCCCAAATGAAAGAACAAGAAAATTCTCCAGAAGAAGAGATAAATGAAATGGAGATAAATTTATCTTATGAAAGAAATGCTAAAGGGACTGGTGTAAAAAGAAGAAATGAAAAGGGAAGAAGAAACACAGGCACAAAAATAAAAATGGCTACAAGCTAGTACTTATCAATAATAACTTTAAATGTAAATGGACTAAGTGCTCCAATCAAAAGACATCGAGTTGCTGAATGGATAAAAAAACATGATCCATATATATGCTGTCTAAAAGAGACCCACCTCATAACAAAGGACTCACACAGACTGAAAGTGAAGGAATGGAAAAATATCTTTCAGGAAAAGGGAGGTGAAAAAAACACACAAAAACTGGGGTAGCAATACTTATATCTGACAAAATAGACCTCAAAGTGAAGGCCATAACAAGAGATAAGAAAGGCCGCTTCATAATACTAAAGGGATCAATATAACAAGAGGATATAACCCTGATAAACATATATGCACCCAATGCAGGAGCACCCAAATACAAAAACAAACAAACAAAAAACTCCTGGAAAATATCAAGGGTGCTATCAACAATACAATCATAGTAGGGGACTTTAATAACCAATTGACATCACTGGATGAATTATCTAGAAAAAAATCAACAAAGACACAGCAATCCTAAATGACTCACAACATAAGATGGACTTAATTGACATCTTCAGAACATTTCACCCCATGCCATGAAATATACAGTCATCTCAAGTGCACATGGGACATTTTCAAAAATAGACCACATATTGGGTCACAGGAAGGGTCTCTCCAAATTCAAGAATACTGAAATCATATCAAGGATATTCTCAAACAACAATGGCATAATAATATAAATAAAATACAATAAATGCAACAAAAATTCAAACACTTAGAAGCTGAATAGTATGCTATTAAGCAATGACTAGGTTACCAAAGAGATCAAAGAAGAAATTAAAAACACCCTGGAAATGAATGGCAATGAAAATATAACAATCCAAAATCTACGGGACACAATGAAAGCAGTCCTGAGAGGGAAGTTTATAGCTCCACAGGCCTACCTCAAAAAAAGAAACAAACAAACAAAACAAAACAAAAAAAAACAAGAAAAAATTGTAGTAAATCATCTTCTCTACAACTTAAAGAAATAAAAAGAGAGCAACAGTAAAAGCCCAGGGTGAACACATTGTAGAAGGATACAAAATCAACACTCAAAAAATGATGGCTTTTTAATACAACAATAATGAATTCTCATAAATAGTAATGAAAAAAAATCCCATCTACCATTGCAACCAAAAATTAAGATATTTAGTAATAAACTTAACCAAGGAGGTAAAAGACTTGTACTTGGAAAGTTACAGGATTTGGGGGGAAAAAAGATAGAAGATGTGAACAAGTGAAAGCATATACCGTGTTCAGGAATTGGTAGCATCAACATCATTAAAATGTCCATACTACCCAAGGCAATCTACAGATTCAATGCAATCCCTACTAAAATACCAACAGCATATTTCACAGATCTAGAACAAATACTCCTAAAATTTATATGGAGCCAAAAAGACCCAAATAGCTGCTGCAATCTTGAGAAAGAACAAAGTTGGAAAAATCACAATGCCAGATATCAAGTTATACTACAAAGCCACTGTACTCAAAACATCCTGACACATGAACAGACATATAGATTAATGAACAGAACAGAGACCCCATAAATTGACCCAATCCGTTATGCTCATTTAATATTTGACAAAGGAGGCAAAAACATACAATGGAGTCAAAACAGTCTCTTCAACAAATGGTATTGGGATAATTGAACAGATATAAGAAAAAAAAAATTAAACTAGACCACCATACACCAAAATAAACTCAAAATGGATAAAAGGCTTGAATGTAAGTTGGGAAACCATAAAAATCCTAAAAGAAAAATCTCAGACATCTCTCATAGCAATACATTTGTGGATACATCTCCTAGGGCAGTGGTTGGCAAACTCATTAGTCGACGGAGCCAAATACCAACAGTACAACGATTGAAAATTCTTTTGAGAGCCAATTTTTTTTTTCTTTCACTGCCTGGTTTATTTCACTTAACATAATGCTCTCCAGTTCCATCCATGCTGCTGCAAATTGTAAGAATTCCTTCTTTTTTATAGCACAGTAGTATTCCATTGTGTAGATGTACCACTGTTTTTTTTTATTGCTTAAAGTAATACAAAGGGTATTACATATGTGTCCATTTCCCCCCCCCCCACCCTAGACAGTCCCTTAGCCTCCCCTATCCCCCAGTGTCCTATGTCCATCGGTTATGCTTATATGCATGCACACAAGTCCTTCGGTTGATCTCCTACCCCCCTACCTCCTGTCCCCCAACCCTCCCCGGCTTTCCCGCTGCAGTTTGACAATCTGTTTGAGGCAGCTCTGCCTCTGTATCTATTATTGTTCAAAAGTTTATAATGGTCTCTATTATCCGTGAATGAGTGGGATCATGTGGTATTTTTCCTTCATTGACTGGCTTATTTCACTTAGCATAATGCTTGAGAGCCAAATTTTTAAAACTTAAACTATATAGGTAGGTACATTGTTATTAACTTAATTAGGGTACTCCTAAGCTGGCCTTTGCTAAAAACGTCCTCAATCTGATTGAGGTTGACCCCTTCCAACTCTCCCATCCACACTCGTCTTGTATACTTGTTTCATCTAACTCCTTTCGTTCATCGTCTCTATATATCCAAACCATCTCAACATACCTTTCTCAATCCTCGACACTACATTTTTTCACTCCACAACGTTCCCTAAAATTAACTTAATAAACTTTACTTAAAGTTTTAAGTCTTAGTTAAACTATAGGTATGTTGAGTAAAACTTGATATCATAGTTAATAATTATATTATTTATTGATAAAATTAAATTCCTTACAATATCCATAAAATTAAATCATGACAATGACTGACAAACACTAATGTGAACAATGGCCTTGCATCTCCTTGGAAAGTTTGGGTAAGTCAGGTTTGTATGTTGTTGTTTTTAATTTTAGGCACGATTCCAGGTTCTCATCAATAAGACGACTTCTCAATTTACTCTTGATAAGGTTCATGCTTGAAAATGATTGTTTGCATAAATATGTAGACCCGAATAAGGAAAGAACAGCAAATGCTGGTTTTTTCAGTTGATTATATGAGTTAGGAATACTATTCCAGGTGTTAAAAATCAACATATCTTCCTTCTCCAGGTCTTTCAAAGCAGACCACTTGTGCTGTGAACTAAGTTCACATTTGTTTTTCTCCAATATTTTTATATCAGCACAAAGACGTTCAAATTTCGAGCTCCAGAGTTCTTTGTTTTTTTAAATCCAGCAATTGCATTTCAAAGTTGCCAATGTCAATATTAACGGGAGAAAACTTTAATTCTGTTACAGTAGCATTGAGAGGTTTTTTAACAAAGGCTAACATCACTTTGCTGTTTCTGAATTCCTGAAACCTGTTGAGAAAAGCTTCCCTCATATTTAAAAGTGTTGTTTTGAAATAGCAAATGTCAATATCAGAATTATTTTCTTGGTGATGTTTCAACAGCCTTGGAAAGTGAATCAAAGTTTCTCTTTCAAAATCTTGAGCAAAAAGAGATAATTTGTTTTCAAATGAAATAACTTATTCTAACATCGAAAAAATTGTGTTTCCTTTCCTCTGTAGTGTGGAAGAGCTACACTCAAGGGACCAAAGAGCTGCATGTGGCTTGCGAGCCATGGTTTGCAGACCACTGTCCTAGGGCAAAGGGAACTAAGAAAAAAATAAACAAATGGGGCTACATCAAAAGTAAAAGATTCTGCACAGCAAAAGAAACCATCAACAAAATAATAAGAGAGCCCATTGTATGGAAAAACATATTTGGCAATGATACATTTGATAAAGGGTTAATATCCAAAATATATAAAGAACTAATGCGCCTAGACCGGTTTGGCTCAGTGGATAGAGCGTCGGCCTGCGGACTGAAAGGTCCCGGGTTTGATTCCGGTCAGGGGCATGTACCTTGGTTGCGGGCACATCCCCAGTGGGAGATGTGCAGGAGGCAGCTGATCGATGTTTCTCTCTCATCGATGTTTCTAACTCTCTATCTCTCTCCCTTCCTCTCTGTAAAAAATCAATAAAATATATTTTAAAAAAAAGAACTAATGCAACTTAACAAAAGGAAGACGAACACTCCAATATTTAAATGGGCAAAGCACCTAAATAGACACATCTCCAAAGTGGACACACAGATGACCAAGAGGCATACGGAGAAATACTCAAAGTCACTGACCATCAGATTGTTTAAAATGAAAATGACAATGAGGTATGACCTCTCACCTGTCATAATGGCTACCATCAACAAGGTAACAAATGACAAGTGCTGGCGAGGATGTAGAGAAAAGAGGACCCTAGTACACTGCTGGTGGGAATTCAAACTGGTACAGCCATTTTGGAAAACAGTATGAAGTTTCCTCAAAAAATTAAATATGGAACTGCCATTTGTCCCAGTGATCCCACTTCTAGGAATGTATCTTAAGAAACCCAAAACACCCATCAGAAAGAATGTATGCACCTCTATATTCATAGCAACACAATTTACAATAGCTAAGATCTGGAAACAACCTAAGATGAGTGGCTAAAATAGCTGTGGTACATTCATACCATAGAATACTATGCAACATTAAAAAAGAAGAATCTCTTATCCTTTGAGACAGCATGGACAGACCTGCAGAGGATTATGCTAAGTGAAATAAATCAGTCAGAGAAAGACAAATATCACATGATCTCACTCATATGTGGAATCTAATTAACAAAATAACCTGATCAATGGAGCATACCCAGAGACATGGAAGCATGAAACAGAGAGCAGAATCTCAAATGGAAAGTGGGGTAGGGTGGGTAGGTGGGAGGTAATCAATCAAAGACCTTGTATGCATATATGCATAATCCATGGACACAGAGAGTGGGGTGGTGAGGGCCAGAAGTGGACTGGAGTGGGGGAAAAGGTGACATATGTAATACTTTCAACAAGACATATTTTTTTAAAAAAGATAAACTATTAAAAAATAAACAAACACACACATACCAAAACAAACAAATAAACAAAAAACCCACAAACAAAAAAACAAACAAACAAATCTAGATGGGAAGCATTCAGTTTTCCAAAATTAACTGTGATGTTAGCTCGAACTTTTATTTTTAATAGAAGATCTTTATCATGTAAAGAAAGTTCCCATGTATGCATAGCTTACTGTGTTTTTTCATTAATGGATTTTTAATTTTCTCAAGTCCATATTATTGTGTTTATCTAGATCAGTGATGGCGAACCTATGACACACGTGTCAGAGGTGACACATGAACTTATTTTTTTGGTTGATTTTTCTTTGTTAAATGGCATTTAAATATATAAAATAAATATCAAAAATATAAGTCTTTGTTTTACTATGGTTGCAAATATCAAAAAATTTCTATATGTGACATGGCACCAGAGTTAAGTTAGGGTTTTTCAAAATGCTGACACGCCAAGCTCAAAAGTTTCATCATCACTGATCTAGATGATCTTATGTGTTTTTTTTTTCTTCTTTAACTGAGTATTTTGGCAAATTACATTAATTATATTCCAGAATTTGGGTAAGCATTGCATTTCCAAAGTAAAAGCAATTTGGTCATGATGTGCTTTCATTAATTGCTAGAGGCCCAGTGCATGATTTATTCACGGGTGGGGTCTGGTTGGTCTGCCCTGCTCAGGCAAATGGGGCTGGGGAGAGGGGATGCGGGAGGTTGGTGGGCCGGCTCCGCTCCAGATCGGGGTGGAGGAGGCCGAACGGCAATAGAGTTGGCCTGGGGGGAGGAGCCGTGGGTGGTTGGCCAGCCGACCTCACCCCTTGGTTGAACTCCTGGTCAAACTCCCTGTCTAGGGGAAAATTTGCATATTAGCCTTTTAGTATATAGGATTAAATGGATTCAGTTCCTGACTTAATTTACTCATGTTTTTAAGTACTCTTGCATTTGTACTCTTGAAGGCTGCTGCTGTATTGTATTCTTTTCTCTTATTAAATTTTTTTGGTGATATTGGTTAATATGATCATACCTGTTTCAGGTATAGATTTCTATGTTACAATATTTGTATATTATATGGTGTGCCCACCACCCAAAGTCAAATCTTCTCCCATCACCATATATTAGGACCCGTTTTCCCCCCCTACCCTCTTTCCTTGGGCAATCACACTGCTGTTTGTGTTCATGAATTTTTGTTTTATGTCTCACATATGAGTGAAATCATATGGTTCTTAGCTTTTTCTGACTGACTGACTTATTTCACTTAGCATAACATTCTCTATCCATGTTGTGGCAAATGGCAGTATTTCATCCTTTCTTATGGCTGAGTAGTATTCTATTGTGTATATGTGCCCCATATTTTTATCCAGCTCTTTATTGCAACACACTTTGGTTGTTTCCATGTTTTGGCTACCATGAATAATGCTTTATTGAACATAGGGGTGCATATATCTTTACAAATACATGTTTGTTTGTTTTTAGTTTTTTGGCTATATACCCAGGAAAGGGATTGCTGAGTCATATGGTAGCACTATTATTAATTTTTTAAGGAATTGTCAGGATGCTTTCCATAGTGGTTATGCCAATCTGCATTTCCACCAGCAGTGAATGAGGGTTCCCTTTTTTTTCCACAACCTCCCCAACACTTGTTATTACTTATCTTGTTGATAATGGCCACCCCAACAGGTGTGAGGTGGTATCTCATTGTAGTTTTGATTTGCATTTCCCTAATTGCTACTGAGGTTGAACATCCTTTCATAAATCAATTGGTTTTGTATGTCTTCTTGAGAGAGATGTACTTTAAGGTCCTCTGCTGAATTTTTGATTGAGTTGTTTGTTTGGTGTTGAGTTTTATGAGTTCTCTATATATTTTGGAAATTAAGACTTTTCAGAGCTTCTTTTTGCAAATATTATCCCCTATATGGTTGGCTGCCTTTTTGTTTTGTTATTAGTATATGTTGTGCAGAAGTTTTATAGTTTGACTAGTGGCCAGGTGCATGAAATTCATGCATGGGGAAGGGGGTGTTCCTCAGCCCAGCCTGCACCCTCTCCAATCTGGGACCCCTCAAAGGATGTCCTATTGCCGGTTTACAGGGATCGGGCCTAAACCAGCAGTTGGACATCCCTCTTGCAATCTGGACTGCTGGCTCTTAACCACTCACCTGCCTGTCTGCCTGCCTGATTGTTCCTAACCACTTTGCCTGCCAGCCTGCTCACCCCCAACTGCCCCCTGCTGCTGGCCTGCTTGCCCCCAAATGACCCCCCCGCCAGCCTGATCATACCCAACTGCCCCCCATGCCAGTGTGCTTGCCCCCAACTTCCCTCCCTGCTGACCTGCTCATCCCCACCTCCCCTCCCCAATGTCCTGCTTGCCCCCAACTGCCCCCTGCTGGCCTGCTCACTACAAACTGCCTCTTCCCCCGCTGTCCTGATCACCTCCAACTGACCCCCACTGATGGCCTGCTTACCCCCAACTGGCCCCCCTGCTGGTCTGCTTATCCCCAAATACCCCGCCCCCCACCAGCCTGATCATCCACAACTGCCCCCCCCCCCCTTGGCCTCTAACCACCTCTACCTCAGCCCTGCCACCATGGCTTTGTCCAGAAGAACATCTGGAAGGTCTCTTGGAAGGTCTCCCAGTCTAATTAGCATATTACCCTTTTATTAGTATAGAGGCCTGGTGCACGGGTGGAGGCCGGCTCATTTTCCCTGAAGGGTGTCCCAGATCAGGGTGGGGCTTCCCTTGGGGAGTGGGGCAGCCTGGGTGTAAGGCATGTGGTGATTTGCAAGCCAGACAGGCCCCCAAGGGGTTAGGGTCCCAGCTGGGGGTGTGTGGACAGCCTGGGTGAGGGGATTAGGGCTGTTTTTAAGCTGGCCACACCCCAATCAGGGTGGGGGTCCCTGCTTGGGTGCCTGGCCAGCCTGGGTAAGGGGCTGATGGCTGTTTGCAGGCTGGCCACACCCCCTTCAGGGTAGGGGTCCCACTGGGATGCCTGGCCAGTCTGGGTGAGGGGCTGATGGCCATTTGCAGACTGGCCACACCCCCTTCAGGGTAGGGGGTCCCACTGGGGTTCCTGGCCAGCATGGGTGAGGGGCTAATGGCTGTTTGCAGGCTGGCCCTACCCCCTTCAGGGTGGAGTCCCCACTGGGGTGCCTGGCCAGCCTGGGTGAAGGGCTGATGTTTGTTTGAAGACTGGCCATGGCCCCCGGCTACCCAAGCTCCCAGCCCCTCCATTTTTTCTTTTTTTTTTTAGCACCTTCTTGAGTGGAGGAAAGCAGGTATCTAGGATTTATTTATCTTCTATAATTAAAACTTTGTAGCCCTGAGTGGAGGCCAGGGATGGCCAGGGCGGGCAGGAAGCTTGGCTTCCTCCATTGCTCGGGGCAACCCAAGCCTCCTGCTCTCTCCAGCTCCGTGGCTGCCGCCATCTTGGTTGGGTTAATTTGCATGATCACTCCTGATTGGCTGGTGGGCATGGCTCATGGGTGCAGTGGAGTGACACCAATTTGCATGTTTCTCTTTTATTAGTGTAGATATAGTCCCATTCATTTATTTTTGCCTTTACTTCCATTACCTTTGGGGTCAAGTTCATAAAATGTTCTCTATGATCAAGATTCATAAGTTTGGTACCTATATTTTCTTCTAAGTAACTTATTGTTTCAGGTTTTATATTTAGGACTTTGATCCATTTTGAATTAATTTTTGTACATGGGGACATATTATAATCCAGTTTTATTTGTTTGCATGTGGCTTTTCAGTTTTCCCAGCACCATTTATTGAAGAGTCTATCTTTACTCCATCGTGTTTCTGGCTCCTATGTCAACAATTGTCTGTTCAGATACATATCGTTTTATAGCTGGACTCTCTATTCTGTCCTGTTGATCTGTGTGTCTGTTTCTCTGCCAATATCATGCTGTTTTCATTATCATGGCTCTGTAGTAAAATTTGAAGTCAGGTAGTATGATACCTCCAGCTTCATTCTCTTTTATCAGTATCGTTTTTGCTATTTGGGGTCTTTCTGGTTCCATACAAAGCTGATGATTCTCATTCTATTTTTTTTTAAAAATGACATTGGGATTTTGATGGGGATTCCATTACAACTACATATATTACTTAGGGTAATATGGCCATTTTAACTAGATTGATTTTTTTTCAATCCATTAACATGGAATATTTTTCCATTTTGTTGTATCTTTTTCAATCTATTAATAATGTTTGTGGTTTTGGGCATACTATAGGTCTTTCACATCCTTTGTTAAGTTTATTACTAGCTATCTTATTCTTTTGGTTGCAATTACAAAATGAATTATAATTTTCATTTCTTTTCTGAAGTTTTGTTGTTAGTATACAGGAAGGGAATGGATTTTTGCACATCAATTTTGTATCCTGTAACTTGTCTGTATTTTTTTATTGTTTCTAATAGTTTTTTTTGTGTGTGGAGTTTTTATGGTTTTCTGTATCCAGAATAATGTCTTCCACAAAAAATGACAGTTTGATTTCTTTCTTCTGTATTTGGGTACCTTATATTTCTTTCTCCTGCCTTTTTGCTCTGGCTAGGACTTTCAGCACTATGTTGAATAAGAGTGGGGAGAGTGGCTTCCTTGTCTTATTCCTGGTCTTAGAGGAAAAAAAAAAGTCCTTTATCATTGAGTATGATGTTAGCTGAGGATTTATCATATATAGTCTTTATCATGTTGAGGTACTTTCCATCTATTTCCTCTTTTTATTTTAACTGTTTTATTGCTTAAAGTATTACAAAGAGTCATCTATTCCTCTTTTTATTGGGTATTTTAATCATAAATGGATGTTGTATCTTATCAAATGCTTTTCCCACATCTATTGATAAGATCATATGATTTTACCCTTTATTTTGTTAATATGGTGTGTGATATTGATTGATTTACATATGTTGAACCATCCTTGTGTCCCTGGAATGAACCCAAATTAATTGTGGTGTATTATTTTTTGAAGGACTGTTATATTTGATTTGCTTGTAATATGTTTAGGATTTTTGCATCAGTATTAATCAGATATATCAGTCTGTGGGGTTGTTTTGTGTGTGTCTATCCTTGCCAGGTTTTGTTATCAGAGTTATATTGACCTCATAAAATATATTAGGAAGTATTGCCTCTTCTTGAATTTTTAGATGAGCTTGAGAAAGATAGTTTTTTTTTGTTATTTTTAAATAAAATTCACATTTTATTTACATCAAAATAAACTGTAAAAATTGACTTTCTTCACCAAAAATAACAGCAATATTTTCTGTATTATTTATAGATAAAGCACAAAATACATTTTTGTAGGTTTTCCAGGTGTTGCTTATAAACCAAGATGAGACAGTAGATATAATCATGGAAAAAGACAGAATAAAACAGACAAATTTGTTGTCAGTATCCATGGATTCTGATCCTGTCTTGACCATGAAACAGAAGTGTTCAACATGTACTTGCTAAAAAGCTTATGAATATATAGGCTCAACAAAGAAATGTAAACAGCAATATCCAGATGTGGAACAATAGCAGGTTCTTCCTTCAATGTTTAACAGTAACTTGTTTCTTTAAGATCATCAAATAAAGACAAAATCTACACTGTTTGACAAGCTCACATTTCTTTCACTATCTGGTAATTCCCTTAACTGTTCATTACAGATTTTTAATAGTATACTTAAAACTCCTGCTATTCAAATGTTAGTCGTGAGCTTCACTGTAAAATTTTATGAAACCTATTCCTTCCTCCCACAACTCCTCAAAATTTATTTCTTCAAAGAACCGATAACTCAATACCTGACAACTGTATCCACAGTGATAATAAATGTTACGTTTAAAATGATTTAACTAGAATAATTCCAAAGTGCCGTCAGCATAGTCCATGGTCGGCAAACTGCGGCTCGCGAGCCACATGTGGCTCTTTGGCCCCTTGAGTGTGGCTCTTCCTGAGCCTTAGGAGTACCCTAATTAAGTTAAGAACAATGTACCTACCTATATAGTTTAAGTTTAAAAAATTTGGCTCTCAAAAGAAATTTCAATCATTGTACTGTTGATAGTTGGCTCTGTTGACTAATGAGTTTGCCGACCACTGGCCATGCAGAAATGCAACATGGCACTTTCACTGCTACCTTCTGGCAACATGGCACTTTCACTGCTACCTTCTGGAAGAATAGTTAGTTCTTCAAAGCATGAGAGTTCAAACAGGGGTAATTTAAACAGTCAGATTATCAATGGTTAATGTACTCAAGATAGTCAGTGATTAAGTGGCCTACATATACATTATAGCTTTTATATGTTTTCCAATTTCTTACGGATTTTTTCAATATCAAATATAAGAGAAAACCTCTTTTAAAAGTGTCTCAGGTATTTTCGATAGTTTCAGAATTATCTGTAGGAAGCTCTGACTTAGTTGTATAGAGTTTGATATATGTGTACACCATTAAATCCAAATCATGTTTTATATCAAAATTTGTGTTAAGCAAAGCTACTAATAAGTTACTTGGCCTTTGGTCTGTAAAAATTTTCCTCAGGTATGCTTTGAGATGCTTTTGCCTTTTCCATAGCGCTCATTCTCAACCTTCATCACAGGAAGAATACATAGGACCTTCAGCAATGCATAAACATTAGGAAAAAACTTGATGCCTAGCAAGTGGAAGGCTTCATAAATAGCATATGGAAGCTCTATATCTTTTCTTCTGTGTTTCCACTTGATTCTCCAACAACGCAGCTCAGCTGAGAGTGTATCAGGATTGTGTAAGTCGCTTCTGTACATGTCAGCATGGTGCTCCTCCAATGTATTAAATTTGAGCTGTCCCATGACAGAGGGTACAAGAGATGAGCATTTAAGAGCTTTGAGGTGCTGAATAATGTGTTCTTTCAGTTCCTGAATAATGTGGCCGACTGTTGGAACACTTATAGCTTCTTTATAGTAACTCTCAGAGGCTAGTTGAGATTCCAGGTTCCCTTGCTGATCTCTGTGGAATTTCCCAGGGAGCTTCATCTGAATGTCTAATTTGGTTGCCAAATTGGTGGCTTACTCAAACCAAAATTCATAATAAACTTCAATATTTTCCATCACTTCATTTAGTGAATGCAGCACCACAGTCAAGCTACTGGCTGCAAAGAAGACACCAGAAGTCTGCCCCTGGAGATTCTCCCCAAAGGCTCTTGTAAAAGATATAATGTTTTTATGAATGACAATGGTAACAACAAATTCAAAATCTGTTACTGCACTACAGAGTACAAATGCTCAGCCCATTATACAGTTATTCCATCTAATATTTGTATCATTAATTATACTGTCTAAACATAAAACAAGTGCTTGTAGGAGGTCCACTAAAATTTCAAAAGCTCATGCCTGCCTATCCATCAAGAATGGCAAATTTACTTCAATTCTTTACCCCTTTCTTTATTGTTCTGAAGAAGGGCAGAAATTACATTGGCAAGCTCTAAAAGCAATTCTGATGACCAATAGAAAAAAGAACAAACTTCCTCATGTCCCTAACGCAACAGACACTCCCATAACAGGCACAGATTTGACCAACCACATATTTAAGGCAGAGGAAGAGCAGAGTGTGTAGATAGCTTGGGGATATTTTTCCAAAAGTCTAGGAGCAACTATTTTCATTTTGGAAGAAAATCCACTGTATACAATGTAAACCTGGCCACGACAATATTCCAAGTTTAATACCTACTTCTCAATTATCGCAGTGTGAAATTTCATAGCAAAATTTCAACATTGGCTTTATAAGGCAGGAAACCCACAAATTCATCTCTCGGTTATGAGCTTCATCAACAAGCCGCACCAACACAGGCAAGTGTTCTTTCCCTCCTTTGTCGACTATGTCCTCAGTGATAATCAAAAAGAAGTGAGAGTCTCTCACTTCCCTGAGCATTTCTTCCCGGATACAGCTCTCACATATTTCTAGCATCTGTTTCTGCTGTGCTTTTGAAAGAATGGTGTGTTGACTGCTGTTGTCTCAAAGAGATTTCTCAGAAACTCTTCACCAGAATTTATCCGGCACTCCAACAGTGCCTGAAAGTTATCAGGAGTAAAGAGACCTTCTGGGATTTCATCAGCTTCATGTTCATTTAGAGGTCTGTTTTGTTTTTTCATAAGAATCAAAATTTCAAATAAAGATTTTGAGTATTTTTTGTTTTCCTTCTCTTCAAGGATTAAAGGTAAATGTCTTCATTCTGTTCTTCACCCCCTTCTGCACTGGAATTCTGAGCATTGCTGTTGTTGATTTCTTTATGTTTTTGTTCCTGTTAATAAATTTCAACAATTTTTTTTCTGTTTCAACTGTCCTGATTTCATCTTCACTCAATTATTTTATTTGTTTTCTATGTATACTATGTAGATTGTTCAAATGACTTGTAAGATCAAATATTGTTTGTATTGCATTATCTCAAAAAACTGTCTTATAAGGAATTCCAATGACTTCAAAAGTATCTGCTACAAATAATTTTGAGAAATAAATAACCCAATCATTCTTTAGTTTTCTGGTGCCTCTGCAAAATGTATAGTTCTACAGATCATAGAGGTCTCAAAGTGTTTGGCACATAATCGATAATGTTTATTTAGTTGATCAGGTGTTTTATCTTCTAAGTCTGCCCTATTACAATTTCCCACCCACTTCTGGCATCTGGCCAGACCCCTTGGGAACTGGAAGAAGGCCAAATCCAACTGTGTGCTCTTCTGCCTGCAGTTGGGATCCTCAAAGAAGTTTGGCATCCTTGCCCACCCCTGGGCCAGCCCAGCCCTCCTCTCCCTGCCTCCTCAGGGCAGCCTGCTTGCCTGTCTGGGCCCAGGGAGAGGACCCTGGCGGGTAGCTGGCTTGGCAAGACCAGAGCACCATGGGGAGAAACAGGCAAGTAGAAAACTGCAAGGGGCAGAAGGGGGCACCACAGTCTGAGGTGGAACTGGGGATGTGGCTCCACAGTGCTGTGAGGGGCTGGGAGGATTTACCACTGCCACATACACTGGTGAACCTCCCGCCACCTGGAGAAAGATAGGTTTTAAGTATTCTTTGACTATTTGGAAGAATTCATTGGTGAAGCTATCTGGTTCTGGAGTTTTATTTTTGGGGGAGATTTTAGGTAGTTTTTTCAAATTCCTCACTGCTGATTGGTCTATTTAGATTTTCTAATTCTTCATGATTTAGTCAAAAAAGGTTATATATTTCTAGGACCTCATCTATTTTTTTTAGGTTATTGAATCTGGTGGCATATATCCTATATAATAAAAGCCTAATATGAAAATTGACAAAACTGCAGAACGACTGGTAGCTATGATGCACACTGACCACCAAGGGGAAGATGCTCAATGTAGGAGCTGACCCCTGGTGGTCAGTGCACTCCCACAGAGGGAGCACCACTCAGCCAGAAGCTGGACTCATGGCTTGTGAGTGCAGCAGCGGTGGTGGGAGCCTCTCCCGCCTTGTCCTTATGCCGGCTTAGGCCCGCTCCCCCGGGCAGCAGTTGAACATCCCCTGAGGGGTCCCAGACTGTGAGAGGGTGCAGGCCAGGCTGAGGGAACCCCCTCCTCCCAGTGCATGAATGTCATGCACCGGGCCTCTAGTTTTTTCATAATATTCTAATTCCTTTGTGTATCTGTGATGTCTATGGTGACTTCTTTGTTCTCAATTCTGATTTTGTTTATATGGGTCTTTTCCCTTTTATCCTTAGTGAGTCCAGTCAGGGATTTGTCAGTTTTATTGATCTTTTCAAAGAACTAGATCTGTTTTATTGATTTTTTTGTATAGTGTTTTTTTTTCTCTATTTTATTTAATTCTGCTATAAATTTTATTATTTTTCTTTCTGCTTCTGACTACATAAAAAAGGTCAATATTTATTTTCTTTTTCTTTTTGAATTAAATGGTTTTATTATAGAATATTTTCTTTTTTATTTTGTTTAAAGTATTACACATAGTAGTACATATATCTCCTTTTTTTCCCCATTGACCTTCCCCAGCCTCCCCTACTGCCTGTCGCATGCCCTCATCCCACCCCCCTTACACTCCCGTGTCTTGTGTCTATTGGTTGTGCTTATATGCATGCATACAAGACCTTTGGTTGATCTCTTATCCCCCCACCCCACAACACTCCCCAGCCTTCCTGCTATAGTTTGACAGTCTGTTTGACACTTTACTGCCTCTGTATCTATCTATTTGTTCATCAGGTTATAATGTTCTTTATTTTCCATAAATGAATGAGATCATGTGGTATTTTTCTTTCATTGCCTGGCTTATTTCACTTAGCATAATGCTCTCTAGTTCAATCCATGCTGCTGCAAATTGTAAGAATACCTTCTTTTCTATAGCAGCATGGTATTTCATTTTATAGATGTACCATAGTTTTCTAATCCATTCATCCGCTGATGGGCATTTAGGCTGTTTCCAGATCTTAGGTAGGGTAAATTGTGCTGCTATGAACATAGGGGTGCATATATCCTTTCTGATTGGTGTTTCTGGTTTCTTGGGATATATTCCTAGAAGTGAGATCACTGGGTCAAATGGGAGTTCCATTTTTAGTTTTTTGAAGAAACTCCATACTGTTTTCCACAGTGACTGCACCAGTCTGCATTCCCACCAGCAGTGCACGAGGGTTCCTTTTTCTCCGCATCCTCACCAGCACTTGTCGTTTGTTGATAATTGCCATTCTGACAGGTGTGAGATGGTACCACATTGTCATTTTGATTTGCATCTCTCAGATTATTAGTGACCTTGAGCATGTTTTCATATGTCTCTTGGCCTTCCTTCTGTCTTCTTTCAAAAAGTATCTATTTAGGTCCATAGCCCATTTTTTAATTGGATCATTTATCTTCCTTTTATTAAGTTGTGAGTTCCCTGTAAACGTTGGTGGTTAAATCTTTATCAGAGATAACGTTTGCAAATATGTTCTCCCATAAGTGTGCTCTCTTGTTTTGTTGATGGTTTCGTTAGCTGTGTGAAAGCTTTTTTATTTTGATGTAGTCCCATTTGTTTATTTTATCTTTAGTTTCCATTGCCCTAGGAGTGGTATCAGTGAAGAAAATGCTTCAGCATATGTCTGAGATTACACTGCCTGTGGATTCCTCTAGTATTTTTATGGTTTCCTGTCTTATGTTAAAGTCCTTTATCCATTTTGAGTTTATTTTTGTGTATGGTGTAAGTTGGTGGTCTAGTTTTATTTTTTTTGCATGTATCTGTCCAATTTTCCCAACACCATTAATTGAAGAGACTGTCTTGACTCCATTGTCTGTTAATACCTTCATTGTCAAATATTAATTGAGCATAGTGGTTTGGGTTGATATAAATGACACAGAGACCAAAAAAAAAATACAAAAGATCAACAAAACCAAGAGCTGGTTCTTTGAAAGGATAAACAAGATTGATGAACCTCTAGCCAGGCTCACTAAGAAGCAAAGAGAGAGGACACAAATAAACAAAATCAGAAACAAAAGAGGCTAAATAACAACAGACCCCACAGAAATACAAAGGATTGTTAAAAAAAAATACTATGAACAACTCTATTACAACAAACTAGAAAACATAGAGGAATTGGACATATTCTTAGAAAAATACAACCTTCCAAAACCTAATCAGGAAGAATCTAAAAATCTCAATAGGCCAATAACTATGGAAGAAATTGAAGCAGTAATCAAAAAGCTTCCAGCAAACAAAAGTCCGGGGCCAGACGGTTTCACAGGGGAGTTTTACCAAACATTCAAGGAAGAACTAAAACCTATCCTCATACACAGACTATTCCAAAAAATTCAAGAGGAAGGAACACTTCCAAGCACATTCTATGAAGCCAGCCAGCATCACCCTAATACAAAAACCAGATAAAGACAACACAATGAAAGAGAATTACAGGTCAATATCCCTCATGAACATAGATGCCAAAATCCTCAACAAAATTCTAGCAAATCAGATCCAGCATCACATCAGAAAGGTCATTCACCATGACCAAGTAGGATTTATCCAAGGGATGCAAGGATGGTACAATATCTGCAAATCAATAAACATGATACATCACATAAACAAATTGAGAGATAAAAACCACACAGTCATATCAATTGATGCAGAAAAAGCATTTGACAAAATCCAACACCCATTTTTTATTAAAACAACTCTCATCAAATGGGAATAGAAGATCATACCTCAACATAATAAAAGCCATATATGACAAACCCACAGCCAACATCATACTCAATGGGCAAAACCTAAAACCATTTCCCCTACAAACAGGAACAACACAGGAATGCCCACTCTCACCACTCCTGTTCGACATAGTACTGGAAGTATTAGCCACTGCAATTGGACAAGAAGAAGAAATAAAAGGCATCGAATTTGGAAAAGAAGAAGTAAAACTGTCCTTATTTGCAGATGACATGATATTGTACATAAAAAACCCTAAAGACTCCATCAAAAACCTATTAGACTTAGTAAATGAATTTGGCAATGTAGCAGGATACAAAATTAATGCCAAGAAATCTGGGCCATTTCTATACACCAATAGTGACCTTACAGAAAGAGAGACTAAAAAAGCAATCCCATTTACTATCACACCAAATAAATTAAGATACCTAGGAATAAACTTAACTAAGGAGGTAAAAGACCTATATGCGGAAAACTACAGGACACTGAAAAAAGAGATAGAGGAAGACATAAACAGATGGAAGAACATACCATGTTCATGGATTGGTAGACTCAACATCATTAAAATGTCCATACTCCCCAATGCAATCTATAGAGTCAATGCACTCCCCATTATAATACCAACAGCATATTTCACAGACCTAGAAAGAACTCTCCAAAAATTCATCTGGAATAAAAGAAGACCCCGAATAGCCCCAGCAATCCTGAGAAAGAAAAACAAAATAGGTGGAATCTCAATACCAGATTTCATGCTATATTACAAAGCCACTGTTCTCAGTACAGCCTGGTACTGGCACAAGAACAGACATATAAACCATTTGAATAGAATAGAGAACCCAGGTATAGACCCAGGCTGCTATTTCTTTATTGATCTTCTCTTTGGTTTATCTGTTTATAGCTTTCAAAACTATGATTGTGTTTAATCTGTTTTTCCCTTTAGTTCTGTGACTATCCTATCTAATAAAAGACAAAAAGGGTAATTAACCATACCTCCGCTATGCTTCCCATTGGCTAATCAGGGTGATATGCAAATTAACCACCAACAAAGATGGTGGTTAATTTGTATACTAGGCTTCAAGGGGTGGAGCGAAGTCAAAGGACCCCCAAGCTTGCAGAGCAGCGAGGCCTCCCTGAGGCAAAGCCTAATGGAAGCCCTGTGTGTTTATGCACCCTGGGGGTGCAGAGGTCCCATCCTAGGCAGAGGCCAGATGGTGCAACTTCCGACTCTGAGAAGCAGCCTGGGGGCTTGAAGACGACTTCTCTGACCCGGCTCCACCAGGAGAGGAGCAGAGAAAGGCCCAAGCCTCCCTCAAGGTGACCCGAAACCCCCACCCACACCAAGCAGGCTGCTGGGACTGTGCGAGGAGGACTCACCTCCAAGCCCAGCTGGTGGCCCTGCTGCAGCCATGGCATTCCTGGGTGCAGGCCCCAGCAGGACAGGGGGTGGAGGTGGGGGCACCTTGAGTCCTGGTCTTCCTCCTGCTTCAGGGCCTCACCCTCCGCAGGCCTCCTCCTCCCCAGCGCCCAGAGCAGCGGACCCACCGATGTTGCTCCCCGCTGGCCAGGGGGTGAATGGAGCAGGGGACTCCCAGGTGAAGGGTCACCCTGGAGAGGAGACCCGACACCTCCATGCCCCGCTCCTGTTCAGGAACATCCCGGAGATCGCGAGTTTGCACCACGGGCATTGGGGCAGCGTGATGGCACCGATGGTGGAGAAGGCACTGTGCATGCAGGCGCTGCTGCAGCCCGGGACCTCCTCAAAGGCTTCGAGATGTTCGGTCCCTCTTCAAGCCCTACATCCGGTACTGCATGGAGGAGGAGGGATGCATGGAGTACACGCGCAGCCTGCTGCGCGACAACAACCTCTTCCCGGCCTAGGTGATGTGGGCCGAGAAGCAGCAGCAATGCCAGAGGCTGAAGCTGAGCGACATGCTCGCCAAGCCCCACCATCGGCTCACCAAGTACCTGCTGCTGCTCAAGTCAGTGCTGAGGAAGACGGACGAGCAGCGTGCCAAGGAGTCCGTCATCACCATGATCAGCTCCGTGGAGCGCTTCATCCAACTCGTGAATGCGTGCATGCGGCAGCGACAGGAGCAGCAGCGGCTGGTGGCCGTGGTGAGCCACATTGACTCCTAGGAGGTGGTGGAGGGTGGCAACAATGAGGTGGACAAGCTCCTGAAGGAATTTCTGCACCTGGACCTGACCGGTGCCCATCCCTGGTGCCTCCTCAGAGGAGACAGGTCAGCTGCTGTTGGAGGGCAGCCTTAGGATGAAGGAGGGAAAGGACAGCAAGATGGATGTGTACTGCTTCCTCTTCACGGACCTACTCTTAGTAACCAAGGCAGTGAAGAAGGCTGAGAGGACCAAGGTCATCAGGCCACCACTGCTGGTGGACAAGATCGTGTGCCGGAGCTGCAGGACCCTGGCTCCTTCCTCCTCATCTACCTGAACGAGTTCCACAGCGCCGTGGGGGCCTACACGTTCCAGGCCAGCGGGCAGGCTCTGTGCCGAGGTTGGATGGACTTCATTTACAATGCCCAGAACCAGTTGTGCAGCTGCATGCGCAGGAGCACGCGGGCAGCTAGCAGCACCTGCAGAGCCTGGAGGAGGATGAGCAGGAGGAAGAGGAGGAAGATGAGAAGGAAGAGGAAGGTGGGGAGAGTAGCACTTTCACTGCCAGCTCCCCCACCATCCTGTGCAAAAGCAGCAACAGCCTGGACTCCCAGCACTGTGCCTCTGACGGCTCCACAGAGACCCTGGCCATGTTGGAGCCCGGGGAGACGCTCTCCTCTCCCGAGTTTGAGGGTGGCCCCTTCAGCTCCCAGTCGGACGAGATGTCCCTCAGTACCACCACCTCATCTGTCACACTGACCAGCGAACTGCTGGCCCTGGGCCCCGGGAGGGCAGCTCCTGCTCCATGGACTCCGCCTATGGCACCCTCTCCTGCACCTCCTTGCAAGACTTTGCGACCCCAGCCCCTGTGGTGGAGCCAGTGCCCCGGCCCCTACATTTACCACAGGCCCCTTCAACCCCGCCCTAGCCCTGCCTCCGCCACGGCACCCCTGTCCAGCTGCTGCCCCACCTGCCCTACCTGCTCAAGTCCAAATCTGAGGCCAGCCTCCTGCAGCTGCTGGCAGGGGGCACCCCCAACCGCAGCCTGTCAGAACTTTGATTGGCTGCCACAGCCACCGGCACTAGGACTCAGGGCTCCCCTCACGAAGCTGGGCCCCCGCTAGAATTGCGGGGGGGGGGGCGCCACACCAAGCCCTGGCAGTGGCTCCCAGCTATCAGAGATGGAGGGCAGGACCACCTGCCTGGCGGGGGAGCCCAAAGGGCCCGCCAGAAGGAGCAGAGAGCTGCCCTCAGGGGTCACCCGCAGGGTCCAGCCTGAGCTTCCCCCCCCCACCATCTCTGCCCAGCACAGGAAGCTGATGCTGGCCCAGCTCTACGGCACCAGGACCACCCTGCTGCTTAACTCCCAGGCCCTGAGCACAGCGTGGAGCCGCCATGCCTGGAGGGCGCGGTGGGCGGGGGGTGGGGGGAGGGGGGGGGCGAGCGCACATGTGCCTGGTGTAGCGGGACTTGCTGGGGAGTCCCCCGCCCCGCTCGCCCTCCCCCCCCCCCCCCCCCCGCCTTCCCCGGGCGGGCCTCAGGCCCAGAGCCCAACGCAGAAGGGCTGCAGTGCAGCCACCAGGCCCTGAAGGCTGCCCTGAAAGCCACACAAAGACAAGCTGCTGCTGGAGGGCAGGCATGTGGTGCTCTGAGAAGATGCCGGAGGTAGGGAAGGAAGGTCATGGAAGGGAACAATTGCAAGCGGAGATCCGAAGGTTCTGAAAGCAGAGGACCAGCTCCCTGCAGACCTGAGCTCCGTGTGGGCCTCTTTCTCGGCCTGTGGAAGTGGTGCAGACACAGGAGGAGGTGATGGACCGGGACTGCGCCCAAGGAAGACTCACAGGAAGCAATGTGTGGACAGGGCCAGCCGGAGCAGGCAGGCCCGTGCGGAGCTTGCTGGAGCGCAGCCAGACCCCAAGGCAACCACCAAGCCAGGCCCCAGGGAGAAGTGAGCAGATGCCACTCCACTTGCTGGAGAAGACCATTGAGCAGAAAACTAAATAAACTGATTTTACATCATTTCCCAGGTGGAGAACAGTTGGTATGTAAGCCCCTGACCAGTTCCCAGCCTCTCCTCTGTCTGTCTATCTCACTCTTAGGTACCATGTTCTTTGTTCTCTCTTAACTGCAACTCATTTTTAAACTAGATTGCTTTTAAAAGAAGACTAAATAAAGTTCCCCTTAAGTTATTTAGGTGGTGCTGGGGCTGCTGGGGGCTGGATTAGAGACACAAACAGGCAGGGGAGCCCGGCACCCAGCAGCTCCAAGGCCTGCTGAGGCGATGTTGGGGCTGCTGGGGGCTTGATTGGAGACACAAACCAGCAGGCCTGGCACCTAGCAGCCCCAAGGCCCACTACCTTGGTGCTGGGGCTGCTGGGGGTATCAGAGACACAAACCCACAGGCCTGGCACCCAGCAGCCCCAGCACAGCAACCCAAACCCTGCCATCACGGAGCTGGGGCTGCTGGGGGCAGAATCAGAGACACAAACCTGCAGGCTCAGCACCCAGCAGCCCCAAGGCCCACCACCTCGGCGCTGGGGCTGCTGGGGGCCTGATCAAAGACACAAACATGCAGGGGAGGCCCACCACCTTGGTGCTGAGGCTGCTGGGGCCCTGATTGAAGACACAGATCCACAGCCTCAGCACCCAGAAGCCCCAAACCCCGCCATCAAGGTGCTGGGGCTGCTGGGGGTATCAGAGACACAAACCCGCAGGCCCGGCAACCAGCAGACCCAAGGCCTTGGCGGCAGCGCTAAGGAGCAGCAAGCCAAGTGGTAGGAAGCAGCAAGCAAGTGAGCAGTAAGGAGGGAGGGGTCTCGGACTGCGAGAGGGCACAGGCTGGGCTAAGGGACCCCCCACTTATCCCCAGTGCACGAATTTCATGCACTGGGCCTCTAGTTTGTTTATATAATTCAGTGCTCCCTGGTTGGGTGCATATATATTGAGAAATGTTATGCTTTCTTTATGTAGTGTCTCCTTTATCATTATAAAGTGTCCATCTTTGTCTCTTGTTATCTTGTAATCTATTTTGTCAGACACAAGTATGGGTACACCTGCTTTTCTGTGGATATTATTTGCTTGGAGAATCACTTTCTATACTTTTTCGTTTTATCTACCTTTGTCTTTGCAACTTAGATGTATCTCTTGTAGGCAGCCTATGGTTGGGTTTTGTTTCTTGATCGACTCTGCTACTCTGTCCCTCTTTATTGGTGAATTCAGACCACTTACATTTGTGGTAACTATCAATGTATGGGGATTTCCTATATACATTTTTCTTTTGTTTTCTAATAGCTCTGTTCCTCCATTGTATTTTTTCCCCTTTCCGTATCTGTCTTTTTTGTTGTTGTTTAGAGGTATCCCATATATCTTTTCTATTTCTTCTTTTTTAAAGCTATATGTCCTGGTTTGAAAATGTTTATATGTGGTTACCATTAGATTTATAAAAAATGAAGTTGCATGTATACTGTAGTATTTTTGCTTTTGTTTTTGTCTTTTCGTGTTTTGTTTTGTTTTCATTTGAGTGCATCTGATCTTCATGCTCCTTTGCCAGTTCAGACTGTTGCCCCCTACCCTTTTATGTTTTTGTTGCCACATATTATCCTTGTTTATGATGTAAGGTTTTTGGTGATCTTATTCTTAGTGTTGTGACCTTATGTTCTTTGTTTCATGTAGAATAACTCCCTTAAATATTTCCTGCAATGGAGGTTTTATGCTGATAAAATCCCTCAGTTTCTATGTCTGGAAATGTCTTTATTTCTTCTTTATAATTAAAAGGATAATTTTGATAGATATGTCATTTATGGCTGGTAATTTTTCTCTTTCATATGTTGGCATCTTTAATTCCACACTATTCTGGCTTGTAGAGTTTCTTCTGAGACGTCAGATTAAATCTTTATGAGTTTTCCTTTGTAGATCACTTCCTTCTTTTCCCTGGTTGCTTTGAGAAATTTTTCATTGTCATTATTTTTTGGCAGTTTTAATACAAAGTGTTTTTGAAATGACCTCTTTGAATTGAGGTAACTAGATGTTCTGTTTATTTATTTTATTTGAGGATCTAGTTCTTTCCATAGATTTGGGAAGTGCTATCCACTATTTGTTTGAATTTACTCTCCATTCCCTTCTCACTCTCTTCATCTTATGGAATTTCTATTATTCTAATAATATTGTGTGTGTTTTGTGGAGTCAGATAGTTCTCATAGAGCTCTTTCATTTTTCCTTATACTCGAGTCTCTCTCTCTTCTTTTCTCTGTGTCATTTCTAGATTCCTGTTTGATATCACTAATCCCTTCCTCCCTCTGGTTGACTCTGTTTTCTATACTCAGTAGTTCACTCTTAATCTCTGATTACATGCTTCATTTCCAGGATTTCTGATTGGTTCTTTTTTAATGTTTCAATCTTTGGTAAAGTACTCGTTTTTTTCATTGATTTGATTTAGGAGTGCATTGAATTGCCTCTTTGGAGTTTCTCATATCTCATAGAATATTTTCAGAAGTGCAATCTTGAAATCTCTGTCATTTATGTCACATCTTTCCATGTGTTCCTGCTTGCTTTCTGGTGATATTTAATTTTTGTTCTGATTATCCTCACTACCATTGCTATTCATGGTATTTTCTCTTCTTCTTTGTCTAGGCCAATGGTCGTCAAACCGCGTCTTGCGAGCCACATGTGGCTCTTTGGCCCCTTGAGTGTGGCTCTTCCACAAAATACCAGATGCAGGCATGCACATACAATGCGATTGAAACTTTGTGGCCCATGCGCAGAAGTCAGTTTTCGGCCTGGGAGAATCTATTTTGAAGAAGTGGCGCTAGAAGTGGGGGGTGTCGGTCAGCCGGGCAATGGTAGACGCGTCGCAGGCAGGCCGCAGGATACGTTGTGGGGGGCGGGGAGGTGCGCTTGCCGTGCACGAGTTGAGTGAACCAGTCAGTCAGCAGTCTCATTGTGCAATGGTTAGTGCTAGTCATGTCCACAAATCGTGCACGGGTGACAAAAGTACCTACTCGCAGCATAAAGTTACCTGTATTTCTCCAACCAGCTGCAAATCCTACAGGTACTTTCGTCATCAATTTAAGAATTGTAATTATTTTGTGATGGTGGCTTTATTACTATAAAATGAAACATTTTTTAAGGTATGTTGAGATGGTTTGGACATATAGAGAGGATGAATAAAAGGAGATAGATGAAACAAGTATACAAGACGAATGTGGATGGGAGAGTTGGAAGGGGTCGACCTCTGCGAACGTACCTCAATCAGATCGAGGATGTTTTTAGCAAAGGCCAGCTTAGGAGTACCATAATTAAGTTAATAACAATGTACCTACCTATATAGTTTAAGTTTAAAAAATTTGGCTCTCAAAAGAAATTTCAATCGTTGTACTGTTGATATTTGGCTCTGTTGACTAATGAGTTTGCCGACCACTGGTCTAGGCATATCTATCTGTCTGTATTAGTGGTCTCTAGCAGCTTTCTCTAATGAGGTCTTTCTACTCTTTACCAATAGATAATGTTGAATCACAAGATTTTTCCTTTGTTATCTCCTAGACTTACCTCCATAGCTTCCATAAGACAATACAGTGGGCTGCTTCAGGGTGGGGTTCTTTTTGCCTCACCATAATGATGACCCCTGACCTCCATGGGGTCCTACCCCAACCATCTCACTGGGGGAAAAGTCACAGAGGGAAATGCCATTTTACTGCAGTAGCTCTTACTTTATAGATGATATGTTCCTCCACACAACTTCAAGGGCAACATGAGGATAATTTGCTCATCATTGGGGAGCTGCATGGAAGAACATGCTCTGTTATGAGTCACTGTTGGCTCAGTCACATGCTGAGTCACATGCTGGCTCAGTCACTGTTCACTCTGCTTGCCCTGCTGTCCTGCCTCCCACAGCTTTCTGTTCCTCCTGGTTAAAGAAAGTATTTACTACCACTGGCTTCCTCCGCTCTCCAGGCTAATCCATGAGCTCCTGGATGTGGCGCTGTGTCTGCAGGCTCTCTGAGCTGTCACCCTTCTCATCTCCTCATTTACTCCAAATTTTCCACCTTTAGATGTTTCAATATGTGGGTCTCTCAGTCATGCCTCTTTATTGAGTAGGGATTTTTTAAAAAATTATATTTGGTTATCTTGCTGACATTTTAGGAGAAAGGCCAAAGGGATTTCTTATGCTACCATTCCTCTGATGACACTATAGTTTTCTTTCCTTGTAAGATAACTGCTTGAATTCCATGATAAAGTATTGCTGGCCACCTAAAGTTGGGAAGTAGTCACTTTTATTTTATGGGGAAATTATGTGGAATTGGTTTTAATACCAGTATACCTAGAATGTCTCGCAAAATATTTTGATGACTATGAACTAGGAGGTCATGGTTTGATTCCAGGTCAGGGCATATACCCAGGTTGTGTACTCAATCCCCAGTATGGGGCATGCAGGAGGCAGCTGATCAATGGTTCTCTCTTATTATTGATGTGTCTATTACTTTCTTCCTCCCCCATCCTCTCTGAAATCAATAAAATATATTTTAAAAATATTCTAATGAAAGCATCAAGGTTCAACATTTTATAGTTGTAATATTTTTAATCTGAATTCAGTATTTTTGATTGATAGATAACTATTTAGATCATATATTTTTTTCTGAGCAGTTGCAATACTCAGGTATCTTACTGTTAACTACTTTTGGAGTTTGTGTCACTGAAGCTATTGTTTCATATTATCTAAGTTGTCAAATTGGTGAGAATAAAATTGTTCGTTGGGAGTTTGAAAATGGCAGCAGAGTAAAGTGGAAGCTACATTGAAACTCTCCCAGGACAAAACTGGAATTACAACTAAAATACAGAAAAATCATCCTGAATAATCAAATGAAGACTACCTGGAGAAATTCCTGATGTCTAATGATGGAAAGTGGAGACTGTATAGAGATGGTTAGGAAGTGAAGAAGTGAGAAAGAGCTTCCAGGCTCCCATAGGCAATAGCTCCAGTTCTGGAGAGATAACTCAGGTGTGGGGTGCTCCCGCTGAGAACTCTGGAGACTAAACATCAAATTGGACAACCCAGCCCAGAGCACCAGAACTGAGAAAGTTGCCCACATAATATCTGGCTGTGAAAAGCAGCAGGGCTCTGTCTGCCAGGAAGAGATGGCTAAAAATGCAGGCATCCTCTTAAAGGGCAAACACACAAAAAATTTTGTGCAGCCATTCACCTTCTGCTCCAGCAGAGGGAGGGAAGAGTGGACTAGAGCTGTGTGAAGAGAATCCAGGGTTGAGGGCTCTTGGGTTAGAGCTCAGAAGGCAGCCACCCTGGTTTCCTGTGCTGAGTAATTTCCAAATACCATAGAAAACTTCTTTCTCCATCAGGTCTTTATCATCAAGGCAGTGTTTAGAAGGTGGGGTAGGGGAGCAGCAATTGCCCCACTCTGTTGGAAAAACTCTTGCCCCACCCTGTACTCGATAGCCTGTGGTTAATTAAGACTGCATAACAATAAGAATGCAGTTAGAGGTGAATCTATGGAGTCTTTGCCTGATCTTCTTCTGAGCCTGGGGCTATGAAAAGTGGACCTTGGTGCACATCTTGTCTTTTCCAAAGGCACAGTCTCCAGCAGAGGGAGTCATAAGCTGTGGAATGCAGATAGCTCCAGAAAAGGTACTCAGGGCCAGTCTCAAACAGAGTCTGCCTTTGTCCTGCACTAGAGATTGGGAGTACTAGCAGATCTATTAGACACAAAAACAAACAGGCAGCCAAAATAGAGAGGAAAAAGCAAGCCAAGGATTAAATGAAAGAACATGAGAATTCTCCAGAAGAAGAGCTAAATGAAATGGAAATTTAAAAATTTATCAGATATAGAGTTCAGAATAATGATGGCGAGGATTCTCAACAGCATGAGAAAAGATATAGTAACTATGAAAAAAGACCAGTTGGGAATGAAAAATGACTAATAAAGAACACATTATAAAGAATACACAGCAGATTAGAGGAAGCTGAGGATCATATCAGTGAATTAGAAGACAGGGTAGAAAAAAGAACTCAATCAGAGGACAAAAAAGAAAAAAAACACCCAGCAAGACAGATTAAGGGAGTTGTGGGACATGACACATAACAATATTCACATCAAAGGAGTACAAGAATGGGAAGAAAATAAGAAAGGGATAGAGAACCTGTTTGAGGAAATAATGGCAGAAAGTTTCCCTAACTTAGTGAAGAAAAAAGACATGCAAGTTGAGGAAACACAGAGAGTTCCAAGCAAGAAGAATGCAAACAGGCCCACATGCAGACACATCATAATTAAAATGACAGAAATTAAAGACAAAGAGAGAATGTTAAAAGCAACAAGAGAAAATCAATTTGTTACCTACAAAGGGGCTCCCACAAGGCTGTCAGATGATTTCTCATCAGAAACTCTACAGGTCAGAAGAGAATGGCATGAAATACTCAAGGTAATGAAAAGCAAAGATCTGAAACCAAGATTACTATATCCAGCAAGGTTATCATGCAAAAACAGAGGGTGAAATGAGGAGCTTCCAAAACAACAACAAAAATATGGCTAAAGAAGTTTGTCACCAACAAACTAGCACAGCAAGAAATGCTAAAGGGACTGCTGTAATGAGAAGAAGAAACAGAGACAGACACATAGACATAAAGAATTGAAATTGCAATAAATAACTACCTCTCAATAATAACCTCAATTGTAAATGTATTAAATGCTCCAATCAAAAGACACAGGATAGTTGAATTTCTATGAAAAAATGAACCAAATATATGCTGTGTACAAGAGACCAACCTCAGAACAAAAGACTCACACAGATGAGAGTGAAAGGATGGAAAAATATTTCCCATGAAAATGGGGAAAAAAGGCTGGGGTAGCAATACACATATCTGACAAAATAGACTTCAAAATAAAGGCCCTCACAAGAGACAATAAATATTACTAAATAATACTCTAATGATCCATCCAACAAGAAGATATATCCCTGGTAAACATATATGCACCCAATACTGGAGCACCTAAATATATAAAACACTTCTGGAGAACTTTAAGTGTGATTGACAGCAATAAAGTAATAATTCAGGAGTTTATTACCCTTTGACTTCATTGGGTAGGTCTTCCAGACAAAAAATTAACAAGAAAATAGTGACTCCAAATGACACACTGGATCATATTGAATTAATTAATATTTATAGAACATTTCACCCCAAAGCTGCAGAATATATATGCTTCTCAAGTTCACAGGGGTCATTCACAAAGATAGACCACATGTTAGGACACAAAACAAGACTCTACAAGTTCAAGAAGATTGAAATCATATCAAACATCATCTTAGATCACAATGGAATAAAATTAGAAATCAACGACAGTAAAAATACCCCAAAACATTTCAACACATGGAGGCTAAACAGCGTGTTATTAAATGAGATCAAGAAATAAATAAAAACTTGTTTGAAATAAATGAACACAAACACACCACAACTCACAATCTCTGGAACACAGCAAAAGCAATCCTGAGAGCCAAATGCATAGCATTACAGGCTTACCTCAAAAAACAACAACAAAAAATTAATAATATACTATTTAATCCTACAATTTAAAGAATTAGTAAGAGAACAACAATAAAAGCCCAGAGTAAGAGGAAGGAAAGAAATAATAAATATCATAGTAGAAATAAATGACATATTGCACCTCACAAATTGAAGCAATAATGAATAAATGCCCATCCAGGAAATGCCCTGGGACAGATGCCTTCACAGGGGAATTTTACCAAACACTCAAAGAACTAATACCTATGCTCTTCAAATTATTCCAAAAAAAAAAAACCCAAGAGAAATAACACTTCCAATATTTTTTTATGAAGACAACATTACCCTAATTCTAAAACAAGATAAAGCCAATACATAAGCCAATATCCTTGATGAATATAGATGTTAAAATCCTCAACATAATATTAGCAAATCAGATCCAGGAATATATTAACAAGATCATGGATGGAACTGGAGAGCATTGTGCTAAGTGAAATAAGCCAGTCAATGAAAGAAAAACACCACATTATCTCACTCATTTATGGATAATAAAGACCATTATAAACTGATGAACAAAAATATACAGAGACAGAGCATCATCAAACAGACTGTCAAACTACAGCAGGAAGGCCGGGAAGTGTTGGGGGGGGGGAGCGGGGGGTAAAAGATCTACCGAAGGACTTGTATGCATGCATATAAACATAACCAATGGATGCAAGACACTGGGGGATAGGGGAGACCGGGGGAATGTCAAAGGGGTTGGGGGGGGTGGGGAAAGGAGACATACGTAATACTCTTTGTAAGACTTTAAGCAATAAAACAAAATTTAAAAAAATAAAAAGATCACATTCCATGACTATGTGAGATTTATTCCAGGGATGCAAGTTTGGTACAATATTCACAAATCAATAAAGGTGATACATCACATAAACGAAATGAAAGACAAAACCACATGATCATATCAATAGACACAAAAAGCATTTGACAAAATTGAGCACCCGTTTTTATAAAAACTCTCAGCAAAGTGGAAACAGATCATAGCACAGCATAATAAATGCCATATATGGCAAACCTACAGCCAACATCAGACTCAATGGGCAATAACTAAAACCATTTCCCCTAAGAACAGGAACAAGACAGGAATGTCTGCTTTCACCATGCTTATTCAACATAGTACTGGAAGTCCTAGTCACAGCAATGAGACAAGAAGAAAACATAAAAGGCATTCAAAATGGAAAGGAAGAAGTAAAACTGTCATTATTTGCAGATGACATGATATGTTACATAGAAAACCCAAAAGACTCCACCAAAAAACTACTAGTTTTAATTAATCAATTCAGTAATGTAGCAGCTTACAAAATTAATAACCAGAAATCAATGGCATTTTTATATTCCAATAATGAATTATCAGAAAGATAAACAAACAAAAAGCAACAACAATCCCATTTACCATTGCAACAACAAAAAATAAGATATTTAAGAATAAACCTAACCCCGGTGGTAAAAAAAATTGTACTCATAAAACTACTAATAGAGGAAGATATAAACAAGTGGAAGACTGTACTGTGTTCATTGATTGGTAGAACTAAAATAATTAAAATCTCATACTACCCAAAGCAATGTATACATTTAATGCAATCCCTATTAAAATACCAATGGCATAATTCACAAATCTAGAAAAAATTCTCCAAAAATTTATATGGAACCAAAACAGACCTCGAATAGGAACAGCAATCTTCTGAAAGATAAACAAAGTCAGAGGGATCACAGTACCAGATATCAAATTTACTATAATGCCACTATAATCAGAACAACCTATTACTGGCACAAGAGGAGGCATGAAGATTAATGGAATAGAACAGAGACCCCAGAAGTCTGTCTAAGCCATTACTCTAAATTAGTATTTGACAAACGAGGCAAGAGCATACAGTGGAGTAAAGATAGTCTCTTCAATAAATGGTGTGGGAAAATTGGACAGATACATACAAAAAAATAAAACCACACCACCAACTTACACCATACACAGGAATAAACTCAAAATGTATAAAAGACTTAAATGTAAGTCGTGAAACCATAAAATTTCTAGAAGAAACCATAGGCAGCAAAATGTCAGATATCTCTTGTAGCAATATATTTGTGGATACATCTACTAGAACAAGGGAAACTTAGGAGAAAATAAACAAATGGGACATCCAAATAAAAAGCTTCTGTACAGCAGAAGAAACCATCAACAAAATGAAAAGGGAGCCCACTCTATGTGAGAACATATTCGGCAATGGTATATCTGATAAAGGGTTAATATCCAAAATATATAAGTAATTCATGCAACTTAACAAAAGACAAACAATTCAATTATGAATGGGCAAACAACCTAAATAGACTATTTATCCAAAGTAGACATACAGATGGCCAAGAGACTTATGAAAAGACTAGAGGTCTGGTGCATGAATTTGTGCATGGGGGGGGGCCATGGGAGATTGGCTGGCCAGGGGACAGGGACTGTGGGAGGTTAGCCGGCAGGCCCCAAGGAGGGAGCCGGCCCTTGGCCCCCCTGGGAAAGGGGTCATATCCACTGCTACCCACCCCCAGTTCCCCGTCCTAGCCTTGGGCCTAGAGGCCCCAGCAGGGTTGGGAAAAGATGGGAGCAAGACAACACCTTGTTTCGAGGGCTGACTTTCAATAGATTACTGTGAGGGAGCTGCTGTGCTACTTATGAAACCCAGAAGCAGGTCTCTACCATAGGTTTAGCACCAGGGACCGATGAGGGCCGGCCAGGGGGAGGGGCAGCAGGAGGTTGGCTGTGGAAGCACACTGACCACCAGGGGGCAACTCCTCCATTGAGAATCTGTCCCCTGGTGGTCAGTGCATGTCATAGTGACTGGTCAACCGCTTCTGATCTTTCCAGTCGTTTGATCATAATGGTCGCTTAGGCTTTTATATGTATACTAGTGGCCCGGTGCATGAAATTCATGCACATTAAAAGGGAATTAATTAGCAGAAATATTTTAATATTTCTATTTGCCCTTTCTCTATAATAGAAGTGTGAGAGATGAAAGGAAATTAGTAAAATGTATATGAAAATAATATATAAATTTATTAATAAATAAACAAACAGTAACAAAAGGATATAACAACAACAGAGGCATGATATAAAAACAACAAAAACATGATATAAAAACAAACAACAGTGATGCAAACAATGACTGATAAAGTGACTAAATTTATTCTAATATCTCCCTGTACACCACATTAAGAGTGAAAACACTTTCAGAGTGCTTGACTAATTTCCCTTGTGCTGAAGTATTTAGAACTTTAACTTTAACGTCACATGCTCTTTGAACTCTAGAGAAAGCAACATATAACTGACCATGTGAGAAAACGGATTCAGGTAGGAATATGCCTACTCTGTCTAGAGTTTATCCTTGTGATTAATTAATAGTCATCACAAATGCTGGCATCACGGGAAACTGTCGTTGAATCAATTTAAATGGGAGGCCAGTATCAGATGGGGACAAATCAATTCTTGGAATCAGAACAACCTCTCCCTCTGCAGATCCTGTTAATACTTCAGCTTCGATAATGTTAGGTCGTAATCTTTTGGTAATAAATCTGGTACCATTACAAAGACCCCATTTACTATTAAGATTTCTCAATAGCATGATGATTGAACCCACTTTCAATTTTACTTTATTACATGGCATTCCCAAAGGAGTAATACTATTAAGAAATTCTATGAAAAAATTTTCCTTTTCAGCAGCATCAGTTGAATCAATGGAATCATTACTCAAATATGTGTGAAAATCGCCATCAAGTATATCCAAAATTTTTTCATTTAATTTTTGAATGTGCTCATTTTTTGGACAAAGAATTGCACATTTAGATATATTTTTAATATTATCTATAGATATAGTATTCCCAAAAGTAGCTTCAATAATAGATCCATTACAAATCATTTCTCAGGGGATTTCAATAATATCCATTCCTAAATGAAAACTATCAAGTTTGCCATCTCCAAGTTTTACTAACCATTCACTATAAACAGAATCTCTGATCTCGTATTTGTTGTAAGAGACAACTTTCTGAAACATCCCCAAACATTACAGTACTTTAAACTTGTTTGTACTATGGCCGATTGCATAGCATGCGGTACAATACTGAGACATTGTTGAAAATCCCCTCCAATAAGGAGAACTTTCTACCAAATACAATATTCAAATTCATAATTTCTCTTAGTAATCTGTCTATGGCATTTATAGCACGAATGGATGCCATGGTGCATTCATCAATGATGAGAAGTTGGGCCTTTTTAATAGTTTTAGCAACTTCACTGTTTATATTGAGTCTTAGAAATTGAAGTTTCATTTAATGGAATCAGTAATTTATATTGGGAATGAAAGGTGCTTCCACAGAGAAGTAAATTTGTAGCAATTCCTGTAGATGCTGTGGGTAAAACAGTACCACCATGACCTCAAATATAATGTATTAAAACTTTATACAGATATGCAGGTGAATGGGATTCCTAGCTGGCAGGCCCCTGACAGCAAGCTGGCCATCTGTTGATTCCATGAGGAATGGGGCTCCCTCCTCCCTCCTGTCAGGGTCCGGGGTGCAGGTGATTGGGGTTCCTGGCTGGCAGGCTACTGACAGAAAGCTATCCAACAGCAGATTCTATGAGGAATGGGGCTCCCTCTTCCCACTGTCAGGGTCTGGTTTGAAGGCCAGCCATGCCCCCTGTTGGGCTAGACCCAAGTTCTACCAGGCTATGGCCTCTGCCTCAGCAACCCGCGACTGACTGCTGCTGGGTGCTCCTGGTGCTCTGAGGGTGGGTTCTTACCTTAGGCCTCATGGGAAACAGATCAGGGAGGGCACAGTCCTTGGCAAGGCGACCCATGACTCAGTGCCTCCATGCTCCGAGGGTGGATTCCTGCCTCAAACCTCACCCTCATGGGAAACAGCTCAGAGAAACAGCTCAGGGAGGGTGCAGCTGTTGCCAAGATGACCCCTTCAGGACTGATTACTCTCCGGTTGGTCGAGCCTCAGACATGACGCATTACACCCAGGGTTTATATATAAATAGACTAGAGGACTGATGCATGAAACTTGTGCAAGGGGCTCGGCCCTCACAGCTGTGTGGCTGCCTCAGTCCTCGTCCTTGCAGTCCTAGCTTTGTCTGGAAGGTCATCTGGAAGGACATCCAGAAGGTCTTTTGGCTGTCCAGTCTAATTAGCATATTACACTTTTATTATTATAGATGCTCAAAGTCACTGTTCATCAGAGAGATGCAAATGAAAACAACCATGAAGTATCACTTCCAATGTGTCAGATTGGCTACCATTAACAAATTAACAAATGACAAGTGCTGGTGAGGATGTGGAGAAAAGGAAACCCTAGTCCACTGCTGGTGTGAATGTAGACTGGTGCAGCCATTATGGAAAATAGTATGGAGATTCCTCAAAATATTAAATATGGAACTGCCACTTGACCTAGTGATCCCAGTTTTAGGAATATATCCTAAGAACCACCCCTCCCCCCCCAAAAAAAATTAGAATGAATGTATGTTCTCTATGTTCACAGCTGTGCAATATACTATGGATAAGATATAGAAACAGTGTAAGTGTTCATCAGTAGATGAGTAGATAAAAAATCTGGGATACATGTACACCATGGAATACTACATGTCTGTAAGAAAGAAGGGTCTCTTACTCTTTGAGACAGCATCTTGGGACCTGGAGAGTATTCTGCTAAATGAAATAAGCTAGTCAGAGAAAGACAATTATCATTTGATCTCACTCATATGTGCAATCTAATGAAAAAAATAAACTGATGAACAAAATAGATCCAGAGACATAGAAGCATGGAATAGACTGTGGAATCTCAGAGGGAAGACTGGGGTGTGTGTGTGGGTGGGATAAGATCAACCATAGTACTTGCATGCATTTATGCATAACCCAGGACACAGACAATAGGATGATGAAGGCTTAGGGCAGGGGCAGGCTATAAGGTGTAAATGGGATAATAAAGTGGATATATGTAATACTTTCAACAATAAAGATTCTTTTAAAATAAAAACAATTTATCATTGCATTTTATTACTATCTTTTAATGTCTATAGTGTTTTGATCCCTCTGATGTCTTTTATTTTATTTTGGATATTGGTAATTTAGATCTTCCTGCCATTTTTTATTCATGGCCATGCTGACTGTAGGGTTAAAAATGTTATTAGTCTGTTCAAAGAATTAGTTTAGGCTTCATAATTCTAACCATTATTACTATAGTATTTCTAACTTCTTTGACTGAGGTTTCTTTCTACTTGCTATAATTCTAATTTTCTCTTCTTTTTCTATAAGTAGAAGCTTAGGTTATTATTCTGAGACTTTTTTTCTTTTCTAGTATGTGTGTGTAGTGTAGTGCTGTAATTTTTTTCTCTACTGCTACTCTGACCTTGATCTATTACTTTCCACTAAATCAGTAGCATTTTACAAATTTATATATATTGCAGTATTTTTACTCAGCTCAAAATATTTTCTGATTTTCTTGAATATTTTTTAATTTTTATTTTTATTGATTTCAGAGAGGAAGGGAGAGGGAGAGAGAGATAGAAACATCAATGATGAGAGAGAATCATTGATCAGCTACCTCTTGCAGGCCCCCTATTGGGGATAGAGCCTGCAACCTAGGCATGTGCCCTTGACCAGACCCTTCAGTCCACAGGCTGAATATTCACTCTATGCACTGATCCAAACCAGCTAGGGCTTTTTAAAAAATATTTTTTTGAACTTAGGTTATATAGAAATGTGAAAAGTTTTTAATTTCCAAATATTTAAAGGTTTTCTGGCTTAATTTTTGTGTAAGTAGACAACATAATTTTTATGTATTTCTATTATTTTAAATTTGATAGGATTTGTTTTGTAGACCAAAAAATATATCATTTTGGAAAGTTGTCCTTGTGCATTTGTTGCTGAAAGAGGACTCTATAAATATTAATTGAGTCATGTTATTTTATAATATCCTGGCTGAATTTTCTCCCTACTTTTTCTAACAATAACAAAAAATAAATGTTAATGTCTAATTGTAATTTGAATTTGCCTATTACCCTTTCTGATCCATCACTTTTTTTTAAAAAAATTATTGATTAAGTTCTTACATATGTGTCCTTATCCCCACATTACTCCCTATCCCTCCCACTCATGCCTTCAGCCTCCTGTTGTCTGTGTCCATTGGTTAAGTCTATATGCTTGCATATAAGTCCTTTGTTTGATCTCTTCCCCTTTGCACCACCCTCCCGTACCTTCCCTCTGAGGTTTGATGGTCTGATCAATGTTTCTCTGTCTCTGGATCTGTTTTTGTTCATCAGTTTATGTTGTTCATTATATTCCTCAAATGAGTGAGATCATGTGGTATTTATCTTTCTCTGACTGGCTTATTTCACTTAGCATAATGCTCTCCAGTTCCATCCATGCTGTTGCAAATGGTAAGAATTTCTTCTTTTTTACCGCAGTGTAGTATTCCATTGTGTAGATGTACCACAGTTTTTTAATCCACTCATCTACTGGACAATACTGGATAAATCCTCTAGACAAAAAATCAGCAAAGAAACAGCAATCCTAAGTGACTCACTAGATCAGATGGAGTTAATTGACATCTTCAGAACATTTCACCCCAAAGCCACGGAATATACATTCTTCTCAAGTGCTCATGGGACATTTTCAAAAATAGACCACATATTGGGTCACAGGAAGTCTTCCCAAATTCAAGAAGATTGAAATCATATCAAGCATTTTCTCAGACCACAATGGCATAATATTAGAAATAAACTACAATAAAAACAATCCAAACAATTCAAACACTTGAAAGCTGAAAAGCATGCTATTGAGCAATGATTGGGTTACCAAAGAGATCAAAGAAGAAATTAAAAACATCCTGAAAACTAATGACAATAAAAACACAACAATCCAAAGTCTATGGGACACAATGAAAGCAGTCCTGAGAGGGAAGTTTATAGCTCTACAGGCCTACCTTAAAAAAAAAACAAGAAAAAATGGTAATAAATCATTTAACTCTACAACTCAAAGAATTAGAAAGAAAGCAACAAGAAAAGCCCACAGTATCCAGAAGGAAGGAGATAATAAAGATCAGAGCAGAAAAGAATGACATAGAGACCAAAAAAACAGTACAGAAGATCAATGAAACCAAGAGCTGGTTCTTTGAAAGGATAAACAAGATTGATGAACCTCTAACCAGGCTCACGAAGAAGCAGAGAGAGGACCCAAATAACAAAATCAGAAATGAAAGAGGCAAAATAACAACAGACCCCACAGATATATAAAGGATTGTTAAAAAATATTATGGACAACTCTATTCTAACAAACTAGACAACTTGGAGGAAATGGACATATTCCTAGAAAAATACAACCTTCCAAAACTCAATCAGGAAGATTCTAAAAGTCATCACTTTTTTATTTATTTGGAAACTCTTTTATTAAGCACAAGCATATCAGGATTGCTGTATCTTATTATTATACTATAGGCCCGGTGCACAAAAATTTGTGCACTGGGTGGGGGGGGAGAGGGGGTCCCTCAGCCCTGCCTGTGCCCTCTCGCAGTCTGGGTCCCCTCGGGAGATAACAACCTGCTGGCTTAGGCCTGCTCCTGGGTGGCAGAGGGCAGGCCCAATCCCTAGGTGCAGCCCCTGGTCGGGCTCAGAACAGGGCCAATTGGGGGAGTTGGGGCACCACCCCCTGTCATGCACAGAGCAGGGCCCATCAGGGTGGTTGGGGCTCTGTACCCTGTCAGACATAGAGCAGGGTTGATCAGGGGGTTGGGGAGCTCCCCCTGTCACGCACAGAGCAGGGCTGATCAGGAGGTTGATGAGCTCCCCCCTGTCATGCACAGATTAGGGCCAATAGGGGAGTTGGGGCACCACCCTCTGTCACACACAGAGCAGGACGGATCAGGGGGTTGAGGCGCTGCCCCCTGTCATGCTCAGAGCAGGGCCCATCAGGAGGTTGGGGCTCCATACCCTGTCACACACAGAGCAGGGCTGATCAGGGGGTTGAGGAGCTCCCCACTGTCACTCACAGAGCAGGGCCCAACAGGGGAGTTGGGGCACTGCCTCCCATCACACATAGAGCAGGGCGGATCAGGGGGTTGGGGCGCCACCCTCTATCACCCACAGAGCAGAGCCGATCAGGGGGTTGGGGTGCCACCACTGTCACACTCAGGGCAGGGCCAATGGGGAGGTTATGGCTCTACCCAGTCACACACAGAGCAGGGCCCGTGGGGGGGGGGGGGTTTGGGCGCCGCCCTCTACCACCCACAGAGCAGGGGCAATCAGGGGGTTGGGGCGTTGTACCCTGTCACACACAGAGCAGGGCCGATCAGGGGGTTTGGGCGCTGCCCCCTGTCATGCTGATCCCGGTGCCGGGAGGCATATTACCCTTTTACTATATAGAATAGAGGCCTGGTGCACGGGTGGGGGCTGGTTGGTTTGCCCTGAAGGGTGTCCTGGATCAGGTTGGGAGTCCCCACTGGGGTGCCTGGCCAGCCTGGGTGAGGGGATGATGGCTGCTTGCAGCTGGTCACTCACCCTTCAGGGTGGGGGTCCCCACTGGGGTGCCTGGCCAGTCTGGCTGAGGGGCTGAGGGTTGTTTTCAGGCTGACGGGTGACTGAAGCTCCCAACTGCTCCTTTTTTTCTTTTTTTTTTCTTTTTTATTCTGGGCCAGCTATAGCTCTGAGGCCTTGGCTGCTGAAAACAGGTTTCTGGCCTTTGTTTACCGTCTGTATTTGATACAATGTTGCGGTCCGGCTGGCTGAAGCCTGACTGAGTAAAGCAGGTTTCTGGGGTTTTTTTAGCTTCTATATTTGAAACATAGTTGCTTAGTGTTGCAGCTGAGAGGCCGGCAAGTCAGGCTGGGAATGCAAGTCCGGCAGGGAACGTTGGAGTCCTCCATCACTGAAGCAAGCAAGCCTCATGTTAGTTTCAAGCTGCCTGGCTGCCTGCCGCCATCTTGGCTGGCAGTTAATTTGCATATCTCCCTGATTAGCCAATGGGAAGGGTAGCGGTCATATGTTAATTACCATCTTTCTCTTTTATTAGATAGGATAACATTCTTCTTAATATTATATAGTATTTCTTGCTCTGAAAACTGCTTGTTCTCAACCTAGTCTGTCCAGATGTCTTTTATTATTTATTTATTTTTATTTTTATTTTTTTTAAAGGGGAGAATGATGATTTTTATTTTTTAAATATATTTTATTGATTTTTTTACAGAGAGGAAGGGAGCAGGATAGAGAATTAGAAACATCGATGAGAGAGAAATATCGATCAGCTGCCTCCTGCACACGCCCTACTGGGGATGTGCCCGCAACAAAGTTACATGCCCTTGACCAGAATTGAACCTGGAACCCTTCAGTCTGCAGGCTGAAGGCTGATGCTCTATCCACTGAGCCAAACTGGTTAGGGCTATCCAGACGGCTTTTAATTAATGTATGCATGTATGGCCTTTAGAAACTTTTACTGTTATCTTATCTACATTATATACAGGGTGGGGGAAAAGTAACTTTACAGTTGTTCATTTTTTTTTTTAATATATTTTATTGATTTTTTACAGAGAGGAAGGGAGAGAGATAGAGGAAGGGAGAGAAACATCGATCAGCCGTCTCCTGCACACTCCCCACTGGGGATGTGCCCGCAACCCAGGTACATGCCCTTGACCGGAATCGAACCCGGGACCTTTTCAGTCCGCAGGCCGATGCTCTATCCACTGAGCCAAACCGGTTTCGGCTTACAGTTGTTCATTTAAAAAATATTACAATAATCCTATATAATAAAGTCCTAATATGCAAATTGTCCCCTTGGGCAGTCATTCGACCTGGAGTTCAACCGGGAGACTGGGAGTTTGACCACTCGCTATGACCTGCACTGACTGCCGAGGGGCGGTGTGGACCATGGCAGGTGTCGGTGACTCGGCTCTAGCAGTAGGCATCAGTGGATGTGCTGCCAGCCCCAATGGGCCCCAACAAGAGCAGGATTATGGTGGGATGGTGGAGCAGGTGAGCAGGTGGCACCAGGCCAAGGAGGGTGCGAGCTGGAGCCCAATAGCTCCGCAGAAGGCAAACAGCACAGCAGCAGCGGGGTAGGGGCTGCTGGCCAGCTCCCAGGCACTGAAGAAGCCATGCAGGGGGCCTGGCCCTGATCAATTTCCCAGCAGGCAGGATGGTAGAGCAGGTGAGGGGGTGTTGCCAGGCCAAGGCAGAGCGCCAGGGGAAGCTGCAGGGATCCGAGGCTAGAGTTGCGAGCTGGAGCCCCATCTCCGCAGGCCACCCCAAGGGACCACACCCATGCACGAATTCGTGCACTGGGCCTCTAGTTAATAAATAATAATACAAGGATAAACTCTATATTATGCAACTCACAACTGTAAACCTACTTCTTCCCAACCATGTATTTAAAATATGTTTTTTATAAATGGGTCCTTTTTATTAAATATGGCAGACTATGCTTTTCAATGGCTTTTTCAAAATCACTTATATTTAATAAAAGTATTTATATTTTTGAGTATATATATATATATATATATATATATATATATATATATATATTAAAATTTTAATCCTGGTCTTTTTTGTTTGTTTTACAATTTTTCTATTTCCTCTTTCCTGTCTTCTTTTGAATTATTTGAATATCTTATTTAATATCCATTTAAATTAATCTATTGAGTTTTTTAAGTCACTTTTCCTTTGTATTATTTTTTAGTGGTTGAATTAGGGTATTATAATATACATACTAACTTATTCCAATATATTTAGAATTATAATTCTCCTGTATGTAATATGTTATTTATTTATTTTGGCTGCTGCTAAGCTATTAGGGTTGTTGGTAATGTATCTGGGCATGGTTTTCATTGAGTTCATCATATTTAGGGTTTGCTGAACTTTTAAAGCCTAAAACTTTCAGTTTTTTAACAACGTTTGGAAAATTTTTGTCATTATTTCCTCAAACATTTTTTTCTGACCAAATTCTATCTCCTTCACTTCTAAGCTTCAATTGAACAAATATTACACAGTTTGATATGGTCACACATATCTCTGTTTATTTTCCTCTTTATGTTCTTCAGATTTCACTATTCCCGTTGATCTATGTTCATGTTAACTGATTCTTTCCTCTCTTGCTTTTATCCTGATAAACATCAAATAAATTTTTGTTTCAAATATTGTTTTTTTATTTCTAGTATGTTTGTTTGATTATTTACTATAGTTTTTAATATCTAGGTTGAAAAAATTTTGAGAGAACGAAATGGTTTCCCAATAACTGGAAGCTGCATGCCCTTGCTCCCAGCCTGAGACTGAATTTACAGCTAAAATACTGCAAAATTAACTTGAAAAATCAAAAGAATTGTAGCTGATTAGACATATTATATATAAGGAGCACTGAAGAAACAATGTAGAGTCTGATAATAGTATGAGAGTCATGAATAGGGGGAGCACCCCTGTAGCAGTTTCTTGGCTAGAGGGCCTAGTGATATCAATTGCAAAGCTCCCTTTCGTAAGGGGTCTAAACCTCATGAAGGGGCCCCAAACCCAGAGCAACAGAGACTGGAAGAAGACATGGTGAAGCATTGGGCAGAATTCTATCTGCCTGGGAGATGAGGACTGGCCCTTCCCAGTGAAGGAGTACTCATATTGTTAACCTACTTAGCATGAGAAGTTCACTCTGGGTTCTGAGTACTGGGAAGGCTGTCCTGCAGTGTTTGGGTCCAGCAGAAGGGCCCCATGGCAATACCCAGCAGTGACTTTGGAGGACCTACATTTTTTAGTTTATGTAATTTGTTTCTATTCTGATCTTTATAATTTCTATTTTTCTACTTACTTGGGGTTTTTCCTGCTGTTCTTTTCCCAGTTATTTTAGGTGTACGGTTATACTGTTTAAGAGAGATTTTTCTTGCTTTTTGATATAAGCCTGTAAAGCTATGAAATTCCCTATCAGGGCTGCTTTTACTGTGTTCCATGGATTTGGGGTGGCTGTGTGTTCATATTCATTTATTTTAAGATAATTTTAATTTCTTCTTTGATCTCATTGATAATCCATTCATTATTTAATAACATGCTCTTTAGCCTCCATGTTTTGGCATATTTTAGGTTGTTTTTTTGTGGGTGATTTTTAGTTACATGTTGGAGAAGATGGTTAATATGATTTCAATATTCTAAACTTATGGAGACTTCTTTTGTGTCCTAACGTGCTATATCTTTGAGAATGTTTCATGCACACTTGAGAAGAATGTATGTTTCTCTGCTTTGGGATAAAAATGTTCTATAGATATCAATTAAATCCACCTGGTCTATTGTGTGTGTGGTGCCTGTGTGTGAGTGAGTGAAGGACAGTTAAATCCGCAGGAGCAGCAGAGGCTGGCAGACCAGGCTCTCTGGGACAGGGAGAGACTACCACCAAGGCGGACATTCCCCGGTCTGCCGGACTCAGGCAGGGAGACCACGCCATCTTAAAGGGGAGAGTGGTCTCTTCTAGGAACTCATCAGAACCACCACCCAGACAGGCCTTGGATACTGCCCGCGACCCGGCAGCCACTCCAGCCAAAATCCTGCTGCCCACCCACAGACTCACAGACGCTGGGATCTCCACCTCTAAAGTTGCACCGCGCCCACAGCAGTAAGTGCAGCCTCCCCATCCCCAGTGGCAGACCTCCACATTCGCGCATTTCCAGCAGGTAGGTCTCTGAGGCACACCACTCCATAGACTTCCTTTGGGAGTCACTGTGAGTCCCAACTGGGTGTGATTTTGTACAGACACAGGTGCACTGCCCCCCAGTAGAAATCCTGAATTGCCTCTGCCTGAATAACTGCCCACACACACTCACCTGCTCAATAAGCGCCAGGGCCCCTCAGAATGCATCAGAGCTCAATGCCAATGAACTGCACTGTCACAGTTGCTCACTCCCCCTGAGCCCATCTATCCACAGGGCACTTTGGAGAAGCCGCAGTGAGTCTGTGCTGGGTCCGATCTTGGACTAATAGGGACACACTCCCCTGGGCAGTAGAAATTATGAATTCACCCATCCTGGATACCGGCCCAAAGATGCCTCGATTAAGAGTTCCAGGGCCCTTAAGAGTGCTTCACTGTGCCTGTGCTAGCAAACTCACTGTGGGTGCTCCTGTGTGCCACCACTGGGAATGTGCACCTATCCACCACAGGTGCATCAGCAAAAACTGAGTTTCCCCACCCCACAGCTGCAGAACTCTGGACACTACAGTTACATGCTTTCCCAGCGTGCAGGTCTCCCAAGACCACCACTCTTCAGGCAGCCCCTGAGGCCCCACTGTGAGCACCATAGGACATGCACTTAAACAAACAGCGGGGCACTGTTGGGCTGTAGAAATGCTGAATTCCCTCTCCTGGGTTACCTGCCCACAGACACTGCAATCCAGTGGCTTCATTGCCAGGGCCCTTCTGAGTGTGTCAGTACACCCTGCTGGTAAAGACACTACAGGTGCCCCCTGTGAACTGCGCTGGGAATGCGTGTATCCAACCACAGAGGCAACAGCAAAAGCTGAGTCTGTTCACCCCACAACTACAGAACTCTAGACACCACAGTCATGCCTTTCCAGACGCAGCTCTCTGGATCCCCACCACCCCAGCAGACGGTTCCTGGGTGCCATTGTGAGTCCTCGCTAGGCATGCATGATTTCAACCAAGGGCACAAGACAGCAAAAATTGAGACACCCCATCCATGGCTGCTGAGTTCTAGACACCTCAGTTGAGCCTTTCCAGCTCACAGGCCTACATCAAGAGAACCCAAATAGCTCAAGTAGGGAGCTACACTAGACTACCAAGCCCAGGAGACCTGAGATGTCACACCAGTAGCACCATACCCAAAAGAAACTGAGTAGCAAAGCAATTGGAGTTACAATTAAAACATTAAAGCAAAACATGGGAAGACAAAAAAGCAATCCAAAAGGAAAGAAAAAGAGGAATCACCAGAAAGGGAGTTAAATGAAATTGAGGCTACTAACTTATCAGAGAAAGAATTCAGAGTAATGGTTATAAGGATGCTCAGATGCTTGGATGACAAATACACACAACTCAAGGAGAATTATAAGGAGCTGAATGAGAATGTTACCAATATGAAAATGAACCAAGAGGAAATGAAGAAGCACATAGCTGGAATAAAGAACACAATGGAAGGCTTAAACAGCAGACTAGAAGAGGCTGAGGACCACATCAGTGAATTAGAAGACAAGGTAGGAAAATACACACAAAGACAGGAACAACTGGAGAAAAAAAAACTTAAAAAGCAAGAGGAGAGCCTAAGGGAGCTTTGGGACAATGCAAAACGAAACAAAATTTGCTTAATAGGGGTACCAGAAGGAGAGGAGGAGAAGCAAGGAATAGAAAACCTGTTTGAAGAAATAATGACAGAAAACTTCCCTGATACTTGCAAAATAAAAAAAACTACACAAGTCCAAGAAGCACATAGAGTGCCAAACAAGATGAACCCCAAAAGACCAGCACCAAGATACATCATAATTAAATTGGCAAACACCAACGACAAAGTAAGAATCTTAAAGGCTGCCAAAGAGAGACAGAAAGTTACCTACAAGGAAACTCCTATTAGACTATCAGCTGACTTCCCAACAGAGACACACCAGGCAAGAAGGGAATGGAATGAAATATACAAAGTGATGCAAAGCAAGGGAATGAATCAAAGAATACTATACCCAGCAATGCTATCATTCAAAATTGAAGGTTGAATCAAGAGCTTCACAGACAAAAAAAGAGCTAAAAGAGTTTATTACCCCCAAGCCAGCAATGCAATAAATTCTAAAGGGATTGCTGTAAAAAGAAGAAACAGAAAGACAAGAAGAAACACAAACCTTAACAATAAAAATGACCACAAACAAGTACTTTTCAATAATAACATTGAATGTAAATGAATTAAATGCTCCAATCAAAAGACACAGGGTAGCTGAATGGATGAGAAAACATGAAAGATACATTTGTTGTCTGAAAGAGACCCACCTCAGAACAAAGGATTCACACACACTGAGAGTGAAGATATGGAAAAAAAAATTTCAGGGAAATGGAAATGGGAAAAAAGCTGGGGTTGTGATACTTATATCTGACAAAATAGACCTCAAAGTAAAGGCCATAACAAGAGATAAGGAAGGCCACTGCATAATACTAAAGGGAGCAATTCACAAGAAGATGTAACTCTGGTAAACATATATGCACCCAATACAGGAGCACCCAAATACATAAAACAACTTCTAGAAGATATCAAGGGACAGATAGATAGCAATACAGTCAGAGTAGGGGGATTTAAGACGCCACTGACACCACTAGATAAATCATCTAAACAAAAAATTAGCAAAGAAACAGCAATCCTAAATGACTCATTAGCTCAGATGTACTTAATTGACATCTTCAGAATATTTCACCCCAAAGCTACAGAATATACATTCTTCTCCAGTGCACATGGGTCATTTTCAAAGATAGACCATATATTGGGTCACAGGCAAAGTCTCTTCAAATTCAAGAGAATAGAAATCATAACAAGCAACTTCTCGTATCACAATGGCATAAAACTAGAAATAAACTACAATAAAAACATTGAAAAAAATCAAACACTTGGAGGCTAACTAGCATGCTATTAAACAATGACTGGGTTACCACAGAGATCAAAGAAGAAATAAAAAGCATCCTGGAAACAAATGACAATGAAAACAGAACAATCCAAAATCTATGGGACACAATGGAAGCAGTCCTGAGAGGGAAGTTCATAGCTCTATAGGCCTACCTCAAAAAACAATAAAAACTGGTAATAAATGAATGACATAAAGACAAAAAAAAATACTAAAGATCAATGAAACCAAGAGCTGGTTCTTTGAAAGGATAAACAAGATTGATACACCTCTAGCCAGGCTCACCAAGAAACAAAGAGACATGAACCAAATAAACAAAATCAGAAATGAAAGAGGTGAAGTAACAACTGACCCTACAGATATACACAGCATTGTCAAAAAATACTACGAACACTCTACTCCAACAAACTGGACAACCTCAACGAAATGGACACATTTTTAGAAAATACAAACTTCCAAAACTCAATCAGGAAGAATAAAAAAACCTGAATAGGCCAATGACTACTGATGAAATTGAAACAAAAATAAAAAAGCTTCCAGCAAACAAAAGCCCTGGACCAGATGGCTTCACATAGGTGTTCTACTGAAAATTCAAAGAAGAACTAAAGCCAATCCCTCTCAGACTATTCCAAAAAATTCAAGAGGACGGAACACTTCCAAGCTCTTTCTATGAAGCCAGCATTACCCTAATCCCAAAACCAGATAAAGATACCACAAAGAAAGAGAATTACAGGCCAATATCCCTGATGAACATAGATGCTAAAATCCTCAACCAAACTCCAGCAAACCGGATTCAGCATTACATTAGAAAGATCATACACCATGACCAGGTAGGATTTATTCCTGGGATGCAAGGCTGGTACAATATCAGCAAATCAATAAATGTGATACATCACATAAACAAATTGAGAGACAAAAATCACATAATCATATTGATTGATGCAGAAAAGGCATTTGACAAAATCCAACAACCTTTTCTGATAAAAATGCTCAACAAAGTGGGAATAGTGGGATCATACCTCAACATAATAAAAGCCTTATGTGACAAACCTACAGCGAACATCATACTCAATGGGCAAAAACTAAAACCATTTCCCTTAAGAAGAGGAACAATACAGGGATACCCACTTTCACCACTCCTTTAGACATAGTACTGGAAGTGCTAGCCAAAGCAATCATACAAGAAGAAGAAAAAAATGTCATCCAAATTGAAAAAGAAGAAGTAAAATTGTCATTATTTGCAGATGACAGGATACTGTACTTAGAAAACCCTAAAGACTCATCAAAAACTTGTTGGACCTAATAAATGAATTCAGCAATATAGCAGGATACAAAAGAAATATATGGCATTGTTATACACCAATAGTGAACTTACAGAAAGAGAAATTTTAAAAAAACAATACCATTTACCATTGCACCAAAAAATTAAGATACCTAGGAATAAACTTAACTAAAGAGGTAAAAGACCTCTACCCAGAAAACTACAGGACATTGTAAAAATAGATGGAGGAAGACACCGTGTTCATGGATTGGTTGAATCAACATCATCAAAATGTCCATACTACCCAAAGCAGTCTATAGATTCAATGTACTCCCCATTAAAATACCAACAGCATATTTCACAGATCTAGAAAGAACTCTCCAACAATTCATCTGGAATAAAATAAACCTCCTAATAGCAGCTGCGATCCTGAGAAAGAAGAACAAAGTAGGAGGGATCTCAATACCAGTTATCAAGCTGTATCTCAAAACTGCCTGGTATTGGCACAAGAACAGACATATAGACCAATGGAATAGAATAGAGAACCCAGAAATTGACCCAAACCACTATGCTCAATTAATATTTGACAAAGGAGGCAAGAACATATAATGGAGTCAAGGCAGTCTCTTCAATAAATGGTGCTGGGAAATTTGGTTAGACACATGCAAAAAAAATGAAACTAGATCACCAACTTACACCATACACAAAAATAAACTCAAAATGGATAAAGGACTTAAACGTAAGACGGGTAACCATAAAAATATTAGAGGAATCCACAGGTAGCACAATCTCAGATATAAGCTGAAGGAATTTCTTCACTGACACAGCCCCTAGGGCAATGGAAACTAAAGGGAAAATAAACAAATGGGACTATTTGAAAATAAAAAACTTTTGCACTGTAAAAGAAACCATCAACAGAACAACAAGAAAACCCACTGCATGGGAGAACATATTTGCCAATTATTTCTCTGATAAAGGTTTAATCTCCAACATTTACAGAGAACTTATACAACTTAACAAAAGGAAGATAAACAACCCAATAAAAAAAAATGGGCAACGGACCTAAATAGACACTTTTTGAAAGAGTTCATACATAAGGCTGAAAGACATGCAAGAGATGCAAGTCAAAACGATAATGAGGTACCAACTCACACCTGTCAGAATGGCTATCATCAACAAATCTACAAATGCCAAATGCTGGCGAAGATGCGGAGAAAAAGGAACCCTCATTCCCTGCTGGTGGGATTGCAAACTGGTGTATCCACTGTGAAGAACAGTATGGAGTTTCCTCAAAAAACTAAAAATGGAATTTCCATTTGACCCTGTGATCCCACTTCTAGGAATATATCCCAAGAAACCAGAAACAACAATCAGAAAGGATATATGCACCCCTATGTTCATAGAAGCACAATTTACCATAGCTAAGATTTGGAAACAGCCTAAGTGCCCATCAGCAGATGAATGGATTATAAAACTTTGGCACATCTACACAATGGAATACTATGCTGCTGTAAAAAGGAAGGAACTCCTACCTTTTTTTTCAACAGCATGGATGGACCTGGAGAGCATTATGCTAAGTGAACAACATAAACCGATAAACAAAAACAGATGTAGAGACAGAGAAGCATCAATCAGATGCTCAAAACTCAGAGGGAAAATAGGGGAGGGGTAGGGTGAGGGGAGATATCAACCAAAGGACTTGTATGCATGCATATAAGCATAAGCAATGGATATGGACAACAGAGGGTGAGGATGAGGGCAGGATTGGGGTGATAAGGGAACATTGGGGGTATAAGTACATATTTGTAATATCTTATTCCATAAAGGGAAAAAAATTAAAGAAACAAACAAACAAAATAAACACTAGTACTTCTCACCAGCCCACAGGGACCCTGTGTCCCAATATCAGGCTCCAGGAACCCACAGTGAGTGCAATCTAGAGGGAACCCTGTGCCCCACACCACCCAAGATCCCAGAACCATTCTGCTAGCCTGACCCAGAGCCACCCAGAACTTGCTCCACCCTCAGGCTCTGGACCTGTTGTAGGGGCAACCAGGAGCAAACCAGAGCATGCCCTAGTCTGGGCCACAGGGGAGTTCTGACTGTGAGACCCAAAGCAACCCATGCCTGCTCCACTCTGGCCCCTGGGACAATCCTATGGGTCCATTTGGAGAAACCCAAAGCGTACCTCACCTGGGGAGAGAAGGGAGCACAGACTGAGCTATCCAAGGCAACCCGCTCTCCTCCACACTGAGGAGGGGTGAACTGGAGCAACCCAGTGCACATCTCACTCCAAGCTACCAGAAAGCGGGGACTGTGTGACCCAGAGCAACCCATGCACACTGAACCCCAAGCCTAGGGTCTTGCTGCCAGGGCAACCTGGAGTAACCCAGCATGTGCCCCACTAGTGCCACAGAGCAGTTATGACTGTGAAATTCAAGAAACCAACATCCGCTTTCCCCCAGCCTCTGGAAAAATCCTGCAGGGGCTATCTGGAGCAACCCAACACAAACCTAACTCCAGACCATAGGAAAGTGCTGATGGGGAAACCTGAAACAAGCCAGTGTGTCCAGCCAGGGGCCACAGAACTGTGCCAAAAGTGCACTGCCAGAGGGCCCTAGGGTCCCAACCTGTCGTGGGTGTGGAGCCTTATAACAACTTAAAGGCCAGAGGGCTCTGGGTCCTCACAGGGAGTCACACTTCAGAAGAACTGTGCATGCGCCCACACCAACCCAAGAATATGAAGCAGAAAATTGAGGGACCAGATCCATGGGAGAAGGGACAATAAAGGCATGAAACTCAAGGAATACTCAGCCTCTGGGCTAATGATTTCTGGACCATTTCCTTGATAGGGTATTTAACCTCTCAAATGCAAGCCGGGTAACCAGGACCATAAATAGAAAGAAAAATGGGGAGACAAAGAATTAACCCCCCAAGGAAAGAAGAGGAGGCCCTAGAAATGGAACTAAATGAAACAGAAGCATGCAATATGTCAGAAAAGGAATTCAGATTAAGGATCATACAGTTCATAAACTGGATGAATGAGAAAGTCAAGAACTTACATAAAAATTAAAATATATTAATAACTGTATCCTATCTAATAAAAGAGTAATATGCAGATTAACTGTCACTGCATCACTCTGTCACAAAGGTGGTGGCGCCCATAGCCACAAGATGGTGGCTCCCAGTCCCCTCAGCCCTGCTGCTGATGTGTTCAGGCCTGTCACCGTTCTGGTGGACCAATGCAGCTTCGCCGCTCTGTTGCAGCCACCACTGCAGTGTCCAGACCTCTGGACCCGGCCAGGAGCTGCGTGGGCGAGCAGCGAGGCAGGACCCACCCACTCCAGCAGGCCAATCCAGCCTTGCCACTCTGCTGCCACCGCTGCTGCAGTGTCCAGGCCTGTCAGCCCCTCCATCAGGCTGTATGCTGCATCCACGGGGCACACACAAGTGGGTGGGAACTTTACTCTGGGTCTTCTGGTGCAGGGGGACTTGATACTATGTCTCCATTTGTGCTGGCCAGCAGGTGGACATCCCCCGAGGGGTCCCAGAGTGCAAGAGGGCACAGGCTGGGCTGAGGGACCCCCCCGAGTGCACAAATTTTTTGTGCACCGGGCCACTAGTAGCTATAATAAAAACCAAAATGGAAAGTTTCCACAATAGACTAGAAAGGAAGTCACCAATTGGTGGTCCACGGACCACTGCTGGTCCATGAGGTCTGAAAGGTTGGCAACTGCTGGACTAGAAGGGGAGGACCGAATTAGTGAGTTAGAAGAGAGGGCAGAAAAACACACCCAATATTAACAGCAATTGGGAAAATAGAAAGCAGGAGGAGAGCATAATGGAGCTTTGGGACAACATGAAATGAAGTAACATACATATAATAGGGGTGGCAGAAGCACAAGAGGAGCAAGGACTAGAAAACTTATTTGAAGAAATAATGACAGAAAACTTCCCTGATTTAGAGAAGGAAAAAGTCACACAAGCACAGAGAGTCCAAACAAGATGAAACCAAAACACCCACACCAAAACACGTCAAAGTAACAATGGCAAACATTAAAAACAAAGATAGAATCTTCAAGGCTGCAAGAAGAGACAGAGAATTACCTACAAAGGAACTCCCATTAGATTTATCAAGAGAAACACATCAGGCCAGAAGGGAATGGAATGAAGTATACAAAACGATGAAGTAAGGGACTGATCCAAGAATACTCTATCCAGCAAGGCTATCATTCAAAATTGAAAGGGAGAGCAGCAGCTTCACAGACAAAAAAAGGTTATGGGAGTTTATCACTACCAAGAGAACAATGCAAGAAATGTTAAAGGCACAGTTATAAAAAGATAAAAAGAAAAAAAATAGAAAGGAAATAAGGAACATAGGCATAGAGAATAAATGGCTACAAGCAAGTACATATTAATAATAACCTTAAACATAAATGGACTAAATACTCCAATCAAAAGACAGAGAGTGGTGGATTGGATTAAAAAAAAAAAACCCGTCACCCATATATATGCTGTCTACAAGAGACCCACCTCAAAACAAGGCACTGACACAGACTGAAAGTGAAGGGATGGAAAAATACTTTTCAGGCAAATTGAAATGAAAAAAAAAAAGCTGGGGTAGAACTACTTATATCTGACAAAATTAACCTCAAAGTGAAGGCCATAACAAGAGATAATGAAGGCCAATCATAATACTAAAGGGATTGGTACAACAAGAGGATATAACTCTGGTGAACATATATGCACCCAATGCAGAGGCACCCATATACATAAAAAAACTTCTGAAAGATATCAAGGGTCTAGATCAACAGCAAACAATAATAATAGGGGATTTTAGTACCCCATTGACATCACTGGATAAATTCTCTAGACAAAAAATCAGCAAAGAAACATCAGTCTTAAATTACTCACTAGATAAGATACACTTCATCAACATTTTCAGAACATTTCACCCCAAAGCTAAAGAATATACATTCTTCTCTAGTGCACATGGGACATTTTCAAAGACAGACCTCATATTAGGTGACAGGCAAAGTCTCTTCAAATTCAAGAAGATTGAAATCATATCAAGCATCTTCTCAGATCACATGGCATAATATTATATATCAACTATAATAAAAACAATTTCAAAAATTCAAACACCTGGAGGGTAAATAGCATGTTATTAAACAATGATTGGGTTGTCAAATAGATCAAAAAAGAAATAAAAAATTCTCAAAAGAAATAACAATGAAAACACAACAATACAAAATCTATGGGACACAGTGAAAGCAGTTCTGAGAGGTAAGTTCATTGCATGATAGGCCAAACTCACATAACAAGAAAAACTGGTAATAAATTATCTAACCTACAACTTAAAGAATTAGATAGGGAGCAATAAGAAAAGCCCAGAGTGAGCAGAAGGAAGAAAATAATAAATATCAGAGCAGAAATAAATGACATAGAGACTAAAAATCAATACAAAAGATCAATGAAACCAAGAGCTGGTTCTTTGAAAAGATAAACAAGAATGATGAAACCTCTAGACACGCTCACCAGGAAGTAAAGAGAGAGGACCCAAATAAACAAAATCAGAAATGAAAGGGGTAAAATAACAACAGACCCCACAGAAATACAAAATATTGTAAAAAAATAACATGAACAACTCCATTCCAACCAATGAACTACTCAGATGAAATGGACATATAGAAAAATATGACTTTTCTGCACATAGAAAAATATGACTTTCCAAAACTCAATCAGGAAGAATAAAAAAATCTGAATAGATCCATAAGTATGGAGGAAATTGAAGCAGTGATATATATATATATCTCCAACAAAAAAGAGCTCTGATCTCGATGCTTCACAGGGGAGTTTTACCAAAAATTCAAAGAAGAGCTAAAAGTTGTCCTGTTCAGACTTTTCAAAAAATTCAGGAGGAAGGAACGCTTTCAAGCTCTTTATGAAGCCAGCGTTACCCTAATCCCAACACCAGATAAAGACACTACATAGAAAGAGAATTGCAGCCCAATATTCCTGATGAACATCAATGCTAAAATCCTCAACAAAATTCTAGCAAATTGGATCCAAAATTACATGAAAAAGATCATACACCATGTCCTAGTTGGATTTATTGCTGACACGCAAGGCAGGTACAATATCCACAAATCAATAAATGTGATACATCACATAAACAAATTGAGAGATAAAAATCACATAATCATATCAATTGATGCAGAAAAAGCATTTGACAAAGTCCAACATCCTTTCTTCAAAAAAAACTCTCAACAAAGTGAGAATAGAGGGACCATACCTCAACAGAATAAAAGCCTTATATGACAATCCTACAGCCAACATCATACTCAATGGACAAAAACTAAAACCGTTTCCCCTAATAACAGGAGCAAGACAGGAATTCTCACCTTTACCACTCCTGTTTGACATAGTACTTGACATCCTAGCCATATTGACTAGACAAGAAGAAGAAATAAAAGGAATCCATATTTGAAAAGAAGAAGTAAAACTGTCATTATTTGCAGATGACATAGTGTATATAGAAAACCTTAAAGACACCATTAAAAAAATCAACAACAACTACTAGATTTAATAAATGAATTCAGAAATGTAGCAGGATACAAAATTAACACCCAGAAAACTTCTGGAAGATATTAAGGGAAAGATTGACAGCAATACAATCATAATAGGAGACTGTAATACTCCATTGACATGACTGGATTAACCTTCTAGGAAAAAATCAACAAAGACAAAGCAGGCCTAAACGACTCACAAGATCAGGTGGAACTAATTGACATCTTCAGAACATTTTACCCCAATACTACAGAATATATATTCTCAAGGTCACATGGGACATTTTAAAAAATAGACCACATATTTGGGGATGATGAGGATGACTCTGGCAATGAGGAGTCCTGACACCATGTCCTGCACCAAATAAACTTACAGATTTTACCTCAAAAAAAAAAAGTAGACCACATATTAAGACACAGGCTGTCTCTTCAAATTCAAGTAGATTAAGATATTATCAAGCATCTTTTCATATCACAATGGCATAAAAATAGAAATCAACTACCATAAAAACAATGAAAAAAATCAAACACTTGTATGCAAAATAGCATGCAATTAAACAATGATTGGGTTACCAAAGAGATTAAAGAAGAAATAAAATACATCTGAAAACAAATGACAGTTAAAACACAACAATCCAATATCTATGTGACACCGTAAAAGCAGACCTGAGAGAGAAGTTGACAGCATGACAAACCTACCTCTGAAAACAAGAAAAACTAGTAAAAAATTATCTAACTCTACAACTTAAAGGATTAGAAATAGAACAACAAGATAAGCCCAGATTAGGCAGAAGAAACAAAATAATAAAGATCAGAGCAGAAATAAATGACAGAGAGATAAAAAAAATCAATACAAAAGTTCAATAAAAACAAGAGCTTGTTCTTTGAAAGGATAAATAGGATTGATGAACCTCTAGCCAGGCTCACCAAGTAGCAAAGAGAGAGGACCCAAATAAACAAAATCAGAAATGAAAGAGGTGAAGTAACAGCTGACCTAACAAAAATACAAAAGATTGTAATAAAAATTCTACACAAAACTCTATTCCAATAAATTAAACTATTCAGACAATATGGACATATTCCTATAAAAATACAATCTTCCAAAACTCAATCCGGAAAAATCAGAAAATTTGAATACACTGATAACTACTGAGGAAATACTACTAGAAGTGCCAGCAAACAAGAGCCCTGTTCTGGATGGCTTCCCAGGTGAGTTTTACCAAGCAATCAAAGAATAACTTAAAATTACCCTCCTCAGACTATTCCAAAAATTACAGGAGGACAGAACACTACCAAGCTGTTTTTATGAGCCAGAATTACCCTAATTCCAAAACCAGATAAAGATGATACAAAGAAAGACAATTACAGACCAATAACCCTGATGAAAATACATGCTTAAATCCTTTTATAAAATTCTATTCTTTCATACTTAAATCCTTAATAAAATATAAGCAAATTGTATCCAACAGTATATTTAAAAAAATCATACACCATGACCAAGTAGGATTTATTTCTGGCATGCAAGTTGGTACAATATCCACAAATCAATAAACGTGATACATCACATAAACAAATTAAAAGATAAAATCACATAATCATACCAATTTATGCAGAAAAAGCATTTGAAAAAAATCCAACATGCTTTCTGGTTAAAAACTCTCACAATGTGGCAATAGAGGGATCATACCTCAACAGAATAAAGCTATAATTGACAAACCTACAGCCAACATCATACTCAAAGGGCAAAAACTAAAACCATTTCCCCTAAGAACAGGAACAGACATGGATGCCCACTCTCACCACTCCTGTTTGCCATAGTATTGGAAGTGCTAGCTATTGCAATCAGACAAGAAGAAATAAAAGGCATCCGAATTGGGAAAGAAGTAACACTGTCATTATTTCCTAATGAGATGATATTGTATGTAGAAAACCCTAAAGGCTCCATCAAAATTATTTGATTTAATAACCGAATTTGGCAACATAGCATGATACAAAATTAACACCCAGAAATCTAAGGCATTTTTATACACCAATAATGAACTTACAGAAAGAGAAACAACAACAACAACAAATCCCATTTACCATTGGACCAAAAAAAATTAATATACCTAGGAATAAACTTAACTAAGGAGGTACAAGACCAATACTCAGAAAATTACAGGACACTGAAAAAAGAGATAGAAGAAGACATAAAGAAATGGAAGAATATACCATGTTCTTGGATTCATGGATCAGTAGAATCAACATCATTAAAATGTCCATACTACACAAAGCAATCTACAGATTCAGTGAAATCCCCATTAAAATACCAACTGCGTATTTCACAGACCTCTCAAAAAATTCATATGGAATAAAAAAGGACCCTGAATAGCTACAGAAATCCTGAGAAAGAAGAACGAAGATGGAGGGATCACAATACCAGATATCAAGCTATATTACAATCCACTGTTCTCAAAGCTGCCTGGTATTGGCATAAGAACAGACATATAGACCGATGGATCAGAACCCAGAACCCAGAAATACACCCAAACTATTATGATCAATTAATATTTGACAAAAGAGGCAAGAGCATACAATGGACTCAAAGCAACATCTTTAATAAATGATGCAAGGAACTTGGACAGATAGTTGCAAAACAATGAATCTTGACCACCTACTTACACCACACACAAAAATAAACTAAAAATGCATAAAAGAGTTAAATGTAAGCTTGGAAACCATAAAACTCTTAGAAGAATACAAAGGCAGCAAAATATCAGATATAGCTTGTAGCAGAATGTTTACTGATACATCTCCTATGACAATGGAAACAAAGGAGAAAATAAACAAATGGGACTACATCAAAGTAAAAAGCTTCTGCACAGCAAAAGGAAATATCAATGAAATAACAAGGAAGCCCATTGCATGGGAGAACATATTTGCCAATGTGACATCTGATAAGGGTTTAATTTTCAAAATTTATAGAGAACTCATACAACTTAAAAAAAAAGAAGATAAACAATTCAATCAAAAAATAGGCAAAGGACCTCAAGCGACACTTCTCAAAAGCAGACATACAGAAGGCCAAGAAGACTATGAAGAAATGCTCATAATCAGTAATCATCTGCAAGATGCAAATAAAAACAACAATGAGATACCATCTCACACTTATCAGAATGGCTATCATCTTCCTATTAACAAATGACAAGTGCTGGGAAGGATGTGGAGAAAAGGGAACCCTTATACACTGCTGGTGGGAATGCAGACTAGTGCAGCTTCTATGCAAAACAACATGGAGTTTCCTCAAGAAATTAAAAAGGAAACTCTCGTTTGACCCAGTAATCCCACTTCTAGGAATATATCCCAAGAAAACAGAAAAACCAATCAGAAATAACATATGCACTCTTATGTTCATAGCAGCACAATTTACAATAGCTAAGATTAGAAACAGCCTAAGTGCCCATCAGCAAATGAGTGGATCAAACAACTGTGGTACATCTACGCAATGGAATACTGTACTGCTATAAAAAAAGAAAGAACTCTTACCATTTGCAACAGCATGGATGGACCTGGAGAGCATTATGCTAAGCAAAATCAGCCAATCAGAGAAAGGTAAGTATCAGATGATCTCACTCATTTGTGGATTATAATGAACAACATAAACTAATGAACAAGAACAGATCCAGAGACAGAAGCATGGAACCACTGTCAGACCTCCAAGGAGAGGCAGGGGAGGGTGAGCGGGTGGGGGAGGTTCATTGATGGGGTAAGAGATCAACCAAAGAACTTGTATGCATGTAAGCATAACCAATGGACACAGACAATAGGTGGGGGTGAAGCCTGGGACTGGGGAATGAGGGCAGGCTGGCGGAGGACAATGGGGGTGAAAGGGGATATATGTAATACTTTCAACAATAAAGAATTAAAAAATAAAAGTTAAAAAAAGCTTTGGTACATCTATAAGTTGGGATTCTATGCAGCTATGAATAAAGAAGAATCTATTACACTCTGAGACAGCATGGAAGTTCCTGGAGATTCTTTTGCTAAATGAAATAAGCCAATCAGAGAAAACCAAATATTGCATGATCTCACTTATATGTGCAATTTAATTATCAAAATTAACTTATGAATAAAATAGAACCAGAGACATGGAAACTTGGAACAGACTGACAAATCTTAGAGGGAAGTGTATGTGTGTGGGGGTAGATTAATAAAATAATTTACATGTATATATGTATAACATGTGGACACAGAAAATAGGATGGTGAAGGCCTGGAGTGCAGGGGGTCAATGATGGAGAACAAAGGATATCCGTAATACTTTCAACAATAAAGATAATTTTAAATGTCTTATTTTTTTTTCTTATATAGTGTAGAATATGCTTAGTGCTAAAGCTTCTATCTTGGGTCGAGTGGAGGGATGGTGATTTGTCAACAAAATAAAAATCACAGGCAAATGTTTTAATCACTGCATCCTGATGCAATAGATAAAAGTTGTGGAAAACAATGAACTGACATAAATTAGTATTAAGAAAGCCTTGAGGAATGAGATTCTTTGGGAAATAAGGGGTTTCAAAAACTGACATATTCTTAGGAAGCTAAGGGGCCATGTACACATGACTAGGGCTGTGCATATGCTCAGGAAAGACTTGAGTAGAACTTGAGCCCTCACATCTGAGCTTAAGATTCTGTTCTAACAGAAGATAATGAAAATTAAGGCAGATATGTAAACTGCCTGCCTGACTGTTGAAGGGTGCCTCAACACATCCATAGAGCCCCCTGCAAAGATAGAGGTTTTTTGTTTTTAGGAATTTTAAGATATCTTTATTCAATGATTAGTTGACCACTAAGCTAATGCACAGAGATTTCAGTGGCCAGGAAAGAAAAATAATACAGCCTTTACAAAATTAGTTTGTGTTTGTTTTGTTTTTTAAAAAAAACCAAACCTCAATAATCAGATAAACAACTACAACTATAACAAGCAGCAAGAGAAAAATCCTTGGAAGGTGAGAGCATATATTTTCAGAGTTCCCAGATGGGACTGTTCAACTTCCAACAAAAAATTGTGAGATATGCACAAAGAAATTATAGCCTAGAAATAGGGGAAAGAAGCAATCAATAGAAACTGTACCTGAGAAAGCCAAGATATTGGGCTTACCAAATAAATACTTTAATTTAGCTATAAGTATGTTTAAAGAATTAAAGAGAACTCTGTCTAAAGAACTAAAGGAACCCTGGCTGGGTGACTCAGTTGGTTGAAACATAATTCATACACCAAAAGGTTGCAGGTTCGGTTCCCAGTCAGGGCACATACCTAAGCTGTGGGTTCTGTTCCCAGTTGGGTGAGTACAGGAGGCAACCGATCAATGTTTCTCTCTCTCCCTTCCTCTCTCTCTTTCTTTAAAATCAATAAACATTTCTTCAGGTGATTTTTTTAAAAAGACTAAATGAAAATTGGAAAAAAGGAAAAAAAAGAAAGTTGGGGCCTCAAGTCCAAGAGCAGCAGCCTCACGTGGCCTGCCCTTGTCCAAGGAGCAGCAGCTGTGTGAACGGCCCACTTCCCCGTCCAAGGAGCAGCAACCACGCAAGCAGTCCAACCTGTCCAAGGAGCAGCAGCCGCACAAGCAGTCTACCTACGTCTGAGGAGTGGCAGGCCTGCGCAACCCGCCCCCAGCCGAGGAGCAGCAGCTGTGCACAGCCCGCACCCTGCACTAGTCTGAGGAGCAGCAGTTGCACAAGCATCTTGCCCTTGTCCAAGCAGCTGCAGCCACTCGAACAACTTGCCCAATCCAAGGAACAGAAGCTGTGTGAGCAGCCCACCCCCATCTGAGGAGCAGCAGCTCGGCGAGCAGCTCGTCCCCATTCTAGGAGCAGCAGCAACCCTCCCCGGTCCGAGGAGCAGCAGCCACAGGAGCAGACCGCCCACATATGAGGAGCAGCAGCCCTGCACAGCAAGCACCAGTTGGAGGAGCAGAGCCACACACAGCCTACACCTGTCAAAAGAGCAGCAGCAGGGTGAGTGGCCCGTCCCCGTCCGAGGAAGAGCACCCAAGCATGCAGCTCACTCCCGTCCAAAGAGCAGCAGTTGTGCAAGCAGCCAACCCCAGTCTGAGGAGCAGCAGACTTGTAATCAACCTGTCCAAGTCCAAGGAGCAGTAGCCCCACAAGCAGCCCACCACATCACAGGAACAAAGGCAGTGGGTAGCCCACCTCCATCCAAGAAACAGCAGCCTCGTGATCAGCACACCCTCTGTCTGAGGAACAACAGCTGTGAGTGAAGCCTCCCCCGACCAGCCAGAGGAGCCACCACAACTGTGAACAGGACCCACCAGAGGAGCTGCTGCCAACTGAGGAGCAGCTGCTACCACAATCGCCCGAGGAGCAACCACAGCCCGAGAAGCACTGCCATCCAAGGAGCAGCCCCTGAACGACTCAACATCTAGATATGTTGGTGAGATCAAACATGGGTAGACAAAGAAACCCCCAAAGGAAAGTAAAGGAGGACTCGCCAGAAAAGCAACTAGATGAAACAGAGGCATGCAACATGGCAGAAAAAATTCAGATTAAGGGTCCTAGAATGCATAAACTGGATGGAGGAAAAAATCAACAACTTATGCAGGAATCAAGAAGAAACGGATGAAAAAAATCAACCACTTATGTAAGAACCAAGAAGAAATGAAGAGTGATATAGCTACAATAAAAAACACCATTGAAAGTTTCAACAGTAGACTAGGAGAAGTGGAGGATTGAATTAGTGAAATAGAAGACAGGGAAGCAAAACACACCCAAACTGAACTGAAATTGGAGAGAACAATGAAAAGACAGGAGGAGAGCCTAAGGGAGCTATGGTACAACATGAAACGAAACATACGAATAATAGGGGTGCCAGAACAACAGAAAGATGAACAAGGGTTAGAAAATCTATTTGAAGAAATAATGTCAGAAAAATTCCTTGAAGTTGGGAAGAAAAAAGTCACACAAGCACAGAGAGTCCCAAACAAGATGAACCCGAAAAGACTCACACCAAGACACATCATAATTACCATGGCAAAAGTTCAGGACAAAGAGAGAATCTTAAAGGCTGCAAGAGAGAGATAGAAAGTTGCATACAAGGGATCTCCCATTAGATTATCAAATTACTTCTCAACAGAAACACATCAGGCCAGAAAAGAATGGATGGAAATTTACAAAGTGATGCAAAGCAAAGGACTGAATCCAAGAATACTCTATCCAGCAAGGCTATCATTCAAAATTGAAGCGGAAATAAGAAGCTTCGAAGACAAATAAGACTAAGGGCATGTATCACCACCAAGCCAGCAATGCAAGAAATGCTAAAGAGACTGGTGTAAAAAGAAGAAATAAATAGTTAAGAAAGAAAACAGTCACAAAACATAGAAATGGCTACAAACAAGTACCTTTCAATAATAACTTTAAACATAAATAGGCTAAATGTTCCAATCAAAAGACATCGAGTGGCTGAATGGATAAAAAACATGACCCTTATATTTGCTGTCTACAAGAGACCCACCTCAGAATATGAAATTCACACAGACTGAAAGTGAAGGGATGGAAAAATATCTTTCAGGCAAATGGAAATGAAAAAAAATCTGGGGTAGCAATACTTATATCAGACAAAATAGACGTCCAAGTGAAGGCCATAACAAGAGATAAGGAAGGCCACTTCATAATACTAAAGGGATCGATACAAGAGGATATAAACCTGATAAACATATATGCACCCAATGCAGGAGAACTCAAATACATAAAAAAACTCCTGGAAGGTATCAAGGGAGAGATTGAGAACAACATAATCATAGTAGGGAACTTTAATACACAACTGACATCAACGGATAAATCCTCTAGACAAAAATCGGCAAAGAAACAGCAATCCTAAATGACTCACTAGATCAGATGGACTTAATTGCCATCTTCAGAACACTTCACCCCAAAGCCACAGAATATACGTTCTTCTCTAGTGCTCAGAGGACATTTTCAAAAATAGACCACATATTGGGTCACAGGCAAAGTCGCCCCAAATTCAAGAAGATTGAAATCATACCAAGCATCTGCTCAGACCACAATGGCACAATATTAGAAATAAACTACAATAAAAACAACCCAAAATACTCAAACACTTGGAAGCTGAATAGCATGTTATTAAGTATTGATTGGGTTACCAATGAGATCAAAGAAGAAATTAAAAACATCCTGGAAACTAATGACAATAAAAACACAACAATCCAAAACCGATGGGACACAATGAAAGCAGTCCTGAGAGGGAAGTTTATAGCTCTACAGGCCCATCTCAAAAAACAAGAAAAAATGGTAGTAAATCATGTAATTCTACAACTCTAAGAATTAGAAAGAGAGCAATAAGAAAAGCCCAGAGTGAGGAGAAGGAAGGAGATAATAAAGATTAGAGCAGAAATAAATTACATAGAGACCAAAAAAACACACAAAAAAACAATACATAAAATCAATGAAACCAAGTGCTGGTTCTTTGAAAGGACAAACAAGATTGATGAACCTCTAACCAGGCTCACCATGAAAAAAAGAGAGAGGACCCCAATAAACAAAATCATAAATGACAGAGGCGAAATAACAACAGACCTCACAGAAATACAAATGACTGTTAAAAAATACTATAGACTACTATACTCCAACAAACTAGACAACCTGGAGGAAATGGACATATTCCTAGAAAAATACAACCTTCCAAAACTCAATCAGGAAGAATCTAAAAATCTCAATAGGCCAATAACTATCGAAGATATTGAAGCAGTCATCAAAAAGCTTCCATCAAACAAAAGCCCAGGACCAGACGCTTCACAGGGGAGTTTTACCAAACATTCAATGAAGAACTAAAACCTTTCCTCCTCAGACTACTACAAAAAATTCAAGAGGAAGGAACAGTTCCAAGCTCATTCTGTGAAGCCAGCATCACCCTAATACCAAAAACAGACAAAAACAACACAATGAAAGAGAATTACAGGCCAATACCCCTCATGAACATAGATGCCAAAATCCTCAACAAAATCTTAGCAAATCTGATCCTACAGTAGATCAGAAAGATCATATACCAATACCAAGTAGGATTTATCCCAGGGATGCATGGAGGGTACAATATACATAAATCAATAAACGTGATACATCACATAAACAAATTGAAAGAAAAAAATCACATAGTCATATCAATTGATGCAGAAAAAGGATTTGACAAAATCCAACACCCATTATAAAAACTCTCAGCAAGGTGGGAATTGAAGGATCATACCTCAACATAATAAAAGCCGTATATGACAAACCCACAGCCAACATCATATGCAATGAACGAAAACTAACACCATTTCCCCTAAGAACAGGAACAAGACAGGGATGCTGACTCTCATCACTCCTGTTGACACAGTACTGGAAGTATTAGCAATTGCAATTAGACAAGAAGAAGAAATAAAAAGCATCCAAATTGGAAAGGAAGAAGTAAAACTGTCCTTATTTGCAGATGACATGATATTATACATAAAAAACCCTAAAGACTCCATCAAAAAACTATTAGACTTAATAAATGAATTTGGCAATGTAGCAGGATACAAAATTAATGCCAAGAAATCTGGGCCATTTCTATACACCAATAGTGAACTTACAGAAAGAGAGACTAAAAAAGCAATCCCATTTACCATCGCACCAAATAAATTAAGATACCTAGGAATAAACTTAACTAAGGAGGTAAAAGACCTATATGCGGAAAACTACAGGAAGTTGAAAAAAGAGATAGAGGAAGACATACACAGATGGAAGAACATACCATGTTCTTGGATTAGTAGAATCAACATCATTAAAATGTCATACTACCCAAAGCAATCTATAAATTCAACACACTTCCCATTAAAATACTCATGGCATATTTCACAGACCAAGCACGAACTCTCCAAAAATTCATCTGGAATAAAAAAAGACACCGAATAGCTGCAGTGATCCTGAGAAAGAACAAAGTAGGTGGGTTCTCAATACCAGATATCAAGCTGTTTTACAAAGCCACTGTTCTCAAAACTGCCTGGTACTGGCACAAGAACAGACATAAATCAATGGAATATAATAGCCCAGAAATCGACTCGAACCAATATGCTCAATTAATATTTGACAAAGGAGGCAAGAACAAACAATGGAGTCAAGACAGACTCTTCAATAAATTGTGTTGGGAAAATTGGACAGATACATGCAAAAAAAAAAAAAATGAAACTAGACCACCAACTTACACCATACACAAAAATGAACTCAAAATGGATAAAGGACTTAAATGTATGACGGGAAACCATAAAAATACTAGAAGAATCCAAAGGCAACAAAATCTCAGACATATGACGAAGCAATTTCTTCACTGATACAACTCCTAGTGTATTTGAAACTAAAGAGAAAATAAACAAATGGGACTACATCAAAATAAAAAGCTTCTGCACAGCAAAAGAAACCATCAACAAAACAACAAGAAAGCCCACTGCATGGGAGAACATATTTGCCAATGTTATCACCAAAAAGGGTTTAATCAACATTTATAGGGAATTCATACAACTTAACAAAAGGAAGATAAACAATCCAATAAAAAATGGACAAAGAACCTAAATAGACACTTTTCAATGTGGGTGTTATCCATAAAATTGTGCTTATGGGTCTAACAAAAAAAAATAAATGAAAATTGGGGTGGCAGTGTATCAAAATAGGAAATATCAATAAAGGTGAATACAATATTTTTTGAAAGGAAAAATTAGAAGTCCCAGAGTCAGAAAATACAATAACTAAAAAAAAAAAAAAATTACTGGAGTCACCCAATAGGATACTTGAGCAGGTCAAAGAAAAAGTCATCAAACTTTAAAGGAGATTGATTGAAATTATACAGTCTCAAAAACAATAAAGAAAGAAAAAAAATTTAGAGAGCTTACGAAACCTGTCATGGAAGTCATACAACTTAACAAAAGGAAGATAAACAACCCATTAAAACAATAGGAAAAGGACCTCAAAAGACACTTTTCAAAAGAGGACATACAGAAGGCCCAGAGACATATGAGAGAATACTCACAGTCACTAATCATCTGAGAGATGAAAATCAAAACAACAATGAGGTACCATCTCACTCCTGTCAGAATGGCTATTATCAACAAACAAGTGCTGGAGAGGATGCGGAGAAAAAGGAACTGTCCTTCACTGATGGTGGGAATGCAGACTGGTGCAGCCACTGTGCAAAACAGTATGTCGTATCCTCAAAAAATTAAAAATGGAACTGCCATTTTACCCCGTGATCCCACTTCTAGAAATATATCCCAAGAAAACAGAAACACGAATCAGAAAGGATATACGCACCCCTATGTTCATAGCAGCACAATTTACCATTGCTGAGATTTAGAAACAGCCTAAGTGCCCATTAGCAGATGAGTGGATTAGAAAACTGTGGTACATCTACACAATGGAATACTATGCTGCTGTAAAAAAGAAGGAATTCTTACCATTTGCAACAGCATGGATTGAACTGGAGAGCATTATGCTAAGTGAAATAAGCCAGTAAGAGAAAGGTAAATAACACATGATTTCACCATTTGTGGAATATAAACAACATCATAAACCTACGAACAAAAATAGATACAGAGACAAAGAAGCATCAAAGACTGTCAAACTTCAGCGGGAAGCAGAGGAGGATGGGGGGTGGGTAAGAGATCAACCAAAGGACTTGTATGCATGCATATTACTAGTAGCATAACCAATGGACACAGACACTGGGTGGGGGGCTGAGGGCATGTGCCGGTGTGTGGGGGAGGCCAGGGTGAGGTCAATGGGGGTAAAAAGGAGACATATGTACTACTATTTGTAATACTTTAAAACAATAAAAAAGATAAACCTGTCACATCAAACATACCCCCCCACACACACACACACATAATAAGAGTCACAGTAAGAGGGAACAGAGTTAAAAGGACAGAAAGAATATTTGAAAAATAATGTTTAAAAAACCCCAAATTTGATGTAGAGCATTAATCTACATACCGCCAATTAAAAATAAAGAGATCACAGTAAGAAAAAACATAATCAAATTTTCACTCTGATAACTGTCAGTTTGTGCCATGCTTCCATGCCTCTGGACCTACATTGTTTGTCAGTTAATTGTGTTCATTAGATTCCATATAGAAGTGAAATCATGTCATACTTGTCTTTCTCTGACTGGCTTATTTGTTTAAGCATAATACTCTCCAGGGCCCTCCATGCTGTCTCAAAGGGCAAGAGCCCTTCTTTTTTACAGCTACAGTGTTCCATTGTATGAATTTACCATACCTTTTTTTTTATCCACTTATATACTGATGGGCACTTGGGCTGTTTCCACATCTTAATTATTGTAAATTGTGCTGCTATGAACATAGGGGTGCATATATTCTTTCGGATTAGTACTTTGGGCTTCTTAGGATATGTTCCTAGAAGTGGGATCACTGGGTCAAAGCTTAGTTCTAGTTTTAATATTTTTGAGCAAACTCCATACTGTTTTTCACAATGGCTACACCAGTATGCATTCCCACCAGCAGTGTACTAGGTAGGGTTCCTTTTTTCTCCACATCCTCACAAGCACTTATTTGCTGATTTATTGATGGTAGCCATTCTAACAGTTGTGAAGTGATAACTCATTGTGTTTCTAATTTGCATCTCTCTTATGATTAGTGACTTTGAACATGTTTTCATATGTCTCTTGTCCATTTGTATCTCCTCTTTGCAGAAGTGTCTATTCAGAACATCTGCCCATTTTTAATTGTATTGATTGTGTTTCTTTTGTTGAGTTGTATGAGTTCTTTATATATATTTTGGAGATTAAACCCTTATCAGATGTGTCATTTGCAAATATGTTCTCCCATACAGTGGGTTCCCTTTGCATTTTGAGGATGGTTTCTTTTACTGTGAAGAAGCTGTTTAGTTTGATGTAGTCCCATTTGTTTATTTTGTTTCTCTTGGCTTAGGAGACATCTATGAAAATTCTGCTACATAAGATGTCTAAGATTTTGCTGCCTATGTTTTCTTCTAAGATTTTCATGAATTACAACTAATTTTTTATCCACTTTGAGTTTATTCTTGTGTATGGTGTATGTTTTCAGTCTAGTTTCATTTTTTTACATATACATGCCCAATTTTTCCAACATCATTCATTGAAGAGACTGCCTTGACTCCATTTTATGCTCTTGCCTCCTTTGTCAAATATTGAGTGTAGTGACTTGGGTCAATTTCTGGGTTCTCTTTTCTGTTCCATTGATCTATATGCCTATTCTTGTGCCAGTACCAAGCTAGTTTGATTACAATAGCTTTGCAGTCTACCTTGATGTCTGATATTAGGATCCTTCCTTTTTTGTTCTTCTTTCTCAAGATTGCTGCAATTAGGGGTCTTTCGGGTTCCATATAAAATTTTGGAGTATTTGTTCTAGGTCTTTGAAATATTCTGTTGGTATTCTAATCAGGATTTTTTTGAATATATAGATTGCTTTTGGTAGTATGGATATTTAAAGTTGTTAATTTCTCAAATCTATGAACATGGGATATGTTTCTACTTATTTGTATCTTCCCCTATTTCTTTTTTAAATGTCTTATAGTTTTCCAGTTTGGGTTGTTTACCTCCTTGGTTTATTTTATTCCCAGGTTTCTTTATGTTATAATTGTTACAATAGTAAAAGGTATATATATTAGTTTCTCTTTCTGAGAGTTCATTGTTAATATATAAAAATTCCATAAATTTTTGGACACGTGTTTGTATCCTTCTACTTTGACAAATTCATTTATTAAATCTGGTAGTTATGAGGTGGATTGTGTAGGGTTCTTTATGTATAATATCATGTCATCAGTGAATAATGACAGTTTTACTTCCTCCTTTCAAAATTGGATGCATTTTTTTTCTTCTCTACTGTGGCTAAGACTTCCAGTACTTTGTTGAATAAGAGGGGTGAAAAGTGGATATCTCCATCTTCTTCCTGTTCTTAATAGAAACACTTTTAGTTTTTGCCCATTGAGTTTGATGTTCGCTATAGGTTTGCCATATATGACCTTTATTATGCTGAGATATGATCTCTCCATTCCCACTTTGCTGAGAGTGTTTATTAAAAAATGAGTGTTGTGGAAATCAACCCAAACCAATATGCTCAATTAATATTTGACAAAGGAGGCAAGAACGTACAATGGAGTCAAGACACTCTCTTCAATAAAAGGTGTTGGGAAAATTGGACAGATACATGCAAAAAATGAAACCAGACCACCAACTTACACCACACACAAAAATAAACTCAAAATGGATAAAGGACTTAAATGTAAGATGGGAAACCATAAAAATACTCGAGGAATCCAAAGGCAACAAAATCTCAGACATATGCCAAAGCAATTTCTTCACTGATACAGCTCCCAGGGCATTGGAAACTAAAGAGAAAATAAACAAATGGGACTACATAAAAAAAAGCTTCTGCACAGCAAAAGAAAGCATCAACAAAAGAACAAGAAAGCCCACTGCATGGGAGAACATATTTGCCAATGTTATTACCGATAAGGGTTTAATATCCAACATTTATAGGGAACTCATACAACTTAACAAAAGGAAGATAAACAACCCAATCAAAAAATGGACAAAGGACCTAGATAGACACTTTTCAAAAAAGGAAATTCAGAAAGCCAAGAGACATATAAAAACATGCTCAAAGTCACTAATCATCTGAGAAATGCAAATCAAAACAACAATGAGGTACCATCTCACACCTGTCAGAATGGCTATCATCAACAAATCACAAATGACAAGTGCTGGAGAGGATGTGGAGAAAAAGGAACCCTCCTGCACTGCTGGTGGGAATGCAGACTGGTGCAGCCACTATGGAAGACAGTATGGAGTTTCCTCAAAACGTTAAAAATGGAACTGCCATTTGACCCAGTGATCCCACTTCTAGGAATATATCCCAAGAAAACAGAAACGCCAATCAGAAAGGATATATGCACCCCTATGTTCATAGCAGCACAATTCACCATAGCTAAGATCTGGAAACAGCCTAAGTGCCCTTTAGCAGATGAATGGATTAGAAAACTGTGGTACATCTACATGATGGAATACTATGCTGCTGTGAAAAAGAAGGAATTCTTACCATTTGCAACAGCATGGATGGAACTGGAGAGCATTATGCTAAGTGAAATAAGCCAGTCAATGAAAGACAAATACCACATGATCTCATTCATTTATGGATAATTAAGACCATTATAATTTGATGAACAAAAATTGATACAGAGGCAGAGCAACATCGAACAGACTGTCAAACTACAGTGGGAAGGCCTGGGAGGTTTGGGGGGGGGTGGCTAAGAGATCTACCGAAGGACTTGTATGCATGCATATAAGCATAACCAATGGACAGAAGACACTGGGGGGTATGGGAAGCCAGGGGAAGGTCAAGGGGAGAAAAAAAAAAGGAGACATATGTAATACTCTTTGTAATTCTTTAAGCAATAAAAAAATTAAAATAAATGAGTGTTGCGCCCTAACCGGTTTGGCTCAGTGGATAGAGGGTCGGCGTGCGGACCGAAAGGTCCAAGGTTTGATTCCAGTCAAGGGCATGTACCTTGGTTGCGGGCACGTCCCCCGTGGGGAATGTGCAGGAGGCAGCTGATCGATGTTTCTCTCTCATCGATGTTTCTAACTCTCTCTCTCCCTTCCTCTCTGTAAAAAATAAATAAAATATATTTTTAGAAATAAATAAATAAAAATGAGTGTTGGATTTTGTCAAATGCTTTTTCTGCATCAATTGATATGATCATGTGATCTTTGTCTCTCAATTTGTTTATGTGGTGTATTTTTTTTGCAAACATTGTACCAGCCTTGCATCCCTGGAATATATTCACCTTCATCATGGATTCTGATCTTTTGAATATATTGCTAGATCCTATTTACTAATATTTTGTTGATAATTTGGGCATCTGTATTAATCAGGAATATATGCCTGTAATTTTGTTACTTTGTAGTGTCTTAATCTGGTTTTGGAATTAGGATAATCCTTGCCTCATAAAAAGCGCTTGGAAGTCTTCCTTCCCCTTGACATTTTTGGAATAGTTTTAGGAGGATAGGTATTAGTTCTTCTTTGAATGTTTGGAAAAACTCCTCTGTGGAACCATCTGGTCCAGGACTTTTTTTGATGAGAGTATTTGATTACTGCTTTAAATTCATTAGTTATTATTGGTCTATTCAGATTTTATGATTCTTCCTGATTGAGTTTTGTAAGCTTGTATATTTCTAGGAATTTTTCCATTTCACCTCAGTGTCCAATTTGTTTGCATATCGATGTTCATACTATTTTCATACAATGCTTTGTATTTCTGTGGTTTCAGTTGTTATTTCGCCTATTTCATTTCTGATTTTATTTATTTGGGTCTTCTCTCTTTGTTTCTCTTTTTCCCCCCCTTTTTTTATTAACTAAAATTTTACATATGCCTCCTTTTCCCCTGCTTGGCACCCTCCCTCAGCCATTTCCACCCCGGGCAAACACCCACTACCCCAGTGTCTGTATCCATTGGTTATGCTTATATGCATGCATGCATGCCCTTTGGTTGCTCTCTAAACCCCTCTCCCCTACCATTTGTCTCTGGATCTATTCTTGTTCATCAAATTGTTGATCGTTATATCCCATGTATGAGTGAGATCATGTGATATTTATCTTTCTCCGACTGGCTTATTTTACTTAGCATAATGCTCTCCAGGTCCATCCATGCTGTTGAAATGGTAAAAGCATCTTCTTTTTTACAGTGGCATAGTATTCCATTGTATAGATGTACCACAGTTTTGTAATCCACTCATCTGCTGATGGGGACTAAGGCTGTTTCCAAATCTTAACTATGGTAAAATGTGCTGCTATGAACATAGGGATGCATATATCCTTTCTGATTGGTGTTTCTGGTTTCTTGGGATATAGTCCTAGAAGTGGGATTACTGGGTCAAATGGGAGTTCCATTTTTAACTTTTCAAGGAAACTCCATACTGTTTTCCACAGTGGCTGCACCAATCTGCATTTCCACCAGCAGTGCAGGGTTGTTTTTTTTTCTCCACATCCTCACCAGCACTTGTCCTTTGTTGATTTGTTGATGATAGTCATTTTGACAGGTGTGAGATGGTACCTCATTGTTGTTTTGATTTGCATCTCTCGGATGATTAGTGACTTTGAGCATGTTTTCATATGTCTCCTGGCTTTCTGAATGTCCTCTTTCGAAAAGTGCCGGGGTCCAACCCCAGCAGGTCCAGGGGTTCCCAAAGGCGTAGACGGAGTCGGCGAAGACTATCCACCCTTTTCCTATGGTGGAGTCCTATCCGTCCCGAGTGCGGGGCGCTTACCTAGGGGTCCCTGTTTGGACGCCAGATGCCGGGGTCCAACCCCAGCAGGTCCAGGGGTCCCCAAAGGTGTGGACGGAGTCGGCGAAGAAGGAATGACACGGAGATGACGTTCAGTTGATCAGCAGCCTAGCCAGGATCTCCAGGCAGGATCTCCAGCCAAGTTCTGGTCTGGATCTCCAGAGAGGTTCTGCTTTGGATCTCCAGGGAAGTTCTGTGGCCATGTTCCCTCACTAGGCTCTCCAGCCAGGCTCCGTCCAGGCTCTCCAGCCAGGCTCAGTCACCAGGTTCTAATCAGGTTCTCTTGCCATGTTCTATAGTCAGGTTCAGTCCAGGATCTTTTGCCATGTTCTCTCCAGTGAAGTTCTTCTGTCTCCAGGCTTCGTGTAGGTTCTGTCTTCTGAATTCTCTTCTAAGCTCTGTCTCTTTCTGTCTTGTTACATCTGTATTTATACCAGTTGATTCAATCCCATCACTCTCTATTCCAAAGGTTAGGGCGTTTCTTATCTCCATTCCAGGGAGTAAAGATTATGTAGCTTAAGCATGATTGTTCGTAGTTAAAGTGATTAATTACCCGCCTGGCACTTAGTTAAGGGGTTTTATTCCCTCCCTAACTTCAGGGGAAAATCCCTACCTGGGGAAACAACCTTTCTCAGAGGTGACCTTGGTTAAAACACATAGTGCCAAGAAGGTGAGCAAACATATTAAGAAAAGTATGCCATATATGCCAGGTCCCTTGAAACAGCAAGCATGGACCGGCTCCCGGCAGAAAAGTGTCTTTTTAGATCCTTTGCCCATTTTTTAATTGGAATGTTTATCTTCCTTTTGTTAACTTGTACGAGTTTTCTGTAAATTTTGGAGATTAAACAGTTATTGGAGATATCATTGGCAAATATGTTCTCCCATGCAGTGGACTTTCTTGTTGTTTTGATGATGGTTTCTTTTGCTGTGCAGAATCTTTTTATTTTGATGTAGTCCCATTTTTTTATTTTCTTCTTAGTCTCCATTGCCCTAGGAGTTGTGTCTGTAAAGATATTGCTATGACATATGTCAGCTTTTCTGCTGCCTATGGAGTATTGTAAGATTTTTATAGTTTCCCATCTTACTTTTAAGTCCTTTAGCCATTTTGAGTTTGTTTTTGAGTATAGCATAATTTCGTGATCTAATTTCATTTTTTGCATGTATCTGACCAAATTTCCCGGCACCATTTATTGAAGAGACTGTCTTGACTCCATTGTATGCTCTTGCCTCCTTTGTCAAATATTAATTGAGCATAATGGCTTGGGTCAATTTCTAGATTCTCTGTTTTGTTCCATTGGTCTATATGTCTGTTCTTGTGCTAGTACCAGGCAGTTTTGAGAACCGTGGCTTGGTAATATAGCTTGATATCTGGTATTGTGATTACTCCAACTTTGTTCTTCTTCCTCAGGATTGCTGTTGCTATTTGGGGTCTTTTTTTTATTCCAGATGAATTTTTGGAGAGTTTTTTCTAGATCTTTGAAGTTTGCCATTGGTATATTAATGGGGATTGCATTGAATCTGTAGATTGCTTTGAGTAGTATAGACATTTTATTGATGTTGATTTTACCAATCCATGAACATGGTATATTCTTCCATTTGTTTATGTCTTCCTCTATCTTTTTTTTCAATATCCTGTAGTTTTCCAAGTACAGGTCTTTTACCTCCATAGTTTATTCCTAAGTATCTTCGGGTTTTTTTTTGTTTGTTTGTTTTTGGTGCAATGGTAAATGGGATTGCTTTATTTCATTTCTGTTCCTGTGATTTCATTATTGGTGTATAAAAAGGCCACAGATTTCTGGGTGTTAATTTTGTATCCTGCTATATTGCTGAATTCATTTATTAGGTCAAGTAGTTTTTTGATGGAGTCTTTGGGGTTTTCTATGTATAGTATCATGTCATTTGTGAATAAGGGCAGTTTTACTTCTTCTTTTTTTTTCTTACCAATTTGGATGCCTTTTATATCTTCTTCTTGTCTTATCACTATAGTTAGCACTTCCAGTACCATATGGAACCGAAGTGGTGTAAGTGGGCATCCCTGTCTTGTTACTGTTGTTAGGGAAAATGAGTTTACTTTTTGCCCATTGAGTATGATGTTGGTTGTAGGTTTGTCATATAAGACTTTTATTTTTGTTGAGGTATGATCACTCTGTTCCCACTTTGCTGAGAGTTTTTATCAAAACAGGTTGTTGGATTTTGTCAAGTGCTTTTTCTGCACTGATTGATATGATTATGTGATTTTTGTCTCTCAGTTTGTTTATGTGATGTATCATATTTATTGATTTGCGAGTATTGTACCATCCTTGCATCCAAAGAATAAATCCCACTTGGTCATGATGCATGATCTTTCTAATGTATTGCTGAATCCGATTTGCTAGAATTTTGTTGTAGATTATAGCATCTATGTTCATGAAGGATATTGGCCTGTAGTTCTCTTTTTTGTGTGGTGTCTTTATCTGCTTTTGGGATTAGGGTAATGCTGACTTCATTGAAAGAGCTTGGAAGTGTGCCTTCCTCTTGAATTTTTTGGAATAGTCTGAGGAGGATAGGTTTTAGTTCTTCTTTGACTGCTTTGTAGAACTCCCCTGTAAATCCATCCAGACCAGGTCTTTTGTTTGCTGGAAGATTTTTTTTTATCACTGCTTCAATTTCTTTGGTAGTTATCATACTATTTAGGTTTTTTGAATCTTCCTGATTGAGTTCTGGGAGCTTGTATTTTTCTAAGAATATGTCCATTTCATCTAGGTTCTCCATTTTGTTGGAATAGAGTTGTTCATAGTATTTTTTCATAATCATTTGTATTTCTGTAGAGTCGGCTGTTACTTCACCTCTTTCATTTCTGATTTTGTTTATTTGGGTCCTCTCTCTTTGCTTCTTGGTGAGCCTGGCTAGAGGTTCATCAATCTTATTTATTCTTTCAAAGAACCAGCTCTTGGTTTTGTTGATCTTTTGTATTGTTTTTTTGTTTGTTTGTTTTTGTCTCTATGTTGTTTATTTCCACTATTATCTTTATTAATTCCTTACTTCTGCTTATTTTAGGATTTTCTTATTGCTCTCTTTCTAACACTTTGAGTTGTAGGTCTAGATATTATTACCATTTTTTTCTTGTTTTTTAATGTAGACCTGTAGAGCTTTGAATTTCCTTTAGCCATTTTGATTTTGTTTTTGTGTATGGTGTAAGTAGGTAATATAGTTTCATTTTTTTGCATGTATCTGACCAAATTTCCCAATACCATTTATTGAAGAGACTGTCTTGACTCCATTGTATGCTCCTGCCTCCTTTGTCAAATATTAATTGAACATAATGGCTTGGGTCGATCTCTGGGTTCTCTGTTCTGTTCCATTGGTCTATATGTCTGTCAATGTGCCAGTACCAGGCAATTTTGAGAACCGTGGCTTGGTAACATAGCTTAATATCTCGTATTTTGATCTCTCCAACTTTGTTCTTCTTTCTCAGGATTGCTGTGGCTATTCGGGGTCTTTTATTATTCCAGATGAATTTTTGGAGAGTTTGTTCTAGATCTTTGAAGTGTGCCATTGGTATATTAATAGGGAGTGCATTGAATCTGTAGATTGCTTTGCGTAGTATGGACATTTTAATGATGTTGATTCTACCAATCCATGAACACGATATAGTCTTCCACTTATTTATATCTTCCTCTATCTCTTTTTTCTTACTGTAGTTTTCTGAGTGCAGGCCTTACTTCCTTAGTTAGGTTTATTCTTAGGTATATTAAATTTTTTGTTGTGGGATTGTTTTTGTTTATTTGTTTGTTTGTTTCTCTTTCCGTGAGTTCATTATTGGTGTATAAAAAGGCCACAGATTTCTGGGTGTTAATTTTGTATCCTGCTACATTGCCACATTCATTTATTAGGTCTAGTAGTTTTATGATGGAGTCTTTGGGATTTTCTATATACAGTATCATGTCATCTGCAAATAAAGACAGTTTTACTTCTTTGTTTCCAATTTTGATGTCTTTTATTTCTTCTTCTTTTCTGTTTGCTATGGCTAGCACTTCCTGTACTATATCAAACAGGAGTGGTGAAAGTGGACATCCTTGACTCATTCCCATTCTCATGGGAAATGAGTTTAGTTTTTGCCCATTGAGTACAATGTTGGCTGTAGGTTTGTCATATAAGAATTTTATTATGTTGAGGTATGATCCCTCTATTCCCACTTTGCTAAGAGTTTTTATTAAGAAAGTGTGTTGGATTTTGTCAAGTGCTTTTTCTGCATTGATTGATATGATTATGTGATTTTTGTCTTTCAATTTGTTTATGTGATGTATCACATTTATTGATTTGTGGATACTGTACCATCCTTGCATCCAGAATAAATAAATCCCACTTTGTCATGGTGTATGATCTTTCTAAGGTAATGCTGAATCTGATTTGCTAGAATTTTGTTGACAGTTTTAGCATCTATGTTCATGAAAGATATTGGCCTTTAGTTTTTTTTTATTTTTGTTTGTTTGTTTGTGTATTATTATTTTTTTTTGTGGTGACTTTATCTGGTTTTGGAGTTAAGGGTAATGCTGGCTTCTTAGAAAGAGCATGGAACTGTGCCTTCCTCTTGAATTTTTTGGTATAGTTTGAGGAGGATAGGTTTTTGTTCTTCTTTGAATGCTTGGTATAACTCCCCTGTAAAGCCATCTGGACCAGGGATTTTGTTTGCTTGAAGACTTTTGATCTCTGCTTCAATTTCTTCAGTAGGTATTGAACTATTCAGGTTTTTTATTCTTCCTGATTGTTTTTTGGGAGCTTATATTTTTCTAAGAATATGTCCATTTCATCTAATTTGTCCATTTTGTTGGAATAGAGTTGTTCATAGTATTATTTCTGTGAGATCGGTTGTCACTTCACCTCTTTCATTTCTGAGTTTGTTTATTTGGGTCCTCTCTGTTTCTTGGTGAGCCTGGCTAGAGGTTCATAAATCTTCTTCATCCTTTCAAAGAACCACCTCTTGATTTTGTTGATCTTTTGTATTTTTTTTTTTTTGGTCTCTATCTCTCTTTGTTTCTTGATGAATCTGGCTAAAGCTTCATCAGTGTGTTTATCATTTTAGTAATTTTTTACAGTGTTGGGAACTCACTTCCCAAATACTTTTAGTCCATTGTTTCTAATTTCCTCACTGCCTCTGTGGTCTCTTTTTCAGGTGCTTTCTTTCTCTACTTGTATGTCCTAGGTCCACTTATTATGCCACACATTCTGCCTAATGAATTTCACCTAGCCTAAATGAAATATATTTAGAAAAGCATTAATTATAGTCCTCAGAAAAACACTGAAGAAAGTAATGTGTATAATTTTCTGTACTGAGGATAATGTTTTTCAATAAACTAAAATGCCTTTTTTATATCTAATAGAATGTAATCTCCATATGAATTATAAACAATTCTACCTACCCAGTAAGTTGTACATATATTCCAAGTAATAGTAAGAGATATAAAAGTTAAAATTAAAGTTGTCTTCTTATTATATTATCTATAGATTAATAACAAAATTGTGTCTAAGATCTTTTAGAATTGCCACAGACTTGATTGTTTTTATTTGGTTTTAAACAGATGGATTAAATGTATTACACTACTTTTATTTTTTGACAATGACTATAATGTGGCAATGTATTCTCATTTCTATTATTCTTCTAAGTAATTTGCTTCCCAAATGATTACTGCTCTATTTGTGATGGAACTGATTTAAATTTTATCTTCTACTCAAAAATTTTCTCATTTTTTTTCCATTTAGAATAACATATTTCTTACTTACTTATGAAAGAGAAAATAAGACCCAAACACATGAATGAGATATAAGAGAGGAACAAAAGTGCAGCTTTCACATTTTTGAAAAATTCAATGTAACTTTTATGAGAAAATAAATTAACAAAGTTTCTTATTACTTTTATATTTTGGGGAGCTGCGAGGGAATGAGGGTTCAAGCTATTGAGTGCATACATTTAAGCAATTAGTGGGAGAATCTGAGCCCTACAAATATTTTAGAGTTCTCTCACTAAAATCTTACAATATTTTCACAATTTTACCATTACTTTTTTTTTACCTCTTAAAGATGGTGGATAGTGAGTGTAATTACCAATAGACATTTATCTTTAAGTGAACATTTTCAAGTGTATAATTAGTTGAAAGGGCAATTTCCATTCCATTTGGGTAAATTTAAGTAACTGAATATTGATGGAAAGAAAAGATTTATTTTTCTAAAAGCAACTACTTAACAGCAGGCATGCCAATCATTTTCTTTGTATATGTAGCTTGCAATCCTTAAGAAAAACTCTGAAAGGAGGCAATCTTACATGAACAACAAATTAACAGCAAGAAAATTCCGTTAAAGGCAATTGAACAATATGAAGTACAATCTAGACATGTATTGAAGGCGTCTTTGAAATTCTGAAAAAAACAAAACACTTGACTTCATTTTCATAAAGAAACACAATAGTTTAATATAAGAAACCAGATCAATACATGTACCCAAATCATAGGGTGATACATCCATACTCATAAGTATTATGATAAAATGAAACAATTAATATGTATGCCCTTTTCCCATGAAAAGTGCTTACTATAATAAAAATAGGCTTTTCAACAGTGTTCTATTGACTATTGTAGTAGTTACAAATTGTATTAAGCTGTTAGTAACAAAGATCAGAAACTAGACTGAATTTATTTTTCTCTCAATCAAATTTAAAGGTGAACCATCTGAGCTGGTATGGTAACACATGATTATGGTTATTGCTTCCTATCTTTACAAAATTACCTTTATTTGAAAGTCATCTCATAGTCAAAGATAGCATCTGGATCTCCAACCATTTGTATTAGGGAGCAAGAAAATGAAACATAGAAAAAGATGTGTCACTTTTTCATACTCTCAATGAGCTTCTCCAGAAACCACATTCAACAATTTCTTCATACATCTCACTGGCCAGATGTATTCTCATAACAACACCCAGCTAAAAAAAGGCTAGACAATAGAGTCCTTAAGCTGTAATATTCTTTCTCTAATAAAATCAGTTTTGTTTTGTTTTATTTTTTGCTTGAGAAAAAGAGAATAGATATCGAATGGCCAATGTACACAACAGGAACATGTGGTGTGCACTTTTTCTGGAGAAAATATAGGCTGACTCTAAGATATTCATTGAACTGTGTGACGTTGAACAAGGGCCAATTTTTCACCCACCTTTGGGTTTGACAATCACTAACCCCAACTGAAGATTCCCTTGTCAGAGTCTCAGATGGTGTGGCTGCAAAGCTATGGGGAGACATGCAGCTTGCTCCTTTCCCATGGGACAGTACCAACCTCCAGAGGAAGATTGCCTTGATCTGTTTTTACAAGTCCTACTGGTCCCATCCTACTGGGCTCAATTCCATGGGGATAGGGAGTGCAGTGCTGAGTTGATATCTTCAGAGTGCAGCTCTGTAGGGGTTTCTGAGGGTGTGATATCAGCACTAGTGGGAGGCAAACAGCTCCACCATCAAGAGGTCTAACTGGTGCCATACCTAAAAGAAGGCCTTCTTGATCTGTTTTCCCAAATCTTGGTGGTCCTGATCTGCTGATCTTGATCCTTCAGAAAGGATAGCCAACTGAACCAAACCTGAACATGTGGTGCACTCCTCCTGCAGGAGCTAGAGACTCTAGCAGAGACTGAGTGATATGACTCTGAAGTAGAGGCCACACTCCCCACAACCATGCTGTCCCCAAGTAGGGGATAAACAAGCCAAACCTCCTGACTTGTGTTTCCCTCATCTATTGAGCTTGAGCCATGTGGAAGTGTCAGTTGGGCACTTCCAGTTTAGGTCCACTCTACAGCCTTTCTTCAGTAGGCTCTGAAGAAAAGTCCAGGCAACCTCAAGGAGGAGGGGCAGAGAAGACAACAAGTGGATGTGGACCTCAGGGAACATTGAATTTTAACCAATCTCCCTCTAGCTCAGAGCTTCAGGAAGCTGATCCTTATATACAGTCTGGCCCCTCATACACACATGCAGACCCAGTAGACACAGTCACAAACAATGAATAGCATGGTAGCTTAGACAAGTAGCCAAAAGTCAGTTACAAGCAATGTCTGACATTGTCATGCTACAGAACTTCGGCCAAGTAGACCCAGAACCAACACAACCAGTGGTAGGCTTCAAACTACATAAAATCTCAACCCAACTAGCCATACAAATGGCAAAGAAAAAGGGGGACTCTGATAAACACCAGACCCTGCCAGGAACAATTCTGCCTTGGGGGTCAGCCCCTGAACACAAACAGAGGAGCAGTGGACCACTTCAACAATCTAACAGGAAACAGAGAAGTGGCAGACAGTACAGAACAGTGGGATCTTAAACCAGCCCCCATGAGGCGATAAAACTCAGTGGAAAGGACCAGCACCTCACTTTTTCATTTTCATATTATTTTGTTATCTCTTTTTTTCTTTATTTTCTTTTTTTGTTTCTTTATTTTTATTTCCTTTTGCATTAGTTTTTCATCATTCTATTTTTATTTTATCCTATTAATTTTTTAAATTAATCCCCCCCACCCCAAGGGAAAGGATTATTTCTTTGTCTCTTAATCAGATCGAGAAAGTTCCTTTCTATTCCTGGTTGTTGAGTGTTTCTAGCATAAAACATTTTGCATTTTGTTAAATTCTGTGTCTACTGAGATGATCATGTGGTTTTTATCCTTCATTAATGTGGAATATCACATTAATTATTGTATGTTGAACCAACTTTGCATTCAGGGGAAAAATCCCAGTTCGTCATGGTGAATAAATCCTTTTTATATGTTGCTGTTTTCTGTTTGCTAGCATTAAGTATTTCTGCATAAAAGATATTGGTCTATGGTTTTCTTTTCTTATATACTCTTTTTCTGGCTTTGTTATTAGGGCTTCATAGAATGAACTGGGAAGTGTTCTCTCCTCTTCTATTTGTTTGGAAGAGCTTCTGAAGGATTGGTATTTAATTCTTCTGTAACTATTTAGTAGAATTCACCAGTGAGGCCATTTGGTTCCAGGCTTTTCTTTGTGGGACTTAATCTCTTAAAAGTATATAGCAAACTCCAACTCTAATTCCTTTAATCTATGAGAAATTATAAAGAGGAACAGAAGAAATTACCTAGCTAATGTTCTTGGTTGTTTTAAAAAAATGGTTTTTAAAAAGGTACTGTGCAATAAAAGCTGAGGCAGTCTTTCATGTAGACTATCCATTTATTTGTTTAAATTTTTAAATCTTATTGGGTAAAGATATGTTAGGTTGTTGAACTTATTCATCACAAGAACCCCAAGATGTTCTATTATTCCCATTTGACAAAAGAATTCATAGCACACTTTTTTGCTATAAACCTAGGTTTATATTATAAATACTCAAAATATATTGCTGAGAATTATCTAAATTATTTTTTAAAATCTCCAAATAATTTCACAGCTCAGTTAAGGTTAATTATAAAGTACATATGTTGTGCCCTGGCCAGTGTGGTTTAGTTGGTTGGAGTTGTTCCATACACTGAAAGCTTGAGGGTTCAATTCACAGTCAGGGCACATACGTAGATTGTGGGTTCAGTTCCCAGGTGGGGTGTGTACAATAGGCAACCATATTTTTTTTCTCTCTTCCTTCCCTTTTCTAAAAGCAATAAACATACCCTTGGGTGAGGATTAAAAAACACACACCACAATGTTACAGTTAACAAAGCATTCAACCAGCACTTTTCTGACAAAGTTCTACAGTAAACTATATAAATTACAACTATGCTAATGCACTTTTATTTCCTAGTTGTTGTTATGAGCTGCCAATTCTATTTGTACAGTTAATTACACTATTCAAAGTAGCTCACCATCCTATTTGTTCCTTTCAATAGCCCTCTAGGTAAAGTACGCAGGAGACTTCTCATATCCATTTTAAAGATGTGGAAACCAAGGTGGTTCATAAGCTAGTTACCCATGCTCAGACTAAAACTCACGTCTCTTGAGCCTGTATTGATGCATATCAACTGTCACTCCATCGCCTTAAGCTCTTTGCAGGGCAAAGTGAACTGAGTAATTAAAAGGATGCAATAGCCTGATTGCAAAAACTGTAGCAACAACTTCTGTGAAAATGTTACTTCTGTGAAAAAGTTTACCCCTCATGGTCCTTGAAAGATAATGTGGTAGTTGAAACTGGTGAATTAAGATAGTATGTTGTGGAGAGATGCTGACACCCACTTTCAGATAGCTCATAAAATATGTTTGTTGTAGGCCACATTCACTCCAATACACAGTTCACCCTGGACTGCTCATGATTCTTGTTTTTCCCTGGATTGTTTTCTTCTGTACCCTGGCTAGTGCACAGGAGAAGAGAACTCCCACACAGATCTTTACCTCTGGTCTAAGTAATCATAACAAATGTACAACATGGCAGTGATTCTATTCATGATCCTCAAATACTGCTGGAAAAAACAGAATGATTTTAAAGATCAATACAATTTTCCTTTTAAGAAAACAAAAAACAAAAAAACTCAACCAAAATGTACCACTTCCTAAATCAGTCATAGAGGGACTTAGCTGTGGTTCACCTTTGTCCTCTCAACCTTTTAATACTCAGCTCAATATAACTTCCCTCAACCAGTATACACTTGTGTCATGCCCAGCAGTCCTGGGAAATAGGACTTAACTCAAAGAGTAGGATGTCAGTCAGTGTAGTGGACCAACAGCATTCAGACTATAATTTATTGCAATCAATATGTATCAGACTTCAGTCTCCTATTCCATCAGGTATTATTATACCCATTATTTGGGGAGAATTGGGATAAAAAAGATAAGTAAATTGCCCAAGTTCACACAGCAACAAAAGGCCGATGAAGGACTTGAACCAGGGCCTTAACCTTAACCAAAACTTAACCTTAATACCAAAACTGCCTAGCCCTCAACGACAATCCAAACATGATTATAAAATAAACCGCATGACCTTGGACCAGTCATTTCATAGCTCTGGGCCTGTTCCTCCACTATAAAATGACCTGTCCACCGTAAGCTTTTGAATGCTTTCCTACTTTTAATGTCTGGTGAAATTCTGACTGGATTACTCCCCAACTCTGAATAGGTGAAAATATTAAGACTGAAGTTTTTCAATCACTGCATTCTAGGACATTCTCCTTACTCTTCAGGGTGCTAGGTTTCAGTCTTTGCTTTGCAGTTCTATATTCAAATATAGAACTGCAAAGCAAATTAACCTATAACAATAATCCTAAACATTCCTTGGTCTGATATCACCTCTCCCCACTACCAGAGGTAGCGACTAAGCCCGATTTCACTCCAGACCTTTATCCGGTTACTCCAGCCCACCTCTTGGCTTCCCAAGCAGCTAGAAAAAGGCCTAAGAAAGCTCTAGAAGCAAAGCCACAGACAGAAATGAGCTGAGGTCAAGGGAGGCTCTAGAGCACCTGCCATGTATCCCGACCCCAACGGCATGACCTGGGCAGGACCTGGGCTAGGCTCTCCAACCAAGGTGGCCCAGATTAGGGCTTTACCCCTCATGATTCATGCGCGGGCCAGAGCCTGAGCCCTTGAAACCCAGTCTGACCCCTGGTCCTGCCTGGCACCTTGGCTGAAATGCTACACATCCAGACCCCTGGGGTCCTCATAGGCCTGAAGACAGACACAGGCCTCCCATCTCACCTCGAGCCTCCCAGGGACTGCTGGCAGTGTCCTTTTAATTACTTTTTAAAATTTCTTTTCCTCTTTCTCTTTTTTCTTATCCACTCATCCTCTTTTTACTTCCACTATACTGAACTGAGGTCCTCTCCATATTCATCCAATTCCTTAACCTCGCTTTCTGTATATAAGCTCAGCCTCTATAGATTCTGCCCCCACCCTTTTTTCAGGGTGTTTGAATTTTTTGTTCTATCTGCTTATTCTGTGGTGTTTTCTCCATCTCTCTCTCTCTCTCTCTCTCTCTCTCTCTCTCTCTCTATATATATATATATATATATATATATATATTCATTTTTCTTCCCTTTTCTTCTTTTTCTTTTCTCTCTTACAATTTTTTCTCTCCTCAATATCATTTGTGCTCTCTTTTCTCTTCCCTAATTCTCTTTTTTCTGTTGGTTACTTATATTGGGATCATTGGTGTCATGAGTACATTCATGTTTTGTTCCCTTTATGTTGTGTCTTATTGAGTTGCATTTTATCTTCTTTGTTCAATGTGGTAGAGAGTGAGCCATATAACCAGACACCCAGAGAGGAGATTCCATCCATGAACAGGTTAATAATACTCCAGACTCAATTACAGAGGCAGGGAGATGGCGGCACTGGGGGAGAGAGTGTGAGTGAGGGAGGAAGCGAAAGGGGACATGTGTGGACATGTGGGGTGTGTGTGTGTGCACGTGAATGAGGGACACATAGATCCTGCAGTACCTTCCAGGGCAGGCGGACCTGGCTCACCTAGCTGGGCAGCCTCTGCTACCATTGCAAACAGTCCCAGAGAAGACGGCTCTACTTCAGAGGCTGTGCCTTCTTGAAGGGGAGAGCTGCTATGACTGGAATCCCAGCCTCACCTCCACCCAGGATGCCTTCAGACACCACCTGGAAGTCTACAACCACCACTGCCAGGGACCTGCTGCCTTGGTGGCAGTCCCACTGACACTGAGACTCCACCAACACCGGCCATGGGCTTATGTGAGTTCTGAAGCATGTTCCCTCTTGCATATCCAACGTTTTAGCCCAGGGTGCAGTGACCACTCGAGCAGCAGCCGTGAGAGCAACCCACCCTTGCCCAAGGAGCAGCATCCGTGCAAGCAGCCTGACCCCATCCAAGGAGTAGCAGCCCTGTGAGAGCCAACTCTGATCTGTGTAGCAGCAGCCTCATGCAGCCTGCCCCCTGTCCAAGGAGCAGGAGCCCTGCACAACACCCCCCCCCCCCGTACAAGAAGCAGCAGCCCCTTGAGCAGCCCACCCGCTTCTGAGAAGCACCAGCCATGCAAGCAGCTCACCACCAGCTGCCTGAGGAGCAGCAGCCACATGCAGCCCATCCTGTATGAAGAATAGCAGGCCAACCTGCAGCCCACTCCTATCTGAGGATCAGAAGCCACATGCAGCCTGCCCCATCCGAGGAGCAGCAGCCACGTGAGCAAACTGCCCCATCTGAGGAGCAGCACCTGTGTGAGCTGTCTGACCCTGTCTGAGGAGCAGTAGCCTTGCGAGCAGCCCGCACCATTCCAAAGAGCAGCAGCCATGCATAGCCCACCCCCATCCAAGGAGTAGCAGTAGCGTGAGCTGTTGACCCCATCCGAAGAGTAGCAGCCTTGCAAGCAGCCAGCTGCCAACTGGGGAGCAGCAGCTGTGTGAGCTGCCAGCACCATCCAAATAGCAGCAGCAATGAAAGCAGCAAGCCTCTGAATGAGGTGCAGCAGCTGTGCAAGCAACCCACACCCATTGGAGGAGCAACAGCCCCATGAACAGCCCACCCCCACCAGCCAGAGGAGCCACCACTGCTGCAAGCATCTGTGTGAGCAATGTCCACCCAAGAAGCCACTGCCAGATGAGAAGCAGACATTGATGTGACTCCCTGAGGAGCAGTGGCCTCCTGAGTAGCCACTGACACCTGAGGAGCAGCCCCCCAATACTCAACAATTAGATTCTTTGGTGAGAACAAAAAATGGGGAGACAAAGAAACCCCAAAGGAAAGAAAAGGAGGAATCTCCAGAAAAGGAGCTAAGTGAAATGGAGGCATGCAATATGTCAGAAAAAGAATTCAGAGTAAGGGTCCTACAATTCATAAACAGGATTGATGAAAAAAATCAACAACTTAATGTAAGAAACAAGAGGAAATAAAGAGTGATATAGCTACAATAAAAAACACCATGGAAAGCTTCATAGTAGACTAGGAGAAGCAGAGGATCAAATTAGCTAATTAGAAGACAGGGAAGCAAAACACACCCAAACTGAACTGCAATTGGAGAAAAAAATCAAAAGAAAGGAGGAGAGCCTAAGGGATCTTTGGGACAACATGAAACAAAGCAACATATAAATAATAAGGGTACCAGAATTACAACAAGAAGAACAAGGGTTAGAAAACCTATTTGAAGAAATAATGTCATAAAACTTCCCTGATTTGTGAAAGAACAAAGTAACACAAGCACAGAGAGTCACAGACAAGATGAACCTGAAAAGACCCACACCAAGACACATCATAATTACGATGGCAAGCATTCAGGACAAAGAGAGAGACAGAAAATTATGTACAAGGAATCTCCCATTGGATTCTCAAATAATTTCTCAAAAGAAACACATCAGGCCAGAAAGAAATGGAAGGAAGTATACAAAGTGATGCAAAGCAAGGGACTGAATCCAAGAATACTCTATCTGGCAAGGCTATCATTCAAAATTGAAGGGGAAATAAGGAGCTTCACAGACCAAAAAAAAGGCTAAGATAGTTTATCACTACCAAGACAGCAATGCAAGAAATGCTAAAGGGACTGGTGTAAAAAGAAGAGATATAAAGGTAAGAAGCAACACAAGCACAAAAGTAAAAATGGCTACAAACAAGTACCTACCAATAATAACTTTAAACGTAAACTGACTAAATGCTCTGATCAAAAGACATTGATTGGCTGAATGGATAAAAAACATGACCCATATGTATGCTTTCTATAACAGACCCATCTTAGAACAAGGGACTCACAGAGCCTGAAAGTGAAGGGTTGGAAAAATAACTTTCACGTAAATGGAAATGAAAAAAAGCAGGGGTAGTAATACTTATATCTTACATAACTAGAGGCCTGGTGCACAGGAGGGGGGTGTCCATCAGACCAGCCTGCATCCTTTTCCAATCTGGGACCCCTTGGGGGATGTCTGACTGCCAGTTTAGGCCTGATTCCATAGGGACATCCCTCTCATGATGCGGGACTATTGGATCCTAACCGCTCACCTGCCTGCCTGCCTGATTGCCCCTAACTGCTTCTGCCTGTCAGCCTGATCACGCCCTAACCGCTCCCCTGCCAGCCTGATCACCCCCAACTGCCCTCCCCTGCTGGCCTAATCTCACCCCCAACTGCCCTCTCCAGCTTGCCTGGTATCCCCTACCTACCCTCTCCTGCAGGCCTGGTTGCCCCTAACTGCCCTCTCCTGCAGGCCTGGTCACTTCCAACTGTCCTCCTCTGCTGGCCTGGTCTCCCTTAACTACCCTCCCCTGCAGGCCTGGTCACCCCTAACTGTCCTCCCTTGCAGGCTTGGTTGCCCCCAACTTCCCTCCCCTGCCAGTTTGGTCACCCCTAACTGCCCACCCTGAAGAACTGGTCACCCCCACCTTCTCTCCTCTGCAAGCTTGGTCGCTCCCAACTGCCCTCCCCTGCTGCCCTGATCTCCCCTAACTGCCTTCCCCTGTAGGCCTGGTTGCCCCCAACTGCCCTCCCCTTCCAACATGGTCGCCCCCAACTGCCCTCCCTCTGCTTGCCTTTTCACCCTCAACTGCCCTCTCTTGCCAGCCTGATTGCCCACCACCACCCTCCCCTGCGGGCCATCTGTGGTGGCCATCTTGTGGCGGCCATCTTGTGGCAGCCATTTTGTGATGATGTTGTGGTGTCCATCTTGTGACAACGTCGCGCAAGGGCATCACACAAGGGTGTGAAGGCACCTAGGTTTTTATTATATAGGATAGACCTCACAGTGAAGGCCATAAAAAGAGTTAAGGAAGGCCACTTCATAATACTAAATGAATTAATACAAAAAGAGGATATAACCCTGGTAAACATATATGCACCTAATGCAGGAGCACCCAAATACATAAAAAAAAAAAAAACCTTCCTGGATGATATCAAGGGAGAGATCAACAACAATACAATCAAATTGGGGACTTTAATACCCAACTGACATCACTGGATATATCCTCCAGACAAATAATCAGCAAAGAAACAGCAATCCTAAGTGACTCACTAGATCAGATGGAATAAATTGACATCTTCAGAACATTTAACCACAAAGCCACAGAGTATACATTCTTTTCAAGTGCAAATGGGACATTTTCCAAGATAAACCACATATTGGGTCACAGGCAAAATCTCTTTAAATTCAAGAAGGTTGAGAGGACGGAAGATGGCGGCGATATAGGCAGACGCATCCCAGGTCGTGTCCGGGAGCAAATGGAATGAGCAGCTGAAACTAGTAACACTCACACCGAATTGGTGAAATTGCTCAGCTCGTGAGAGGGTTTGCAGCCGGGAAGAGCAGAACTCCCCTGGAAAGGTAAAAAAAACCAGGGATTTGGGCAGGAAAGTTTGCCAGACCTCGGAGCCCAGAGAGTTGGAGGGAGACCGCGTGGCAGACAGCCGCGTCCCTTGGGACAGGCACAGCCCCTGACAGGGGGAAAGGAGAACCGCGGGATTCTTGGTGCTGCCAGGGGAATTGAGAGCTGGGTTCTGTGATCACGGAGGACTGAGCCTAAAGGGGGCAGCCTGAAGAGCTGACCTGACCATGCAGTCCCGGTAAGAGAAGAAGCTTACAGAAACCAAGCCTTCCCCGTTTCCGCGGCCGGCATTTGTTTGTTTGTTTTCACTGAATCCTGTTCATGGGACATTTCGGATACAGACACTCACCTGTGCTGAAGAGAAGGAGAGTGTGCGGAGGAGTGGAATCTGGGGAGAAACTGGGGAAAGACGGGGAGCCGGGAGAGGTGGCAGTGAATTGAGTGCTGAGACACCCCTGAGCCCAGGACTGGGGCAGCCATCCTCTCCAGAGAGTGAGACTCCTCCCCCCAGCCCCCAGGCAAGGAGCACAGCCACACCCAGATTCCACCCTGTACGAGATCAAGGATTAAGATAACCTGATCAGTCCCTGGGAGTTAACAGGGTCTGGCCTATAGAGGGATTTTCAATCCCAGCAACAACATAGCGCCAGTAACTAACTATTACGCAGTCAGCTCTGGGCAGTGAACTTCCACTGGACAGAGAGGCCCTATAGCCTCAGAGGCCAACCCCAGAACACTGCCACCCAGAGGCTGACCCACAAACTGACTCTTTGTTAAACACAAAATAAGGCAGTCTGGGAAATAAATGCGGCATGCTTTAAAATAAGGACTGTGGTTTACAACACAGAGGAACAGTATATCGCAGGGAAACTCAACACTCTCCTGAATACCTGGAAGGTCTAAGGCGAGCCACACTGAAGAATAGAAGAAACGAAGGACCTTCACTACTGCAATTTTTTTTTCTTTTTTCACTTTTTAACTAAGAAACCAATTTTTTTCTTTTTTTTCTGTTCTTTTTTTTTCTTTTCTTCTTTTTCCATCACCTGATTTTGCCCTTTTAATTACTACCTTCTTATTTTTAACCAGTATTATTACTGCTACCATTTTACCATTTTTTAAAGTGCCATTTTATTTTCTCTTTATTTTATTTTGGGATTAGTGTTCTCCATTCTATTTTCATCGTTATATTATTGGTTGTTTCTAGTTTGCATTCATAACCAGGGAGCTGTTACTGGAATTTGTTGGGATTAATGGCTGTTCTATAGGAGTATTCTCCTCATATAAAAAGTCTCTTCCCCTCTTCCACTTCATTCTCTCTTTTCGCTCTTTTTTTTTTTCTTTTCTTTTCTCGCTTTTATTTTCCCCCCCTCCTTTTTCCCAATTTCATTTTCACACTCCTTTTTTTGGTCCCTACTTTTCTTTTCTTTTTTCTCTTTTATCTTTTTCTCTTCCTTCTTCCTTATCTCCTAATTCTCTTAATTCAGGTGGTCACTTTTATTTGGGGTTATTAATATCGTGAATATATTTGTGTATAGTGCCTGGTACGTGGTGCCTTGTTGTGTTGTATTTTGTGCCTTTAAATCAACGCAGCAGATCCAAACAACAGCAACCTCCTGAGCACCACATCCTCTGCTGAGGAACAGCAGCAGTACGTGAAACCTCGCCCCACCAGCCAGAAGAGCCACCACAGCTGTGAACAGCACCCACCAGAGGAGCTGCTGCCAACTGAAGAGTAGCTGTTACCGCAACCGCCCGAAGAGCAACCACAGGCCAAGGAGTCACTGCCACCAAGGGAGCAACCACTGAACGACTCAACGTCTAGATATGTCAGTGAGATCAAACATGGGTAGACAAAGAAACCCCCAAAGGAAAGAGAAGGAGGACTCTCCAGAAAAGCAGCTAAGTAATACAGAGGCATGCAACATGACAGATAAAGAATTCAGAATAAGGGTCCTAGAGTGCATAAACCGGATGGAGGAAAAAATCGACAACCTCTGCAAGAAGCAAGAAGAAACAGATGAAAAAATCGATAACATATGGAAGAAGCTAGAAGAAACAGATGAAAAAATCGATAACATATGGAAGAAGCTAGAAGAAACAGATGAAAAAATCAACAACTTAAGTAAGACCCAAGAAGAAATGAAGAGTGATATAGCTGCAATGAAAAACTCCATTGAAAATATCAACAGTAGACTAGGAGAAGTGGAGGACGGAATTAGTGACTTAGAAGACAAGGAAGCAAAACACACCCAAAATGTACTGCAATTGGAGAAAAAAATTAAAAGACAGGAGGAGAGCCTAAGGGAGCTTTGGGACAACATGAAACGAAACAACATACGAATAATAGGAGTACCAGAACAACAGAAGGATGAACAAAGATTAGAAAACCTACTCGAAGAAATAATATCAGAAAACTTTCCTGAGGTGGGGAAGAAAAAAGTCACACAAGCCCAGAGAGTCCCAAACAAGGTGAACCCGAAAAGACCCACACGAAGACACATCATAATCACCATGGCAAATGTTCAGGACAAAGAGAGAATCTTACAGGCTGCAAGAGAGAGACGGAAAGTTACATACAAGGGATCTCCCATTAGACTGTCAAATGATTTCTCAACAGAAACACATCAGGCCAGAAAAGAATGGACTGAAATTTACAAAGTGATGCAAAGCAAAGGACTGAATCCAAGAATACTCTATCCAGCAAGGCTATCATTCAAACTTGAAGGGGAAATAAGAAGCTTCACAGACAAAAAAAGGCTAAGGGAGTTTGTCACCACCAAGCCAGCAATGCAAGGAATGCTAAAGGGACTGGTATAAAAATAAGAAATAAAAATCTCAGAAAGAAAAGAGCCACACAAAAAAAGAAATGGCTACAAACAAGTACCTTTCAATAATAACTTTAAACATAAACGGACTAAATGCTCCAAACAAAAGACATCGAGTGGCTGAATGGATAAAAAAAACATGACCCATACATCTGCTGTCTACAAGAAACCCACCTCATTAGAAGAGACTCACACAGACTGAAAGTGAAAGGATGGAAAAATATCTTTCAGGCTAATGGAAAGGAAAAGAAAGCTGGGTTGGCAATACTTATATCGGACAAAATAGACCTCAAAGTGAAGGCCATAACAAGAGATGAGGAAGGCCACTTCATAATACTAAAGGGATCAATACAACAAGAAGATATAACCCTGGTAAACATATATGCACCCAATGTAGGAGCACCCAAATTCATAAAAAAACTCCTGGAAGATATCAAAGGAGAGATCGACAACAATACAATCATAGTAGGAGACTTTAATACACCACTGACAGCACTGGATAAGCCCTCTAAACAAACAATCAGCAAAGATACAGCAATCCTAAATGACTCACTAGATCAGATGGACTTAATAGACATCTTCAGAACACTTCACCGCAAAGCCAGGGAATACACATTCTACTCAAATGCTCATAAGACATATTCAAAAATAGACCATATATTGGGTCACAAGCAAAGTATCCCCAAATTCAAGAAGATTGAAATCATAAAAAGCATCTTCGCAGACCACGATGGCATAATATTAGAAATAAACTACAATAAAAACAACCCAAAATACTCAAACACCTCGAAGCTGAATAGCATGCTATTAAATATTGATTGGGTTACCAATGAGATCAAAGAAGAAATTAAAAACATCCTGGAAACTAATGACAATGAAAACACAACAATCCAAAACCTATGGGATGCAATGAAAGCAGTCCTGAGAGGGAAGTTTATAGCTCTACAGGCCTATCTCAAAAAACAAGAAAAAATGGTAGTAAATCATCGAACTCTACAACTCAAAGAATTAGAAAGAGAGCAACAAGAAAACCCCAGAGTGAGCAGAAGGAAGGAGATAATAAAGCTTAGAGCAGAAATAAATGACATAGAGACCAAAAAAACAATACAGAAAATCAATGAAACTAAGAGCTGGTTCTTTGAAAGGATAAAGAAGATTGACGAACCTCTAGCCAGACTCACCAAGAAGCAGAGAGAGAGGACCCAAATAAATAAAATCAGAAACGATAGAGGCGAAATAACAACAGACCCCACAGAAATACAAATGATTGTTAAAAAATACTATGGACAGCTCTACTCCAACAAACTAGACAACCTGGAGGAAATGGACATATTACTAGAAAAATACAACATTCCAAAACTCAATCAGCAAGAATCTAAAAATCTCAACAGGCCAATAACTATGGAAGAAATTGAAGCAGTCATCAAAAAGCTTCCATCAAACAAAAGCCCAGGACCAGACGGCTTCACAGGGGAGTTTTACCAAACATTCAAGGAAGAACTAAAACCTATCCTCCTCAGACTACTACAAAAAATTCAAGAGGAAGGAACACTTCCAAGCTCATTCTATGAAGCCAGCATCACTCTAATACCAAACCCAGGTAAAGACAACACAATGAAAGAGAATTACAGGCCAATATCCCTCATGAACATAGATGCCAAAATCCTCAACAAAATCTTAGCAAATCGGATCCAGCAGTACATCAAAAAGATCATACACCATGACCAAGTAGGATTTATCCCAGGGATGCAAGGATGGTACAATATCCGCAAATCAATAAACGTGATACATCACATAAACAAATTGAAGAAAAAAACCACATGGTCATATCAATTGATGCAGAAAAAGCATTTGACAAAATTCATCACACATTTTTGATAAAAACTCTCAGCAAGGTGGGAGTAGAGGGATCATACCTCAACATAATAAAAGCCATATATGACAGGCCCACAGCCAACATCATACTCAACGGACAAAAACTAACACCATTTTCCCTAAGAACAGGAACAAGACAGGGATGCCCCCTATCACCACTCCTGTTCAACATAGTACTGGAAGTGTTAGCCATTGCAATTCGGCAAGATGAAGAAATAAAAGCCATCCAAATTGGAAAAGAGGAAGTAAAACTGTCCTTATTTGCAGACGACATGATATTATACATACAAAACCCTAGAGATTCCATCAAAAAGCTACTAGACTTAATACATGAATTTGGCAATGTATCAGGATACAAAATTAACCCCAAGAAATCTGAGGCACTTCTATACACCAATAGTGAACTTTCAGAAAGAGAGATTATAAAAACAATCCCGTTTACCATTGAACCAAAAAAACTAAGCTACCTAGGAATAAACTTAACTAAAGAGGTAAAAGACCTCTACTCAGAAAACTACAGGACGTTGAAAAAAGACATAGAGGAAGACATAAACAGATGGAAGAACATACCGTGTTCATGGATTGGTAGAATCAACATCATTAAAATGTCCATACTACCCAAAGCAATCTATAAATTCAACGCACTTCCCATTAAAATACCTACGGCATACTTCAGAGATCTAGAACGAACTTTCCAAAAATTCATCTGGAATAAAAAAAGACCCCGAATAGCTGCAGCAATCCTGAAAAAGAACAAAGTAGGTGGGATCTCAATACCAGATATCAAGTTGTATTACAAAGCCACTGTTCTCAAAACTGCCTGGTACTGGCACAATAATAGGCATATAGATCAATGGAATAGAATAGAGAGCCCAGAAATCGGCCCGAACCAACATGCTAAATTAATATTTGACAAAGGAGGCAAGAACATACAATGGAGCCAAGATAGTCTCTTCAATAAATGGTGCTGGGAAAATTGGACAGATATATGCAAGGAAATGAAACTAGACCACCAACTTACACCATACACAAAAATAAACTCAAAATGGATAAAGGACTTAAATGTACGAGAGGAAACCATAAAAATTCTAGAAGAATCCAAAGGCAACCAAATCTCAGACATATGCCGAAGCAATTTCTTCACTGATACAGCTCCTAGGGCACTTGAAACTAAAGAAAACATGAACAAATGGGACTACATCAAAATAAAAAGCTTCTGCACAGCAAAAGAAACCATCAACAAAACAACGAGAAAACCCACTGTGTGGGAAAACATATTTGCCAATGACATATCTGATAAGGGCCTAATCTCCAAAATTTATAGGGAACTCATACAACTTAACAAAAGGAAGATAAACAATCCAATCAAAAAATGGGCAAAGGACCTAAATAGACACTTTTCAAAAGAGGACATTCAGAAAGCCAAGAGACATATGAAAACATGCTCAAAGTCACTAATCATCCGAGAGACGTAAATCAAAACAGCAATGAGGTACCATCTCACACCAGCCAGACTGGCTATCATCAACAAATCAACAAACGACAAGTGCTGGAGAGGATGTGGAGAGAAAGGAACACTTGTGCACTGCTGGTGGGAATGCAAACTGGTGCAGCCACTATGGAAGACAGTATGGAGTTTCCTTAAAAAACTGAAAATGGAACTCCCATTTGACCCTGTGATCCCACTTCTAGGAATATATCCCAAGAAACCAGAAACACCAATCAGAAAGGATATATGCACCCCTATGTTCATAGCAGCACAATTCACCATAGCTAAGATCTGGAAACAGCCTAAGTGCCCATCAGTAGATGAATGGATTAGAAAACTGTGGTGCACCTACACGATGGAATACTATGCTGCTCTAAAAAGGAAGGAACTCTTACCATTTGCAACGTCATGGATGGAACTGGAGAGCATTATGCTAAGTGAAATAAGCCAGTCAATAAAGGAAAAATACCACATGATCTCACTCATTCATGGACAATAGATACCATTTTAAACTTTTGAACAATAATAGATACAGAGGCAGAGTTGCCTCAAACAGATTGTCAAACTGCAGCGGGAAGGCCGGGGAGGGTTGGGGGGCAGGAGGTAGGGGGGTAAGAGATCAACTAAAGGACTTGTATGCATGCATATAAGCATAACCAATGGACATAAGACACTGGGGGATAGGGGAGGCTAGGGGACTGTCTAGGGCGGGGGGATAAAATGGATACATATGTAATACTCTTTGTAATACTTTAAGCAATAAAAAATAAATACTATATCTAACAAAAAAAAAAGAAGGTTGAAATCATTTCAAGCATCTTCTCAGACAACAATGGCATAATATTAGAAATCAACTACAATAAAAACAATAAAAAAATTCAAACACTTGGAAGCTGAATACCATGCTATTAAACAATGATTGGGATACCAAAAAGATCAAAGAAGAAATTAAAAACATCCTTGAAATTAATCACAATGAAAACACAACATTCCAAAATCTGTGGGACACAGTGACAGCAGTCATGAGAGGAACGTTTATAGCTTTGCAGGCCTAACTCAAAAATAAGAAAAAAAATGGTAATAAATTATCTAACTCTACAACTTAAAGAATTAGAAAGAGAGCAACAAGAAAAGCCCAGAGTGAGCAGAAGGAAGGATATACTAAAGATCAGAGAAGAAATAAATGAAATAGAGACAAAAAAAACAATACAAAAGATCAATGAAACCATGAGATGGTTCTTTGAAAGGATAAACAAGATTGATGAACCTGTATCCAGGCTCACCAAGATGCTAAGTGAGAGGACTCAAATAAAATCAGAATTGGAAGAGGCAAAATACAACAGATCCCACATAAAGACAAAGAATTCTAAAAAAATACTATGAACAACTCTATTCCAACAAACTAGAAAACATGGAGGAAATGAACATCCTATCTAATAAAGAGGTAATATGCAAATTAACCCTCATGCCCTCACAAGATGGCTGCCTATGACCAGGCCAGCAGGGGGGTTAGTGAGGGATGACTAAATGACTGAACAAGCAGGCTGTGTGGGGCGACCAGGCCAGCAGGGGGGTTAGTGAGGGACGACCAAATGACTAATCAGCAGGCTGCGTGGGGAGACTAGGCCAGCAAGTGGGGCAGTTGGGGCAACCAGGCCAGTAGGGGGGCAGTTGAGGGCGACCAGGCCAGCAGGGGGGCAGTTAGGGGTGACCAGGCTGGCAGTGGGGGGCAGTTAGGGACAATAAGGCCAGCAGGGAGGGGGCAGTTAGGGGTGACCAGGCAGGCAGACAGGTGAGCGATTAGGAGCCAGCAGTCCAGGATTGTGAGAGTGATGTCCGACTGTGGTTCAGGCCCAAACCCTGGGATCGGGCCTAAACCAGCAGTTGGACATCCCCCAAGGAGTCGCAGATTGGAGAGAGTGAATGCTGGGTTGATGGGATCCCCTGCCCATGCATTAATTGTGTGCACTGGGCCTCTAGTATTCCTATAAAACTACAACCATCCAAAACTCAATGAGGAAGAATCTAAAAATCTCAATAGGCTGATGACTATGGAGGATATTGAAGAAGACTTATCCTCCTCAGAATTTTCCAAAAAATTCAAAAGGAAGCAACACTTCCATGCTCATTCTATGAAGCCAACATTACCCTAATACCAAAGCCAGATAAAGAAAAACCAATGAAAGAGAATTACAAGCCAATATCCCTCATGAATATAGATGCCAAAATCCTCAACAAAATTCCAACAAATCAGATCCAGCATTGTATCAGAAAGATCATACAACTTGACCAAGTGGGATATATCCCAGGGATGCAAGGATGGTACAATACCCACAAATCAATAAACGTGATACATCACATAAACAAATGGAGAGATAAAAATTACATGGTCATATCAATTGATGCATAAAAACCATTTGACAAAATCCATCACCCTTTCTTGTTAAAAACCTTCAGCAAAGTGGGAATAGAGGGATCATACCTCATCATAATTAAAGCTTTATATGACAAACCTACAGCCAACATCATACTCAATGGGTAAAAACTAAAACCATTTCACCTAAGAACAGGAGGACGACAGGAATGTCCACTTTCACCACTCCTGTTTGACATTGTACCGGAAGTGCTAGTCATAATTATTAGACTAGAAGAAGAAATAAAAGATTTCCAATTGGAAAAGAAAATCTAAGACTGTCATTATTTGCAGATGAAATTATATTGTACATAGAAAACCCTAAAGACTCCATCAAATAATTATTAGACTTAGTAAATGAATTCGGCAAAGTAACAGGATACAAAATTAATACCCAGAAATCTATGCACTTATAATAGACCAACAGTGAACTTATAGAAGACAGATTAAAAAACAAAACAAAAAACAATCCCATTTACCATTGCACTAAAAAAATCAAGATACCTAGGAATAAACTTAACTAAGGAAGTAAAAGACCTGTACTCAAAAAAGTACAGGACACTGAAAAAAGAGATAAAGGAAGACATAGACCTATGGAAGAATATACCATGTTCATGGATTGGTAGAATCAACATCATTAAAATGTGCATACTACCCATAGCAATCTCCAGTTTCAATGTAATCCCCATTAAAATACCAACAGCATATTTCACAGACCTAGAACAAACTCTCCAAAAATTCATCTGGAATAAAAAAAGACCCAAAATAGCTGCAGCAATCCTGAGAAAGAAGACTAAAGTAAGAGGGATCTCAATACCAGATATCAAGCTATATTACAAAGCCACTTTTCTCAAAAATGTCTGGTACTGTCACAAGAAGAGACATATAGACTAATGGAATAGAATAGAGAACCAAGAAATCAACCCAAACCACTATGCTCAATTAATATTTGACAAAGGAGGCAGGAGCATACAATGGAATCCAGACAGTCTCTTCAATAAATGGTTTTGGCGGAGGGGGGGGGGGAGGTTGGGGGTTAATGGGGGGGGGATGAGGACACATTTGTAATACCTTAACTAATAAAAAATAAATAAATAAATGGTTTTGGGAAAATTGGACAGATACATGCAAATGAATGAAACTAGAGCACCAACTTACATCATACACAAAAATAAACTCAAAATGGATAAAGGACTTAAATGTAAGACAGGAAACCATAAAAATCTTAGAGGAATCCTCAGGCAGCAAAATCTTAGAAAGATGCTGAAGGAATATCTTCACTGATACAGCTCCTAGGGCATTGGAAACTGAAGAGAAAATAAACAAGTGGGACCACATCAAAATAAAAAGTTTCTGCACAGCAAAACAAACAAACAAACAAAACAAAACAAAACAAAAAAACCCAACGAACCAAAAAACAAAACAAAAAGAATCACCAAAACAAGAAAGCTCACTGCATGGGAGAATATATTTTCCAATCATATCTCTGATAATGTTTTAATCTCCAACATTTATAGGAAAATCATACAACTTAACAAAAGGAAGATAAATAACCCGATAAAAAATGAGCAATGAACCTAAACAGATACTTTTCAAAAGAGGACATATAGAAGGCCAAAACACATGTGAGAACATGCTCAAAGTCACTAATCATCTGAGAGATGCAAATCAAAATAACAATTCGGTACCATCTCACACCTGTCAGAATGGCTATCATCAAGAAATTAAAAATGGGAAGTGCTGGAGAGGATGTGGAGAAAAAGTTACCCTCATGCACTGCTGGTGGGAATGCAGACTGGTGCAGCCACTGTGGAGAACAGTATGGAGTTTCCTAGAAAAACTAAAATGGAACTTCCATTTGACCCAGTGATTCCACTTCTAGGAATATATCCCAAGAGACTAGAAACACCAATCAGAAAGGATATATGCACCTCTATGTTCACAGCAGCACTATTTACCATAGCAAAGATTTGGAACAGCCTACGTGCCCATCAGCATATGAGTGGATTAAAAATCTGTGGTACATCCACACAATGGAATACTATGCTGCTGTACAAAGAAAGGAACTCCTACCATTTGCAACAGCTAAGTGAAATAATTCAGTTAGAGAAAGATAAATATCACATGATCTCACTCATTTGTGGAATGTAATGAACAACATAAACTGATGAAGAAAAACAGATCCAGAGACAGAGAAGCACCGATCACGCCGTCAAACCTGAGAGGGAAGGCTGGGGAGGGTGGGCAGAAGGAGGCGAGATCAACCAAAGGACTTGCATGCATGCATATTAGCATAACCAATGGACACAGACACTGGGGCAGTGCGGGCTTGCCCATGGTGGGAATGGCTGGAGTGGGGGGTCGATTGGGGGAAAAGGAGACATATGTCTCCTTTAGACAATAAAAAATTATAGAAGGGAATAAAAAGAATATATAGATTTAAGGGGTAAATGCCAAAACCACCCCTTAGGAGGCATGTTGCCTCTGACTGGGTTGTGGGGTCTGGTATAGGCTGTCCTGATAAGTTGGAACAGGATGAGGTAATGAAGGTGGCTGAGAAAGAGATGTTAATGTCCTTGAAGGACCAGATCCTTAAATAGCAGCAGGGAGCAGAGTGGCCTGGTAGAGACTGAGCTTCTGGGATCTGTTCAGATGAAAAGGCTGAACAGAGTGCCACAGCAGTGGCAGCAGCTGCCCTGGCAATCAAGTGCAGCTGCAGCCACTGCATGGGATTAGGAACAGGTAGAGGATGACAGGGGCAAGGCCTCCTGAGCTGCCGCAGTGAGTAGTGAGAATTTTACAATGCACATCAAAAGACTTAAGTCTTGCAACCCTTCTGGCAGCGTTAGGGATTAAAAAGGGAGACAATAAATCAGCAGCCCAGTGACCTGCTACTGGCCCTCTGGAGGCCACTGCCAGTGGATCAGCAATCCTGGAGAGTGCAGAGAGAAGGCACCCCACCCCCTGCTTGGACTGGAGCCCCTCCAAGACTTTTAGGCTCTCTCAGAAATAAGTTTGATCTCCTAGACTGAGAGAGGGGCCAAGATCCTGGGTGGGGGGCCTGAAGGCCGTATGTTGAACCTACTGGTGTGGACTGCAGATTGCTCTGTTGTGGCCCAGATAGATGTGCGGGCCCAGTCGCCGATGTAGACATGTGGGAGTTGACCTGTCCATATGAGGCAGGCAACTCTCTTCCATACCAGAGTGCATCTTAGGAAGATTAGACAGACTGCATTGTAGCTGGAGAAGATGAGGTTCATCCAGCCTATGCACAGCCCTTACAGTTCTTTGGTATAGCCAGTAAAGAAGCGCCTAGTGACTGACTGTGGAGTGCAGCGAACTGAATAAAGTGACTTCACCACTACACTTTGCGGTGCTGGCTATAGCGGATTGCATAGATCGCTTTGTACTGGCATTGGAGCAATGACCTACATGATAGACTTGGCTGATGCCTTCTTCTCCATGGACATGGCTCCAGAGAGTCAAGGATAGTTTGCTTTTACACAGGAAGGTCAACAGTGGACTTTGTTCGCCCTCCCTCAGAGATTTTACATAACCCTACCATTTGTCATGGTTTGATGGCATGGGATTTGACAGCCTGGGGCTGCCATGGTGCCTACCAATGGTTCATTGTGTTAATGATGTTGTGCTAACCTCTGATTCTCTTGCAGAATTTAAACGCAGCTGCCAATAGTTGTTGCAGACCTATGTTGGTTTTTGGGGGGTATTGGCAAGTGTCCAGTCCCAACTGGTGCTGTTGTTACAGCCATGTGTCAGTTGTCCTAGGAGGGGGCAGTGTGGGGTTGAACCCCAGAAGTGGAGAAGGGTACCAAGCTGCCAAGAGGGCAGTCTCCCAAGTGGGCGGAGAAGGGTGCCCATCAGGTTTTGGTCCCAGTTATAGAAGAAAACTGGGAGCCAATACTCTCTTGTTGATAGACAGTTGGCAGCCATGTGTGCTGCCTTGCAGGCCTGTGTGACCAGGCCCACGTTGGGAGTGGCATAAACCCCAACTTTAGCAAAGTGGGTACCTATTTAGAACAGAAGGCAGTGGTATGAGCCCTCTGTCACAGAAATTGCAAATCCTATTGGGACCTGTGACATATGAGACCCTGTGAAGGGATAAAACTCCTATGGAAGAGGTACTCCCTAGTTCCAAGAGGGCATGCCACCCCTCTTGGAGACCATGTGGTATATGGATGGGTCTAGTAGGGAAGAACATTGTTACATGGACAGCTGTGACTGTCCATTTAGGTACTGATGAACTATGTAGTCTAATTCAGATACTCGGCAAAATAGCCCTTTGGCCATTAGAACAGACAGCTGAGCTCTCTTTGTGGCTGCCATGATGGTAAAAGTAATAGTGGATAGTAGGACATCATCCCATGTGGGGACAGGAAATGTGGGCTCCATGTAGGGGTGGACCCACCTAGCCTAAAAGATTAGGTTAGACGAATATATGAGGAGGTATCCTCAGACACTGCATGTACAGGTAAAAGCAGTAGATAAACTGTTGCAACCCAAGGCCTTCCCCCTTGGCAGAGGCAGAACAGGGAGTGTGGACCTGGCCATAGTCTGTTACAATAGAGGGCCATGGATAGCCCTCTTATGCCCTTAGGAACTAGATATGACTATAGCCGAAACTGGTTTGGCTCAGAGCGTCGGTCTGTGGACTGAAAGGTCCCAGGTTCGATTCCGGTCAAGGGCATGTACCTCGGTTGCAGGCACATCCCCAGTAGGAGATGTGAAGGAGGCAGCTGATCGATGTTTCTCTCTCATCAATGTTTCTAACTCTCTATCTCTCTCCCTTCCTCTCTGTAAAATACCAATAAAATATATTTAAAAAATAGATATGACTATAAGTTACAGTTGTACCCTTTGATCCAACCCTGGCAATGTAACCAGTATGATACAAAAGATGAATAGTAAAGTACAGGACATACAAGCCCTTTCCCATGACCCTCTCTGAGACTAGCGGGATAAACTGTCAGGGACATAGCATTGGACATTCTTGAGTTTTACTATTAGGGCCAGAGTATTGGTCCTAACATGCTACGGTTTGTATTATTATAGGCTCTGTGTTCAAGGATCTGGCATGTAGGTCAGGGTACCCCAAAAGACCATCTGGTGTAAGGGGTGGAGTGTGGGGGCCTTTTTCAGAGAAAGCCAGATGGTCAAGGCCAATCTGAGCATGGGAATCCTAATCAGGATATTCAAAGCTAATTTGCCGTACACAGGTGCAAGGACACTGCAGTTTAACTGTATAAACTGCACAGGCGTGCCTTTCTGTAACCCAAAAGACTAAGGTCACCATTTTGGAAAGAAGCCTCTTTTGTCTAAGTTAGTATAAAAATGTGTTACTGACGAGCCAGTGAGAGGCTGCCTGGTCAGACTATTTTGTGTGATAGTTCCTGTGTTTTCAGAGGCTGCTTTTATGTAGAGTTGCTGTGTGTACAGTGGCTACTTGATATGGCTTCTGTGTTTACTACTGTATTAGGAAGGAGTGTTTTGTGTTTGCTACTTTATTAGCAAGAACTGCTTTGTCTAGTAGCTCCTTAGTAGCAATGGCTGCGTGGGCTGCAATAAAGACTCTCTTATAGCCGAAACCGGTTTGGCTCAGTGGATAGAGCGTCGGCCTGCGGACTGAAGGGTCCCAGGTTCGATTCCGGTCAAGGGCATGTACCTGGGTTGTGGGCACATCCCCAGTGGGAGATGTGCAGGAGGCAGCTGATTGATGTTTCTCTCTCATCGATGTTTCTAACTTTCTATCTCTCTCCCTTCCTCTCTGTGAAAAATCAATAAAATATATTTAAAAAAAAGACTCTTTTATACACCCATGATTTCTCATGTCTTCTCTATCTATTAACCAGTGTCAAAAGAGGTCCAGTCCCTGGTAGAGGGACGTGGACCCAACAGTTAGCATAATAGAGCAGGATAAAGGCATGAGTCCTCCCACAATTGCTGCGGCAAGCAGGGTCAAGGAGAAACTTACTCCCCAATAGGAAAAAAATCATTAAATCTAGATAGAACAATAACTACTGAAATTGAGCAGTAATAAAAATAATAATGAAAAACCTCCTAGAAAACAAAATTCTGGACCCAGCAGCTTCATAGGAGAGTTTTACACACCATTCAAAATAGAACTAACACCTCTTATCCTCAAACTATTAAAAAAATTAGGAATAAGAAAAAATTTCAAGGTATTTTTATGATGCTAGCATCATATTATCCAAATGCCAAAACCAAATAAAAATACTGCAAAGAAAGAAAATCACAGGCCAATATTCCAGATGAATATTGATTCCAAAATCTTCAACAAAATATTAGTAAATTGTATCCAACAATATAGTGAAAAGATTATCCAACTTGACCAAGTGAGATTTGTTCCATGGATGCAAGGCAGATATAATATTAGCAAATAAATAAATATGCTATGTCACATAAACAAATTGAAAGACAAAAATTACATGATCATATCAATTGATGAAGAAAAAGCATTCAACAAAATCCAACACCCATTTCTGAAAAGAAAAAAAAAACTTTCAGCAAAGTGGAAATAGAAGAATCATAACTCAATATCATAAAGGCCATATACGACAAATCTATAGCCAACATCATACTCAATGGATAAAAATAAAAGTATTTCCCTTAAGAACAGGAAGAAGACAGGCATGTCCCTTTTCACCACTTGTATTCAGCATAGTACTGGAAGGCTTATCAACAGTAATCAGACAAGATGAAAAGATAAAAAGGTATGCACATTGGAAAGGAGGTAGTGAAACTGTTATTATTTGTAGATGACATGATAATTGTGCATAGAAAACCTAAAGACTCCATAAAAAATCTACTAGGTTTAATAAATGAATTTGGCAAAGTATAAGGATACAAACACCCAGAAATTAATGGCATTTTTATACACCAGTAATGAACTAAATAAATAATACCATTTACCAATTCAACAACAACAAAAAAACATACCTTGGAATAAACTTAACCAAGGAGGTAAAAGATTTGTATTCAGAAAACAACACGACACTAAAAAAAGAAATGAAAAAGATACAAACTAGTAGAAGAACATACCATGTTCATGGAATGGAAGAATTAACATCATTGAGGGGATCCAAGATGGCGGCTGACAGGACAGCAGTAAGGGAGTTAGTGTTAGTGAGTGAGGGAGCAAAAGGGGAGTGCATGGACATGTGTGTGTGTGTGTGTGTGTGTGTGTGTGTGTGGGTGTGTGTGTGTGTGGGTGTGTGTGTGAAGGACAGTTATATTCTGCAGGACTATTGGGGGCTGGCAGAATAGGCTCCCCTAGCCGGGCAGCCTCTAGTTCTGCTGCAATGTCTCCTAGGGAGTCTGGTTCTGCCACATTGATGACACCATCTTGAAGGGGAAAGCAGCTGTGACTGGGAGCCCAGCCTCACCTCCACCCAAGGAGACCTCGGACACCACACAGGACCCTACAGCCACACCAGCCAGAGAACTGCTACTTTGGCTGAGAACCCATGAACACTGAGCCTTTGGCCTCCTCCCCAACTGTGGGCTCCTAAAAAGGTTGTCCAGGGGAAGACAAAATGGCAGCCAAATAGGCAGATGTGTCCTGCGCATTCTCACAGAGCAGATAGAAAAAACAGCTGAATCAAACAACATCCACCTGGAATTGGTGATTAAACACAGCTGGTGAGACAATCCATGGCTGGAAAGGATGGGGTACACCTGGAGAATGGTAGGTTTGGAAATTTGGGCTGGAGAGAGAGGCGTGCAACAGGGACTAGAGCAGTGGTTCTCAACCTTCCTAATGCCATGACCTTTTAATACAGTTCCTCATGTTGTGGTGACACCCAACCATAAAATTATTTTCGTTGCTATTTCATAACTGTAATTTTTCTACTGTTATGAATCATAATGTAAATATCTGATATACAGGAAGTATTTTCATTGTTACAAATTGAACATAATTAAAGCATAGTGATTAATCACAAAACAATATGTAATTATATATGTGTTTTCCGATGGTCTTAGGCGACCCCTGTGAAAGGGTCATTCGACTCCCAAAGGGGTTGCAACCCACAGGCTGAGAACCGCTGAACTAGAGTTTCATAAGGAAACTGTGCTGCACCAAGTCTACATCCCTTGGGGACACGAATAACACTTGACTGTGGAAGTGGATCCACAGGGCTTCTGGCAGCCGGGGACTCTAGATTTAAGTCCAGAGCCAAGGAAGGCTGTACCCATAAAGGCAACCTGAAGTTCTGCACTGGCCGTGCAGTCCTCAGGGGAGAAAGACACACATAACAATACAAAACCTATGGGACACAGCAAAAGCAGTCTTGAGAGGGAAGTTCATAGCTCTACAACCCTACTGCAAGAAACAAGAAACAATGAGAATAAATGACCTAACTCTACAACTCGAAGAGTTAGAAAGAGAGCAACAAAAAAAGCTCACTGTAAGCAGAAGGAAGGAAATAACAAAGATCAGAGCAGAGATAAACGGCATAGAGACAAAAAAAAACAATACAAAAGATCAACAAAACCAAGAGCTAGTTCTTTGAAAGGATAAACAAGATTGATACACCTCTAGCCAGGCTCACCAAGAAACAAAGAGAGAGGACCCAAATAAACAAAATCAGAAATGAAAGAGGAGAAATAACAACAGACCCCATAGAAATACAAAGGATTGTTAGAAAATACTATGAACAACTCTACTCCAACAAACTAGACAACCTGGAGGAAATGGACATATTCCTAGATAAATACAACCTTCCAAAACTTAACCAGGAAGAATCTAAAAATCTCAATAGGCCAATAACTATGGAGGAAATTGAAGCAGTAATCAAAAAGCTTCCAGCAAACAAAAGCCCGGGGCCAGATGGCTTCACAGGGGAGTTTTACCAAACATTCAAGGAAGACCTAAAACCTATCCTCCTCACACTATGTCAAAAGATCCAAGAGGAAGGAACACTTCCCAGCTCATTCTATGAAGCCAACATCACCCTAATCCCAAAACCAGATAAAGACAATACAATGAAAGAGAATTATAGGCCAATATCCCTCATGAACATAGATGCCAAAATCCTCAACAAAATCCTAGCAAATCGGATCCAGCAGTACATCAAAAAGATCATACACCATGACCAAGTAGGATTTATCCCAGGGCTGCAAGGATGGTACAATATCCGCAAATCAATAAACGTGATACATCACATAAACAAATTGAGAGAAAAAAACCACATAGTCATATCAATTGATGCGGAAAAAGCATTTGACAAAATCCAGCACCCTTTCTTGATAAAAACTCTCAGCAAGATAGGAATTGAGGGATCATACCTCAACATAATAAAAGCCATATATGACAAACCCACAGCCAACATCATAATCAATGGGCAAAAACTAAAACCATTCCCCCTAAAAGCAGGAACAAGACAGGGATGCCCCCTCTCACCACTCCTGTTCAACATAGTACTGGAAGTACTAGCCATTGCGATCAGACACGAAGAAGAAATAAAAGGCATCCAGATTGGAAAAAAAAGAAGTAAAACTGTCCTTATTTGCAGATGACATGATACTGTACATACAAAACCCTAAAGACTCCATCAAAAAATTATTAGACTTAATAAATGAATTCGGCAATGTAGCAGGATACAAAATTAATGCTAAGAAATCCATGGCATTTCTTTACACCAATAGTGAACTTACAGAAAGTGAAACTACAGAAGCAATCCCATTTACCATTGCACCAAAAAAATTAAAATACCTAGGAATAAACTTAACTAAGGAGGTAAAAGACTTATATGCTGAAAACTACAGGAGACTGAAAAAAGAGATAGAGGAAGACATAAACAGATGGAAGAATATACCGTGTTCATGGATTGGTAGAATCAACATCATCAAAATGTCCATACTACCCAAAGCAATTTATAGGTTCAATGCAATCCCATTAAACTACCAATGGCATATTTCACAAATCTAGAACGAACGTTCCAAAAATTCATCTGGAATTAAAAAAGACCCCGAATAGCTGCAGCAATCCTGAGAAAGAACAAAGTAGGTGGGATCTCAATACCAGATATCAAACTGTATTACAAAGCCACTGTTCTTAAAACAGCTTGGTACTGGCACAAGAACAGACATATAGATCAAATGGAATAGAATAGAGACCCCAGAAATCGACCCAAACCACTATGCCCAATTAATATTCGACAAAGGAGGCAAGAGCATACAATGGAGTCAAGACAGTCTTTTCAATAAATGGTGTTGGGAAAATTGGACAGATACATGCAAAAGGATGAAACTAGATCACCAACTCACACCACACACAAAAATAAACTCAAAATGGATAAAAGACTTAAACGTAAGACTGGAAACCATAAAAATACTAGAGGAATCCACAGGCAGTGAAATCGCAAACATATGCCGAAGAAATTTCTTCTCTGATAATGCTCCTAGGGCAATGGAAACTAAAGAGAAAATAAACAAATGGGACTACATCAAAATAAAAAGCTTTTGAACAGCAAAGGAAACCATCAACAAAACAACAAGAAGACCCACTACATGAGAGAACATATTTGCCAATGATACCACTGATAAGGGTTTAATTTCCAACATTTACAGGGATCTCATGAAACTTAACAAAAGGAAGATAAACAATCCAATAAAAAAATGGGCAATGGACCTAGATAGACACTTTTCGAAAGAGGACATACAGAAGGCCGAAAGACATATGAAAACCTGCTCAAAGTCACTAATTATACGAGAGATGCAAATCAAAACGATAATGCGTTATCATCTCACACCTGTCAGAATGGCTATCATCAACAAATCAACAAACAACAAGTGTTGGAGAGGATGTGGAGAAAAAGGAACCCTTCTGCACTGCTGGTGGGAATGCAGACTGGTGCAGCCACTGTGGAGAACAGTATGGAGCTACCTCAGAAGACTAAAAATGGAACTCCCATTTGACCCAGTGATCCCACTACTAGGAATATATCCCAAGAAACCAGGAATGCCAATTAGAAAGGATATATGCACCCCTATGTTCATAGCAGCACAATTCACCATAGATAAGATTTGGAATCAGCCTAAGTGCCCATCAGCAGATGAGTGGATTAGAAAACTGTGGTACATCTACATGATGGAATACTATGCTGCGGTAAAAAAAAAAAAAAAAAAAAAAAAAAAGGAACTCTTGCCTTTTGCAACAGCATGGATGGAACTGGAGAGCATTATGCTAAGTGAAATAAGCCAGTCAGAGAAAGATAAATACCACATGATCTCACTCATTTGTGGATTATAGAGAACAACATAGACTGATGAAAAGGGACAGACCCAAAGACTGAGAAACAGTAATCAGGCTATCAATCCCCAGAAGGAAAGTAGGGGAGGGCGGGGGTAAGGGGAAGAGATCAACCGAAGGACTTGCATACATGTATATAAGCCAAACCAATGGACATGGGCAACAGAGGGATGGGAGCATGAGTTTGTGTGTGGGGGGGAGGTTGGGGGTTAATGGGGGGGATGAGGACACATTTGTAATACCTTAACTAATAAAAAAAAGAAACTTGATGTATAAAAATCTAAACTTCCCAAACAAAACAAACAAAAACAAACAAACAATATGTAATTATATATGTGTTTTCCGATGGTCTTAGGCGACCCCTGTGAAAGGGTCATTCGACTCCCAAAGGGGTTGCAACCCACAGGTTGAGAACCGCTGAACTAGAGTGTCAGAAGGAAACTGCGCTGCACCAAGTCTACATCCCTTGGGGACACGAATAACACTTGACTGTGGAAGTGGATCCACAGGGCTTCTGGCAGCCAGGGACTCTAGATTTAAGTCCAGAGCCAAGGAAGGCTGTACCCATAAAGGCAACCTGAAGTTCTGCACTGGCCGTGCAGTCCTCGGGGGAGAAAGACGCACAACAGCGCAGTTACTCTGTCTTTATATATTCCTTGCTTTCACTTGCTAAACATAGTACATAGGATCTTTCAATTTCAAACAATCACCAAGACTGTGGTACAGGGGAAGGTGGTTTTGTAAAAGCTAGGGAGCAAAATGGGGAGAGATGATCAGGAATCCAACTCTGGGATAGTCCAGTCCCTCCAACACTGAACAACCATTTTCCTCTTGAAGACGGGGCTACTCCTAGCAGGGCAGCCACCCCCAGCCTTGAGATCCGCAGGGAAACAAGGGTTCTGAATACCCACAGGGAGCCCTCAGGGAATGGGTTGAGGGGCCATTTGGTCCCAGAAACTAATACAGAAACACAGCCACCAAGAGCCCATGTCAGAAATAGACGCTTGTATAAATACACCTGAAAGTAGGCAGAAAAAACAATGTGGGAGATTGATTCTGCCTGCCTGAAACTAAGGCTGTGGAGTCTGACACAGAGGGGTGGTGGATCGCTGGGAATTTCAACATGGTTCTGAATACCAAATAGGAAACTAAGACATGGCAGACAGAACAGTAGAGAGGGGTCTTAAACCAGCCCTCAAAGGACATTAAAACCAAGCTGAAGTGAAAAAACTTCACTACTTCACTTTTTTATTTTTTATTTAAGAAACTAAAATATTTTTTTCTTTTTTCTTTGTTTTATTTTATTATTATTTTAAAAAACTTTTTAATTTTTTGGATTAGTGTTCTACATTCTATTTTTATTTTTTATCATTATTTTACTTTATCTAATTTTTCCTTTTTGCAAACCTTTTCTTCCTCACTCCTCTCTTTTTCATCCCATTTCTCTTCTCATGTTCCTGCTTTAGTATTTCTCTCTACTTTCTTTGTACTCCTTGTTAAAAATTGATCTTCTTTATCTCCTTTATAGATGCATTACCATTATACTAGTTTCTGTTGGCTTACTCATATATGTAATTTTCTCTCCCCTGCTCCAAGTCCATGCACCCTTCTCTTTTCTCTTTCTTCGCTAGCCAATTTTTTTCTTGTTGTTGTTGTTTGATTGTTTGTTTTGTTTTTGTTTTATGCTTTTGTTTATCCTCTCCTCACTTGCTCTCTTCTTCTATTAATAGCTTAATTAGTTTCATTCACCAAACTCAGGCATAGCTGCTCTCTATTCTCCTTTTTCAAAAATAGATGACTATATAGATAGATTAAAGAAAGGGGAATATATATATATATATATATATATATATATATATATATATATGTCATTGTTGTTAATTATTTTTTAACTTATTTTATTTTATTGAATATTTTGTTTTTTACTTTTCTTCTTAAACACTCAGTCTCTTTCTACCTCCTCTATACTGAATTGTGGCCATTACCTCATTCATTCAATTCCTTCACCTTACCTGCTGGAAATAAGCTCTGCCTTTTCAGATTCAGTCCCCCCACTCCTTTTTTTTATGAGTGTTTGTTGTTTGCCCTTTTTTTGGTTTATATGTTGGTTTTGTGGAGTTTTCTCTCCATATACGTATTTTTCCCCTTCTTTTTTCTTCATTTTTTTCTCTCTTACATTTTTCACTTTTCTCAATATATTTTTGCTCTCTTTTCTTTCCCCTAATTCTCTTTCCTCTGGTGGTCACCTTTGTTTGGGGTTATCAGTGTCATGAATACATTTGTGTTTTGTTCCCTCTGTGTCATGTCTTATAAAATTGTATTTTGTGCCTTTCGGTCAATGCAGTAGAGAGTGAGCCACATAATTAAACAACCTGCGAGGATCAAAAATGGGGAGATATAGAAACAGCCCCCATATGAAAGAAAAGGAGAAATCACCAGAAAAGTAAGTACACAAAATGGGGGCAAGAAATTTGTCAGAGAAAGAATTCAAAACAATGGTCATAAGGACGCTTAAAACAATGGAAGACAAATTCAACAACATGTGTAAGAATCAAGAGGGAATGAAGAAGAATCAGGAAGAAATGAGGAATAACATAGCTACAATAAAGAAAAAAATATAAAGCATCAAAGTGGACAAAAAGAAACTGAGGACCGCATCAGTGAGGTAGAAGAAAAGGTAGGAAAAATACTCAAGCAGAGCAGCAACTGGAAAAGAAAACTAAAAAAGCAGGAGGAGAAACTAAGGGAGCTTTGGGACAATAGGAAACACAACTACATCTGCATAACCGGGGTGCTAGAAGGAGAGAAAACTGAGCAAAGAAAGAAAACATGTTTGAAGAAATAATGACAGAAATCTTTGTGATTTTGGGAAGAGAAACTCACACAAATTCAAGAAGCACACTGAATTGCAAACAAGATGACCCCAAAAAGACTGACACCAAGACACATCATAGTTAAGTTGGCAAACACCACCAATAAAGTAAGAATCTTAAAGGATGCCAGAGAGAGACAGAAAGTTACCAATAAGGGATCTCCAATTAGACTATCAACTGACTTCTCAATATAAACACTTTGGCCAAAAGGGAATGGAATGAAATATAGAAAGTGATGCCAAGCAAGGGTCTGAATCCAAGAATACTATACCCAAAAAGGCTATCATTTAAAATTGAAGGTGAAATCAGGAGCATCACTGACAAAAAGAACTAAGGGAGTTTATTACGAACAGCCAACAATGCAAGAAATGCTAAAAGGACTGATGTAAAAAGAAGAAATAGGAAGGGAAGAAGGAACACAGATGTAAAGAGTAAAAATGGAAACAAGTACCTATCAATAATAACCTTAGATGTAAATGTATTAAATGCTCCAATCAAAAGGCATAGGGTAGCTGAATAGATAAGAAAACATGACCCATATATTTGTTGTCCACAAGAGATACACCTCAGAACAAAGAACTCACACAGATAGATAGTTAAAGGATGCAAAATCTTTTTCAGGTGAATAGGAATGAAAAAAAAGCTGGGGTAGTAATACTTATATTTGACAATTAAACTTTAAAGTGAAGGTCATAACAAGAGATAAGGAAGGTCACTTCATAATACTACAGGGAGAAATTCAACAAGAGGGTATGACTCTGGTAAACATGTATGCACCCAATACAGGAGCACCCAAATAAATTTTTTTAAAAACCTTCTGGAAGATATAAAGCAATGCAGTCATAGTAGGAGACTTTAGTACCCCATTGACACCACTGGATAAATAATCTAAACAAATCATCAGCAAAGAAACATCAATCCTAAGTGACTCATTAGACCAGAAGGAATTAATTGACATCTTCAGAACATTTCTCCCAAAGTCACAGAATATATTTTATTCTCAAGTGCACATGGGACATTTTCAAGATAGACCACATATTGGGACACAGGCAAAGTCTCTTTAAATTCAAGACGATTGAAATCATATCAAGCATCTTCTCAGATCACAATGGCATAAAACTAGAAATCAACTACAATAAAAACAATCAAACACTTGGAGGCTAAATAACATGCTATTAAACAAGGGATGGGTTATCAAAGATATCAAAGAAGAAATAAACAGCATCCTGGTAAGAAACAACAATGAAAACACAACCATCCAAAATCTATGGGATGCAGTGAAAGCAGTCTTTTTTTTTTTTTTATTGCTTAAAGTATTACAAAGGGTATTACATATGTATCCATTTTATCCCCCCGCCCTAGACAGTCCCCTAGCCTCCCCTATCACCCAGTGTCTTATGTCCATTGGTTATGCTTATATGCATGCATACAAGTCCTTTAGTTGATCTCTTACCCCCCTATCTCCTGCCCCCCAACCCTCCCCGGCCTTCCCGCTGCAGTTTGACAATCTGTTTGAGGCAGCTCTGCCTCTGTATCTATTATTGTTCAAAAGTTTATAATGGTCTCTATTGTCCATGAATGAGTGAGATCATGTGGTATTTATCCTTTATTGACTGGCTTATTTCACTTAGCATAATGCTCTCCAGTTCCATCCATGAAGTTGCAAATGGTAAGAGTTCCTTCCTTTTTACAGCAGCATAGTATTCCATCGTGTAGATGTACCACAGTTTTCTAATCCATTCATCTACTGATGGGCACTTAGGCTGTTTCCAGATCTTAGCTATGGTGAATTGTGCTGCTATGAACATAGGGGTGCATATATCCTTTCTGATTGGTGTTTCTGGTTTCTTGGGATATATTCCTAGAAGTGGGATCACAGGGTCAAATGGGAGTTCCATTTTCAGTTTTTTAAGGAAACTCCATACTGTCTTCCATAGTGGCTGCACCAGTCTGCATTCCCACCAGCAGTGCACAAGTGTTCCTTTTTCTCCACATCCTCTCCAGCACTTGTCGTTTGTTGATTTGTTGATGATAGCCAGTCTGACAGGTGTGAGATGGTACCTCATTGCTGTTTTGATTTGCATCTCTCGGATGATTAGTGACTTTGAGCATGTTTTCATATGTCTCTTGGCTTTCTGAATGTCCTCTTTTGAAAGGTGTCTATTTAGGTCCTTTGCCCATTTTTTGATTGGATTGTTTATCTTCCTTTTGTTAAGTTGTATGAGTTCCCTATAAATTTTGGAGATTAGGCCCTTATCAGATATGTCATTGGCAAATATGTTTTCCCACACAGTGGGTTTTCTCGTTGTTTTGTTGATGGTTTCTTTTGCTGTGCAGAAGCTTTTTATTTTGATGTAGTCCCATTTGTTCATGTTTTCTTTAGTTTCAAGTGCCCTAGGAGCTGTATCAGTGAAGAAATTGCTTCGGCATATGTCTGAGATTTGGTTGCCTTTGGATTCTTCTAGAATTTTTATGGTATCCTGTCGTACATTTAAGTCCTTTATCCATTTTGAGTTTATTTTTGTATATGGTGTAAGTTGGTGGTCTAGTTTCATTTTCTTGCATATATCTGTCCAATTTTCCCAACACCATTTATTGAAGAGACTATCTTGGCTCCATTGTATGTTCTTGCCTCCTTTGTCAAATATTAATTGAGCATATTGGTTCGGGCCGATTTCTGGGCTCTCTATTCTATTCCATTGATCTATATGCCTATTCTTGTGCCAGTACCAGGCAGTTTTGAGAACAGTGGCTTTGTAATACAACTTGATATCTGGTATTGAGATCCCACCTACTTTGTTCTTTTTCAGGATTGCTGCAGCTATTCGGGGTCTTCTTTTATTCCAGATGAATTTTTGGAAAGGTGAAAGCAGTCTTGAGAGGAAAGTTCATAGCTCTACAGGCCTGCCTCAAAAAACAAGAAACAATGGTAATAAATTATCTAACCTTACAACTCAAAGAATTAGAAAAGAGAGCAACAAAAAAAGCCCAGAGTGAGCAGAAGGAAGGAGATAATAAAGATCAGAGCAGAAATAAACGACATCCAGAAAAAAAAAGAAAAAAAAAACAATAGAAAAGATCAATGAAACCAAGATCTGGTTCTTTGAAAGGATAAAAAAATTGATGAACTTCTAGCCAGGCTCACTAAATAGCAAAGATAGAGGACCCAAATAAACAAAATCAGAAATGAAAGAGGTGAAGTAACAACTGACCCCACAGAAATACAAAGGATTATGAAAAAATGCTATGAACAACTCTAATCCAACAAAATGGAGAACCCAGATGAAATGGACATGTTCTTAGAAAAATACAAGTTTCCAAAACAGAATCAGGAAAAATAAAAAAATAAAAACCTGAATAGGTTAATAACTACCAAAGAAATTGCAGCAGTAATCAAAAATGTTCCAGCAAACAAAAGCCCTGGTCTGTAAGGCTTTGCAAGGGAGTTCTACCAAATTTTCAAAGAAGAAATAAAACCTATCCTCCTCAGACTATTCCAAAAATTTAAGAAGAAGGCACACTTTCAAGCTCTTTCAATGAAGCCAGCATTACCCTAATTCTAAAACCATATAAAAATACCACAAAAAAAGAGAACTACAGGCCAATATCCTTGATGAACATAGATGCTAAAATCATCAACAAAATTCTAGCAATTTGCATCTAGCATTATATCAGAAAGCTCATACACCATGACCAAGTGGGATTTATTCCAGGGATACAAGGATAGTACAATATCCATGAAAAAACTAAATGTGATAAATCACATAAACAAATTAAGGGGCAAAAAAAATCACATAATCATATCATTCAATACAGAAAAAGCACTTGACAAAATCCAACACTCTTTCCAGATAAAAACTCTCAGCAAAGTGGGAATAGAGGGATCATACTTCAACATAATAAAAAACTTATATGACAAACCTACAGCCAATATCATATCCAGTGGGCAAAAATTAAACCATTTTCCTAAGAACAGGAAGAAGACAGGGATGCCCACTGTCACCACTCCTGTTTGACATAGTGCTGGAAGTGCTGGCCATAGTCTTCAGACAAGAAGAAGAAATAAAAGGCATCCAATAAATTAAAGAAGAAGTAAACCTGTCATTATTCACAGATGATATGATGTTGTACATAGAAAAACCTAAGACTCCATAAAAAACTAATAGACTTAATAAATGAATTTGGCAATGCAGCAGGACACAAAATTAACACCCAAAAATCTATGGCTTTTTAATACAACAATAATGAACTCACAGAAAGAGAAACTGAAAAAAAATCCCATTTACCAATGCACCAACAAATAAGATACCTAGGAATAAACTTAACTAAGGAAATAAAAGGCCTGTAATCAGAAAACTACATGACATTAAAAAAAAAAGATACACGAAGACATAAAGTGATGGAAGAACATACCATGTTCATGGATTGGTAGAATCAACATCATTAAAATGTACCCAAAGCAATCTATAGATTCAATGCACTCCCCATTAAAATACCAATGGCATATTTCACAGACCTAGAACAAACTCTTCAAAAATTCATCTGGAATAAAAAAAGGACCCTGAATAGCTGCAGTAATTCTGAGAAAGAACAAAGTAGGAAGGATCTAATACCAGATATCAAGCTATATTACAAAGCCACTGTTCTTAAGACTGCCTGGTACTGGCACAAGAACAGACATATAGACCAATGGAATAGAATAGAGAACCCAGAAATCGACCCAAACCACTATGCTCAATTAATATTTGACAAAGGAGGTAAGAGTATACAATGGAGCCCAGACAGTCTCTTCAATAAAGGGTGTTGAGAAAATTAGACAGATTCATGCAAAAGAATGAAACTAGACCACCAACCTACACCATACACAAAAATAAACCCAAAATGGATGAAGGACTTAAATGTAAGATGGGAAACCATAAAAATCATAGAAGACTTTATAGGCAGCAATATTTCAGGCATATGTCATAGCAATATGTTTACCGATACAGCTCCTAGGACAATGGAAACTAAGGAGAACATAAACAAATGGGACTTCATAAAAAGAAAAACTTCTGCACAGCAAAAGAAACCATCAACAAAACAACAAGAAAGCCTGCTGCATGGGAGAATATATTTGCCAATGCTATCTCAGATAAGCGTTTAATCTCCTAAATTTACAAGAAACTCATACAACTTAACAAAAGGAAGATAAATAATCCAATCAATAAATGGGCAAATAACCTAAATATACACTTCTTGAAAGAGGACATATAGAAGGCTTAGAGACATATGAAAACATGCTCAAAGTCATTAATCATCTGAGAGATGCAAATCAAAACCACAATGAGATACCATTTCACACCTGTCAGTATGGCTATCAACAACAAACGACAAGTGCTGGCGAGGATGTGGAGAAAAAGGAACCCTTGTGCACAGCCGGTGGGAATGCAGACTAGTGCAGCCACTATGGAAATAGTGCGGAGTTTCCTCAAAAAATTAAAAATGGAACTGCTATCTGACCCAGTGGTCCCACATCTAGGAATATATCCTAAGAACCATCAAACATCAGTCAGAAAAAAAGATATATGCACTCCTGTTTATTGAAGTGCAGTTGATAATAACTAAGATCTAGAAACACCTCAATTGCCCATCAGTAGATAAGTGGATATAAAAGCTGTGGTATATTTACACCATGGAAGATTATGCAGCTGTAAAAAAGAATGATATCTTACCATTTGAGATGTTATGGAGTGTTATGCAAAGTGAAATAAGCCAGTCAGAGAAAGACAAGTATCTTATGACCTCACTTATGTGGAATCTAATCAACTAAATATACTGGCAAACAAAATAGATCCAGAGACATTGAAGCATGCAACAGACTAATGAATCTCAGAGGGAAGGTGGCAGGGGGTGAGAAGAGATTTACCAAAGAACTTGTATTCATATATGCATAACCCATGGGCACAGCCAATAGTGTGGTAAAGGTCTATAGAGTGGGCTACAGGAGGGTGGAGTGGGTCAATATGGGAAAGAGGGGGACATCTGCAGTACTTTAAACAATAAAGAAATTTTAAAAATCTCTGATCATAAGAGATTTTTAGAATGAAATTATTCTAAGGATAGTAAGTTAGTATATTAAAGTAAAATACAGTAGCATGCAAATAATTTTGAAGGGAAAATACCTACATCACTTCCCTGAAATCTTACAAATATTTTCTTTTATAATGAAATATGCAATGAAATTAATTATAAACCTAAATTAATTTAGTTTATCTCCTTACAATTGCATATTTAGTAATGGAAATTAAGAAAAGATGGGTGAAACTGGCATCAGGATTGATAAAATAATTTATCAATATTCTAAAACAGCTGTCAAGAGATAACCCACCACCTGCCACTTCTGTGCCTATTTTTTTAAATATATTTTTATTGATTAATAGAGGAAGGGAGACAGAGAAAGAGATAGAAATATCAATAATGAGAGAGAATCATTGATCAGCTGCCTCCTGCAGGCCCCCTTCTGAGGCTTGAGCCCAGAACCCAGGCATATGCTCTTAACCAGGATTGAACCTGGAACCCTTCAGTCCACAGGCCAACACTCTGTCCACTGAGCCAAAACAGCTAAGGCATTCTGTGTCTTTCTTATTGGAACTTGCTTTATTGCTTTCATTAAGGATTCAGATGATTGTTTTTAGAAACAACTCCGCTTTACTTGGCATGGTCTCACTATACATATGCGATATTATTCATTCATCTGAACAATCAGTACCACCCTCTCCCCTCTTCCTCATCCCTGTCAGCAACCAGGCTCAGTAGAATAATCAGGCTCAACAGGAGAAGAGAAATCCCAAATATTTGAAATGCAGATTTAGTATTCAGGTGAAATGTTTTAAACAGTTTAAATGTTTACTAGTGCACATCTCATACAATAAAGTCACATTAGGTGAAGTTTAGATAAAAGATTCTATATCATTCTCTTCTGGGTCAGTTATTGTTCTCTGCAGTAATACACTATGTATTGACTACTTATAGGGTGCAAAATATTGAGCTTAATTAATGATCTTTATAATACACACTAGAGACCCAGTGCACAAAAATTTGTGCACTCAGAGGGGGGGGTCCCTCAGTGCGGCCTGTGCCCTCTCGCAGTCTGGGACCCCTTGGGGAATATCCACCTGCTGGCTTAGCCCACTCTCCAGGGGATTGGGCCTAAGCTGGCAATCAGACATTGCTCTGGCAGCCCGGGAGCCCTCAGGGGATGCCCACTTGCCAGCAGGGAGCAGGCATAAGCTGCAGTCGGACATCCTTATCACTGCTGAGGAGGGAGGAGAGGCTCCCACCACCACTGCTGTACTGGCTTGTGGCTGAGCAGACATCCCCCATGAGAGCACACTGATCACCAGAGGGCAGCTCCTGCATTGACCATCTGCCCCGTGGTGGTCAGTGTGTGTCATAGTGACCAGTCATTCCCAGTCGTTCTGCTATTAGGGTCAATTTGCATATTACCCATTTATTATATAGGACTAGAGGCCCAGTGCACAAAAATTTGGGCACTCGGGGGAGAATGGGAGCCCCTCAGCCCAGCCTGTGCCCTCTCACAGTCTGGGACCCCTCGGGAGATAACGACCTGCTGGCTTAGGCCTGCTCCCTGGTGGCAGAGGGCAGGCCCAATCCCTAGGTGCAGCCCCTGGTCAGGCTCAGTATAGGGCCGATTGGGGATTTGGGGCGCCGCCCCCTGTCATGCACAGAGCAGGGTGGATCGGGAGGTTGAGATGCCACCCTCAGTCACACTCAGGGTTAGGCGGATTGGGGGGTTGGGGCACCGCCCCCTGTCACACTCAAGGCATGGTCGATGGGGAGGTTGGGGCACCACCCCCTGTCAGGCACAGAGCGGGGCCAATCAGGGGGTTGAGGCACTGCCCCCTGTCACTGACAGAGCAGAGCCCATCAGGGGGGTTGGGGCTCTGTACCCTGTCACGCACAGAGCAGGGTCGATCAGGGGCTTGGGGCACCACACCTTGTCACACTCAGGGCAATGCTGATGGGGAGGTTATGGCTCTACCCCGTCACACACAGAGGAGGGCCCGTGGGGGGTGGTTGGGGCGCCACCCTCTATCACTCACAGAAAAGGGCCAATCAGGGGCTTGGGGCGCCGCCACTGTCACACTCAGGGCAGGGCCGATGGGAAGGTTATGGCTCAACCCCGTCACACACAGAGCAGGGCCCATTGGGGGGGGGGGGGTTGGGGCACCGCACCCTTTCACACACAGAGCAGGGCCGATCAGGGGGTTGGGGCACCGCACCCTGTCACACACAGAGGTGTAGGGCAATCAGGGGGTTGGGGAGCTCCCCCTTATCAGGCACAGAGCAGGTCTGATCAGGGTGTTGGGGTGCCTTGCCCTGTCACGAACAGAGCAGGGTGAATAGGGAGGTTGTGGCCCAAACCCCTGTTACACACAGAGCCGCAGGGCAATCAGTGGGTTTAGGCGCTGCCACCTGTCACTCTGATCCCGGTGCCGGCAGGCATATTACCCTTTTACTATATAGGATAGAGGCTTGGTGCAGGAGTGGGGGTCGGCTGGCTTGCCCTGAAGGGTGTCCTGGATCAGGGTGGGGTCCCCACTGGGGTGCCTGGCCAGCCTGGATGAGGGGATGATGGCTGTTTGCAGCTGGTCACACACCCTTCAGGGTGGAGGTCCCCACTGGGGTGCCTGGCCAGTCTGGGTGAGGGGCTGAGGGCTGTTTTCAGGCTGGTGGGTGACTGAAGCTCCCAACCACTCCTTTTTTTCTTTTTTCTTTTTATTCTAGGCCAGCTTTAGCTATGAGGCTTGGTTCCAGCTCTTAGGTCTCGGCTGCTGAAAGCAGGTATCTGGTTTGTTTTGGTTCTATAATTGAAACACTGTTTCAACTCCAGCTCTGAGATCTCAGCTGGCTGAAAGCAGGTTTCTGGGGTTTTGTTTAGCTTCTATATTTGTAACAATGTTTCAAACTGCAAGCTCAGAGGCTGACAACGGCAGGCGGGGAACGTTGGAGTCCTGCGTGACTGAAGCAAGCAAGCCTCATGTTCACTTCAAGCTGCCTGGCTGCCGGCTACCATCTTGGCTGGCAGTTAATTTGCATATCCTGCTGATTAGCCAATGGGAAGGGTAGCGGTGGTATGGCTAATTACCATGTTTCTCTTTTATTAGATAGGATAGAGGCCTGGTGCATGGGTAGGGCTGGCTTGTTTGCCCTGAAGGGTGTCCTAGATCAGGGTTGGGGTACCACTGGGGTCCCTGGCCAGCCTGGGTGTGGGGCTTAGGGCCGTTTTCAGACTGGCCACACCCCCTTCAGAGTGGGTGTCCCTGCTGTGGTGCCTCGCCAGCCTGGGTGAGGGGCTGATGGCTGTTTGCAGGTTGGCCTAGCCCCCCAGTGGGGACCCTTACCCCATGAGGGTGTGGTCATTTCGGGTGAGAGGCTGATGGCTGTTTGCTGGTTGGCCACGGCCCCCAGCCCCCCCTAGCTCCCAGTGGAGGCTGGCTGGAAGCAGGTATCTGGGATTTATTTATCTTCTATAATTGAAACTTTGTTGCCTTGAGCGGAGGACATAGCAGGCCAGGTCAGGTGGAAAGCTTGGCTTCCTCCATTGCTGGGGCAACCAAGCCTCCTGCTTGCTCCAGCTCCGTGGCTTCCAGCTGCCATCTTGGTTGGGTTAATTTGCATACAGTTTCTCTGATTGGCTGGTGAGCATGGCTCGGGGCTTAGTGGAGGTGCGGTCAATTTGCATGTTTCTCTTTTATTAGATTAGATATTTAAACATTACAATGTCTTTATGAAGTTGATATTGTTATAATTTTATATTTTCTGTTTAAGGAAATAGAGGCTTAAAGTATTTGCTATTAGCCCATCAATATGAAATCCATTTGCTTAGCCATAATATTGTCACTCTAGTAGGTGCATTTAACATTAAATTTAGCTTAATTAATGACAAAATGATTCTTAGTAATAGATTAGTATTTGCACCAGTTACCTAACAGGTACCCTATCACTAATATTTATCATTAAATGGCATGATTTCCTGCTGCAGAAAATACTCCATCCCGGTTGGGAGTGGGCAGTCTTTAAAAAAAATTTTTTTTTTAAATCATCATTTATGACCTCTTCCACCTGTACCCATCCTCCTCCCACAATCACCACACTGTTGCCATGTCCATGCATTTTATCTCTCTCTCACTCTCTTTTATTCCCTTAATTCCTCCAGCTCCTTAAAACCACCCACATCACCAGTGCTGTCTGCAGGTGAGTCTATCTAGGAGTCTTTCTCAATTTTGCTTGGATTGTTTGTTCAGTTTGTTCATTAAATTCCACATATGAGTGAAATCATATGATACTTATCTTTTTCTGACTGGCTTATTTCACTTAGCCTAATGTCCATCCATGCTGTCAAAAAAGGTAACATTTTCTTCCCTTTTACAGAAGAGTAGTATTCCATTGTGTAAATGTATTTTTTTTTAATCAACTCACCTACTGATGGACAGTTGGGCTCTTTCCAAACCTTGGGTATTATAAGTAATGCTGAAATTAAAATAGAGGTGCATATATTCTTTCAAATTAGTGTTTTGAGTTTCTTTTGATAAATTTCCAGAAGTGGAATCACTGTGTCAATTGGTGGTTCCATTTTTAATATTTTGAGGTAACTCCATACTGCTTTCCACAATGGTTGCACCAATCTGCATTCCTACCAACAATGCAGAGGGTTTCCTTGTATCCACATCCTTGCTAACACCTGTTGTCTGTTGATTTATTGATGGTAGTCATGCTGACAGGTGTGAGGTGATATCTCATTGTGATTTTAACTTGTATTTCTCTGATTATTGGTTACATTGATCATATTTTTTTTTATGTATATAGGCCACCAATATGTCCTCTTTGGATAACTGTCTATTCAGGTCTTTTGCCAATTTTTAAAATTGGAATGCTTGGGGGGGGGGTTTGTTTTTGTTTTGTTTTTGTTTTTTGTTTTTTTTACAGGTTTTAATGTTTTTATGTCAACATTACAAAGCAAACAATAAAAAGTAAGGTTGGTGGAAAGGCTGGCAATATCTAGACTAGGTCATCTTGCTGTCCCTTTAGAAACCTCACATTTTCTATGCACTTCAGCAATCTCCTATCTGGTTTCCCCATATCCTCACATGCCCCCCTCCAATATCCAGCTGCACCCCAGGGGCTTAAGAGACAAAGTCCAATATTCTTAAGTAGTATAGAAGAAAAACTTCAATGTGCATGTGAGTCACGTGGGGCCTGAGGTTCTGCAATCCTTACCAGCTAGTAGGGATACTGATGGTAGTAGTCTGAGGACTACCCTTTGAGGAGCAGAATCTGGAGATCCATCTAGGCCTGCCCTGCCTGTACTAGACTCACTGCTCCCACTGCTTTGCATTCCTGCCACCTGGCTCTTTCCAGCTCCTGATAAGTACTCTCTGCCTGGGAGGACCTCCCTCCAACTCCCAACCTGCTGAAGTCATGCCCTTTTTAAAAATTTTTTTATTAAGTTATTACATATGTGTCCTTATCCCCATGTTACCCCCATCCCCCAACTCATGCCCTCACCTGACTGTTGTCCGTGTCTATTGGTTAGGCCTATATGCTTGCATATAAGTCCTTTGGTTGATCTCTCCTCCTTACTCCCACCATCCCCTACCTTCCATCTGAGGCCCGACAGTCCGATCGATGCCTCTCCTTCTCTGGATCTGTCCTTGTTCATCAGCTTATGTTGTTCTTTATATTCCACAAACAAGTGAGATTATGTGGTATTTATCCTTCTCTGAATGGCTTATTTCACTTAGCATAATTTTTGTTTATTTTCTCTTTAGTTTCCAATGCCCTAGGAGCTGTATCAGTGAAGAAATTGCTTCAGCATATGTCTGAGATTTTGCTGCCTTTGGATTGATTCCTCTAGTATTTTTATGGTTTCCTGTCTTACATTTAAGTCCTTTATCCATTTTTAGTTTATTTTTGTGTATGGTGTAAGTTAGTAGTCTAGTTTCATTTTTTTTTTGCATGTATCTGTCCAATTTTCCCAAAACCATTTATTGAAGAGACTGTCTTGACTCCATTGTATGTTCTTGCCTCCTTTGTCAAATATTAATTGAGCATATTGGTTTGGGTCATTTTCGTGGTTCTCTATTCTATTCCATTGATCTATATGTCTGTTCTTGTGCCAGTACCAGGCAGTTTTGAGAAGAGTGGCTTTGTAATACAGCTTGATATCTGGTATTGAGATCCCTCCTACTTTGTTATTCTTTCTCAGAATCACTGCAGCTATTGGGGTTCTTTTTTTATTCCAGATGAATTTTTGGAGAGTTCATTCTAGGCCTGTGAAATATGCCATCGGTATTTTAATGGGAAGTGTATTGAATTTATATATTGCTTTGGGCAGTATGGACATGTTAATGATGTTGATTCTACCAATCCATGAACATGGTATGTTCTTCTATCTGTTTATGGCTTCCTTTATCTCTTCTTTCAGTGTCCTGTAGTTTTCAGCATATAGGTCTTTTAAGTTTATTCCTAGATATCTTAATTTTTTTGTGGCAATGGTAAATGGGATTGTTTTTTTAATCCCTTTTTCTGTGAGTTCATTGTTGGTGTATAAAAGGGCCATTGATTTTTTTATAGCACCGTAGTTTTTCATTGTGTAGATATACCATAGTTTTCTAATCCACTCATCTGTTGATGGGCATTTAGGCTATTCCCAAATCTTAGCTATTATAAAATATGTTGCTATGACATAGGGGTGCATATATCCTTTCTGATTGGTGTTTCTGTTTTCTGGATAAATATTCCTAGAAGTGGTATTACTGGGTCAAATGGGAGTTTCATTTTTAACTTTTTGAGGAAATGCCATACTGTTTTCCACAATGGCTGCACCAGTCTGCATTCATACCGGCAGTGCAGGAGAGTTCCTTTTCTCCGCATCCTCTCCAGCACTTGTCATTTGTTGATTTGTTGATGATAGCCATTCTGACAGATGTGAGGTGGTACCTCATTGTCGTTATTTTTTGCATCTCTCAGATGATTAGTGATTTTGAGCATGTTTTCATGTGCCTCGTGGCTTTCTGAATGTCCTCTTTCAAAAAGATTCTATTTAGGTCCTTTGCCCATTTTTTGATTGGATTGTTTATTTTCATTTTGTTGAGTTGTATGAGTTCCCTGTAAATGTTGGAGATTAAACCCTTATCAGTGATAACATTGACAAATATGTTCTCCCATGCAGTGGGCTTTCTTGTTGTTTTGGTGATGGTTTCATTTGCTGTGTAGAAACTTTTTATTTTGATTTAAACCCATTTGTTTATTTTCTCCTTAGTCTCTCTTGTCCTAGGATCTGTGTCTGTAAAAATTTTACTACAACATATGTCTGCAATTTTGCTGACTATGGAGTCTTGGAGGATTTTTATGGTTTCCAGTCTTAAATTCAAGTCCTTTAGTCATTTTGAGATTTTTTTGTGTATGGTGTAAGTTGGTGATCTAGTTTCATTGTTTTGCATGTATCTGACCAAATTTCCCAGCACCATTTATTGAAGAGACTGTCTTGACTCCATTGTATGTTCTTGCCTCCTTTGTCAAATATTAATTGAGCATATTGGTTTGGGTCAATTTCGTGGTTCTCTATTCTATTCCATTGATCTATATGTCTGTTCTTGTGCCAGTACCTGGCAGTTTTGAGAACCATGGCTTTGTAATATAGCTTGATGTCTCATATTGTATTCCCTCCAACTTTGTTCTTCTTTCTCAGGATAGCTGTGGCTATTTGGGGTCTTTTTTATTCCAGATGAATTTTTAGAGAGTTTGTTCTAGATCTTTGAAATATTCCATTGATATTTTAATAGATATTGCATTGAATCTATAGATTGCTTTAGGCAGTATGGACATTTTGATTATGCTGATTCTACCAATCCATGAACCTGGTATGTTATTTCATTTGTTTATGTCTTCTCTATCTCTTTTTTCAATGTCCTGTAATTTTTTGAGTATAGGTTTTTTTTGTCCTTGGTTAAGTTTATAGCTAAATATCTTAATTTTTTGGTGCAAAGGTAAAGGGGATTGTGGGTTTTTTTTTCTTTCATTTCTCTTGTTGTGAGTTCATTATTGGTGTGTAAAAAGGCCATAGATTTCTGGGTGTTTATTTTGTATCCTGGGATTATCAAATTCATTTATTAGGTCTAGTAGTTTTTTGATGGCGTGTTTGGAGTTTTCTATGTATAATATCATGTCATCTGCAAATAAGGACAGTTTGACTTCTTTTCCAATTTGGATACCTTTTATTTTTTCTTCTTGTCTTATCATTATGGCTAGTACTTCTAATACTCTGTTGAACAGAAGTGGTGAATGTAGGCATCCTTGTCTTGTTCCTGTTCTTAGGGGAAATGGATTTAGTTTTTTTCCCACTGAGTATGACGTTGGCTGTAGGTTTGTCATATAAAGCTTTTATTATGATGAGGTATGATCCCTCTATTCCCACTTTGCTGAAGGTTTTTAACAAGAAAGGGTGTTGGATTTTGTCAAATGCTTTTTCTACATCAATTGATATGATTATGTGATTTTTGTCCCGCCGTTTGTTTATGTGATGTATCACATTTATTTATTTGTGGATATTGTACCATCCTTGCATTCCTGGAATAAATCCCACTTGGTTATGGTGTATGATCTCTCTAATGTAGTGCTGAGTCCGATTTGCTAGGATTGTGTTGAGGATTTTATCATCTATGTTCATCAAGGATATTGGCCTGTAGTTCTCTTTTTTTGAGGTTTCTTTATCTGGTTTTGGGATTAGTGTAATGCTGGCTTCAAGAATGAGCTTGGTAGTGTGCCTTCCTCTTGAATTTTTTGGAATAGTCTGAGAAGGATAGGTTTTAGTTCTTCTTTGAATGCTTGGTAGAACTCCCCTGTAAAGCCACCTGGTCCAGGGCTTTTGTTTTCTAGAAGATTTTTGATCACTGCTTCAATTTCTTTGGTAGTTATCACCCTATTCAGGTTTTTTTACTCTTCTTGGTTGAGTTTTGGGAGCTTGTATTTTTCTAAGAATATGTCCATTTCATCTAGGTTTTCCATATTGTTGGAATAGAGCTGTTCATAGTATTTTTTCATAATTGTTTTTATTTCTGTGGGATCAGTTGTTATTTCACCTGTTTCATTTCTGAGTTTGTTCATTTGGGGCCTCTCTCTTTGCTTCTTGGTGAGCCTGGCTAGAGGTTCATCAATCTTGTTTATCCTTTCAAAGAACCAGCTCTTGGTTTTGTTTATCTTTTGTATTTTTTTTTGTGTCTCTATGTCATTTATCTCAGCTCTGATTTTTATTGTTTCCTTTCTTCTGCTTACGCTGGGCTTTTCTTGTTGCTCTCTTTCTAACTTTTTGAGTTGTAGGGTTAGATAATTTATTACCATTTTTCTTGTTTTTTGAGGCTGGTCTGTAGAACTATGAACTTCCTCTCAAGACTGCTTTCACTGTGTCCCATAGATTTTGGATTGTTGTGTTTTCATTGTTGTTTGTTGCCATGATGCTTTTTATTTCTTCTTTGATCTCTCTGGAAACCAGTCATTGTTTAATAGCATGCTATTTAGCCTCCAGGTGTTCAATTTTTTTATTGTTTTTATTATAGTTGATTTCTAGTTTTATTCCATTGTGATCTGAGATGATGCTTGATATGATTTCTATCTTCTTGAATTTGAAGAGACTTTGCCTGTGACCCAATATATATGGTCTATCTTTGAAAATTATCCATGTGGACTTGAGAAGGATGTATATTCTGTGGTTTTGGGGTGAAATGTTCTGAAGATGTCAATTAAGTCCATCTGATCTAGTGAATTTTTTAGGATTGATGTTTCTTTGCTGACTTTTTGTTTGGAGGATTTGCCCAATGGTGATAGTGGGGTATTAAAGTCCCCTACTATGACTGTATTGCTATCAATCTCTCCCTCAATATCCTCCAGAAGTTTTTTTTTATGTATTTGGGTGCTCCTGTATTGGGTGCATATATGTTTACCAGAGTTATATTTTCTTGTTGGATTGCTCCCTTTAGTATTATGAAGTGGCCTTCCTTATCTATTGTTATTTCCTTCACTTTGAGATCTAATTTGTCCGATATAAGTATTGCTACCCCACTACTTTTCATTTTCATTCATGTGAAAAATCTTTTTCCATCTCTTCACTATCAGTCTGTGTGAGTCCTTATTTCTGAGGTGGGTTTCCTGTAGACAGCAAATATATGGGTCATGTTTTCTATCCACTCAGCTACCCTATGTCTTTTGATTGGGGCATTTAATCCATTAGTATTTAAAGTTATTATTGATAGGTACTTGTTTGTCACCATTTTTATTCTTTACACCTGAGTTCCTTCTTCATTTCCTATTCCTTCCTTTTACAGCAGACCCTTTAGCATTTCTTGCATTGCTGGTTTGGTGGTAATGAACTCCATTAGTCCTTTTTGTCTGTGAAGTTCCTGATTTCACCCTCTATTTTGATTGATAGCCTTGGTGGGTACAGTATTCTTGGGTTCAGACCCTTCCTTTGCATGACTTTGTACATTTCATTCCATTCCCTTCTTGCCTGATGTGTTTCTGTTGAGAAATCAGTCGCTAGTCTAATAGAGAATCCTTTGTAAGTAACTTTCTCTCTCACTCTCACTGCTTTTAAGATTCTATGTTGTTTGTGTTTGCCAATTTATTTATAATGTGCCTTGGTGTGGGTCTTTTGGGGTTCATTTTTTTGGGACTGTGTAAGGTTCTTGGATTTGTGTGAGTTTTTTCTTACCTATATCAGGGAAGTTTTCTGTCATTATTTCTTCAATCATGTTTTCTATTCCTTGCTTAGTTTCTTCTCCTTCTGGTACCCCTATTATGTGGATGTTGCTTCATTTTGCGTTGTCCCAAAGTTCCCTTAGGCAGTGGTTCTCAACCTTCCTAATACCACGACCCTTTAATACAGTTCCTCATGTTGTGGTGACCCCCAACCATAATGTTATTTTTGTTGCTACTGCATAACTGTAATTTTGCTACTGTTATGATTTGTAATCTAAATATCTGATATGCACGATGTATTTTCATTGTTTGCAATCTATAGGTTGAGAACCGCTGCAAGGCTGTCCTCCTGTTTTTTAAGTTTTGTGTTTTTTTTCTCTACCTTGTCTTCTGGCTCACTGATGTGGTCCTCTGCTTTTTCTAGTCTACTGTTGATGCTTTCTATTGAGTTCTTTATAGTAGCAATGTCATTTTTCATTTCTTCTTGGTTCTTCATTTCCTCTTGGTTCTTACACATATTGTTGAATTTGTCTTCCATTCTTTTCATCCACCTGATGACCATTTCTCTGAATTCTTTCTCTGACATAGTGCTTGCCTCCTTTTTGTTTACTTCCTTTTCTAGTGATGCCTCCTTTTCTTTCATTTGTGGGCTTTTTCTTTGTCTCACCATGATCTCTCTTCTCTGGCTGGCTGGTTATGTAGCTCTCTCTCTCCTTTCCCTAGGTGGAATCTGACCTTTTTGTGAGGAGGAACAGGGCTTGTTTGAGTCCACGTATTCACGCTGCTTGAGTTCCGGTGTTCCTGGGTTCATAGCTGGTCTCTGGGTGCCATGGTTGCATGGTCTGTGGATGTATATGCTTTTGATAACAGCCACTATCCCCTTCAAGATGGTATGGTCTCTATGGCAGAGCTGGCCACTCCGGGAGAGATTTCAGCAGCTGTGGAGGCTGCCTGTTTAGGGGAGCCCGGTCCGGCAGTCTCCAACAGTCCCCTGTAGTATAGCTATCCCTCACCCACAAATTTACACTCTCTGTACATCCACACCCTCTCCTTTCGTTCTCTCACTCACACACTATCTTGCAGCCTGCCTTCCCGTTGGCAGCCATCTTCCTCCTTTTGATACTTTTTTGTTTGTTTGTTTTTTAACATGTGGTCTGTCCTAGAAAACATTCCATATGCACTTAAAAAGAATGTATGTTGTGTTACTTTGGTGCGGAATGCTCTGAAGATATAAATTAATTCCATTTCATCTAGTGTTCCATTTAAGGCCACAGTATCCTTATTCATTTTCTTTCTGAAAGATTTATCCATAGATGCCAAAGCAATGTTAAAATCCCCTACTATAACTGTATTACTACCAGTCTCTCCCTTTATATGTAAAGATTTACTTTACATATTTAGGTGCTCTTATGATGGGTATATAAATGTTTAGAAGAGTTATAAACTCTTGTTGTATTGATCTTTTTATTATTATAATGTCCTTCTTTGTCTCTTGCTGTAGCCTTCACTTTAAAGTCTATTGTGTAAGATATAAGAATTGCTACCCCAGCTTTATTTCCTTTCAAATTACATGAAATATCTCTTTCCATCCCTTTACTTTTAGTCTGTCTTAATATTTCATTCTGAGGTGGGTCTCTTGAAGACAGTATATACATGGGTCTTTTTTCCTTACCCATTCAGCTACTTTATGTCTTTTGATTGGAAGATATAAGCCATTTACATTTAAAGTAATTATTGAGGCTGAACTGTATGGCTCAGTGTCTGAGCATTCACTCAGGAATCAAGAGGTCACCAGTTTGATTCCCAGTAAGGCATATGACTGGGTTGCAGAATTGATCCACAGTAGGGGACATGCAAGAAGCAGCCAATAAATGATTTTCTATTGTATTGTTGTTTCTTTCTTTATATACATCTCCATTCCCCTCTCTTTAAAAATTAATAAAAATAGATTTAATGTGATTATTGATAGGTACATATTTATTGAGATTTCATTTTTTAACTATGTTCCTCTGTTTGTTTTTCATTTCTTCTTCTGCTTCTTAAAGCAATCCCTTTAACATTTCTTGTAATGCTGTTTTGGTGGTAACAAACTCCTTTAGCCTTTTCTTGTCTGGGAAGCTATTTATTTCTCCTCCAATTTTAAATGATAGCTCTGCTGAGTAAAGTAGCCTTGGCTGTAGGCTCTTTCTTTTTCATCACTGAACATTTCATGCCAATCCCTTTTGGCCTGAAATTCTTCTGTTGAGAAGTCAGCTGATGCTCTTAAGAGAGCTCCCTTGTAGGTAATTGGCTGCCTTTTTATTATGGCTTTTAAGATTCTTCTTTGTCTTTTACTTTGGGCTTTTTAATTATGATGTATCTTGGTGTGGGCCTGCTTGGGTCCATCTTCTTTGGGATTCTCTGCACTTTCTGAACTTGTATGTCCTTTTCCTTCTCCAGGTTAGGGATATTTTCTGTCATTATTTCTTCAAATAGGCTTTTAATCTCTTGCTCTTCCTCTTATCTTTCTGGTATCCCTATGATGAGGATGCTGTTATCCTTCATGTTTTCCCAAAGTACCCTTAAACTATCTCATTTTATTAAGTTGTTTTTCTTTTTCTTTTTGCTGCTTTGATTGTTTTGTTTTGTTTTCCTACCTAGTGTTCCAATTTGCTGATTTGATCCTCTGCTTCGAGCCTGTTCTTTTCTTCATGTTTATTTGTTGTTATTGTTGTTAATCCTAACCTGAGGATATTTTTTTCATTGCTTTTCAGAGATAGTGGAAGGGAGGGATGCTGGGAGAGAAAGAGAGAGAAAATAAAAACCCCATCTGGTGCCTCCCACATGTGCCCTGACAGAGGGCAGGGAATGAGCTGCAACCCAGGTACATGCCCTTGCCCAGAAATTGAACCCATGACCCTTGGTGTGTGAGCTGATGTTCTAACCATTGTGCAACACTGTCCAGGATGAGCTGGCTCTTTATTCCTTCCAATGTATTCTTTATTTTATATATGATATTCTTCATTTCTGACTAATCCTTTTTTATGGTTTTCATATCCCCCTTTTTTTTGAGCATCCTTATAATCATCACTTTGAACTCTATACCTGATAAATTCCCACCTCCAATTCATTTAGCTTTTCTCCCAGAGAATTATCTTGTTCTTTCATTTGAGGCTTGTTTGTCTCCTCATTTTGGCTGCCTGTTTATGTTTGTTTCCATGTATTAAGTAGACCTGCTATGACTCACATTCTTGTTATGGTGGCCTTATGTAGTAACTAACCTAAGAGACCCAGTGGTGCAGTCTCCATGATCACTTGAGCTGGGTGCTCTGAGACTATCCCTTGTATGCATCATGTGAGCCCTCCTGTTATGCTTGAGTCTTAATTGTTATTAACCCATTCATGCATTGACTCAACCCTCAGGCTGTCTGACTGTGAGGCTCGACCCCCAACATAGCATGCAGGCTGCTATGCAGGTGCTGATCCCATGAAGCAGAATTTGCCTCAGCAGGGTTTGGTGCCTGTCAATATCTCCGTGTGGATATGTTGCTTGTGAAGCTAATTGGATTCTGCTCTCTTGTGGTCTGAACATGGCTACTGTATTTATTTGTTCTGGGCCACATCAGAGGGACTCTAGTGCAGACCAGTGTCAGACATTGTCTCTGACTCGACCTGCGCAACCTGTTTGACACTATCAGTGATCCACAGCTTGTGGCTCCCTTTGCTGAGCTAGGGTGCATGTGGAAAGGAAAAACTGTGCACCTAAAGTGTGATTTTTTTAGCCCCATGTCTAAGAGAAGGTCCAGAAAAGAATCAAAGAACCAAGAGATCCACTTCTGCCTGCAAGCTGTCTGTTAGACTCACTCACTTAATGAGCCTCTGGCTATAGTCCTCAGGAGGGTGTAAACTCTACATAACGTGGTGAGATATATTCTAAAGAGTGGGGCTATTGCTTCTCCCCAGGCCCATGATAATGCTGCATGGATATAAAGCTCTGCCTGGGAAAGATGGTTTTTGCAGTATAAGGGAATGATTCAGCACAGGGACCCTGGAGGCTGTCCTCTCAGCTCTCTCCCCAGAGCCACCAACCCCAGATAACTTTATGCAATACACTCTTGTCTCCCTCTTCCAGAGCCCAGGTGAGTGACTGCAAACACAATTTTGTGTGTTGGCCGTTTAAGAGGGTGTCAGCATTTCTAGCTATCTCTCCATGGCAAACAGAAACTCTGCTACTTTTTATAGCCATATGTTATGTGGAATACTTTCCAGGTTCTGTTGCTCTGGGCTGGGTAGCCTATCTTGGGATTTAGGCCCCACATTCCTCATGGGGAAGCCCCGCACAGTTGAGATATATCTCTGGAACTTGAGCTGCTGCCTGTGGGAGCCTGACAAGTCCTCTCATGCCTCTGCACTTACTACTAGTCTCAATGTGGCCTCCTCTGTAAGTCCTCAGTTATGAGACTTCTCTCCAGCTGGTCTTCAGTTGGTTATTCAGGATGCTATTTTTATATTTTATTTTTTAATTAAAATATATTTTATTGATTATTTTTTACAGAGAGGAAGGGAGAGGGATAGAGAGTTAGAAACACCGATGAGAGAGAAACATTGATCAGCTGCCTCCTACACACCTCCTACGGGGGATGAGCCCACAACCAAGGTATATGCCCTTGACTGGAATCGAACCTGGGACCTTTCAGTCTGCAGGCTGATGCTTTATCCACTGAGCCAAACCAGTTAGGACTATTTTTATGTTTTAGTTTTAATTCCAGTTTGGCCCTGGGATAATGTCAGTGTAGCTTCCATATAATCTGCTGTGCTCGTGGAATCCCCCAAGAGAGGGGAATCTTAATAATATGAGAATCCATGTGTGAGTGGCGAGGTAGGAATGAGGTGATAAGAATACAAATGTAATTTGATTAAAAAATTAAATTATATTCTGTACTATCCTCCAGTGGGGATATTTCCCCATTTCAATGCTCTTTCCCCCCAAAAGGGGAGAATACTAAGCACACATGATGAATGTATTTCTATTTATTTCTTTGTTACCTTCACCTTACACCATCTGGACTATTCATTCACTTTCTGAATCTTTCACTCCCAAAAGTAAAATATACAACCATCTCCTTACCAGAATCTTTACTCAAATTTTGATTTCTGCGAACATAGTACACAGAGACAGAATCCCAGAGAAAGTCCTGGGGGCTAAACTGCACCAACATGAGGTATTATCTATTAATTTTTAGGTAGGATATATATATATATACTAGAGGCCCAGTGCACAAAAATTTGTGTACTGGGGGGGGGAGGGGGTTTCTCAGCCCGGCCTGTGCCCTCTCACAGTCTGGGACCCCTCAGGAGATAATGAATGACCTGCTGGCTTAGGCCTGCTCCCTGGTGGCAGAGGGCAGGCCCAATCCCTAGGTGCAGCCCCTGGTTGGGCTCAGAGCAGGGCCAATTGGCAAGTTGGGATGCCGCCCCCTGTCATGCACAGAGCAGGGAGGATCCAGAGGTTGCGATGCCACCCCCAGTCACGTTCAGGGTAGGGCCGAATGGGGGGTTGGGGTGCCACACCCAGTCACGCTCAAGGCAGGGTCAATGGGGAGGTTGCCACATCACCCCCTGTCACGCACAGAGCAGGGCTGATTAGGGGGTTGGGGTGCTGCCCCCATCACGCCCAGAGCAGGGCCCATGAGGGGGGTTGGTTCTCCGTACCTTGTCACACACAGAACAGGGCCGAGAAGGGGGTTGGGGAGTTCCCCCCTGTCATGCACAGAGTAGGGCCAATGGGGAGGTTATGGCTCTACCCCATCACACACAGGGCAGGGCCTGTTGCAGGGGGGGTGGGGCGCCGCACCCTGTCACACACAGAGCCGCAGGGCTATCAGAGGGTTAGGGAGCTCCCCCCTATCAGGCACAGTGCAGGGCTGATCAGGGGGTTGGGGCGCCTTCCCCTGTCATGAACAAAGCAGGGCCGATAGGGAGGTTGTGGCCCTGCCCCCTGTCACACACAGAGCCGCAGGGCAATCAGGGGGTTTGGGCGCTTCCCCCTGTCACGCTGCTCCAGGGGCCAGGAGGCCTCGCTGCTCCGCTGATCCTGGTGCTGGGTGGCATATTACCCTTTTACTATATAAGATAGAGGCCTGGTGCATGGGTGGGTGCCGGCTGGTTTGCCCTGAAGGGTGTCCTGGATGAGGGTGGGGGTCCCCACTGGGGTGCCTGGCCAGCCTGGATAAGAGGATGATGGCTGTTTGCAGCTGGTCACACCCCTTTCAGTGTGGGGGTCTCCACTGGGGTGCCTGGCCAGTCTGGGTGAGGGTCTGAGGGCCATTTTCAGGCTGGTGGGTGACTGAAGCTCCCAACTTGTCCTTTTTTTCTTTTTTTTTATTCTGGGCCAGCTTTAGCTCTGAGTCTTGGCTCCAGCTCTGAGGCCTCGGCTGCTAAAAGCAGGTATCTGGTTTGTTTGGGTTCTATAATTGTAACACTGTTGCAGTCCTGCTCACTCCAGCTCTGAGATCCCGGCTGGCTGAAAGCAGGGATCTGCATTTGTTCTATAATTGAAACAATGTTGTGGTCCTACAGGCTGAAGCCCAGCTGGCTGGATGCAGGTTTCTGGGGTTTTGTTTAGCTTCCATATTTGTAACAATGCTTCTTAAACTGCAAGCTCAGAGGCCAGCAAGGCAGGCGGGGAACCTGGCTTCCTCCATCACTGAAGCAAACAAGCCTCCTGTTTGCTTCAAGCTGCCTGGCTTCCGGCCACCATCTTGGTTGGCAGTTAATTTGCATATCCTGCTGATTAGCCAATGGGAAGGGTAGCGGAGGTATGGCTAATTACCATGTTTCTCTATTATTAGATAGGATATATATATATATATATATATATATATATATATATATATGCATGCTATGGGTCAAAGTATAGACAAAAATTTGAATGAGGTTTTCCTTGTTATTTTATTTCTCTGCCCCTCTCTCTTAAATTAGACTGGTAGGAAGTTTACTGTTAGTAAAGGTTGGACCAGCAATACCATAGCAACTTTGGAGTGAAATTAACTTTTTAGTGAGAATACAATTAATTTATTTTTGTTTCTTTGTTTGTTTTTTCACCTAAATAATTGTAGGTGCATGATTGCAAGGCAGCATACCATATAAGAAACACACTTGCTCTAGAATCAAGCACACCTGCTCAAATACATTAATTAGGATGTGTTCTTGAATAAATTGCTTAACCATTCTGAGCTTCAGTTACCACGTTTAAAATGAGTGCTATAAGAACACAACTTCATTGCATTTGTGAAGTTAAAAAGCAAAGTATGAAAGATGCTTAGGGTAGAATTTAACAGGTGGTAAGAGCTCAGGAAAATTAGACTATCATCATTAACTTGGGTAATATATGTGACCAAGAACTGAGGCTTATCCTATATAATCATCCAGAAATACATGTATCCATTTTCTGTAATGTTGAAAAATGAATTAATAGATGGTAGAAAGTCTCATTGTCAAATCTTTTATAAATCACTGCATGCTATTTGTTCCTTTTATAAGGAATAAAATGACTATGGAAGGAAGTGAAAATGTGCCGGGAGCCGGTCCATCCTTGCTGTTTCAAGGGACCTGGCATATATAGCATACGGTTCTTAATATGTTTGCTCCCCTTAGCGCTGTGTGTCTTAACCAAGGTCACCTCTCTGAGAAAGGTTGTTTCCCCAGGTAGGAATTTTTCCCTGAAGTCAGGGAGGGGATGAAACTCCTTAACTAAGTGCCAGGCGGGTAGTTAATCACTACAAACAATCATGCTTAAGCTACATAATCTTTACTCCCTGGAATGGAGATAAGAAACGCCCTAACCTTTGTAATAGAGATTGATAGGATTGAATCAACTGGTATAAATACAGATGTAACAAGACAGAAAGACACAGAACTTATAAGACAGAACTTCAGAGACAGGGCTTGGAAGACAGGACCAAGAGAGACAGAGCCTAGGCACAGAACCTACGCAGAACGTTCTCTAGAGACAGAAGAACTTTGCTGGAGAGAGCATGCCGGAGGATCCTGAACAGGGACTGGCCTCGGAGCCTGGAGGCGGAGCCTGGCGAGAGAGCATGGCAGGGGATCCTGGACTGAACCTGACTGCGGAGATTGACAGGAGAGCCTGACTGGAACCTGGTGACTGAGCCTGGCTGGAGAACCTGGAGAGAACCTGGCTGGAGAACCTCGCTGGAGATCCGAAGCAGAACCTCTCTGGAGATCGAGACCAGAACTTGGCTGGAGATCCTGGCTAGGCTGCTGATCAACTGAACACTGTCTCTGTGTCATTCCTTCTTCGCCGACTCCGTCCACACCTTTGGGGACCCCTGGACCCGCTGGGGCTGGACCCCGGCAAAAATGTATCAAATGGCCAAAATCTATAATAATAAAAGCTTAACATGCTAATTACACTGGACTGTCTTCTAGACAAAACCAGGGCTGTGAGGGAAGCCCAGGTCCTGGGTGCCAGAGGAATGGCAGTGCCGGCAGTCAGGAGAAGGAAGGCCTACTCTTGCACGAATTCCGTGCATTGGGCCTCTAGTTAATAATAATTCAATAAAAAATAAAATGTAAGGCTGAGTAGTTTCTAATAATCAGTAATTATTTTATAACTTATTACATTCAAAGGCCTCAGAAGAAATTATTTCAGATGAGAAAAGGATCATAAACTCTTAGAGAGAGAGAGAGAGAAAGAATAAAATTAAAGATTAGAAATTACATAACATTTTTTTCACTTTATTTTTGTGCTCTGATCTATTCAATCACTTTGCATTGTTGGACTTCCATTCATTTCTATTCCTAAATAATTTACCCTGAGAAGCTTACTAAATTATTTCTAGTGTTAAATGCATAAAAATTTTAAAGTCATATTATAAAAATTTTTCCACTTTTCTTCTAAATATCACTTTAACAATTATTGATTATCCCTTTAAACAGTAAACACTTAAATGCTAAAAATGAAAATCAATAAAATAGATATATGATTACAGTCTTAAAATGATCCATAATCTGAAAGTGAGCTAGAAACCTCACTGTTTTATTTGATTAAAAACAATTGCATGTGCTTGTATTTTGAGAACATACAGGGACAATAACATGGACAGGGACAATAACATGGTGAAGGCCAAAAAAGGGGGAGGCATGGGGAGGTGGAGGTCAGCAAAGGGGAGGGGTGGGAGAGAGTATGCAATACTGTCAACATTAAACATTTTTTTAATTAATTAATTAATTTATTTATTTTTTATTGCTTAAAGTAATACAAAGGGTATTACATATGTGTCCATTTCCCCCCCCCCGCCCTAGACAGTCCCCTAGCCTCCCCTATCCCCCAGTGTCTTATGTCCATTGGTTATGCTTATATGCATGTATACAAGTCCTTTGGTTGATCTCTTACCGCCCTACTTCCTGTACCCCAACCCTCCCCGGCCTTCCCGCTGCAGTTTGACAATCTGTTTGAGGCAGCTCTGCCTCTGTATCTATTATTGTTCAAAAGTTTATAATGGTCTCTATTATCCATGAATGAGTGAGATCATGTGGTATTTTTCCTTCATTGACTGGCTTATTTCACTTAGCATAATGCTCTCCAGTTCCATCCATGACGTTGCAAATGGTAAGAGTTCCTTCCTTTTTAGAGCAGCATAGTATTCCATCGTGTAGATGTACCACAGTTTTAATAAAAAATAAAGAAAGAAGTTTAATCATACTGTAAAAAATTTACAATATGGAAGATTTCTACACTATCTGTGCAAATGATGGTATTCCGTTTAAGGGCACATTCATGAACTTTTAGTCAGAACTCAGAAAATTCCTGTATCAATGAGGATTTTCAGAACACAATTGAAACTGACTTAGAGAATAAAATAATGACAAGAAATCTGTTTGAATTATGTTGTAAGTATCAATGTCAGAATGTTCTAGGCCAGTGGTTCTCAACCTGTACGTCACAACCCCTTTGGGGGTCGAATGGCCCTTTCACAGGGTCGCCTAAGACCATCGGAAAACACATATGTAATTACATATTGTTTTTGTGATTAATCACTATGCTTTAATTATGTTCAATTTGTAACAATGAAAATACATCCTGCATATCAGATATTTACATTATGACTCATAACAATAGCAAAATTACAGTTATGAAGTAACAACAAAAAGAATTTTATGCTTGGGGGTCACCACAATGTGAGGAACTGTATTAAAGGGTCATGGCATTAGGAAGGTTGAGAACCACACTTCTAGGCCATGATCAGATTAGATTTACACGTTTCAGCTCTAATGCTGTCGGGAATTTAGAAGGCAGCCTATTGATCTTCAATGTCTACTACATTGTACTTTTATTTTTGACATGATATATGGATATGAAACTAATATGTACTCATTTCACTAAGTTTTAAAAATCTTTATCAGAACTAGGATGTCTTATCTAAATGTCATTTAATTTAAAATAATTATATTTCTCAGAAGTCTATTACATTCATATTGCTATGAATTTTACAGACCAGAAGGGAGTAGCAAGATATATTCAAAGCAATGAAAGGAGCCTATTACCTAGAATATTATGTCCAGCAAGGTTATAATTCAGAAGTGAAGGAGAGATAAAGAGTTTCCCAGACAAGCAAAAACTAAAGGAGTTCACAAAAACCAAACCAGTTCTATAGGGAATATTAAGGGTTTTTTTATTTTTTTATGCAAAAGTATAAAAGCTATACATATAAATAAGATTATGCAGGGAAGAAAAAGAAATCTTAGTTGTAAAGGCAAATATAGAATAATCACAGTGAATCAACCACTTAGAAAGCCAATATGGAGGTTAAAAGATAATAGCAGCAAAATTAATTATAAATACAATAATTGATCAGGGATGCACAAAACAAAATGATATAAAACATAAAGAGGAGTGAAGGGCTGAAAATGTTCAGCTTTTAGAGTGCAATTGAACTTAATTGCCAATCTGCTTAAAATGACCACTATAGATATAGATGGATATATATATGAACTTCATGGTAATCATAAACAAAAAAATTATAAAAAATAAAGAGTAAGGAATCAAATCAATACACCTAAGAATATAAACACATTAAAGAGAGAAAGAGAGAGAGAGAGAGAGAGAGAGAGAGAGAGAGAGAGAGCAAGAGAAGAAACAGCAAAAAAGCAAACCCCAAACAATAAAAACTATCATAAAATTACCAAAATGATAATAACCACATAACTATCAATAATTACTCTAAATGTAAATGGACTATATCCTACAATCAAATGGCATAAGGTGGAAAACTGGGTTAAAAAACAACAATGAAAACAACAAAATATGACCCATCTGTATGCTGCTTCTAAGACACTCACTTTAGATACAAAGACACAGAGACTGAAAGTTCTTAGTGTGTTAATAGAAACAAAAGAAAGCTGGGGAAGCAATACTAATAGCAGAAATAATAGACTTCAAAACAAAGACTATTAAAAGAGACAAAGAAAGATATTACATAAGTTTATTTTATTTTTTTTTTAAATTCAATATTTATTGTTCAGATTATTACAGTTCCTCATTTTCCCTCCATAGCTCCCCTCCATCCAGTTCCCACTCCACCCTCTGCCCTCACACCCCCAATGTCCTCATCCATAGGTGCACTATTTTTGTTCAGTCTCTTCCCACATACCCCACACCCCTTTTCCCCCCCAAGAATAGTCAGAACATTCCCTTTATATGTCCCTGATTCTATTATAATCACCAGTTCATTCTGCTCATCAGATTATTTATTCACTTGATTTCCAGATTCACTTGTTGATAGATGTGCATTTGTTGTTCATAATTTGTATCTTTACCATTTTCTTCTTCTTCCTCTTCTTAAAGGATACCTTTCAGCATTTCATATCATACTGGTTTGGTGGTGATGAACTCCTTTAGCTTTTTCATATCTGTGAAGCTCTTTATCTGACCTTCTATTCTGAATGATAGCTTTGCTAGATAAAGTAATCTTGGTTGTAGGTTCTTGGTATTCATCACTTTGAATATTTCTTGCCACTCCCTTCTGGCCTGCAAAGTTTCTGTTGAGAAATCAGCTGACAGTCTTATGGGTACTCCCTTGTAGGTAACTGAGTGTCTTTCTCTTGCTGCTTTTAAGATTCTCTCTTAGTCTTTTGCTCTTGGCATTTTAATTATGATGTGTCTTGGTGCGGTCCTCTTTGGATTCCTTTTGTTTGGGGTTCTCTGCACTTCCTGAACTTGTAAGTCTATTTCTTTCACCAGGTAGGGGAAGTTTTCTGTCATTATTTCTTTAAATAGGTCTTCAATATCTTGCTCTCTCTCTTCTTCTGGCAACCCTATAATTCGGATGTTGGTATGCTTGAAGCTGTCCCAGAGACTCCTTACACTATCTTCGTATTTTTGGATTCTTTTTTTCATTTTGCTTTTCCAGTTGGGTGTTTTTTGCTTCTTCATATTTCAAATCTTTGACTTGATTCTTGTGATCCTCTAGTCTGCTGTTGGGAGTCTGTATAATATTCTTTATTTCAGTCAGTGTATGCTTAATTTCTACTTGGTTTTTTATCACAACCTCGAGGGTCTCACTAGATTTCTTGAGGGTCTCATTAAGTTTATCAGCGGTTTCTAGAAAATTCTTGAAAAGCCTTAAAAGTGTGGTTTTGAACTCTATATCCAGTAGTATTCTTTCCTCCATTTCTGTCATTTGTGTCCTGTTTCTTTGTCTCCACATTTTTTTATGCTTCGCTGTGTCGATAGAGTGGCTTTCTCTGCTAGGTGTCCTATAGGGCCCAGTGGCTCAGCCTCCTCAATTATCTGAGGTAGACACTTTTGGTACACCCCCTTGTGGGCTTTGTGCACAGTCTTGTTGTAGTTAAGCCTTGATTGTTGTAGATAACACTGGGTGGGATTGACCTCCAGGCCAATTGGCTGTGAGAATCAGTTGTGTCTGCAGCGGGAGAACTTCTGTGCTGGAGACACCCCTCCGGGGCAAGACTTGCTTCAATGGGGCTTTGGTGCTCACTGAGTCTGCCTCCTGAGTGTGTTGTTTATGAATCCAAGGAGCTGCAATCTGGATGGTCCCACTCTGACCACCGGGCACACTGGCTCCTGGATCTCTAAGGAGGTGCTAATCTAGCCTCTTCCTGAGGCTATCCAGCAGGAGCCAACTGTGATGCAATGCAAGTTTCCCTGGGGCCTTGGGCCAGCTGCAGTTTGTTAGGTAATTATCAGATTGCAAAGGGCCAGGCCTTTCATATGCAAAAGCCTCCATGAACAGCTTGGGCGGGGTGGGGTCCACGGGATCAACAGGGAGGAGCTAGCAGTTATGGCTGCTCTCAGTCCTGCCCTCAGAGGCCCTACTTATCATTGTCCTGGCAATCGCTGCTAGCATCCCCGAGAGAAAGCTGCCCTCAAGTTCTGACTGATGCCAGACAATCCACTTTCTCCCGTATGAGTCTGTGTCCCCAGAGACTCTCCCAGAACTGGAGCTCAGAGCTTGAGACTCTCTCTTGATTGAAAAAGACAACTGTGTCCTCAGCTGCCAGCCCTCTCTGCATGCGCCTCAGTACATCTGTATTTTACTTCCGCACCACACCTCCTCTGAGTCTCGGTATGCTTTTCTCTTTCCTTCTAGTTGTAGAATTTCCACTCAGCCAGCCTTCCTGTGGTTCTGGATGATGTCCGTTCTGTCTTTTAGTTGTATTTTTGAAGTGGTTGTGCGAGGCAGCAATCTCCAGTGTTTACCTATGCTGCCATCTTGGTTTCTCAAGCGATATTACATAATTTTAAACTTGTAAATCCAAGAAGAGGATATAACAATCGTAAGTATCTACACACCCAAAATAAGATCACCCAAGTATATAAAGCAAAGGATAATAGACATAAGCCATAAATGAGCAATAATTCTATAAGAGTTGGGGGCTTTAATACTCCACTTACCTCCATAAATAGATTATACAGATAGAAAGTTAATAAGAAAATAATGGCCTTAAATGTCACATTAGACTTGTTTGTTTTAATAGAAATTTAGGGAGCATTTCACCCCAAACTGAACATCTTTCAGGCTAGATTTCATAGTAGGCCACAAATGAGCCTCAATAAATTCAAGAATATTGAAGTCATATCAAGCATATTTTCTGATCACAATGGCATGAAACTAGAAACCAATTACAGAAAAAAAACTGGGGTAAAAAAATTCAACTTGAGAAAGGCTAAATATAACAACCCCACAGCTAACATATTGAATGGTTAAAAGCTGAAAGCTTTTACTCTAAGATCAGGATTAAGATAAGGCTCTTCATAATCACAACTATTATTCAATACAGTACTATAAGAGTCCTAGCCACAAACAATCAACCCCCCCCACCCCGCCCCAACAAAAGGAAGGAAGGAAGGAAGGAAGGAAGGAAGGAAGAAAAAAAGAAAAGGTATTCATATTGGAAAGGAAGAAGTAAAATTGTCACTCTTTGAAGATGACATGATACTGTATATAGAAGAATTTTAAGTAATCCACTAAAAAGTTAATAGTTAAAAGTATTCAGCTAAGTAGCAAGATATAAAATTAAATATACAGATATCCATTGTTTTCCTATACATAAATAACGAACAACCAGAAAGATAAATTAAGAAAACATTTCTTAATGGCATAAAAAAGAATAAATAACTATGAATAAATTTAGCCTAGGAGGTGAAATAACTATACTCTGAAAACTACGAAGTATCAAAGAAAGAAAATGAAGAGGACACAAATAAATGAAAAGCTATATCATGCTTGTGGTTAGGAAGAATTAATATCATTAAAATTACAATATCACCCAAAGTAATTGACAGATTTAATGAAATTTCTATAAAAATGCTTATGATATTATTTGCAGAACCAGAACAAAAAAGACCACAATTAGGCAAAGCCAGATTGAAAATAAACAAAGTTGAATGTATCATGCTCCCTGATTTCCAACTATACTAAAAAGCTATAATAATCAAAACAGCATGGTATTGGCATAAAAGCAAACCCGTAGAACAATGGAACCGATAGAGAGCCTAGAAACAAACCTTCAGTTATATGGTCAACTAATCAACAACAAAGGAAGTAAGAATATACAATGGAGTAATGAAAGTTGCTTCAACAAGTGGTGTTGGGAAAACTGGACAGATACATACTAAAAATGAAACTCAACTACTGTCTTATATCATATGCAAAAATAAATTCAAAATGAATTAAAGACTTAAATTATAATCCCTGAAACCATAAAGCTCCTGGAAAAAATCATAGGTATCATAGGTAGTAAGTCATTTGACATCAGTCTAAGTGATACGCTTTTTTATATATCCCCTTGAGCAAGGGAAACAAAGGCAAAACAAATAAATAGGACTTCATCAAGTTATAAACCTTCTGCACAGAGACACCCTATTGAATGAGAGAATATATTCATAAATGATATATCTAATAATCAGTTGGTATACAAAACATATTAAAAAACTCATCCAACCTAATGACAAGTAAATAAGTAATCTGATAAAAAATGGATGGAGAATATGAGAAGACATTACTCCAAAGAAGACATACAGATCCCCAAAAGACATATGAAAAGATGTTCAATATTACTAATCATTAAGGAAGTAAAAATCAAAAGCTCAATTTTCAAGAAAATGTGAAATACAAATGGAACTTGCACTCTCAGCACACAGTATCCTTAATGTGCAAGAAGGGGCCTTTGTTTTGCCCTTCATATTGATATTGAAAGGTTGTATTTTGAAAAGCACAGAAAAAAAAATCCCAATAAAGTATGTTTTCATGATATTCCAGATAAGATGGATTTAATTGATATTTACAGAACATTTCACCCAAAGCAGCAGAATATACATTTTTCTCAAGTGCACATGGAACATTCTCAATGATACACCACAACAGAGATTGGAAAAAGAGTCTATATAACATTGGGCAGAGGGAACCAGTGGAATTCTGTCTGCCTGAGAGACTGGGACTACAGCTTCCCAGTGAAGGATCCCTCCAATCGTTAGCATCACAGGCTGAGAAGTTTGCTCTGGGCTCTGACTGCTGGAAAGGTGGGACCAAAGTGATGGGTCCAGCAGAGGGCCTGTGAACTGCACACAGCAATGAGTTTGTGGGGCCCTCTACTTTTTCAAAAGGTATTGTGCAGAGTCTCAGTTAGTGACTAAACTGTTTGGATTGGGGAACTGATTCTTCTACCTCCAGTGTGGGGCTGGAACCCCTCCCCCACCTGTGAAGCCTCCTGGATTGCTCTGTCCTGTGGGGATAGCAACACAGAGGAGCAGAGCAGGTAGGGGCTTTTGGGCCCAAACTACAGAATTGAGAACATGAGAAGAGCTGGAAATTTTGGCCCCTGCTTTGCTGATACTAGCCACACAGAGAGATTTAAGTCTGGTGAGGAGATGATTTTGTATACCCTCCTGCTTGGACCTGTGGCCTGAAGGTGCCAGTTCTGCACAGAGCTGGGATGTTTAGACTGTATCCCTGGGAAGGCTTATATCAGAGAGGCAGATGAGTGCTAGGCTTTGTGACTAAATTGTGGGAGGCTGATCTGAGTTCCCTGTGAGTTCAGCCAGGCAACCATGGAAGGAGAGGTAGAGCCCAATGCCCCTTCTACAGGCTTATAACAGCACCTGAAACAGGACACTGTCTGGTACAGCTCTGTGAAGTCCCAGTAACCCTTCTAGGCACAGTTCCGGGGAAGAAGGAGAATGGTTCAGAACAGGACATTCCAAGTGTGAGACTTTTAGAAACTATTTTATGGGACCAGGAGGAAGTGCCTAGCCCCTTTCTGAGGGCTGAGCCAGCACATTCTCAACTGGAGATTTTTTTTTTTTTTATCAATCCCATTGATCCCAGGGTGGCTGAAACTGTTCCTGCAGAGAAAACTGCAGGCTGTACCCAACCTGAACCTGCAGAAGGCCACCTTAGGGGGAACTAAAGTTGGAGTCTCTGGTAAAGACTGAGGAGTTTGGCTTTGAAGCAGAGACCAATTTCCCCTCATTGAGTGCCTGACTGTGTAATCTCTATTAATGGAGCCTACTAGTCCAAGCTAGACTATCCTGGGTTCACCTCACCCTGTGGAGGCTCTGCACAATGTCTCATACATTGTGATAAAGGTTTATCTCTATAGATACTCCACCTGAATGGTAAATAGTTGTACCTCTGAGCCTCTAAAGACACCTCAAGAATGCACCTGCACAACAGTTTGCACACCATGGTTGGGGTTAAAACTCATAGCACACCAGCCTGAGGGTCAATCCCAATTACAATAGGAGGGTCCAAATAAGGCACCCAAGGATCTTCCTAAAACATTCAACTCATGAGATCAAGGAGACTGTACCACTGGGATCACCTATGACAGAAGGTCACTCCACCAAAACTGGAAGTCATAGCAGCCCTATCTAATATATAGAAATAAACACAAAGAGAGGGCCAAAATGGATAGACAAATCAACAGACCCCCCCAATGAAAGAACAGGAGAAAACTCCAGAAAAAGAGCTAAATGAAATGGAGGCAAGAAATCTATCAGATAGAGATTTTAAAGTAATGGTTATAAGAATGGTCAAGGAATTTAGTAAGAACAACAGCACCAAGAAGAAGGATATAGAAACCATGAAAAATAATCAGATGTAAGTGAATAATACCATATCTAAAACAGAATGCACTGGAAGGAATTGACAGTTGACTGGACAAGACAGATGATTAAATCAATAAATTATAAGACAAAATAGAAAAAAAATAATCCAAACAGAAACTGACAAAATAATTAATAAGTAGGGGGATAATTTAAGAGAACTTTGGGACAACATACAATGTAAAAACATCCACATCATAAGGGCCAAAGAAGGAGAAGAAAGTGAGCAAGAGATACAGAACCTGTTTGAGGAAATAGTGACAGAAAACTTCAATAGCCTGGTGAAAGAAAATGTCACACAGTTTAGAAAGCACACGGAGTTCCAAACAAGATAAACACAAAAAGATCCACACCAATACACATCATAATTAAAATGGCTAAAATTAAACACAAAGAAAATCTTAAAGTCATCAATAGAGAAACAGTCAGTTACCTACAAGGGATTTCCCATAAGGCTGTCAATTATCTCGTAACAGAAATATGTCAGGCCATAAGGGTTTGGCATGAAGTATTCAAAGTAATAAAATGCAAGGAACTGAAACCAAGACTGTTCTAGCATTTAAATAGAAGGCAAAATAAAAAGGTTCTCAGATAAAAAAAAGCCTACAGGAGTTCAGTACCACCAAACCAGCATTGCAAGAAACACTAAAGGGACTGCTTCAAGACAAAGAATAAATATATAGAGACAAACATAGGGATAAATAAAAAATTGCAAGAAATAAATATCTATCACAATAACCTTAAATGTAAGTGGATTAATTACTCTAATGAAAAAATATAGGGTGGCTGAAAAAATAAGAAAACATGACCCATATATATGATGTCTACAAGAAACTCACCTTAGAATAAAAGATACACACAGATTGAGAGTGAAGGAAAGGAAAAAAAAAAATTCCATACAAATGGAAACAACAAAAAAGCTGGGGTATCAATACTTATATCAGACAACATAGACTTCTAAACAAAGGCCATAAAATAGACAAAGAAGGTCAGTGCATAATAATAAATGTATAGGTCCAGCAAGAGAATATAGCCTTTATAAACATATGTGAACCCAATAGAGGAGCAGGTAAATACATTTTAAAAATTGGTAGACATTAAGAGAGAAATCGATAGAAATAGAGTCATAGGAGGGGACTTTAATGTCCACTGTCATCAATGGATCAATCTGGACAAAAAAATCAATATGGAAATAGCAACCTTCAACAACACATTAGATCAGGTAGATTTAATTGATATCTATCTACAGAATGTTTCATCTCAAAGCAGTAGAATATACATTCTCAAAAGAATACATGAAATATTCTCAAAGATAGACCACATATTAGAACACAAAAGAAGTCTCAGTGAATTTCAGAATATTTAAATATAAGTGTCTTCTCTGACCACAATGGCATGAAACTAGAAATGAACCACACACGGAAAATCAAAAAACAAACAAACAAAAAACAAAAAGGACACATATGTAATTCCCTTTGTAATACTTTAAGCAATAAAAAAAAAATTTTTAAAAAACTCAAAAAATTCAAAAACATTTTGTCTAAATAGCAAGTTATTAAGCAATGAATGGATTACCAAGCAGATCAAGGAAGAAATAAAAAATTATCTGGAAACAAATAAAAATGAACACACAACCACCCCAAATCTATGGGATATGGCAAAAACAGTACTGAGAGGGAAGTTCATAGCATTATAGGCCAATCTGAAGAGCCAAGAAAACTCTCTAGTAAACAGTATAATCCTACACCTAAAAGATTAGAAAGAGAAAAATTAGAAAAGTACAGTGTAAGTAAAAGGAAGAAAATAATAAAGATGAGATCAGAAATAAATGACATTGAAACCAAACAAAACAATACAAAAATAAATGAAAACTAAAGCTGGTTCTTTGAAAATATAAACAAAATTGATGAACATTTAACTGGACTCATCAAGAAACAAAGATAGTGGACTAAAATAAATATAACTGGAAATGAAAAGAGAGGTGTAACAACAGACATCACAGGAATACAAATGATTGTAAAATAATATTACAAGCATTTATATGCCAACATATTGAAAACCCTGGGTTAAATGGACAGATTCATAGAACATACAATCTTACAACATTCAATTAGGAAGAATCAGACAACCTGAATAGACCAATAACAACTAATGAAATTGAAGCAATAATAAATATAGTCTCAGAAGAGAAAAGTTCTGGACTGGATGGCTTTGCAGGATATCAAACATTCAAAGAAGACCTAACACTAATTCTCCTTATACTATTCCAAAAAATTCAAGAGATGGGAAGACTTCCAAGCTCTTTTTATGAGGCCAGCATTATCCTAACTTCATTACTAGATAAAGACATTACAAAGAAAAATAACTAGAGGACAATATTTCTAATAAACATTAATACTAAAACCCTCTACAAAATATTAGCATATCATATCTAGCAATACATTAATAAAGTCATACAACATGACCAAGTGGAATTTATTCTGGGGATGCAAGTTTGGTAAATAATTCACAAAACAATAAATGTGATACATCCCATAAACAAAATGAAAGGTAAAAATCACATGATCATATTGATAGATACAGAAAAAACATTTGACAAAATCTAAAACCCACTTATGATAAAAACTCTCATAAAAAGTGGGAATAGAGGGATCATACCTCAACATAGTAAATTCAATATATGACAAATATATATCCAACATCTGATTCAATGGGCAAAAATAACTGTGTCCCTTAAGATTAGGAACAAGACAAGGGTATCTGCTTTCACATTTATTTACACAGTACTGGAAGTCCTAGTCATAACAATCAGACATGAAGAAGAAGTAAAAGGCATCCAAATTGGAAAATCCTATATAATAAAAGGCTAATATGCAAATTGACTGAACAGTGAAACGCCCAGTCGTTATGATGCACACTGACCACCAGGGAGCAGATGCTCAACACAGAAGCTGCTTCCTGGTGGTCAGTGCACTCCCACAGGGGGAGTGCCAGAAGCCAGAAGCCAGGTTCACAGCTGGCAAATGCAGCGGTGGTGGCAGGAGCCTCTTCTGCCTTCGCGTTAGCATTAAGGATGTCCGACTGATAGCTTGGGCACTAAGCCATCAGGCAGATATCCCCTGAGGGCTACCAGACTGAAAGGAGGTGCAGGCCTGGCTGAGGGACCCCCTTGAGTGCACGAATTTCATGAGCCGGGCCTCTAGTACAGCCGTGGGCAAACTACGGCCCACGGTCCGGATCTGGCCCGTTTGAAATGAATAAAACTAAAAAAAAAAAAGACCGTACCCTTTTATGTAATGATGTTTACTTTGAATTTATATTAGTTCACACAAACACTCCATCCATGCTTTTGTTCCAGCCCTCCGGTCCAGTTTAAGAACCCATTGTGGCCCTAGAGTGAAAAAGTTTGCCCATCCCTGCTCTAGTAAGATATAAAACTGTCATTATTTGCAGATGACATGTTATTGTACATTGAAAACACTATAGAATTTACAAAAAAACCCTACTAGATCTAATAAATGTACTTGGCAATGTAGCAGGATACAAAATTAATGTCCAGAAAACAGTGGCATTTTTATACACCAAAAACGAACTATGAGAAAGGCAAACTTATAAAACAACCCCATTTACTATTGCAAAAACAACAATAAAAAGGTACCTAGGAATAAACTTAACCAAGGATGTAAAATACCTGTACTCCGAAAATGACAGGACATTGGGGGAAAAATAAAGCAAAATACAAAAAAATATGAACCCATATACCATGTTCATGAATTGGAAGAATTAGCATCATTAAAAGGTCTACACCAACCCAAAGCAATCCATAGATATAGTGCAATCATTTTTAAAATACCAACAGCATATTTCCCAGATCTAGAAAAAATTCTCCAAAAATGTATATGGAACCAAAAAAACCATGAAGAACAAAGTTGAAGGGGTCATAATACTGAATATCAAACTATACTACATTGTAAACAAAACAACCTCATACTGGAAAAAGAACAGACATGTATATCAATGGAACAGAACAGAGACCCCATAAATCAACCCATGCCTTTATGGTCAATTAATATTTTACAAAGGAGGGGAGAGCATACAATCTAATAAAGAAATTCTCTTAAAAAATTGGACATGCACACACACACACACACACACACACAAATAATAAACTAGACCACCAACTTACACCATATACAGGAATAAGTTAAAAATAGTTAACAGACTTAAATGTAAGTTACAAAACCATAAAAACCTGGGCGTAGCAGAAGGCAGAAATATCTTGGAAATGTCACATGGTTTTCCTTAGGGTAAGATAAACAAGGTTAAAAAATAAACAAATGGGACTACATCAAACTAAAAAGCTTTTGAACAACAAAGGAAAACATCAACAAAATGAAAAGGGAATCCAATGTATTGGAGAACATATTTGCCAATGATACATCACCAAAGTATATAAATAACTTATGGGTTAATCACCAAAGTATGTAAATAACTTATAAAACTCAAGAGCAGGAAAACAATCCAATTTAAAAATGGGCAAAGGATTTGAATAGACACTTCTCCAAAAAGGATATATACACTGAGTGGACAGATTATTATGACCACCTGATGTTTGTAGGCAAATTAGCTTTAATTTTGTGCTGAGGTTGCTAGAGAGCCAGACCATTATAAATAGGGAAGCAGGTTGTTTACCATGACAGTAGAAGTGATTTTTTTCTGAAGATATGGGTAAACAATGCAATTTAACAGCCTTTGAACGTGGGAGATATATATATACACACACACTGAGTGGCCAGATTATTATGACCACCTGATGTTTGTAGGCAAATTAGCCATACACTGCATTGTATGGAATATGGAAGCCGAAGGTCTGTTCGAACATCTTTGCTGTCTGCAGTTACCAAGATAAAACGTCTCCAATTCACACAGGAACCCAAGGATTGGACAGTTGAGCATTGGAAAAAAGTCATGTGGTCCAATGAATCACGTTTTCAGTTGCATCATGCAGATGGCAGGGTGAGAATTTGGTGGAAACAGCATGAAAGCATGCACCCCACATGCATGAGTGCAACCCTTCAAGCTGGTGGGGGCAATGTTATGATTTGGGGCATGTTTTCCTAGCATGATTTGGGCCCTTTAATTCATGTGGAACAATGTCTGAATAACACAACATACCTAAGTATCATTGCTGATAAACTTCATCCTATCATGTTGATGGCGTATCCCAATAGAGATGGCTTCTTCCAACAAGACAATGTTCCATGCCACGATGCTAGTATTGTGCAGGAGTGGTTTCAAGAACATGAGGGAGACTTTATTTTGCTTAGGTGACCCCCACAATCACCAGATCTCAATCCAATTAAGCATTTGTGGGTCGAAGTTAAAAGAGCCATCAGGCATCTGGTTCCACAACCATCAAATATCACAGAACTAGACAGTGCTATTCATCAGGTATGGTGTCAGATTCCTCTCATTACCTTTCAATATCTCGTGGAGCCAATGCCAAGAAGAATCATTTCAGTATTGAAGGCAAAAGGTGGCCCAACTAAGTACTGATGGGGTGGTCATAATAATCTGGCCACTCATGTTCAAATATATCCCACGTTCAAAGGCTGTTAAATCACATTGTTTACCTATATCTTCAGAAAAAAAATCACTTCTACTGTCATGGTAAACAACCTGCTTCCCTATTTATAATGGTTTGGCCCTTTAGCAACTTCACAGTGAAATTATAGCTAATTTGCCTACAAAGGTGAGGTGGTCATAATAATCTGGCCACTCAGTGTATATAGCCAATAGATAGATGAAAAAAAATGTTCAACATCACTAATCATCAGAAAGACACAAATTCAAATGACAATAAGGTATCACCTCAAACATGCCAGAATGGCTACCATTAATAAATCAACAACAACAAAAAAAGTGCTTGTGAGGACATGGAGAAAAGGGAACCCTGGTGCACTGTTGTTGGGAATGCAGATTGGTGCAGTCACTATGGAAAACAGTATGGAGTTTCAAAAAAAAAATTAAAAATTAAACTACAACACCCATTTTTGATAAAAACTCTCAGCAAGGTGGGAGTAGAAGGATCATACCTCAACATAATAAAAGCCATATATGACAGGCCCACAGCCAACATCATACTCAACGGACAAAAACTAACACCATTTCCCCTAAGAACAGGAACAAGACAGGGATGCCCCCTCTCACCACTCCTGTTCAACATAGTACTGGAAGTGTTAGCCATTGCAATTCGGCAAGAAGAAGAAATAAAAGGCATCCAAATTGGAAAAGAGGAAGTAAAACTGTCCTTATTTGCAGATGACATGATATTATACATACAAAACCCTAGAGATTCCATCAAAAAGCTACTAGACTTAATACATGAATTTGGCAATGTAGCAGGATACAAAATTAACCCCAAGAAATCTGAGGCATTTCTATACACCAATAGTGAACTTTCAGAAAGAGAGATTATAAAAACAATCCCGTTTACCATTGCACCGAAAAAACTAAGCTACCTAGGAATAAACTTAACTAAAGAGGTAAAAGACCTCTACTCAGAAAACTACAGGACGTTGAAAAAAGACATAGAGGAAGACATAAACAGATGGAAGAACATACCGTGTTCTTGGATTGGTAGAATCAACATCATTAAAATGTCCATACTACCCAAAGCAATCTATAAATTCAAGGCACTTCCCATTAAAGTAGCAACAGCATACTTCAGAGATCTAGAACGAACTTTCCAAAAATTCATCTGGAATAAAAAAAGACCCCGAATAGCTGCAGCAATCCTGAAAAAGAACAAAGTAGGTGGGATCTCAATACCAGATATCAAGTTGTATTACAAAGCCACTGTTCTCAAAACTGCCTGGTACTGGCACAAGAATAGGCATATAGATCAATGGAACAGAATAGAGAGCCCAGAAATCGGCCCGAACCAATATGCTCAATTAATATTTGACAAAGGAGGCAAGAACATACAATGGAGCCAAGATAGTCTCTTCAATAAATGGTGTTGGGAAAATTGGACAGATATATGCAAGAAAATGAAACTAGACCACCAACTTACACCATACACAAAAATAAACTCAAAATGGATAAAGGACTTAAATGTATGACAGGATACCATAAAAATTCTAGAAGAATCCAAAGGCAAGAAAATCTCAGACATATGCCGAAGCAATTTCTTCACTGATACAGCTCCTAGGGCACTTGAAACTAAAGAAAAAAATGAACAAATGGGACTACATCAAAATAAAAAGCTTCTGCACAGCAAAAGAAACCATCAACAAAACAATGAGAAAACCCACTGTGTGGGAAAACATATTTGCCAATGACATATCTGATAAGGGCCTAATCTCCAAAATTTATAGGGAACTCATACAACTTAACAAAAGGAAGATAAACAATCCAATCAAAAAGTGGGCAAAGGACCTAAATAGACACTTTTCAAAAGAGGACATTCAGAAAGCCAAGAGACATATGAAAACATGCTCAAAGTCACTAATCATCCGAGAGATGCAAATCAAAACAGCAATGAGGTACCATCTCACACCTGTCAGACTGGCTATCATCAACAAATCATCAAACGACAAGTGCTGGAGAGGATGTGGAGAAAAAGGAACACTTGTGCACTGCTGGTGGGAATGCAGACTGGTGCAGCCACTATGGAAGACAGTATGGAGTTTCCTTAAAAAACTGAAAATGGAACTCCCATTTGACCCTGTGATCCCACTTCTAGGAATATATCCCAAGAAACCAGAAACACCAATCAGAAAGGATATATGCACCCCTATGTTCATAGCAGCACAATTCACCATAGCTAAGATCTGGAAACAGCCTAAGTGCCCATCAGTAGATTAATGGATTAGAAAACTGTGGTACATCTACACGATGGAATACTATGCTGCTGTAAAAAGGAAGGAACTCTTACCATTTGCAACGTCATGGATGGAACTGGAGAGCATTATGCTAAGTGAAATAAGCCAGTCAATAAAGGAAAAATACCACATGATCTCACTCATTCATGGACAATAGAGACCATTATAAACTTTTGAACAATAATAGATACAGAGGCAGAGCTGCCTCAAACAGATTGTCAAACTGCAGCGGGAAGGCCGGTGAGGGTTGGGGGGCAGGAGGTAGGGGGGTAAGAGATCTACTAAAGGACTTGTATGCATGCATATAAGCATAACCAATGGACATAAGACACTGGGGGATAGGGGAGGCTAGGGGACTGTCTAGGGCGGGGGGATAAAATGGATACATATGTAATACCCTTTGTAATACTTTAAGCAATAAAAAAAAAAATTAAACTAACTTTCGACCCAGTGGTGCCATGTTTAGGAGTGCATTCCAAGAATCCTGAAACATCAACTAGAGAAATATTTAGCCAGTCAGAGAAAGAGAAATACCTATGAATTCACTTATATCTGGAATCTAATAAAATATACGGATAAACAAAATAGATCCAGTGGCTGCCTTAGCTGGTTTGGCTCAGTGGATAGAGCCAATTGATGGGTCCAACTAAAGGGTTCAATTCTAGTCAAGGGCACATGCTCAGGTTGTGGGCTTGATCTCCAGTCAGAGATGTGCAAGAGGCAGCCAATCAATGATTCTCTCTCATCATTGATGTTTCTATCTCTCTCTACATCTCCCTTCCTCTCTGAAATCTATTTAAAATTTTTTTAAAAAAGATCCAGTGGCATTGATACATGGAACAGACTGACCAATCTCAGAGGGGTTGGGGGTGGGGAAGAACTGGATAAAAGAAGGTGCTGGGGTCCAGCCCCAGCAGGTCCAGTGGTTCCCATAGGTGTGGACAGAGTTGGCGAAGAATGAAGGACAGAGTTCAGTTGATCAGCATAGTTGGGTTCTCCAGCCAGGTTCTATGTTTATTGTTTTGTTACATCTGTATTTATACCAGTTGATTTTAATTCTGTCAATTCTATTCCAAAGGTTAGGGTGTTTCTTATCTCCATTCCAGAGAGTAAAGATTATGTAGCTTAAGTGTGATTGTTCGTAAAGTGATTAACTACCCGCCTGGCACTTAGTTAAGGGGTTTTATTCCCTCCCTAACTTCAGGGAAAAATCCCTACCTGGGGAAACAACCTTTCTCGGAGAGGTGACCTTGGTTAAAACACATAGTGCCAAGAAGGGGAGCAAACATATTAAGAACAGTATGCCATATATGCCAGGTTCCTTGAAACATATGCTGTGCAGATGTTTCTTCCCTGTAGCGACTGTGTCAAGCAGCAAGGATGGACCGGCTTCCAGCAAGAAGGTTAAGAGATTGGTCAAGAACATGTATGCATAGTCCATGGACACAAACAACAGTGTGTTAAAAGCCAGGGGTGGGGGTCAGGACTGGGTAGAGGTGGACAAAGGGAGTTAAATGGAGGAAATCTGTAATAGTGTCAACAATGAAAACTAAATTAAAAAGCATGATGTTTTAGAAGAGAAAGTTTTGTTGTTATGATATTTTTATGTAAACTATTTAAACCATTTTATTCCACCAGAAGCAAATTTACTTCAGATAAGTGTGTATTCAGTGACAAAGTCACTTCTAAAGCAAAGATTATCTTTAAAAGCTTATTGAAAAACAAAAAATGCAAGTTCTTAGACTTTCAAATATGTTTCTCTAAGATTGTAACATAAAAATAGTTCAAGCTCTAAATGTATTGTATGACATTATGAATGCATAATAAACAGTTTCCTCTGAGCTTCTATAATTACATTTTAAATAGAGTACTGGCATGCTGAAATTATACTATTAAAATAGTAAGGCTATCAAGGGCTCAAGAGGGATATTCTGAACTTCTAAAAGATTCTGTAAATGTCAATACAATTTTTACTGTATTTAAATTACATCATAAGACATTTGTTTGTTTGTGTTCACAGCTAACTTTTCAATATTTTTTACACTGATCAAATTATCATTGTGCCAATACAACAACACTGATTTTTAAAACTATTTTATGCAATGCCCTCAATGTTTTTTTTCTAACTGAAAAAACAACTTTATTTTCACTATTTCATCTTTCCATTTCAAAGAGTCATCCTTTCTTTTTTCCAAAGCCAAGCAACACCAGCCACTACTTTGTTCATTTCCCTCTCCTCCTCCCCTCCTCATCCTCCTCTTCCTCCTTCTCCATACTTTGAGATATCACTCCACTGAGTGTCTTTTTCTCTTGCAGTGTTAGCCTCTTCTTTTATATTGGACTAGAGGCCTGGTGCATGAAATCCATGGATGGGGGGGTCCCCTCAGCTCAGCCTGAACCATCTCCAATCTGGGACCCCTTGGGGGATGTCTGACTGCTGGTTTAGGCCTGATCCCTCTCACAATCCTGGACTGCTGGCTCCTAATCGCTAACCTGCCTGCCTGCCTGCCTAGTCACCCCTCACTGCCTCCCCTGCCAAACTAATCATCCCCAACTGCTTCCCCTGCTGGCCTGGTTGCCCCTTACTGCACCCCTCTGCTGGCCTGGTCACCTCCAACTGCTCCCTTCTGCCGGCCTGGTCACCCTATGCAGCCTGCTCTTCAGTCATTTGTTCGTCCCTCACTAATCCACCTGACAGCCTAGTCACCCCAAGCAGCCTGCTTGTTCAGTTGTTTGGTCATCCCTCACTAACCCCGCTGCAGGCCTGGTCATAGGCAGCCATCTTGTGAGGGTCAATTTGCATATTACCTCTTTATTATATAGGATATCTTCCTTTAAAGTGCATAGTATCTCAATTCTCTTGTATACTAAAATTAAAAGTAAAGTAAGAATAGCATCTTTATGGATCCTGCGACTGTTTGAATTATCATTACATCTCTTTTCATCAAGCCATAACATTTTTGGAAAGACTGGACTCTGTTCATTTTTGTGTATCTCCCATTCTCTATTCAATCATGATTCTATCCCTTTTATTCCACTAAATATTTCTATTATATGTCATCATGTCCTGAGATACCAAGTGTCCATGGGTCTTGTATCTGGCAATATACTACTTGAACTTTTGGCATGATTTGACCTATATAGCACATTGTTCTTAAAATCTCATTCCACAGTAAGTAGCAAGTAACATTGTTGCTTCATTTCCTACCCATCTCAACCTTTACTGTTCTTGATTCATAAGTCATAATTTTTTAATTGCTGTTTATATTCAATATTATTTTGTAATCGTTGCAGGTATACAACATAGTCGTTAGACAATTACATACTTGTTCCCCTCACATTTTCATCAAGATAGTTGGGTAAGCCCTCAAAATAAACTTATGTACCCTTTCTTACATTTTCTCTATATATGTGTTTTGTATCTCAGTTAATGATAACTTCATTCTCCCAATCATTTGGTGATTTCTGGAGATAGCTTGAACTTTATCTCACCCTCTTTATATAATAAGTTACCTAGCATTATGAATTTTTTTTTGTAATCTTTACTGTTGAGATTATTACATGTCTCTCTTTTTTTCCCATTACCCGCCCCCCCCAACCTGTTCCCGCCCCACCACAGGCGTTTGACACCCTATTGTCTGTGTCCATAGGTAATGCATATATTATCTTTGTTTAATCTCTTAAAGCTCCCATGCCCCTTTCTTCTGAGAATAGTCAATCTGTTCAATTTCCATGTCTCTGGTTCTATTTTATTCACCAGTTTATTCTGTTCAATAGATTTCTTATTCATTTATTTTGATTTTTAGATTTAGTTGTTGATAGGTATGTATTTGTTGCCATTTTGTTGTTCATATTTTTTATCATTATTTTTTCTTCTTCTTTCTCTTCTTAAAGAATACCCTTCAAAATTTCATAAAATACTGATTTGGTAGTGATGAATTCTTTTAGCTTTTTCTTATCTGTGAAGCTCTTTATCTGACCTTCAATTCTAAATGATAGCTTTAATGGCTAGAGTAATTTTGGATGTAGGTCCTTGCTATTTCATCATTTTGAATATTTCTTGCCACTCCCTTCTGGCCTGCATAGTTTCTGTTGAGAAATCAGCTGACAGTTGCATGGGCACTCCCCTGTAGTAACTAACTGCCTTTCTCTTGCTGTTTTTAAGATTCTATCTTTCTCTTTAGCCCTTGGCATTTTAATTATGATGTGTCTTGGTGTGGGCCTCTTTGGGTTTCTCTTCTTTGGAACTCCCTGTGCTTCCTGGACTTACAAGTCTATAGCGTTCACCAAGTAGGGGAAGTTTTCTCTCATTATTTCTTCAAATATATTTTCTTTTTGTATCTTTATTCTTTATTTATTAAAGTATTACATATGTGTCCTTATCCCCCAATTTATCCCTAACCCCCCTCATGATCTCACCCCCCTGGCATCCATGTCCATTGGTTAGGCTTATATGCATGCATACAAGTGCTTTGGTTGATCTCTCCCCCTTACTTCTTCCCTCCCCTAATGTCCATCAGAGGTTTGATGGTCTGATCGATGTGTGTCTTTCTCTGGATCTGTTTTTGTTCATCAGTTTATGTTGTTGATTATATCCCACAAATTAGTGAGATCATGTTATATTTATCTTTCTCTGACAGGCTTATTTTGCTTAGCATAGTACTTTCCAGGTCCATCCATGTTGTTGCAAATGGTAAGAATTCCTTCTTTTTTACTGCAGTGTAGTAGTCCATTCTGTATATGTACCACAGTATATTAATCCACTCATCTATTGATGGGCACCTAGACTGTTTCCAAATCCTAGCTATGTTAAATTGTGCTGCTATGAACACAGGGGTGCATATATCCTTACTGGTGGGTGTTTCTAGTTTCTTGGGATATATTCCTAGAAGTGGGGTCACTGTATCAAATGGGAGTTTCATTTTTAGTTTTCTGAGGAAACTCCCTACTGTTCTCCACAGTGGCTTCACCAGTCTGCATCCCGCCACCAAGCACGAGGGTTCCTTTTTCTCCACATCCTCGCCAGCACTTGTCATTTGTTGATTTGTAGCCATTTTAACAGGTGTGAGATGGTACCGGATTGGCATTTTGATTTGCATCTCTCGGATGATTAGTGACTTTGAGCATGTTTTCATATGTCTCTGGTCCTTCCATATGTCCTGTTTTGTATCTATTTAGGTACCCTGCCCATTTTTTTATTGGGTTGTTTATCTTCCTTTTGTTAAGTTATATGAGTTCCCTCTAAATGTTGGAGATTAAACCCTTATCAGAGATAACATTGGCAAATATCTTAGCATATGCATTGGGCTTTCTTGTTGTTTGGTTGATATTTTCTTTTACTGTACAGAAGCTTTTTATTTTGATGTAGTCCCATTTGTTTATTTTATGTTTAGTTTCCATTGCCCTAGGAGCTGTAATGGTGAAGATATTGCTTTGGCATATGTCTGAGGTTGGACTGCCTGTGGATTACTCTAATATTTTTATGGTCTCCCATCTTACCTTTAAGTCCTTTATACATTTCGAGTTTCTTTTTGTTTATGGTGTAAGTTGGTGGTCTAGTTTTATTACTTTTGCATGTATCTGTCCAATTTTCTGAACACCAGTATTGAAGACACTGTCTTGAATCCATGAATGCTCTTGCCTCCTTTGTCAAATATTAATTGAGCGTAGTGGTTTGGGTTAATTTCTGGGTTCTCTATTCTATTCCATGGGTCTATATGTCTGTACCAGGCAGTCTTGAGAACAGTGGCTTTGTAATACATCTTGATAACTAGTATTGAGATCACTCCTACTTTGTTCTTCTTTCTCAGGATTGCTGCAGCTATTCAGGATGAATATTATTCCAGATGAATTTGTGGAGAGTTTTTTTTTATAGGTCTGTGAGATATGCCATTGCTATTTCAATGGAGAGTGAATTGAATCTATATATTGCTTGGGGTAGTATGGACATTTTAATGATGTTGACTCTTCCAATCCATGGACATGGTATGTTCTTCCATCTGTTTATATCTTCCTCTATCTCTTTTTTCAGTGTCCTAAAGTTTTCTGAGAACAGGTCTTTTACCTCCTTAGTTAAGTTTATTCCTAGGTATCTTAATTTGTGTGTGTGTGTGTGTGTGTGTGTGTGTGTGTGTGTGTGTGTGTGTGTTATGGTAAATGGGATTGTTTTTTAATCTCTCTTTCTGTAAGTTCACTATTGGTGGATAAAAATGCCATAGATTTCTTGGCATTAACTTTGTATCCTGCTACATTGCCAAATTTATTTCTTAAGTTTAATATTTTTTATTGGAGTCTTTAGGGTTTTCTATGTACAGTATCATGTCATCTGGGAATCATGACAGTTTTACGTCTTCTTTTCCAATTTGGATACCTTTTATTTCTTCTTCTTGTCTAATTGTTCTGGCTAGCACTTCCAGAACTATGTCAAACAGGAGTGGTGAGTGTGGGCATCCCTGTCTCTTTCCTGTTCTTAGGGGAAATGGTTTTAGTTTTTGCCCTTTGAGTATGATGTTGGCTGTAGGTTTGTCATATAAGGCTTTTATTATGTTGATAAACCCTACTTGGTCATGGTGTATGAACTTTCCAAAGTAATGCTGGATCCAGTTTACTAGAATTTTGTTGAAAATTTTGACATCTATGTTGATGATGGATATTGGCCTGTAATTCTCTTTCATTGTGTTGTCTTTATCTGGTTTTGGTATTAGGGTGATGCTGGCTTCATAGAATGAGCTTGGAAGTGTTGATTCCTCTTGAATTTTTTGGAATAGTCTGAGGAGAATAGGTTTTCGTTCTTCTTTGAATGTTTGATAAATCTCCCATGTGAAGCCATCTGGCCCTGGGATTTTGTTAACTGGAAGCTTTTTGATGACTGCCTCAATTTCCTCCATAGTTATCAGCGTATTGAGATGTTTAGATTCTTCCTGATTGAGTTTTGGAAGGTTGTATTTTTCTAGGAATATGGCCATTTCCTCCAGGATATCTAGTTTGTTGGAATAGAGTTCTTCATAGTAATTTTTATTTTTTTTTTTTACAAACCTGTGTATTTCTCTAGGGTCTGTTGTGATTTCGCCTCTTTCATTTCTGATTTTGCTTATTTGGGTCCTGTCTCTTTGATTCTTGGTGAGCCTGGCTACAGGTTCATCAATCTTGTTTATCCTTTCAAAGAACCAGCTCTGGGTTTCATTGATCTTTTGTATTGGATTTTTGTTTTTTGTCTCTATGTCATTTATTTTTGCTCTGATTTTTATTATCTCTTTCCTTCTGCTCATTCTGGACTTTTCTTGTTACTTTCTTTCTAATTCTTTAAGTTGTAGATGTAGATGATTTACTTCATTTTTTATTTTTTTTTGATGTAGGCCTGTAGAGCTATAAACTTCCCTCTCAGGACTGCTTTTATTGTGTCCCATAGATTTTGAATTGTTGTGTTTTCATTGTCATCATTCAGTTCCAGTATGTTTTTATTTTCTTCTTTGATCTTTTGGTAACCCAATCATTGTTTAATAGCATGCTTTTCAGATTCCAAGTGTTTGAAGTTTTATTGTTTTTATTGCAGTTTATTTCTAATATTATGCCACTGTGGTCTGAGAAGATGCTTGAAAAGATTTCAACCTTCTTGAATTGGGAGAGACTTTACCTGTGTCCTAATATGTGGTCTATCATTGAAAATGTCCCAGGTTCTTTTTAGAAGAATGTACATCCTGTGGCTTTGGGTTAAAAGTTCTGAAGATGTCAATTAAGTCCATCTGATCTAGTGAGTCGTTTAAGATTGCTGTTTCTTTACCGATTTTTAAAAATTGTATTTTATTGTTCAAAGTATTACAAATAGTAGTACATATGTTTCCTTTTTTCCCCCATTATCCTTCCCCTGGTCTCTCCTTCTTCCTGGCATATGCTGTAAACCCCCGCACCACCACCCCCCATCCCCCGCAGTGCCTTGCGTCTATATGTAATGCCTATATGCATGTATACAAGTCCTTCTGTTGATCTCTTACCCCTCCTCCCTGAAACCCTCCCCAGCCTTCCCGCTGTAGTTTGACAGTCTCTTCAATGCTTCTTTGCCTCTGTCTCTATTTTTGTTCATCAATTTATAGTGTTCTTTATATTTCACAAATGAATGAGATCATGTGTTTTTTTTTCTCCTTTCACTGACTGGTTTATTTCACTTAGCATAATGCTCTCCAGTTCCATCCATGCTGTTGCAAATGGTAAGAATTCCTTTTTTTACAGAAGCATAGAATTCCATTATGTAGATGTATAATAGTTTTATAATCTACTCATCTGCTGATGGGCATTTAGGCTGTTTCTAAAACTTAGCTGTTGTAAATTGTGCTGCTATGGACATAGGGTTGCGTATATTTTTTCTGACTGGCGTTTCTGTTTTCTTGGGATATATTCCTAGAAGTAGTATTACTGGGTCAAACGGCAGTTCTATTTTTAATTTTTTGAGGATATGACATACTGTTTTTCACAGTGGCTGCACCAGTCTGCATTCCCACCAGCAGTGCATAAGGGTTAATTTGACCCAGTAATACCACTTCTAGGAATATATCCCAAGAAAACCGAAACAACAATCAGAAAAAATACTCACCCCTATGTCCATAACAGCACAATTTACAATAGCTAAGCTTCTCCACATCCTCTCCAGCACTTGTTTATTGACTTGATGATGATAGCCATTCTGAGTGGTGTGAGACGGAATCTTATTTTTGTTTTGATTTGCATATCTTGGATGATCAGTGACTTTGAGCATGTTTCCATATGTCTCTTGGCTTTCTGAATGTCCTCTTTCAAAAAGTTTCTATTTAGGTCCTTTGCCCATTTTTTGATTGGATTATTTATCTTCCTTTTGTTAAGTTGTATGAGTTCCCTGTAAATTTCAGAGATTAAACCCTTATCTAAAATAACATTGGCAAATATGTTATCCCATGCAGAGGGCTTTCTTGTTTGGTTGATGGTTTATTTTGCTATGCAGAAGATTTTTATATTGATGTAATCCCATTTGTTTATTTTCTCTTTAGTTTCCATTGCCCTAGGAGCTGTATCGGTAAAGATATTGCTACTACAAATGTCTGATATTTTGGTTCCTATGGCTTCTTCTAAGATTTTATGGTTTTCAATCTTACATTTAAGTCTTTTATTCATTTTGAATTTATTTTAGTGTATGGTGTAAGTTTGTGGTCTAGTTTCATTTTCTTTTGCATGTATCTCCAATTTTTCAAAAACCATTTATTGAAGAGACTGTCTTGACTCCATTTGTCAAATATTAATTGACCATAGTGGTTTGGGTTGATTTCTGGGTTCTCTGTTCTGTTCCACTGGTTTATATGTCTGCCTTTGTGCCAGTACCAGGCAGTTTTGAGAACATTGGCTTTGTAGTATAGCTTGATATCTGGTATTGTGATCCCTCCAACATTGTTCTTCTTTCTCAAGATTGCTGCAGCTATTTGCAGTCTTTTTTTATTCCAGATGAAATTTTGGAGGGTTTGTTCTAGGTCTTTGAAGTTTTCCATTGATATTTTAATGAGGCAGTGCATTGATTCCATAGATTGCTTTGGGTAATAAGGACATTTTAATTATGTTGATGCTACCAATCTGTGAACCATGATGTGGCCTATTCTTCCATTTGTCCATTTCTTCTATCTCTTTTTTCAACATCCTGAAATTTTCTGAGTACAGGTTCTTTATCTCCTTGGTGTAATTTATTCCTAGGTATCTTAATTTTTTTGTTGCAATGGTAAATGGGATTGCTTTTTTAGTTTCTCCTTCTGTGAGTTCATTATTGGTGTATAAAAAAGCCATAGACTTCTCGGTGTTAATTTTGCATCCTGCTACATTGTTGAATTCATTTATTCAGTCTAGTAGTTTTTTGATGGAGTCTTTAGGATTTTCTACGTACAGTATCATGTCATCTGCGAATAAGGATACTTTTACTTCTTCTTTTCCAATTTGGAGGCCTTTTATTTCTTCTTCTGGTCTGATCACAATGGCTAGTACTTCCAGTACTATGTCAAACAGGAGTGGAGAGAGTGGGCATCCCTGTCTTGTTCCTGTTCTTAGGGGAAATGGTGTTAGTTTTTGTCCATTGAGTATGATGTTGGCTGTGGGTTTGTCATATATTGCTTTTACTATGTTGAGGTATGATCCTTCTATTTCCACCTTGATGAGAATTTTTATCAAGAAATGGTGTTAGATTTTGTCAAGTATTTTTTCTGATTCAATGGACATGATTATATGATTTTTATCTCTCTTTGTTTATGTGGTGTATCACGTTTATTGATTTGAGAATATTGTACAATCCTTGCATCCCTGGAATAAATGCCACTTAGTCATGCTGTATAATTTTTCTAATTTAATGCTGGATTCAATTTTCTAGAATTTTGTTGAGAATTTCGGTGTCTATGTTCATGAGGGATATTGTCCTGTAGTTCTCTTTCTTTGTATTGTCTTTATCTGGTTTGGGGATCAGGGTAATGCTAGCTTTGTTAAAAGAGCTTGGAAGTGTTCCTTCCTCTTGAATTTTTTGGAATAATCTGAGGAAGATAGGTTTTATTTCTTCTCTTAATGTTTGATAAAACTCTCCTGTGAAGCCGTCTTCTCCATGGCTTTTGTTTGTAGGAAGATTTTTGATTATTGCTTCAATTTCTTCCATGGATCCTGGCCTTTTCAGATTTTTTGATTCCTCCTTGTTTCATTTGGAAGGTCATAATTTTCATTTCTTCTAGGTTGACCAGTTTTTTGGAATAAAGTTTCTCATAGTATTTTTTTATGATTTTTTGTATTTCTGTGGCGTTTGTTGTTATTTCACCTCTTTCATTTCTGATTTTGTTTATTTGGGTCCTCTCTCTTTGCTTCTTGGTGAGCCTGGCTAGTGCTTCATAAATCTTATTTATCCTTTCAAAGAACCAGCTCTTGGTTTCATTGATCGTTTCCATTGTTTTGTTTGTTTGTTTTCGTTTGATTTGTTTTTTGTTTTTATGTCATTTATTTCCGCTCAGATCTTTATTATTTCCTTCCTTCTGCTCACTCTTGGCTTTTCTTGCTGTTCTGTTCATAATTCTTTAAGTTGCAGATTTAGATGGTTTATTACCATTTTTTCTTGTTTTTTGAGGTAGGCCTGTAATGGTATGACATTCCTTCTCAGGACTCTTTTCACAGTGTCCCAAAGATTTTGCATTGTTGTGTTTTCATTGTCCTTTGTTTCCAGGATGTTTTTAATTTCTTCTTTGATCTCTTTGGTAACCCACTCATTGTTTAATAGTATGCTATTCAGCCCCCAAGTGTTGAATTTTTGTGGTTGGTTTTATTGTAGTTGTTTTCAATTTTATGCCATTGTGACCTGAGAAGATTCTTGAAAAGATTTCAATCTTCTTTAATTTTGCAAGAGTGTCTGTTTCCCAGTATGTGGTCTATCTTTGAAAATTTCCCACGTGCCCTTGAGAAGAATGTATATTCTGTAGTTTTGGGTGCAAAGTATTAAAGATGTAGATTACATCCAATTAATCTAGTGATTTGTTTAGGATTGCTGTTTCTTTGCTAATTTTTTGTCTAGAGGATTTACCCTCTAGACAAATGGGGTATTAAAGTCTCCTACTATGATTGTATTGCTAATGGGGTATTAAAGTCTCCTACTATGATTGTATTGCTATCAAGCTCTCCCCTGATATCTTCCAGAAGTTTTTTTTTTTTTTTAAATGTATTTAGGTGCTCCTGCATTTGGTGCATATATGTTTACCAGAATTATATCCTCTTGTTGTATTGATTGCTTTAGAATTATGAAGTGGCCTTCCTTGTCTCTTGCTATGGTCTTCACTTTGAGGTCTATTGTCTCAGATATAATTATTGCTACCCCAGCTTTTTTTTTTTCATTTCCATTTGCCTGATAGATATTTTCCCATCCCTTCACTTTCAGTCTGTGTGAGTCCCTTGTTCTGAAGTGGGTATCCTGTAGACAGCAGATATATGGGTCATGTTTTCTTATTCACTCAGTCACTTGATGTCTTTGGAGTATTTAATCCATTTACATTTAATGTTATTATTGATCGGTACTTGTTTGTAGCCATTTCTGTGCTTTATGCCTGTGTTCCTTCTTCCCTTTCTATTTCTTCTCTTTACATGATTCCATTTAGCATCTTTTGCATTGCTGGCTTGGTAGTGATAAACTCCCTTAGCATTTTTTTTGTCTGTGAATCTTCTGATTTCCCCTTCAATTTTGATTGATAGTCTTGCTTGATAGTGTATTCTTGGATTCAGACCTTTGCTTCACATCACTGTATACTTCATTCCATTCCCTTCTATCTTGGGGTTTTTCTGTTGAGAAATCATTTGATAATCTGATGGAGGATTCTTTGTAGGTAACTCTATGTCTCTGTTGCTGCCTTTAAGATTTTCTCTTTGTCATTAACATGTGTGTGGGAAACTGTTTATTGCCACTATCTGATAAGCGTAGACAGAGAACCCCCCAAAGGCTGGGTGCCTTTGAAGCCCTAGCAAAGGTTGGAGCTAGGTGCCACCTCTGTTTGTCCAGACGGTGGTAGCTGAAACTACTCCCCCATTTATTATTATGGAAATCCTTGCTGATGGGCTAGTCTGCCTGTTGCAGGGGGTCACCTGCCTAATTGCTATGCTATGGGTGCATCCTAGATCAATAAAAGCTTGGTGAGGCCTGAGCACGGAGGAAGTCCTTCCCCTTGAGTTGGACTTACTCGCCTGGCCCCCCAATATTCCCAAATTATCTCTTGTCTTTTCATTTTCATTTGTATGCGGCTCTGCTTCCAGTTCCTGAACCCTGACCCACGCGGGACGTGGGAAGGAAACACACAACATCTGGTGCCCGACGGGTAAACTGGAAGTGAGGTTTTGTTAGAGTGAAAAAAGGAAGTGTCACCGAAAAAGGTGTGGAAAAATTCACCGAAAAAAGGTGGGGGAAATTCACTGCACACAATGCCCAGGATCAATTTTAGAAGTCTCGAGCTGTAAGTAGGCTGGGAACGTTTTCTTTCGCCAGGCTAACAGGGCAGGATTTGGCTTTAATAAAAAAGTAGATTCGGCTTTTAAAAAAGTAAGAAACTTTATTATAGACTTTTGATTTGCATGCTTAAGGAGTTAAAATTTTAGAAGGTAATCTCTTACAGCTTTTGCATGTTATTATAGAACATAATCCTTGGTTTCTTGAAAAAGGTACATTAGATCTTAAAAGTTTGCCAAAAAAGTTAATCAGAACTTGCCAAAAATTGTTTCTTCTTGTGAAAAACGGTATTTCATTTGCTAGAGGCTTTAGGAGAGGTAAAGGAGGATAAATCTCCTCCCCTTGCACCCTCCACTCCTTAAGAAGAGCAGAAAGAAAAGAAAAAATGGGAGGAATGGCCTTCATGGCTCCCTCCACCTCCATGTCCTAATCCTGATATGTTTAATTTGCCTTTAATAGAATCACCTGTGCAAAAAAGACAACTTATAAAGAAATTGGAATATTAAAAGGTACTCCTTTAAATCAGGCTGAAAAAATAGTGCCATGGTCATCTTAATGTGTTTTCTTATCTTAATTTGTATTTGGAATCTATCTGTAATAAGAAATGAAACCCCGCTGCCGAATCTCTCTGGTTTGGAGAGATTCAAAGGTGGCAGGAGAGCGCAGAGCTATAAGCTCTCCCGTAATGAGATTACTTAATGGTCTGTTTAAAAACTACCTGAGAACATGTAGGGAATTGCAAAGTCTAGCCAAGGTCACCTTGGATGCTAGCTATTACTTTGGAAAGCGAAAAGGGGAAAAATTTTTTTTTAAATCTGTTTTTCTATTAAGCATGACTTTCGGAACAAATACGCCATCTGAGTCATTTGCTGAAACTTCCCCCAAAGCAGGATGTGGGTAAAAGGAAAGAAAGAAGCTCACGTGGCCATCCAATATGGACGTCACTCACCAAGAATGCCACTTCTTCGCCTCATCTTCGCCATCTTTATCCTTTTTTTCCAGCTAATGACTTAAAACTTTTACAAATTCATAAATGCATCCAGGATTTCTATGCACATGTAAAGGGAAAAGGTCAGTTTAAAAACGAGTGGGTGGGCATAGTTTTGAGCTGAACTTGACCTCTTGCTGTGTACAGAATAAAAACCCGAGACTGTTTTGGCCTTAAAAATGGCAAAGATGAACCTGAGAAAGAAATACAGGCTGGTTTCCCAAGGCGATTTAAAGTAGCTCTTTTGAAATTTCCCGCCCTGAGGCAAGTACCACCAGGAAGTTGATAGTCAAGTTTACATGTGAATAGCTATGGGTTTGCTTCTTGACTTCCCCAGCAGGAAAATTGTGACCATTTTGAAATTTAGCAGCTATGCCAGGCTTATTGGCTGGAAACTTAAAACTTTTAAGTTCAAATCATCTAAAAATATTGAGATTTATAATACTGAAAGGTTGATCTGAGTATGCCTAGTATAAAGTCTAGATGATAGAAGTTAATCTATTAATTGAAAATGCCTTCTATTTTATTTGAAATGTATCCTTAAATGTAAAAGTATTGATTTGAAAAATGCTAAGCATTTAATTTGCTACCTAAGATTTAAAGCTCTGAAAGTTTAAGGTCTCTTTTCTTGCCATTAAAATGTTTAAAGCTACACCCTTTTTTAATGGCGGGAGGGGTAGACACGCCCTTCCCCTAGCAAGCAGGTAGTCCAATTCCCACCAGCAGCCTTCTTCAGGAATGTTAATTTGCATTTCAATGGCTACACCTTTTGCTAGCCAGCCTTCCCAGAAAAGGTCAAGTGGCCAAAAGGTGGCTCCTTTGAAATCAGCTTTCCACCAGTAGTCATTTTTTAATACCTACAAGTTTGCTTCTCAGTTTCCCCAGGCAGAAAAAAACATGGTTTAAAGTTAATTATTAGATTTTAAAATTTATCATTAAAAATATAAAAGTGTAGTTAATCAAAGTACTGCTAATATTTGACTTGTAAGCTCTGAAAGTTTAAAGTGCAAATTGAATCGGGAGAAGTTAATTAAATATCTAATGTATAACTTGTTTTGAAAAAATAAAATGTGTTTTCTCTTAAATAATTAGGAATTCAAAATATGTTGCTTATTGATCTGATAAAAAGAGGATTAATTTTGTGATCTCAACTGAAATTTTTAATACAAAAACCAGTTTAAACTTAATTGATATTCTTTAAAATAATTATAAAAGGTATAAACAGCTAATGGGATTTCTGCTTGTCTGAATATAATGTTGGCCATCTATCTTTTAGGGGTTTTGGCTTGCTCTGTCAAAGAACAGTGTAGACAGCCGCCCCTTTGAGCTGCCTGACTTGGCAGCTGCCATGTTGGCCGAATGGCCTGCCGCTCCCCTGGGGGCTGCCATCTTGAAACAGAAAAGGCCCATCCCTCTGATTTAGCCAAAAAGGAATGTCTTCTCACTGAGGAAGGATGGAATTTCAGGGGTGGGGCTTTAAGGAGGAATTTCACTACAGAAATGCGGATGGGGCAGAAAGTGTTTCTAATCTCTTAAATCTAGAAAACCCTGCTTTCCTTAAACTAAGGACAATTAAAGGTTATATGTTCCCTCCCTAAACAAAAGTTAAATAGCTTATGTCAAAGCATTAAAAGGGACTGACAACAGTAATTCAATTTCTGTGACCCCAGCCAAAATTTTAAAACCAGTTTAAATTTAACTGATATCTCTTAATAATTATAATAAGTATATAATTTTTAAATCATATATATATATATATACACACACACACATATATATATATATATATATATGTATATATATATATATATATGTATATATATATATATACATATATATATATATATATATATATATATATTTGATGGTCTCTCAAGTTGGATTTCAAAACTATAACCAAGGAATGACTTTGAGAAATTTCACGGGCCCTGAAATGTTTTCAAAAGTTTATTCTCTTTTTTTAAAGGATTTTTTACTAATATTAAATTTACTTGCTTCGCTTTGCCTATTACTATACTTGTAAGCAATTGAATCCTAGTAAAGTAAATTCTTCTGAAAAGGTTACAGAAGGCTTCCCATGATTCCTCTGTATATGCAAATAAGCCAAAGGGTATACTCTTTAAAAATATTGCTAACATTTACAGATTGTTGTTAAAATACTAAATCTGACAATAATTATTCACCATAAATGAAAAATCACTTGAAATATATAGCTTTGCGACAGTATTTGTTAAAATCACAAAAGGCAACCATGTTCCTTACATTTGTTGCTTGTGTGAGAAAGAAAGCTGTCTGGAAGGAAATAAAAAGAGGTTTCCTTCAGATGTCTAACTATTTATGTAAGACCTCCATCATTATACCAAAAAACACTAGGCAGGAACCAATTCCTGGAGCTTTAACTGTTTTTACTGATGGATCATCAAATGGGAAAGCTGCCTATCATACTATAAATTCTGACCGAGTCATACTGACCAGTCATACTTCTGTGCAAAGAATTGAATTAAAAGCTATTAAGGCTGCATTGCAAAATTTTCAACAGCCTGTTAACATAATTTCTGATTCCTCTTATGCTTTGGGCCTAGTAAGTAGAATTGAAACTGCCCGGTTGAAATGGCTTAGTGACCAAAGTTTATTCTTACTATTTAAGCAAGTTCAACAAATTGTGCAGCAGAGAAAATACACTTTTTATATCACCCACATCAGGGCTCACGGCATATTACCTAGCTCATTAACTAAGGGAAATGCACATGCTGATCAATGGTTGCTTTATTAAAAGAGGCTTCAGAGTCTCATCAGCTTTTAAAAATTCCAACTTGAAAAACAAAAAAGGGGGATGATGGAGAAATCACCTTCGGGTAGGCTGCACCTAGATTTAATCACTCTAAATTTTTTCACTTGTGATGCTAATGGAAAGACATCTATGGAGCTACATTGGTGTAAGAATAAAAGGAACAGTCCAGAGACCACCTGGGGCACGGTAAAGTGAAGTATGGTAATAATTAATTCAGGTAAAAACTATAAGTTTCATATGTCTTAGAAGGCACATTTTTCCTTTACCTGGGAAGGACAGCACAGCTGTGCCAAAGTCAGAAGGCTCCAGTTATCGTGTCAACTCAGTGTTCTGGAGACCCAAAACTGTAATTTAGATAACATGCCTAAGTTTAACCTAGGTTACCAAGGACTCTAGATAATGTGTTTACCCAAAACTGTATTTTGGATAGCATGCTGTCTCTGCTTCTGTAAATTGCTTTTTTTTGCTAACTAGGTTCCTTATTCCAAACCTTGAGACAGCCAGTTTAAAATTAAGTTGTCATGACCTAGAGCAAAGAATATTCTTACATGGTATTATTCTAAAAGTTTCATTAATAATTTTTGATGCTTTACAACAGTATATTGTGCATTTATCCCAAACAAACTTACAAATTAATTATTTGACATGAAGGGATTTATTCCCTCCTGGGAAGGCGCTTAAGCATTCTGTATTGACCTCTTGATTTTTTTTTTTTTGCCAAGATGATTCCAATTGTCTACAGCTGTTACCTGAGCTCTCCGTTCAAGCTGGGATCATGAAAAGCTGGTACCATGGATCTGTCTCTTGCCCAATGGCATAAGCTGGGCCCTCTCTGGAGAAGAAACCTGGGTTCCCTATGATCAATGCCGGGGCCCCGCCAGCAGGCGAGGGGATCAAAAGGCAGTTGCTGGGCATGGAGGCCAGAGGGACATAGGTTAACAAGGAGACAGAACTGAACCTCACATCACCTTACTTGGCCCAGAGATGGTTGGTAGTCAAAGACGGGTAAGACCCCACAGGGTGGGGCAACCTCAGACAGGCACAGCCAGGGGCCAGTAGGAGAAAACTTGGGGTTCAACAGAGGTGGGGCACAGATCCTCACCCCCCCCCAATGGTGCAGGGGCTTCAACATTCGACCCTTCTGAGGAAGGTCTCCTGTCCCCATGGCTGCTTTTTGCTTCCCATGCCCAGCCCAGATCAGGAACCAAATAACAGAAGAGACTTGGTCCAGCTGAAAATGGTACCCAGAAAAACGAAGGTGTAGTTTAACAGACTCTAAATTTAAATCTAGCCTAACAAACAGGAATGCTTAAGCCTCCTCAAGGACGTAAAGTGATCTTTTCAATTAATACTTACAGTATAAATTTAGATTATTGTTAGAATATTAAATTTGACAGTAAAATAGTTGTCAAGTTTTCAAATTAATTAAATTTGGCTAACTTGAAATAAGTAATTATTCAAATAGTATTAACCAAAATTTTCATTTCATGGTAAAATTGCTTAACATTCAATGAACCTATAACAGTCATATTTTTGTGCAGAAAAAATAAAAATTTAAAGTTATCTAGACTGCATTAAAAAATTTTCCATAAGCCTCCTAAATAAATTAAAAAAAGGGAGATAGTGGAAGAATACCATGTAAGGAAAAATATCCTGTAACTAAATTACATCTAGAAAATTTTTTTTTCTTCATTTGTAATGCTAACAGCAAGACACCCATGAAAAACATATGTGCTGTCAAAATAAGCCAAAGGAAAATCATTTAGGCAGATATAAAAAGGATCCCCCAAGTAAAATTTCCTTTATTAACCTTTGGTTGAAAATACGTTTGTATATTTTCAGAGAACAGCTCCAAGACCATGTGGATTCCTGCAACAAGGGGTACCGGAAAGAAACTGACCAGATTGCTCCAGCCACAAAGGTAGGAGAGACAGTTCAGAGATGGAGATGGTGAAGACGCCTTGCCATGCTAGCAGTCAGCAGCTGTGCGTCACTGCAGGGTGCCCAGGACCAAGCCAGAGAGGACCGGACCTGCATTTGTCCACCATCCAGAACCAGCATTTCATTGCTGGCATGTACACATGAACTGTAGGACATTGAAACATGGACTCAGAACTGTTGGACATTGAAATTGGGACTTGTTCTTATATGTTTATTTCTGGTCTGCAGATAAAAGCCATCTTAAGGAAAAAATAAGGGGGAGATGTGGGAAACTGTTTATTGCCACTATCTGATAAGCGTAGACAGAGACCACCCCCCCCCCCGAAGGCTGGGTGCCTTTGAAGCCCTAGCAAAGGTTGGAGCTAGGCGCCACCTCTGTTTGTCCAGACAGTGGTAGCTGAAACTACTCCCCCATTTATTATTATGGAAATCCTTGCTGATGGGCTAGTCTGCCTGTTGCAGGGGGTCACCTGCCTAAGGGCTATGCTATGGGTGCATCCCAGATCAATAAAAGCTTGGTGAGGCCTGAGCACGGAGGAAGTCCTTCAGGACTTGCCTGCCTGGTCCCCCAATATTGCAAAATTATCTCGTGTCTTTTTCTCTCATTTGTTGTGTGGCTCCTCTTTCAGATACCGAACCCTACTCCATGCAGAACGTGGAGGGAGTCTTACTCAACAATGTGTCCTTGTAATTATGATGTGTCTTGATGTGGGTCTTTTTGGATTCATCTTGCTTGGTACTTGCTGTACTTGTGTGATTTTTTTCTTCCCCATATCAGGGAAGTTCTCTGTCATTATTTATTTAAATAGATTCTCTAATCCTTGCTGCTCTTCTTATCCTTCTGGCACCCCTATTATACATATGTTACTTTGTTTCATATTGTCTCAAAGCTCCCTTCAGTTCTCCTCTTGTTTATTTTTTATTTTTTTCCTCCAGTTGGTGTTCAGATTTGGCTTGTTTCTCTACCTTATCCTCTAAGTTACTAATTCGGGCCACCGCTTCTTCTAGTCTACTGTTGAAATCTCCCATAGTGTTTTTTTTATTGTAGCTACATCCCTTCACTTTCAATCTGTGTTAGTTCCTTGTTCTGAGGTGGGTATCTCATAGACAACATATATATGGGTTGTGTTTTTTTATCCATTTAGCCTCTCAAAGTCTTTAGATTGGAGCATTTAGTCAGTTTATATTTAAAGGTATTGACTAGAGGCCCGATGCACAAAATTCATGCAAGGGGCTCGGCCCTAGCAGTCCATTGCAGCCCCGGCCAGCTCTAGCAACCCCAACATTGTCCGGAAGGTTCTTTGCTGTTTTGTCTAATTAGCATATTAGCTTTTTATTATATAAGACTAGAGGCCCGGTGCACAAACATTTGTGCACTCGAGTGAGGTGGGGGGCTCCTCAGCCCGGCCTGTGCCCTCTCACAGTCTGGGACCCCTCGGTAGATAATGACCTGCTGGCAGAGGCCTGCTCCCGGGTGGCAGAAGGCAGGACCAATCCCTAGGTACTGCCTCTGGTCGGGCTAAGAGCAGGGCCAATTGGGGAGTTGGGGCACCACACCTTGTCATGCACAGAGCAGGGCAGATTGGGAGGTTGCGATGCCACCCTCAGTCACGCTCAGGGTAGGGCCGATTGGGGAGTTTGGAACCGACCCTGTCACACTCAAGGCAGGGTCGATGGGGAGATTGCGGCACCACCCCCTGTATCACACAGAGCAGGGACAATCAGGGGGTTGGAGCGCTGCCCCTGTCACGCACAGAGCATGGTCGATCAGGGGGTTGGGGAGCTCCTCCCTGTCACGCACAGAGCAGGGCCAATCAGGGGGTTGGGGAGCTTCCCCTTGTCATGCACAGAGCAGGGCCGATAGGGGAGTTGGGGCACTGCCCACTGTCACACACAGAGCAGGGCGGATGAGGGGGTTGGGGTGCCGCACCCTGTCACACACAGAGCAGGACCCGTGGGAGGCGATTGGGGTGCCACCCTGTATCACCCACAGAGCAGGGCTGAACAGGGGGTTGGGGCCCCGCCACTGTTACACTCAGGGCAGGGCCAATGTAGAGGTTATGGCTCTACCCGGTCACACACAGAGCAGGGCCCATGAGGGGGATTGGGGTGCCGCACCCTGTCACACACAGAGCAGGGCCGATCAGTGGCTTGGGGCAACGCACCCTGTCACACACAGAGCCACAGGGCGATCAGGGGGTTGGGGCACCTTCCCCTGTCACGAACAGAGCAGGGTGGATAGGGAGGTTGTGGCCCCACCCCCTGTCACACACAGAGCTGCAGGGTGATCAGGAGGTTTGGGCGCTTCCCCTTGTCACGCTGATCCCGGTGCCGGGAAGCCTCCTGGCTCCGCTGATCCCGGTGCTCGGAGGCATATTACCCTTTTACTATATAGGACAGAGGCGTGGTGCACGGGTGGTGGCTGGCTGGTTTGCCCTGAAGGGTGTTCTGGATCAGGGTGGGGGTCCCCCTTGGGTTCCTGGCCAGCCTGGATGAGGGGATGATGGCTGTTTGCAGCTGGTCACACACCTTTCAGGGTGGGGGTCACCACTGGGGTGCCTGCTCAGTCTGGGTGAGGGGCTGAGGGCTGTTTTCAGGCTGGCGGGTGACTGAAACTCCCAACTGCTCTTTTTTTTTTCTTTTTTCTTTTTTTTATTCTGGGCCAGCTTTAGTTCTGAGGCTTGGCTCCAGCTCTGAGGCCTTGGCTGCTGAAAGCAGGTATCTGGTTTGTTTGGGTTCTATAATCGAAACACTGTTTCAACTCCAGCTCTGAGATCTCGGCTGGCTGAAAGTAGGTTTCTAGGGTTTTGTTGAGCTTCGATATTTGTAACAATGTTTCAAACTGAAAGCTCAGAGGCAGGCGGGGAATGTTGCAGTCCTCCGTCACTGAAGCAAGCAAGCCTCATGTTAGCTTCAAGCTGCCTGGCTGCCGGCCACCATCTTGGCTGGCAGTTAATTTGCATATCCCCCTGATTAGCCAATGGGAAGGGTAACAGAGGTACGGCTAATTACTATGTTTCTCTTTTATTAGATAGGACTAGAGGTCCGATGCACAAAAATTTGTGCACTTTGGTGGGTCCCTCAGCCCAGCCTGTGCCCTCTCACAATCTGGGCCCTCTTGGGGGCCCCTTCCCCTGGCTCCTGGCACAAATTTTCCTCTGGCGCCCGGAACCCAGGCCTTTGCTCTTCGCTGGGAGGGGTCCCTGCAGTAGGTGAGGAGCTTAGCTCTTTTAAAAATACTTCTGAATGTTTGGTAAATATCCCTGTAGGAATCTACTTTCTGAAACATGTTGGTTTTTAAGGGCTGATTTGGGTAATCAACAAAATGTATGTTAAAATCCTAATCCCCAGAACCTCAGAATGTACCTCAGAATGTATATAGAGATAAGATCTTTAAAGAGGGGATTACATTAAATTGAGGCAGTTCCAATGGGACCCTTAGCCCACCTCACTGAAGTCCTTATAAGAAGAGGAATGTTGGGGTCCTGCCTCAGCAGGTCCATGGGTTCTCAAAGGTGTGGACAGAGTCGGTGAAGAAGGAATGACACAGAGGCAGTGTTCAGGTGATCATCATAGCCAGATTCTCTTTTTATTGTCCTCTTACATCTATTTTTATACTATTTGATCCTATAAGCATGCCTCTATAAGCCTTTTTTTTGCCGAGGAGAGCATGGGGTCTTTTTATTGGGGGGTCTGTCAAAGGGGGAGCTGGCTAGGGTGGGTAGGGCAGCTACTTGTCTGGCCCCCGAGAAACCCAAGTTGAGTCCAGAGCCTTGACCACTTTGAAGCCAAAGTCTTCCTCCACCTTTTTCTGCACGGGGGCCAGCTCAGGAGTCAATGGGACTCCTGCCTGGCCCCCTTCCATTGGCACTCGCCGCCTCTTCCAACCCCTGGGCCCCTCACCAGGGGCCAGGCTGCTGGCTTCTGTGGGCGCTGGCGTCCTCCTGGGCAGGGACAGGCCCTCCTTCTCTGGAGGCTTGTTCTCAGAGTTGCCTGAGGTGGGAGTGTCTGTGCCCTGGCTGCCCTCGTCCTCCAGTAAGATGGTGAGCTGTCTGGCCCGGTAGTTGTTGCCGTAGGAGTCCAGCACCTTCATGAGGAACCTCCACTCCTGCTGGAGTCTCTGTGTTATCCTCTGTACCTGATGGAGCCTGTTCAGGACTCGCTCATTCACCTGCTCAATCTCCCTGCAGCACCAATCCAGCGCCTGGTACTTCCTGCGATTGAGTTCCCGTTGGCGCTGCTGTTGCCGGCCTCAGGCTGCTTCCTCCTCTTCATCTCACTCCTGGAGGCTGGAGCTTCCCAGACACCCAGACACGAAATCCACCAGTCTCAAGCTCGCTCTCCAGGATGTGACCACCTGCGGTGCCAGCTCCCAGCCGGGAGGTGCTGAGAACTCCTTAAAGCCCACGCTGCCATGGACCCCTCTCTCTGCTCCAGCTCCATTTCTCCCTGGCTCCCGGTGCAGAACTTCCAACCTTGAAAGCCTCTAGTTTAAAGTGGCTTGCAAAACTACATGCCCATCAGATTTCACAGCCAGACACCCAGGCCCCGGCCACTAAGCCTCCTGGGAGTTGTAGTTCTCTATATCTGGCTTGCCTCCCTCGCCCCACCCCCAACCCAGTCCCAACTGAAAGGCCCTGCTTGCTGGTCTGACCCTGTGGCCAGGCATCTGAGTCACCTTGGGTCTTTATTCCTGTCCTGACACTGTGCCAGCTGACCATGGAGACTCTCCTCTTGTGAGGCCCCTGGGTCTCCTTCTGGGTCTCAGCCCAGGCACCGGATCAAGTGCCCCAGCAGCAATGCAGCCCTGGCACCTGGGTCTCCTGCTGGGTCTCCTGCTGGGGCCTGGATGTGGCGCTCCCGGGGTCTCCTCAGCCTGGGCACCAGATTGTGTGCCCCAGCGGCAATGCAGACCCAGCACCTGGGTCTCCTTCTGGGTCTCCTTCTGGGGCCTGGCTGCATCACCCCCGGGGACCGGATCTCTTGCTCCAGCTGCGACTCAGCCCCGTGCCTGGGTCACCTTCTGGGTCTCCTGCTGGGGCCTGGCTGCATCGCCCAGATCGCATGCCCCAGCGGCGATGCAGCCCCGGCGCCTGGGTCTCCTCAGCCCAGGCACCGGATTGCATTCCCCAGCGGCAACGCAGCCCAGGAGCCTGTGTCTCCTTCTGGGTCTCCTACTGGGGCTTGGCTGCGGTGCCCCTGGAGACCTGATTGTGTGCCCCAGCTGCAACACAGCCCCAGGCCCTGGGTCTCCTCAGCCTGGGAACCGGATCACGTGCCCCAGCAGCAATGCAGCCCCGGCGCCTGGGACTCCTTCTGGGTCTCCTGCTGGGGCCTGGCTGTGTCTCAGGGATTGCATGCCCCAGCGCCTGGGTCTCCTTCTGGGTCTCCTCAGCCTGGGCACCGGATCTGGTGCCCCAGAGGCAATGCAGCCCTGGCGCCTGGGTCGCCTTCTGGGTCTCCTGCTGGGGCCTGGCTGTGTTGCCCCTGGGGTCCAGATGGTGTCCCCAGGCAGCTATGCAGCCCAGCCTCTGGCCCCGCCTCTGGTTGTTCTCCCATCACTGGTGATCAGTGATCTGAGAAGCCAGGCAGGGCAGGGAGGAGACAGACATCCACCTCTTCCCTGCCCCACCCAGCTTCTCCGATTAATGGCCCAGGGCTGGCAAAGGCAGCCAGGTTCTCCTATCACAGAAGCCAGCAAAGGCGGCCTGGCTTCTCCGAGCAAAGGCAGCTGGGTTCTCTGGCTCTTGGCTGCCACCTGGGTTTCTGATTGCAGTCAGCAGCAGGCGGCTTCTTCCCTCCTTCCCTTTTAGCCTCCCAGCATTGCACCTATGTATGCAAATTAACCACCATCTTTGTTGGCGGTTAACCACCATCTTGGCTGGCAGTTAATTTGCATATCGCCTGGATTAGCCAATGGGAAGGGTAGCAAAGTTATGGTTAATTACCATGTTTCTCTTTTATTAGTGTAGATAGGTACTTTTGGAGGACCCTTAGTCTGAATTCTTTTTCTAACATATTGCATGCCTCCTTTTCACTTAGCTCTTTTTCTGGCAATTCGTCCTTTTCATTCCTTTGGGGTTTTTTTGTCTCTCCATTTTTGCTCTTACTGAAGGATCTCCCCTTTAAGGAGGTGGGGCCTCTGAAGTAGAGCCAGCCACCGCAGGACTGTTTGCAATGAAAGCAGAGGCTGCCCAGCTAAACAAGACTGGCCTGCCTGCCCCCAAAGGTCCTGCAAGATCTAACTGTCCTTCACTCACATACACACACACACACACACCCCACAAGTCCACACAGTCCCCTCTTGCTCCCTCCCTGACTCACTGACACATGCTCTCTCCCTCACTGCCGTCATCTTCCTACCTTTGTAGTTGGGTCTGGAGTGTTATTGACTCATTTGTGGATGGAGTCTCCTCTCCCTGTGTCTGGTTTTGTGGTTCACTCTTTACTACATTGACCAAACAGGACAAAATGCAACTCGACAAGACGCAACACAAAAAGAACAAAACACAAATGTACTCATGACACCAATAACTCCAATGTAAGTGACCACCAGAGAAAAGAGAATTAGGGGAGAGAAAAGAGAGCACAGATGATGTCAAGAAGAGAAACATGGTAAGAGAGAAAGGAAAAAGAAGATAAAAATGAAAGAGGAAACTAAAATATATATGTGGGGAGAAAACACCACAGAACAAACAGATAAACCAAAAAATGCAAACACTAAACACCCAGAAAAGAGGGTGAGAGCACAATCTGTAGTGGCTGAGCTTATATACAGAAAGTAAGGTTAAGGAATTGGATGAATATGGGGAGGACCTCAGTTCAATAGAGAGGAAGTAGACAGAGGATGAGGGGATAAGAAGAAAGAGAAAGAGAAACAAGAAAAAAATTTTAAAGAATTAATTTTTTAAAAAATAGGATAAAGTAAAAATATATATATAAAAAATAGAATAATGAAAAATTAATCCAGACAAAGTAAAATAAACAAACAAAAAAATTAAGAAAAAGAATAAAAAAGAGAGATACCAAAATAAGCCTATCTAATAAAAGAGAAACATGGTAATTAGCCATACCACCGCTACCCTTCCCATTGGCTAATCAGGGCGATATGCAAATTAACTGCCAGCCAAGATGGCAGCTGGCAGCCAGGCAGCTTGAAGCTAACATGAGGCTTGCTTGCTTCAGTGACGGAGGAAACCAACGCTCCCTGCCTGCCTTGCCGGCCTCTGAGCTTGCAGTTCGACACATTGTTACAAATATAGAATCTAAACAAACTCCAGAAACCTGCTTTCAGCCACCCCAGATCTCAGAGCAGGAGTTGAAACAGTGTTTCGATTATAGAACCCAAACAAACCAGATACCTGCTTTCAGCAGCCAAGGCCTCAGAGCTGGAGCCAAGCCTCAGAACTAAAGCTGGCCCAGAATAAAAAAAAGAAAAAAGAAAAAAAAAAGAGCAGTTGGGAGTTTCAGTCACCCGCCAGCCTGAAAACAGCCCTCAGCCCCTCAACCAGACTGGCCAGGTACCCCAGTGGTGACCCCCACCCTGAAGGGTGTGTGACCAGTTGCAAACAGTCATCATCCCCTCGCCCAGGCAGGCCAGACACCCCAGTGGGGAGCCCCACCCTGATCCAGGACACCCTTCAGGGCAAACCAGCTGGCCCCCACCCATGCACCAGGCCTCTATCCTATATAGTAAAAGGGTAATATGCCACCCAGCACCGGAATCAGCGGGGCGAGAGGCCTCCTGGCACTGGGATCAGCATGACAGGGGGCAGCACCCAAACCCTCTGATCACCCTGTGGCTCTGTGTGTGACAGGGGGCGGGGCCACAACCTCCCTATCCACCCTGCTCTGTTCATGACAGGGGAAGGTGCCCCAACCCCCTGATCAGCCCTGCTCTGTGCCTGATAGGGGGGAGCTCCCCAACCCCCTGATCGCCCTGTGGCTCAGTGTGTGACAGGGTGTGTTTCCCCAAGCCACTGATCGGCCCTGCTCTGTGTGTGACAGGGTGCGGCACCCCAACCCCTCCCCCCCACCTGCCCCGCTCTATGTGTGACGGGGTAGAGCCATAACCTCCCTATCGGCCCCGCCCTGAGTATGAGATTGGCGGCGCCCCCAACCCCCTGATCGGCCCTGCTCTGTGGGTGATAGTGGGTGGTGCCCCAAGTGCCTTATCCACTCTGCTCTGTGTGTGACAGGGGGCAGTGCCCCAAAACCCCTATCAGCCCTACTCTTTGACTGACAGGAGGAGCTCAACCCCCTGATTGGCCCTGCTCTGTGCGTGACAGGGGGTTGTGCCACAACCTCCCCATAGACCCTGCCTTTAGTGTGACAGGGGCGGTGCCCCAACCCCCCAATCGGCCCTACCCTGAGCGCGACTGAGGGTGGCATCACAACCTCCCAATCAGCCCTGCTCTGAGCCTGACCAGGGGCTGCACCTAGGGATTGGGCCTGCCCTCTGCCACCCGGGAGCAGGCCTAAGCCAGCAGGTCATTATCTATGGAGGGGTCCCAGACTGCGAGAGGGTACAGGCCGGGCTGATGGACCTCCCCTCCTTCCCCGAGTGCACAAAATTTTGTGTATCGGGCCTCTAGTAATAAAATAAAAATATAAATGAAAAAGTGAAGTGTCCACCAAGTTTAATGCCCTAAGGTGGGGGAGGGGTTGTTTAAGAATACATTCTTCTGTACTGTCTGCCACTTCTCAGTTTCCTGTTAGATTGTTGAAGTTCCAAGTGGTACATCACTCCTCTGTTTGTGTCTATCTCCACAGCCTTTACTGCTAGCAGGCAGGATCAATTTTCCCACTTAGCCTATTGCCCCACTTTCAATCTTAACCTCTTAAGTGCCTGTTTCTGACAGGGCTATAGTTGTGGAGGTTGCTGGGGCTGAAGAGCCTCTCTTCAGCCCAGTCCCTGAGGGCTATCAGGGACTATTCAGATATCTTTTTGTATCCTTTGTACCAATCAGGGTGTAGTCTGGGTATGGCTGTATTGGCTGCATGGAGACTGCAGGGAGGGGCTATCTCTTCAGGGGAAAATGGTTGCCTAGCTGCAGCTTGTCAGGTATGTCTCAGTGCCAGACCCCCGACCACCTCTCCCCGAGATGCTCCTCTCCCCAGCCTCTCCCTGGACTCCACAAGTCTGCACCTCTACCTGCACCTCAGCCATGGGTAAGTGTTTGTATTTGAAAGGTCCTATGAACTGGGTTTAGTGAATAAAAGCAAAGACCAGAGGGGAAAGAGCTGTGCCACTGGGAGTTTCTCTCCCCCCCTCCCCCAACTCCCTACACAGCACAGTTTTGGCAATTGTTCAGGCTTCCCACTCTGGGCTCAGCCTTTCATGGCTCTGGGTTTAGATCTAGAATCCCCACTGCCAGCAGCCCTGTGGACTTCCTTTCCATAGTCAGATGTTATGCCTGTCCCTTGGTGCTTGCAGCTTCCTTCTGAAACTCTGGGCTTGGAGGTCTCGTAATTCTCTCCAGCCCAGATCTCTGATTTTATCATTCTCCAGGCGTCCTCTGCCCTTCCTGGATTCGAATTGTCTTACCAGCTGTGTCTACTTCACCAATTCAGGGTGGATGTTATTCAATTTAGTTGCTCCTTCTATTTGTTCTGGGACAAGGCTCGGGACACATCTGCCTATTCTCCTGCCATCATTCTCTCTCTCTCTCTCTCTCTCTCTCTCTCTCTCTCTCTCTCTCTCTCTCCCTCTCTCTCGCCTTTTAAGATGGTTGTGAGGACAGAGTGCTGCATGACCTACTCTTATATCTCCAACCCTGGATTAATCAAATTTTAATTACAGGTGATATCTGACTTGCTTGCTTGGCCTTAGGACCATTTCCAGAGCCTTCAGATTGATGTTTTTAAAATAATCTTCAATTTTTACTGTGGAATTTCTCATACTTTTCTGACTCACTGACTTGTTATAAATTGATCACCAATGCATTATTTCTTACAACTGTATGTGAATCCATAAGTATCTCAAAATAGGTTTATTTTAAATATCACAGAATAACAACTGTAAACTTAAGAAATGTCCAAACCTATAGAGAACTTTTATGAGTTTATTTAAGCCAAACTGATGACAGTTGTTAGAAAACACAATCTCCCTATCCTTATAAAAACAGTGGGCTTAAGCAGGAAGGGTGGTGGTGGTCTCTGAGACATCTTCCCAGGTTGCCTGACACCTGAATAAATACTCTTTCTTTTTGCACCACCACCTGCCTCATGAGTTTGACTTTCATTGCAGCAGACAGCTGAACTTGCATTTTTTGGTTACAATATGATAAAGCTTATTGGTGACAGGTTAAAGGAGAAGATTAAGATATATATATATATATATATATATATATATATATATATATATATATATATATATTGAATTGCAATATTTAATATTTTCATTATTTTTTAAAGTGAATGTGCAACTAAAGAAATGGAGTAAATCTGAGACAGTATAGGGCTAACACTGGACTTCATCTTGACTGAAGCAGCTTCATCTTAGAGGCCTAACTATGACTCCTTGCTTTCAATAAAATTCTGTAGTTGAAATTAACCTAACTGCATCCTTAAAGGAAGCAATGCATAACGATAACATTCTTTCTTACATTATGTTTTGCAAAATAGTTGTTTTATAACCAGACTAGCTTTGTGCTGGGGGCTGGCTCTGCCCCAGCTCCAGCCAGGACCTCCAGGCTCTTGACTCACACAGTAAAGAATTCAAGAACAAATCCAAGTGATGGTCCGAGTAAGAGCAAAAGTAAATTGTATTCAGGTAGAGGCAAAGACACTAGGACTGCTACTGTGAAAGAAGAGAAAGTACATGTCCTAGTGAATGCAGGCGACTGATGAGTGAGTTGGCTGCCGGGTCAGTAAATTCTTGGGATTTTATGTTTTTTTCAAGTGTGTGTTGTTTCTGAACTTTGTGGTGCCAAATTCTGACTCCACCTTCTGTTTGGGGGGGGGGCAAGTAGTGTCATGGCAATCATCCCCCTTTGGTCCTACTTCTACTTGTGGTGTTACTTTTCATTATAATGATGGTATAATCACCTTTATGGTCATTCTCTGGTTAACTTTTTCCTTTATCTCTGATTGATCTAGTTTTAGGCAGTCCTTGTTTTTTACTTCTGTGACCACGACAGGTGTTTCTTGCCATAAACTGTTTCCTTTAGATCATGTGTGGAGGTGGGGCCTCTGGTGAGAGGACCTAGCAGCTTATTAGCCTGTGATGTCCATTACTATTTCCTCATTCCACTTGTCAGGACTTTTCTCTAGCTTCTGTATATCCTGCTTTAATTTTGTTAATTAAGTGGTAACTAGAATATTTGTGCAAGCTTTATTTTATAGGCCCTTGAATGATCCAATGACCATGGAAAACATCTGTGACTATCCCTGGATGACAATTATAGGACAACTGACCTCATTCTCATTCCCACTCCAAGGCCCCTATATTAGCTATCGGCTAGAACCCCTTGGGAGCTCAACTTTTCTCTTTTCTGGTTAACTCCTTTGAGCACAAGCTCTTCTTGTGCTCATTTCCATGACATTGAGACTTAAGAACTTCATATTCAAAGTTCAGTAAAAAGTCAGGTCAATGTTAATGGTGTTACATTCTCAGGTTTTCTTCACTACCAGTACTCTACTCTTCCTAATTCCTTACCTCTATAATCATTTCAATATTATTTAAAATATCATAAATATGACATTTTGCTACAGTTACTCAGAAACATTCAGTGGTGATGCTGCTGAGAAGGTTATCAAGGTCCGTTTTATAAACGTACTATATGAAATGAAAATGATAGAGGTGCTATTTTTTAGATTTTTATTCAATGTCTTTTGTGCCTGTGACCATCTGTTTTTCAAAGATTTTTATTTTATGTTTTTAAAATTTTTTCCTCTGATCATAAAGACAAGGGCTAAGCAGATGTGGAAAATTGCAGAGGCATGTTAGGCACTGAATGTGACCTGATAAGTCACTGAAGCAGGGAGGAAGAGCCTAGATATGATAAACACAGGAGACTTTGGGACTTGCTAACTATTGCCTAATCAGAATGTGAAGCCTCTGCAATGCCTCCTATCTTTTTGCCTTTTTAAAATGTTGGGCAAAGCCTATTTTGCTTTTTAAAATGAAACATTAGCATTCCTAGGACATTACACCATATGCCACATGTGGATGGCATGGGGAGAGAGAGCAAACAAACAAGAGACAAGACTAAATACTTTCTAACCCATAAAAGAAAGCTGATTTGAAAATGCAGACCACTAACACTGAATAACTTCATCTCTATAAATAGCACATTAACTGAGAAGGCAAATCAGCCAGGCAATGACTAAGAAATGCTTTTGAGTGCTTGCTTTAACTCTTTTTATGGAAATATGTTCTTTGGCTGCAGGAACTGGTGAATTAAATGAAGTACAGACTGTATGGAAATTCAACACATATTAAAAATATTTCTTGGTTGCCTTATTTGTTTAGTACAAAAAATAAAGTTGGAAAAATCAGGTCAAACGTATTTTGGACCTAAGACTCAAAAGAACTCCATTGGATATTCACATAAAACAAACTAGATAATCCCCAAATCTAATTTTGTTCTCCACAGACAAAGCATAAATCATTAGAAATAGTTTCAACCAGAACAGTAGTACTTCTCTTATCTAGAAGGATTTTGCTAAAAATATTGCCTACTCTAAATTTAGAAAGTAAGAAAAAAAATGAATATGTTAATTTATGTACGAGAAAGCTCTCAGGTTTTATTTATAGTCTCCAGGACTATAGATTTATTATAAAAATTTTAAAATAGTCTTCCCTATTATAGCTGCTTAGGAGTAATTAAACTTAGTAAAGGAGTACTAGAGTTTTGTTGGGATGAAGATACTGAAAGCAGAAGAGTGCTAGCCAACAGTCCAGTTTCTGGTCTCATATAATATTTAAATCTCCATTCTAAATATTTGTTAAATCTGTGTCTTTCCAAGCTCACAAGACACAGATTAACTCTTAATTCATTGCTAAATCCAGAGTTCCAAAAGAACAGTTTAAAACATTTTAGCTATAACAAATGAATGAATAATATTCTAAGATTTTTTTTCAATGGAGCAAATGTTTGTTGCGGTGGTAAAGCCAGCAGCATCAAAGAAACGTGTGTTTGATTCCAAATGGGTGAGAGTGCCAACTTTCTAGCTTGGGGGCGAGTTTATAAAACTTGTATTGTAGTCATTAGAGCTAGTAGCAAATATTCTATCTCTTCTCCAGCCAGGAACATGAGAGGCTTGCACTTTCTCACTTTCTTTTAAGTTGTGACCATTTTCACCAATGAAATATAAACAGACCATGCATATTTCTGAGAGCCTGGGCACAATTCTTCATGTTTCCTGCCATGATCATTCTGGAATCATGGATCAAGTAAGAGCCACCATCCGCCAAGGTCCCTGAGAGCCTCCTAACCTCTGTGAATGTAAATACTTAGAAAACTGATTTTCTGCTTTTGATTCTATACTTGAAAACACTATCATTTTCTCTATTTTTTTTCAAAATTATGAATTAATGCAATATCAGTTAAAACAGTACAGAAAAGCCAATGAGTGACACGCCGACATGTCAGTCTACAAAATTGCTCTGGATAACAGCCAGAGTACTTAATGGCAATTTGGATGGTTTGTCAGATTGTTGAAAAGAAACACTGGAATCAAATGTTCTGCAATTAAATCCATATTATGCCCAGTGTCACAACTTGTCTTAAATTTTTGCTATATTGTCACAAACCTTAAATTTCAGTGTATAAGAAGTTTCTAGAAAATACTTTTTAGCTAATAAACATAAGAAATACTTTGTATATGAAACATTATGAGAATAAAATTGCATGAAATATAACAACATAGGATATTCTTATAAAATAAGAAAAACTATAAAATTTAATGCTCTTATTATTTGTTCTTAGGGCATTTTGCAAAATTGAGATACAGATGTTAGTATAAATATATACTAATAAAACATTTCAAAATGTATATAATAATAAAAGAATAATTTAAGAACTTGTTCTTCAGCATGAATAATTCAATTATTAAATCTTGGTTTAATTGTATGCTTTAGGTAGCATTGAGAGAACTTTTAGGTTAGTTTATTTTTTGTTTGTTTGTTTGTTTGTTTGTTTGTTTACATCATTTGCAGCTGACTTGGAACAAATGGATCTGGTCACTTCTTTGCTATTTTTTTTCTCTTTTTCCTAAATTAAATTCCCAGGAATTCTAATATCCAATAATTATCCTATCTAATAAAAGAGTGGTATGCAAATTATCTGTCACTCCAACACAAAGATGGTGGTTCCCATAGTCACAAGATGGCAGCGCCCAGTCCTCTGAGCCCTGCTGGAGTCCTTCCGTCCCAGGGGTGGCTGCTGAGAGCAGGGCCTGCTTGGCCATTGCTGTGGTGACCCGGGAGTGGCCAAGTGGGCCCCAGAGATAGCAGAGAACCACAGGGAGTGGGCCTAGGCCTTCAGTAGAACATCCTGTGAGGGCTCCCAGATTGGAGAGGGTGCAGGTCAGGCTGAAGGAACCTCGCCCCCTGGTGCACAAATTTTGTGCAACGGGCCTCTAGTTAACTATAATAATAAAAACAATAATACACATCCTAATATACAATATAAAAAACAGTAATATCTCATTTATTTTGCACTTTAGTTTTATCAACTCATTTATATCCCATGACAACCTGATAAGGTAGCTAAAAATTTTTGTCAAAAATGGATTCTGGATTTTGTTTATAATTCTTTTTTGTTTATAATGATTAGACACTGAGTCACAAAGACCCTTCTGAATGATTTATCTAGACTTGTTCTGTATTTTAGACTTTCTCCTGCACTTGCTATGTCAGCTCCAGATCATCTGTCCCCACTCAATAGAACAAAAAAATGAAGTATGTAGGATTTGGACGCAGCACAGTTGCACTGTAATTCATGCTCTAACAGGTACTAGCTATCCTCATTCTAAAATGAGAAAAAAAATCAATACAATTGGGCCTTTGTGAGAATTAAATAATCTATAATAATAAAAGTGTAATATGCTAATTAGACTGGACAGCCAAACAACCTTCCAGATGTCATTCTGGATGTCCTTCCAGGTGAAGCCACCACAGCAGCAGGGCCAACGCAGAGGCTGTTAGGTGTGATCAGACAGGCAGGCAACCAGTTAGGAGCCAGCAGTCCCAGATTGCGAGAGGGATGTCCAAAGGGTCCTGGATTGTGAGAGGGTGCAGGCTGGGCTGAGGGCTCTCTCCCCCCCATGCATGTATTTCATGCACCGAGACTCTAGTCTATACTAATAAAAGACTAGTAGTCCTTGTGCCCTCCTGTGATGCCCTCACGTCATCACAAGATGGCCACCACAAGATGGCCGGCGGGGGGGAGGGGGCAGTTGTGGGTGATCAGGCTGGCAGGGGAAGGCAGTTGGGGGTGAACAGGCTTGCAGGGGAGGACAGTTAGGGGTGACCAGGTAAGCAGGGTAGGGCAGTTGGGGGTGATTGGGCCGGCAGAGGAGCTGTTAGGCGGTGATCAGGCTGGCAGGCAGAAGCAGTTAGGGGCAATCAGGCAGGTTTAAACCGGAAGTAGGACATCCCCCAAGGGGTCCCAGATTGAAGAGGGTGCAAGCTGGGCTGAGGGACAACCCCCCATACACTGGACCTCTAGTATGATATATATTAAGCACTTACTCAGTGTCTGCCAAACAGAAAATTCTCAATAAATTGCATCAATTATTATAAATTCTTACTTCTCAGCTGCTAAAAATATTGAGGATATGATGAACTATGCTGATTGCTGCTATAGTAAACTACTACTATGTAATTACAACAAACTTTGTGCTATCCTCCATGTACTATTTAAGCTATTAGTTAAATCAGTATTTCAAATGTTATTCATACTGAAGCCCATGTTAGATATTTAACTCAAAAGTCCAAAGTCATTCAGCATGATTTTTTTTTTCATATGCAACATATAAATTGATTGAGTTTACAAAAAGATAGTAAGATGTAGAGGTCAAGAGCTCAGCTTTTGGAATCAGATTTCCCAGTTTAATCTAAGCTTTGCCACTCTCTATATTTGTTTTCTCATTTCTATAATGAAGACACTCATAATCCTTGATAGTTTTGTTTTAAGTCTTGAATGCATAAATATATAGAAAGTAATTTGAAAAGTACCTACCTTACACTTAGTGTTTTATAAGTTTTAGTAATATCAATCAATCAATCTCTATTCGATATCAGCTATGACCTAATATGCTGATGTTTAGGATTTTAAAAAGGTTATAATCTATACATAATATTTACTCTCAAATAATTTAAAGTCTTTTGGTTATAAGAAAAAAAGTTAGATATGCTAATAGACAACTAGAATACCAGGTCATAAATACAACTGAACAAGATGTACAAAAAGTTTCAAGGAGGCAATGTAGTGTTCTATGTATAATAGACAGTAATATTATTCCCATTTTTCTGGAAAGAGAAATAAAATCTTAGAAGGATGAAGTAGTCATGCATTTACTGAGTATTAGAGAAGACACTTGAATCTAAACTTCTCACTTTGAACCCCAATGTTTCCATTATATCATACTCTCTAATTTCTCCCCTTTATTTCTCCTTTTTCACTTATAATTTTTTATTTGATTAGTCAGAAAAGAAATTCAAAGAGAATCTTCTCATCTTACCACCAAAGTAACCAACCTGTTTATATTTGAAATCATTCATTCTATTAACAGTTCATACTGCTATGTAAGGTCAGCTTCTTAGACATTTGATGCTGTTTTCTCTAAATCATTTAAGTTCTTTAATCCTAATATTCTACCCTTACTTCCCTGAACTATTGTTTTCTCTTTTTTGAGTTGTTCTCATTGTCATATTAACATGCTATAAATTATATCCCATCCAGTTTCTGCTCTATTTTATGTCACAATTAAAAAAAACAATCACTGCCCCCAATTCCTCATCTTCCATTGCCTCTCGAGTCCATGATAGACTATTTTCCCATTGCTCCAATGAAAATGCTGTTGATGTCATTTATGAACTCTATAGAGCCAAATCCATTGGTTACTTTCTAGTATTTATCTCAACAGAGTAGAATAAATTGATAAATGAATGAAGAGTCAGAAGCCCTGGAAGCTACTAAGACACCAGGGTTCACGAAACTATAAGCAAAAAGAACACAATCTTGATGAGGTATTAGTATGACTCAAAAGGGGAATCTAGAAATGGGTACTCCTAAGGCTCAGAATTTGAAGTTAAATGTAGGGTCTTAATAAAGTAGAAATTGGTTAAGTGTGGTGTAGATGTAAAAGTCAGATATGGGTGAGTTGAGGAGCCAGGGGTAGGAGAAAGACAGTGGTCATATCTTTGGATCACAGGAGTCCTTTCAGAGTTTATCTCTGGTCTGGTATTGGAAAACATGTATCTCAAAGAGCTGCTGTTAAAACTTCTGAGCTTAGATAGTTTTCTTTGCATTTACGCTTTAGTACAGGTTATTTCTTTTGAAAATCACAGTACAGTTTGTTTTGCAAGTTGGGGCTTCTATTGAATTTCTCAAAAGAATGTTTAGCTCAGTTGATAAAAACTAATGAAATTAAAACAGTAATAATAAAAAAAAACTCCCAGCAAACAAAATCCCTGAACCAGATGACTTCACAGACAGTTATTACCAAACATTCAAAGAAGAACACCTACAATCCTCAAACCATTACAAAAAATTCAAGAGATTCAAGAGGAAGGAATACTTCCAAGCTTTTCTTTATAAGGCCAGCATTATCCTGATTCCAAAACCAGATATCGAGTAATATATTAAACAGATTATACACCATGACCAAGTGGAATTTATTCTTGGGGTGTAAGGCTGATACAATATTTGAAAATCAATAAATGTGATATATAAATATCATGTGAAAGATAAAAAATCACATGATCACATCAGTTATGCAGAAAAATCATTGGACAAAATCCAGCATCCGTTTTTGATAAAAATGTTCAGCAAAGCGGGAATAGAGGGATCATACCTTAAGATAATGAAGGCCATATATAACATACCTACAGCGAACATCACACTCAATGGGCAAAAACTAAAAGGGTTTCCTTAAGAACAGGTGTCAGTCAGGAACACAGATTCTTGATCTTGTCTGACTATGCCAATTGTCAAAGCAAGGTCTAATTCTTGAAGTACTTACTGTTAAATCCTGCTCAAAGTGCTAATTGTGAGAGCAAGTTCCTCCTTGAACCTTGCTCGCTGTACCATTGTTGGAAGCACAGGCCCTTCATCCTGCCCTACTACACCAACTGTCAGGTCTGAGCCCCTCTTCCAGGGTCTGGACCTTCTTGGATGCTGGGTGGTAGATGGAGAAGCCATGAAAAGTTGTAGGTATATCAAAGAGTCTTTATTACAGAAGCCAGTGGCCCTGTAGCCATTGCTAACAAGGTGCCATTAGACAAATCAGTTCTCCAAAGTAAAGTCCCACACAGTAGGTAGCTGCATACTGGCTAATTAACAATACATTTTCCCCACACAGTAGCAGCAGCCTCTGTCTCTACAGCTACTATCTGAGCAGTCATGTGCTACCTCTAGACCAACAGCTTTACATAGTAATTGTAGCCCTCTCTCTGTAGCCATAGTAACATATTTTAATACTACTTGGACAAAAAAAGGCTTTCCATAAAATAGTGATATTAATCATTTGCGTTTTGGAAGGACACCATTGCACAGTCTAAATTGCTGCATTTTTGCACCTGAGTATAGCATCTCAACCTTGAACACTTTGATTAGGAGTCCCACCCTCAGAACGGCCTTGAACGTCAGGCATATTCTGAGCAAGGCCTCTACACTCAACTGGCTTTTGTGTACTCTGGCATGGTTCCCACAACAGGAACAAGACAGAGATATCTACTTTCACCACTTTTATTCAACATAATACTGGAAGTCATAGACACAGTAATCATACAAGAAAAATAAAAAATAGAAGGCATCCAAATTGGAAACGAGGAAGTAAAACTGTTATCATTCACAGATTCCACCAAAAATCTACTAGGTATAATAAATGAATTTGGCAAAGTAGCAGGATACACAAATCAACATCCAGCTATTGATAGCATTTTGAAACACCAACAATGAGCTCTCAAAAAAAGAAACTGAAAAAAACAATACAATTTACCATTGCAACAACAACAACTAAATATCTACCAGCAGAGGATGATGGTAGAAAGACAAAAAATCTGAAAGGCTAATCCTATATAATAAAAGCCTAATATGCTAAATGTCCAGTCATCCGGTCGGCCATTCAACCAATCAAAGCGTAATATGCTAATGATGTGCTAAGGCCACTCAACTGCTCACTATGACTGCACTGACCACAATGGGGCAGACACCCTGACCATTAAGTTAGCTTGCTGTTGGGGTCTGGACAATCGGGACTGAGCAAGACAGGCTAATCACACCCTGGAACCCTCCTGCAGTCCCTCCTTGGCCCCAATTGTGCATCTGTGGGGTCCCTCAGCCTGGCCTGCACTTTCTCACAATCTGGGACCTCTTGGAGGATGTCAGAGAGCCAGTTTCATCCTGACAGCGGAACGTTACTATGATGTTCACTGACTATCAGGGGACAGACCCTCAATGCAGGAGTTGCCCCCTGGTGGTTAGTGCGCTCCCACAAGGGGAGTGCTGCTCAGCCAGAAGCCGGGCTCATGGCTGGTGATCATAAGCAGCAGTGGCGGGAGCCTCTCCCATCTCCGCTGTTGCAGTGCTAAGGATGTCCAACTGCCCACTTAGGCCCGCTCCCCCCAGGGGCCTAAGCTGGCAGTTGGACATCCTTAGCACTGAAACAGAGGTGGGAGAGGCCTAAGCTATTAGCTGGGCATCCACTGAGGGCTTCAAAACTGCAAGAGGGTGCAAGCCGGGCTGAGGGACCCCCTCTCCCGAGTGCACGAAATTCATGCACCGGGCCTCTAGTAAAAACATATTTGCCTTTCTAACATTCATTACATATTTTATGACATGATTTATATGGCTACATATAATGTAACTTAATATCTTCTTGATGATTCACAGTTATCATTTTAATTGTTATAATACACTAAAGACCTCAGAATCTTGCTGAAAGTTTTACATGACCACAAATATCTATCTTCCAAAGGAGTCACTGTACTGTGAGAGTGTAACAATAAACAAAAGTCATAGAAAAATGGGATGTATTTTAGAAATATTTTAATTGTCTATATGTATAAAAGACTAAGCAACCATCCTACCGTTGGACAGTTCGCTATGGCGCGCAATGACCACTGAGGGGCAGACACTCCGACTGGTAGCTATGACGTGCACTGACCACCAGAGGGCAAATGCTCAATGCAGATGCTGCCAAGCTGCGGTGACTTGGAAGCAGTGGTTCTTGGGTGATGCACCTCAGATCCATGTGCATGAATCCTTGCACTGGGGCACTAGTAATAAATATAATTTTAAATCAGGACTTAAAGAACACTTTACATTGGTTATCTGGAAACTTTTCTGGGGATTAAATCTTCATCTGCCCCTGGAGCCAGAAAACTGACTCTCTGTCTAATCACTTAAATGCACAATGCAGAAAATCAAGAATGTTATATTGGGCTATCATCTTGTATTGTGATCTATCTTGGTTGATCCAATAGGGATGTTATCATCTTCCAGTAATTGAATATTATTACACAGGTTCTATACATAAATAGCTATTATTTTAATGCAATTCTAATTGTAGCATTTGTCATCATAAGCTATGTAGGCTAGAATATTCTCAACAAAGATGCTAGTCAGATGATTATAGTAACCACTGTGTTTTAAGATTTTTAATAGCTATTCTTCAGGTTAACATGTGGCTGTCATGATCTTTTTTTTTTTGCCAGTATATTTTCTGAAGGACAATAAATAACATGAAAAGAAGAGCTATACATCTTCTTTTGCTACAGCTGTGCTTTGTAAAGCTTACATATTTATGCTGCTGCTTCACATTATCCTTCCCCTCTGTACCTGGTGGAAATACTGCTACTCTGAGTTAAATAGGATGTCTTACTTTTCTTTCAACATTTCATAAGCATGCCTTGCCATGCTATTCTGTAACTTATTGCTAGTACGAATTTTGCAAGCTCAACATTAAATTCATACTTTTCTGTGATAACCCTTTCTTTGTCTATAAACCATATTTTGACTGCATATTATTTTGATTCCTCACATATTTGTGATTTATCAAGTGGTCATTACCTGTAATTATACAACAATATATTTTTATCATCTACATGGAAGAATACTCTCAAGAACTGGCCTGATCTCCTTTAGTAGCATCCCTTAAGAAATATAAATATGGACAAAATAGCACTGATTCAAAATTATAAACATTCTTGTGCATTGTATTTGATAGGAGAAAAATTAACTGACAATTCATCTTTTAGAAACAAATTAAGCACTATAAGAGAAACATTAATGAAATGAAATAAATAATTTATTTTTGTGGTATATATTAAAGCAGTGCTTTATTTAAGAAAAAATATTACATGTCAGGAAAAAATATTACATCTGTGAAAATATAAGTCTATAGTTATGTTTATATGCAATTACAAAATACACTGTTTTTAAATAGGCATTTTTTTTCTGAGCAAAGTTAACGGTCATTCTCTGTATGATCAATTAGGCAGATCTGTAGTGTGAGCAACTCTGCATTTATAGTGACAAATAAATGACACACTTTTTGGCCTGGTCATTAGATAAAGTCATGAATTAAGCTAAAGTCTTACTTGGAGATCTGAATAGTGTCTTCAGCTAGATTGTATCTAAATATTTCAATGTATATCATAAATATTAAATACATTTTCTTTGAAATCACATAAGCTATATATTAAGAAGGTTCTACATATAGTTGAAACATAAACCCTGAGAAGTATGCCAAAAACCTAAAAGAAATTAAGGGGTGAAAATGAAATTACAGAGCAGATCTAATAGGTAGTACTATATTGTTTCATGCCTAGTTTTATCTGAATAGAAATTCATGTCAGTTTCAACTGGGAGAAAAAGTAAAGGCATCATAGCTTGTGCTTGACCTTCAACATTGGAGCCAGTAAATACAACTGTCTTCTAACTTCCCGCAGTTTGTCTGACCTTAAATATCTTAACCATCCCACTATAAAGTTATAAAAACAATCATAAAGACAAAGAACACATCATAAAAGGCATCCTGAGTCCCTCCACTACTCTCCATTCCCACTGCTTTCCTAGCATCAAAGGTTTTTATTTAATAGTATGTCTAAACAGCTATCTGTGGTGCAAATAAATACTTGCAAGGTTGACTCTGAGGTACTGTAAGATCCTGAAGGGTTTGGAACATAACAACATGTAGGAATTTTTTAAAAATAACTGTATGCACCTCTCCATTTAAATACAATTCCACACAGGCCCCATCAGCAAGGCTCAGTGATTGAGCTTCAACCTATGGACCAGGAAGTCATGGTTCCATTCCAGGTCTGGGTGCATACCTGGGTTGCTGGCTCCATCCCCAGTGTGGGGAGTGCAGGAGCCAGCCAATCAATGATTCTCTTTCATCATTGATGTTTCTATCCCTCTCTCTTCCTTTCCTCTCTGAAATCAATAAAAACATATTTAAAAAAATACAATTTCACACATAACTCAATTGTATAAAACAGACAAAAGTAGATATTCCATGGTAGAATCACGATGCCGCCTTTTGAACACCTTGGAGGAACTGCTGGGCTCCCTAAAACTATGTGAAAATAGTGCAAATGCGGTGATATGGTACAGAGATTAGGAGAATAATCTCTGGAATTAGGTTATCTGGTTTTGAACCCAAGCTCCACCATTTTCTAACTGTGTGGGGCCATTTAACATTTGAATTCTCTGTCTTGGTTTCCTCAACTATAATATAGAGATATGAGAATTAAATAAGTGAATATTTGTAAAGCATTTAGAGTAGTCATGTACAAGTGTGTGTTTTTTAAGTCTTCCTTAATTTATTCATTCTAATATTTTTTTTTAAATGAGCAGTATAAGCAATGTGGTTTTATAGGGAAAAGTTTCATTGCCTAGGATATTGTACTTTCTAACCAGAGTATTACTCCTTAATCTACTATTCCTTAGTTGGTGCTATCCTGGAGAGATCAATGACCACAGCCACGTCAGCTATCTGTAGTGCAAATAAATGCTTGCACTCATGTTTCATGTATTCCTATTTGATCTTTCTCCAGGTGGGACATGCCACATTACATTTATTTCTGATGGTTAATGAAATTTTCAAAATAATGGTAAAAATAATTATTTATGATTCAGGATCCGTTTTCTTGATCTGCTCTTCCTTGACTTTCTCTACAAATTAATTTAATTAACATCTAGACTAATATAGCTTCATAATCTCTTTAAAAAATCCCAAGACATTTTTAATGGCTCCAAAATTATTGTAGAATTTTCATTTAGTATGCAGTAGACTATGGCCAAGCAATAGTCCTTTACCAATGAAGCTGTCTGTTTTCCTACTTCTTTAAATAAAATCTGAAGAAAGCCATCATAAATCAGAAATGATTAAAATTTAGGAAGTGATCATAATATTACTTTTCATTAGTTGTGTTTTGTTGTTGTTGTTATTGTTTGTGGTAACTTGTAAGTTATTTAGTTAGACCTAAAATTAAAACAACCAGATTCAGCAGGAGAGATGAAGGATGACAATGCCAATCACAGAGAAATAGTTGCTTGCCAGTATTAATTATTTGCTGCATGCTGTAAGTCTCACTTATTCCTAGCTGACAACTTTGGCTATTTGGGGTTGGTATTTCTTATTTACATGTAGATTTTTAATTTTGAAAAAAAAAATACAGCCAATGGTGAGGTATAAAGCTTCTGACAAAAGAGAGAGAAATGAGGCATTTAATAGCATTTATTTCTGGGGGAAATTACAAGAATTTGCATTCAATTGGAGAAAATGACTATAAAATAGGGAAAACACACTGTGCTACAGAAAGCAAATAGCACATTCAGTTCTTGTACATTCATTACCCACTGAGCTCAAATGGAACACAGTTCTTTCTACAGAGCCACCTCCATGATTAGGACTTTAAAGAATGGTGGCACAGTAAAATAAGAAGCTGATTGGGAAAATTGCTAGTTAGAAGAACGCACTTTTTTAGACTTATTGCAGATATGGGCTTACATAATGCCATCATTACCTGTGACTACAGCCACATGTGTTTAGTTAGAAAAGGTCATTTAATTTGAATCTTCTAAAAAAACTGGTTGAAAGAATAAGATACATGAATTGCTGAAATAATGTCACTAGTTTTTAAAAACTGCATGCTTTCAGTTACTTTAATATGTGCATTCTGGGCTCAAAAGAAACATTTCCCATTTCATCCCATTTAAAAGAATATTTCATGGTGGAAATGAGCAAACAGGAAAAAAAACAAATACAGAAAAAATATTACTTTTAAATTGTCATTCTATAAAATACTTTTTTGATTACTTAGTGATATATACATTGTATAATACATGGAAAAAAGTATAATCATTATGAAATAAAAACAACTATTAATGTACTAGTGATATTTAAAGCAGATACTCCCCTCCCTCCCCAATTTGTATGTGTGCATGCTCTGTGTATGTATTGTGGGGATATGAGAGCTAATATTTCTACATTTTTAAAATTTTACTTAAATTAAATCATAAAACATCCTCACATTATATATAGTATACATACACATATCTATTTCATTATCCTATCTAATAATAGACAAACATGGTAATTGACTGTACCTTTGCTACATCTCCCATTGACTAATCAGCACGATATGCAAATTAACCCACCAACAAAGATGGCGGCTAATTTGCATACTGCAGGCAGGGCGGGACAGCATGAGCCGCCAGCAGGAGCCACCATCCAGGCCCCCGTGTGCGACCCCAGAAGCCGCCTGCCTGCCGCCCGTGATCGGATCCAATCTCGGGCCGCTGGCCAGTCCCAGAAGCCCCAGAAGCCGCCGGCCTGCTGCCCATGATCAGATCCAATCCCAGGCCGCAGAAGCCCCAGAAGCCCCCTGATATGGTAGTAACTCTATCAGTAAGCACTCTGAAAGTCAGTGGCATAAATGCACCAATGAAAACACAGATTATGTGGGTGAATCAAAAACAAAACCCACTTTAAATATAAAGACACATATCAATTAAAAGTAAATGAATTAAACTGAAGCCTGTTTTGCTCAGTGGATAGAGCATTAGCCCTTGGAATGAAGGGTCCCAGGTTCGATTCCAGTCAAGGGCATGTACCTCAGTTGCTGGCCTGATCCCCAGTCCCTATCAGAGCATGTGCAGGAGGCAACCAATCAATGTCTTTATCCCTTTCCCTTCATTCTCTCTAAAATTCAATGGAAAAATATCCTTGGGTGAAGTAAATGGATTAAGTAATATTAAAGAGACTAAGAAAAATATATTCCAAATATTGTTAGTTGTATAATGGTTATGTTTAAACTATTAACACCTAAGAAATTGGGTAAAGGGTACATATAATATGCTGTAGTATTTTATAGTTTTTTTTTTTTACATGTATGAGATTATTTCAAATTAAAATATTAAAAATTTAAAACTTAATAAAATATTAATTGAAATGTATCTGCATTACATGAAAAATCTCCTAATTGCTCCTAGCATAATTTGTTAAATTGTGCTAAAATTTACAAGGGTTCAATTAAAAAATATCTTAATTCTAAATGATATAATAGAAAATATATAACAGTGCAGTTATAAGCACTTATCTGAAAATAAAAATTTAAAAAAGTGAATTTAAAGATGGGATTAGCCAAAGATATATGCACAACCCATGGATACAGACAGCAGTATGGTGATGGCCAGAGAGAAGTGGGGGGCAAGAGTTGGGGAGAGGGGTCAAAAGGGGAGAAATAGGGACATCCTATACCCTATCTAATAAAAGAGAAACATAGTAATTAGCCATACCTCCACTACCCTTCAGATTGGCTAATCAGGGCGATATGCAAATTAACTGCCAGCCAACATGGCGGCCGGCAGCCGGGTAGCTTGAAGCAAACATGAGGCTTGCTTGCTTCAGTGATGGAGAACTCACAACGTTCCCCGCCTGCTGCTGCCGGCCTCTGAGCTTGCAGTTTGAAACATTGTTACAAATATAGAAGCTAAACAAAACCCCAGAAACCTGCTTTCAGCCGGTGGGGATCTCAGAGCTGGAGTTGAAACAGTGTTTCGATTATAGAACCCAAACAAACCAGATACCTGCTTTCAGCAGCCAAGGCCTAAGAGCTGGAGCCAAGCCTGAGAGCTAAAGCTGGCCCAGAATTTAAAGAAAAGAAAAAAAGGAGCAGTTGAGAGCTTCAGTCACCCACCAACCTGAAAACAGCCCTCAGCCCCTCACCCAGACTGGCAAGGCACCCCAGTAGGGACCCCCACCCTGAAGGGGGTGTGACCAGCTGCACACAGCCATCATCCCCTCGCCTAAGCTGGCCAGGCACCCTATTGGGGACCCCTACCCTGATCCAGGACATCCTTCAGGGCAAACCAGCCGGCCCCAACCCATGCACCAGGCCTCTATCTTATATAGTAAAAGGGTAATATGCCTCCCAGCACCAGGATCAGTAGAGCCCAGAGGCCTCCCAGCACTGGGATCAGCATGCCAGGGGGCAGCGCCCAAACCCCCTGATCGCCCTGCGGCTCTGTGTATGACAGGGGGCGGAGCCACAACCTCCCTATCTGCCCTGCTCTGTTGGTGACAGGGAAAGGCTCCCCAAACCCCTGATCAGCCCTGCTCTGTGCCTGATAGGGTGGAGCTCCCCAACCCCCTGATCGTCCTGCGGCTCTGTGTGTGACAGGGTGCGGCGCCCCAACCCCCCCTCAATGGGCCTTATTCTGTGTGTGACGGGGTAGAGCCATAACCTCCCCATCGGCTCTGCCCTGAGTGTGACAGTGGCGGTGCCCCGACCCCCTGATCAGCCCTGCTTTGTGGTTGATAGAGGGTGGCACCCCAACCACCCCCCATGGGCCCTGCTCTCTGTGTGACAGGGAAGAGCCATAACCTCTCCATCGGCCCTGCCCTGAGTGTGACGGGATGCGGCGCCCTAACCAACTGATCCACCCTGATCTGTATGTGACAGGGGGCAGTGCCCCAACTCCCCTATTGGCCATGCTCTGTGCGTGATAGGGGGAGCTCTTGAACCTCCTGATCTACCCTGGTCTGTGCATGACAGGGTACGGAGCCCCAACCCTCCTGATGGGCCCTGCTCTGTGCGTGACAGGGGGCAGCGCCCCAACCCTCTGATTGGCCCTGCACTGTGCATGACATTGGGTGGTGCCGCAACCTCCCCATCGACCCTGCCTTGAGTGTGACACGGGGCGGTGCCCCAACCCCCCAATCTGCCCTACCCTGAGCATGACTGAGGGTGGCATCGCAACCTCTTGATCCACCCTACTCTGTGCATGACAGGGGGCGGCGCCCCAACTCCCCAATCGGCCCTGCTCTGAGCCCGACCAGGGGCTGCACCTAGGGATTGGGCCTGCTCTCTGCTACCCGAGAGCAGGCTTAAGCCAGCAGGTCGTTATCTCCCGAGGGGGTCCCAGATTGCGAGAGGGCACATGCCGGGCTGAGGGACCACCCCCCCCCCCGAGTGCACAAGGCCTCTAGACTACAGTAATAAAAGAGGAAAATGGTAATTGGCGTACGACGCTACCCTTTTCATTGGCTAATCAGGGCTATATGCAAATTAACTGCCAACTAAGACTGGCAGTTTACTGCCAACAAGATGGCAGTTAATTTGCATATGTAGGCACAATGCAGGGAGGCGAAAGGGAAAGCAGGAAGAAGCCCCCTGCCACTAACAGTGATCGGAAACCCAGGGGGGAGCTAAGAGCTGGGGGGCAGGGCAAAGGCGGCCCAGCCATGATCGGAGAATCAGGTGCCTTTTCCGCCCTGGCCAGTGATAGCAGGAAGTAGGGGTGGAGCCAGCGATGGGAGCTGGGCACGGTAGAAGCTGGCAGTCCCAGGAGCTAGGGGTCCCTTGCCTGGGCCTAAAGCGAAGCCCATGATCGCGGGGCCGCTGCAGCTGCGGGTCCCCACTGCCCGGGCCGGACACCTCAGCCAGAGGCATCCTGCAGGGGCAGGGGCGGAGCCCGCGCGATTGTGGCGCCCCCCGCTGCCACTGCAGGTCCCTGCTGCCCGGGCCGGACAACTAGGCCAGAGGCGTTAGGCCTGGGCAGGGGCGGAGCCTGCAACCACGGGGAGCTGGGAGTCCCCTGCCCAGTCCTGACACCTCTGCCAGAGGCCTCCGGCCTGGTCAAGGGGCCGATCCGGTGATTGGTGATCGGAGGGTGATGAGGATCAATTCCTCTGGCCGAGGCATCAGGCCTGGGCGGGGGGCTGGAGCCGGGGTTTGGGGGGATATGATGGTCCCTTGTCCAGGCCTGAAGCCTGGGTCAGAGGTGTCAGTCTTGGGCGGGAGCCAGAGCCAGTGATTGGGGGGAGATGGGGGTCCCCTGTCCAAGCCTGACACCTCTGACAGAGGTGTCAGGCCTGGGCAGGGGACCCTCATTTCCCCCCATCACTGGTTCTGCCCCCAGCCCAGGCCTGATGCCTCTGGCCTAGACATCAGGCCTGGGCAGGGGACCCCAGACCCCTTTGATTGCTGGCTCTGCCCCTTGCCCAGGCCTGATGCCTCGGCCAGAGGCGTAGACCCCCATCACCCTCCGATCGGCAAGGGGCCTTTCCTGCGATTGGAGGGTGATGGGGGTCATTGCCTGAGGGCTCCCAGTATGTGAGAGGGGACAGGCTGGGCTGAGGGACACTCCCCCCCACACACACACACCCAGTGCACGAATTTCATGCACCGGGCCCCTAGTAACAATAATAAAAGGCTAATATGCAAATTGACTGAAAGGCAGAATGACTGATTGCTGTGAGGCGCAGTGGCCACCAGGGGGCAGATGCTCAATGCAGGAGCTGCCCCCTGGTGGTCAGTGCATTTCCGTATGGGGTTTTCCACTCATCCAGAAGCTGGCTCATGGCTGGCCAGTGCAGGAGCCTCTCCCACCTCTGTGGCAGCACTAAGAATGCCCAATTAACAGTTTAGACCCAATCCCTTGGGGGCCTAAGCCTTTAGTCAGACATCCCCTGAGGGCTCCCTGGCTGCCAGAAGGATGTCTGACTGCAAGCTTATGCTTGATCCCTCGGGGAGTGGGCCTAAGTCGACAGGTGGACATCCCCCAAGGGATCCTGGACTGCAAATGGGAGTAGGCCAGGCTGAGGGACCCCCACCGAGTGCACAAATTGGCCTCTAGTCTATTATATTTATGGACATACTAAGATTTATTTATTTAGCTTATTCTGCAATTATGAGCATATACATTAAAATTGCATTATAATAAATATTGATACACAACTCTTTTGAACATAATTTATTTCTCTAAGATACATTAAAGTGATTGTGCATGTATAAGTCTCAATAACTTGATACCACTTTCCAGATATTGATCAATTTCTAGTAGCACCAACAATGTATGCCATAATTTTCACCATGTAGGCCAACTATTATTATAAATATGTATTTTATATAGCAAATATTTATTTTCCATTTTGAATGAACAAAAACCAATATCATCTTGTCTTAATTGGTACTTAATTTATATCCTAATCTTTATTTCTCAAGCTTAGGTTCTATGAACTCTGGAGCCATCACAAGCAATCTGATGAGTCCCATGAAGTCTTTCTTGGTACATGTAAGATCTTAGTAACCACTAGTATCCATGACATAAAACTGCTCTATCTGAGGTGCATTTGATGTACAGTGGTGACATTGCATGGCTTTGTGGATGATATAGTTAAACTGAAGGTACTCTTATTCACACAAGAATTACATTTTGAGAACTTGTACAGTGATTGCATATTTTTAAGTATGTCACATTTTAAGTCTCTCAAAGTAATGCTTAAAGAAAATAAACTTAGAAATAAAGCTTTTAAATTTTTTCAGAAAATCTAAGAAATAATAATGTTACACATAAGTAATCTAGTGTTAGCCTTACAAAAACATTATGAGCAACCACTTGAGAATGATATTTCTATTATTTTCATTGTATAATGAGGGAACTGAGGTTTGTGATAAGGAATGATAAAATGATTGGGAAATTTATCATCTATAAGTAACTTGCCCCATATCACACAGCTACTGGGTACTGTGTTTCTCTCTCATATACACAGACACACACACACGCACACACAATCAGACACACATATACAGCACATATACATATATATTAACTCAATTATATACACAAACATATGTATATATTTGACTTAAGTGTTTAATTAGTTTGAATGTTTATGTGTTTGTGTATTATACATGTGTATTTCATAAAAAATAGTACTTCAGAGCTTCAGGATATTCAAGCATTCATTAAAGACTAGATATGATAAACAAAATTCACTGCTTTTTTATTCTTTTCAGTTTTCTAAATTATCTGTGATTCATCTTCAAGATAAGTTTTCTTGTCCTTCATAAGTTCCAGAATAAATATATCCAAATCTGAGAAAGTCTATCCTGATGTCTCCTTGCATGTGGGAGAGTATACCAGGCAGATATTTATGCTTAGAATCTATGTAGTTCAGCCTCACTTTTAGTAGATCTAGACAATTGCATTTGTATAATGAACTCTCTGTGCTGTCTTTAATGCCTCTGCCAACAAAGGATTATCCTTACATCCATTTCAGTGAGCTTTCAGATGCTGTTCACTCAACTGAATTGCTGATCCCCAATTTGAGGCTAAATGAGCATTAGTGGTTTACTAAAAGATTTTAAAATGTCCTAAGCTTTAGTTATCTTGTTGACATATGAAGAATAGATGCCAGGAAATCAGGATGAATCAAACAGGTGAGGAATTGAACTATAATATTCTATAAATATTTTTAAATTCTGATATAAGAAAAATTTGGCCAAGTAGATTTGAAAAGGAAAAATTAGTAGAGATGACTAAAATCCAGATTTGTAATGCTATTAGAACTGCTTTCACCATGTAATCTAATGATCCCAAAGATCATTTGAGTAACAAAGATACCAAGAGATATTTACAGGTAAATAAAATCTATTATTTTAAAAAAATATTTCAGCTTTTAATGAATGTAAAGTATGTGTGTGTAAATACAAACAGAAAGAACTATAAAATAAAAAGTCAAACTTTACTTCCTTAGAGTAAAAACTTCCTTGACTATTTTTATTTACTATTCCAAATTGTAAATTCAGTAACTCTAAATAATATATTTAAGCCATTCATTTTTATTTATAACTGTTTAGCAATATTTAATTATGATTAACTAGAGGCCCAGTGGATGAAATTCATGCACTGAGGGGGTGGGGAGTGTCCCGCAGCCCAGCCTGCACCCTATCCAATCTGGGACCCCTTGAGGGATGTCTGACTGCCTGTTTAGACCCAATACCACAGGGATAGGGCCTAAACAGGCAGTCGGACATCCCTCTCACAATCCAGGACTGCTGGCTCCTAACTGCCTGCCTGATTGCCCATAACCGCTTCTGCCTGCCAGCCTGATCACCCCTTAACCACTCCCCTGCCAGCCTGATCGACACCTAACTGCTCCCCTGACAGCCCGATTGCCCCCAACTGCCCTCTCCTGCAATCCTGTTCCCCCGCAATGGCCCTCCCCTGCAGGCCTGGTCGCCCCTAACTGACCTCCCCTGCAGGCCATCTTGTGGTCACATGGGGGTGGCCATCTTTGACCACATGGGGGTGGCCATCTCTTGTGTTGGAGTGATGGTCCATTTGCATATTATCTATTTATTATATAGGATTATAAAAATACACTATCTCTTGTAGTCATTCCTCCTCCCAATGTCTTTCAAAATACACATATTGTTTTAGTTTGTTGATTATTGTCTAAATTTTTAAAATAACCTTAATACTTATTTACTGGTTCAAGACCTTTAGATAGTATCTCAATTTGCCTCTGTGTAAGAAGAAACATTATCTTTCTACTTTTATCCACCTCTTATTTTCCTGCAGCCCATCACTCAATTTCTCTCACTTGTACCCCTACTGTAACATATTCAAAATTTATATAATTTTTAGATTAAAAAAATACATCCATGCTTTGTATAGGAAAGTGATTCTCAGTCAAAAGCAACTTTACCACCTACCTGTGAAAAGACATGTAGTGATGACTGGAGACATTTGAGATGGTAATGACTGGAGTGCTAAAGACATATAGTGGGGAAAAGCCAGAGATGCTGCTAAACATCCTGCAATGAACAGAATAGCAAATGAACAGAATAGCAAAGAATTACCTAACACAAATGTCAGTAGTGCTACATTGGAGAAACCGTGGACTCTCTAGGTTTATTTTGAACAATTTTTAAAATATCATGCAGTAGAACTAACTAAAGGTTCTATGCTGTTTAAAGGAGAATCTTGAAGGTACCAAAGTTGAAAAACATCTATTTTCTTAAAATTCATCACTCATTAGAAATCATGCCTCATTGCTTCTTACTTGGATCATGAATTTTTATACACTTTTGTAATTCATGGAATTTTTAATTGCTAACTTTAATCTCATCAAAATAAGACATATATGCTTCTTTATCGCTGCACTTGCGATTATGCAGCTTCTTGATAAAAGGTCAGTTTTGGACAGATTAAATTTTATGACTAATGCATAACTGTCATTCAGGGATTTTATTTTCTCTCTCTTTCTTCCATATGCTTCCTCAATCTTTCTTAGGTTTGACGTCTCATATGTTAGAACTAGAAATGTTTGAATACGTTTATAATTGATGGTTTAGAAGCTATAAACTCCCAGGTTTAAATAAATAAAAATTATAATAATCAATTTTTAAATGTTAATAAAATTTATAAAAATAGTATTCTATAGTCATCAAGTATTTAGAGGTTTCATTCTCATTCTTTTGGGTATACTAACCTTTCAAAACTTTTGGAGCTTCTAAGTCTTGTTTGTGCTTATCCAGTTATTTTTGACTGCAGCTAAAAAATAAAATAACATAATAAGGTGTTTATATTTGTAATGTAAAAGAAAATATAAAGATAGGTGCTTCTGAACTTTATTTGAGGGTTTTAAATAAGGTTTTCTGAGAGCTTTTAGGCCAGGGGTTCTCAATCTGTGGGTTGCGACCCCTTTGGGGGTCGAACAACCCTTTCACAGGCATTGCCTAAGACCATCGGAAAACACATATATAATTACATATCGTTTTTGTGATTAATCACTATGCTTTAATTATGTTCAATTTGTAACAATGAAAATACATCCTGCATATCAGATGTTTAAATTATGATTCATAACAGTAGGAAAATTACAGTTATTAAGTAGCAACGATAATAATTTTATGGTTGGGGTCACCACAACATGAGGAACTGTATTAAAGGGTCGCAGCATTAGGAAGGTTGAGAACCACTGCTCTAGGCTGTATCCTATGGTTATAAGTCAACTGCAACAACCATAAGCATCATGACCTCCTGAGCATGCTTGAAAGCATGAAGGACTTCTCTTCATCCTTCTTTACTCTTCCTTTTCCTCTTCACCTTCTCCTCCTTTTCCTTACTCACTTCTTCCTTTTCTATACCCTTTTCCTTTATCCTCCTCTGCACCATCTCTTTCTTTTAATCAGAAAGAAATTTCCCATCAAAGCTTCCTTTAGCCAACTTCCTTTTTTATTTTATTGGCCATAACTAGCAAACATCTACACTCAATCAGTGATCAAGTGGGCAGTATGTGGCTGATCTCATGTGGTTGGGCGATTTCAACCCTCTCTTATGATATTGCCTCCCAATAAATATCAGAATGTATTCAAATTCCGGTGAGTGAAAAGGAGCAGACTACCAAGTGAATAAATGGCAATTTCTGCTGCAAAATATTTTGAAATTTCACCAATAACATCATGAATGAACTGTTTGTGTTTTTTTGTTTGATTTTGCTGTTTTGCCTTGGTATTCCATTCAATCTAAAGAGTTGTTTTTATTAGATTTGGATTTTTTTTCTATAATCAATCTCCCTATAATTTCTTTCTCCTCTTTTTCAGAAAAGACAAATAGAGAGATGTTGAACTTCTTAGCCTAATTATTTTTGGCTATTATTTTCCCCCCTCAAATTGTTTTTGTCTCTTTTGTTCTGAAAAAGTTTTTCAAAAATATTCTTACTTTCTCAGATATTTATTTATTTATTTTTAATCCTTTATTGTTGAAAGTATTACATATGTCCCCCTTTTCCTCCACAGGGTTGCCTGGCCAGTCTGGGTGAGGGGCTGAAGGCTGTTTTCAGTCTGGGACTGAAGCTCCCAACTGCTCCTTTTTTTCTTTTTCTTTTTTTATTCTGGGCCAGCTTTAGCTCTGAGGCTTGGCTCCAGCTCTGAGGCCTCAGCTGCTGAAAACAGGTATCTGGTTTGTTTTGGTTCTATAATGGAAACTCTGTATCAACTCCAGCTCTGAGATCCCAGCTCTCTGAAAGCTGGTTTCTGGGGTTTTGTTTAGCTTCTATATTTGTTACAATGTTTTTTAAACTGCAAGCTCAGAGGCTGGCAAGGCAGGCGGCGAATGTTGCAGTCCTCCGTCACTGAAGCAAGCAAGCCTAGTGTTAGTTTCAAGCTGTCTGACTTCCGGCCACCACCTTGGCTGGCAGTTAATTTGCATATCGCCCTGATTAGCCAATGGGCAGGGTAGCAGTCGTACGCCAATTACCATGTTTCTCTTTTATTAGATAGGACTAGTGGCTCAGTGCACAAAAGTCATGCACGGTGGGGGGGGTTCCCTCAGCCCAGTCTGCACCCTCTCCAATCGGGGACCCCTCTGGGGATGTCCGACTTCCGGTTGTAAATCAGCAGGATGTAAACCAGCAGTCAGACATTTCTCTCACCATCTGGGACCGCTGGCTCCTAACTGCCTCTGCCTATCTGCCTGATCGCCCCTAACTTCCTCTGCCTGCCTGCCTGATCGCCCCTAACTTCCTCTGCCTGCCTTCCTGATCTCCCCTAACTGCACTCTCCTGCCTGCCTTATCTTGCCCCCAACTGCCCTCCCCTGCAGTGCTGGCTGCCACCAACTGCCCTCCCCTGCTGGCCTAATCTCACCCCCAATGGTCCTCCCCTGCTGGCCTGATTTTGCTGCCAACTGCCCTCCCCTGCAGGTCTGGTAGCCCCAACTGCCCTCCCCTGCCGACCTGATCTCACCCCAATGTCCCTACCCTGCTGGTCTGATTTCATCCCCAACTGCCCTCCCCTACAGGCCCGGTGGCCCCAACTGCCCTTCCCTGCTGGCCTGATCTCACACCCAACTGCCCTCCTCTGCTGGCCAATTTGGTTCTGATTGGTCAGTTTCTATGCCAATCAACGTCAAAACTCTGCCTCTTAGGCAGCCATTGGTTCTTCACAGCACCCACATTTGGTTCTGATTGGTCAGTTCCTACACCAGTCAATGTCAAAAGCTCTGCCTCCTAGACAGCCATCGGTTCTTCACAGCACCCACATTTGGTTCTCATTGGTTGTTTCCTATGCCAATCAAAGTCAAAAACTCTGCCTCCTAGGCAGCCATTCTCTCCTCATAGCACCCAGATTCTGTTCTGATTGGTCAGTTCCTATGCTAGTCAGTGTCTCTGGGCCTATCACCAGGGCCTGATCAGAAAGGTGGGGCTGATCAGCAACCCCGGTGGAGGCCTGGAGAGAAATGGAGGTGAGGCTGCTGGCCAGTCGCAGATAGAAAGAGAGAGGCAAGTGCTGATCTACAGCTGCCACAGAGGCTCCAGATCAGACCCTGCTTTTCTTTTCAGGCCTCTCTCTGGGTCTGATTCGCAGCCCCCTCATCAGTAACTGCTGGGTCACCTCGCCTGCAGCTGCAGTGCTGGATCACCACAGCAACCCACTGCAGACTGCAGGACTTCCGGTTGGTCTGCCTCTTGTGGTAAGGAGTCATTAGGGACCCAGGGTTTTTATATATTAGGATAGATATGAGTGAAATCATGTGATACTTATCTTTCTCTGACTGGTTTATTTCACTTAACATAATGTTCTCCAGGTCCATCCAGGCTGTTACAAATGGTAAGAGTTCTTTCTCATTTTACAGCTGCATAGTATTCCATTGTATAGCAGTACCACAGTTTTTAATCCACTCATTGGCAGATGGGAACTTAGGAGGCTTCCAAATATTAGCTATTGTAAATTGTGCTGTTATGAACACAGGGGTGCATAATTTATTTATGATTAGTGTTTCTAATTTCTTGTGATATATTCCTAGAAGTGGGATTACTGGGTCAAATTGAAATTACATTTTTAAAATTTGAGGAAACTCCATACTGTTCTCCCCAGAGGTTATAGAGCCTCTGCGTTCCCATCAGCAGTGCACAAGGGTTCCATTTTTACCAAAGGCTCATCAGCACTTGTCATTTGTTGCTTTTTTGATGATAGCCATTCTGACAAGTGTGAGATGGTACTGCATTGTCATTTTGATTTGCATCTCTCAGATGACTAGTGACTTTGAGTATTTTGTCATATGCTGCTTAGCCTTCTGTATATCCACTTTGAAGTGTCTATTTAGATACTTTGCCCATTTTTTAGATTGTTTATCTTCCTTTTAAGTTTTATGAGTTCCCTATAAATTTTGGAACTCCTTGTCGGATGTACCATTAACAAATATGTTCTCCCATGCAGTGGGCTTTCTTGTTGTTTTGTTGATGGTATCTTTTGCTGTGCAGAAGCTTTTTATTTTGATATAGTCCCATTTGTTTATTTTCTAATTAGTTTCCATCATCCTTGGACATGTATCAGTAGACATATTGCTAAGAATGATGTCAAGTATCTTGCTGCCTATGCATTCTACTAAGATTTTTATAGTTTCATGTATTACATTTAAGTCTTTTACCCATTTTGAATTTACTCTTGTATGTGGTGTAAGTTGATGGTCTAGTTTCATTTCTTTTGCATGTATCTGTCCAATTTTCCCAACACCATTTATTGAAGAGACTGTCTTGTTTCAATTGTATGTTCTTGCCTCCTTTGTTAAGCATTATGGCTTGGGTCGATTTCTGGGATCTCTGTTCTGTTCCATTGGTCTATATGTCTGTTCTTGTGTTAGTACCATGAGAACAGTGGCTTTGTAGTATAACTTGATATCTGGTATTGTGATCCCTAAAATTTTGTTCTTCTTTCTCAGGATTGCTGCAGCTATTTGATGTCTTTTTGTATTCCATATAAAGTTTTGAAGAGTTTGTTCTAGGTCTGGGAAATATGCCATTGCTATGTTAATAGGGATTACATTGAGTCTGTAGATTATTTTGGGTAGTATAGACATTTTAATGATGTTAATTCTACCAATCCATAAACACGATATATGCTTCCATTTTTCATATCTTCCTCTCTCTCTGTTTTCAGTGTCCTGTAGGTTTCTGAGTGCAGGTATTTTAACTCAGGGGTTAAGTTTATTCCTAGGAATCTTATTATTTTTATGTTACAGTGGGTTTTTTCAGTTTCTCTTTCTGTGAGTTCATTATTGGTGTATAAAAAAGCCATAGATTTCTGGGTGTTAATTTTTTATCCTGCTACATTGCACAATTCATTTATTAATTCTAGTAGTTTTTTTATGGTGTCCTCAGGGTTTTCAATGCAAAATATCATGTCATCTGTGAATAATGACAGGTTTATTTCCTCTTTTACAATTTGGATGCTTTTTATTTCTTCTTCGTGTCTGATCCCTATGGCTAGCAGTTCCAGTACTATGTCAAGGACAAGTGGTGACAGTGGGAATCCCTGTCTTGTTCCTGTTCTTGGGAGAAATGTTTTTAGTTTTTACCCATTGAGTATGATGTTGGCTATAGGTTTGTCATATAAGGCTTTTATTATGTTGAGGTATGAGGATGATCCCTCTATTCCCATTTTGCTGAGAGTTTTTATAAAAAATGTGTGTTGGATTTTGTCAATTGCATTTTCTACATCATTTGATATGATCATGAGATTTTTTTTCTTGCAGTCTGTTAATGTGCTGTATCACATTTGTTGTTTTGCAGATATTATAAAAGCCTTGCATCCCACTTGGTCATGGTGTATGATCTTTCTAATGTATTGCTGGATCTAATTTGCTAATATTTGTTGAGGATTTTAGCATCTATGTTCATCAATGATATTGGCCTGCAATTCTCTTTGTAGTGTGTTTATTTGCTTTTGGGATTAGAGTAATACTAGCCTCATATAAAAAGCTTGGCAGTGTTCCTTCCTCATGAATTTTTTTTGGAATTGTTTGAGGAGGATAGGTGTTAGTTCTTGGAATGTTTGGCAAAACTCACCTGGGGAGCCATCTGGTCCAGGGCTTTTGTTGGATGGAAGTTTTTGTTATCACTATTCAATTTAAACAGTAGATATTGGTCTATTCAGGTTTTCTGATTCTTTCTGATTGAGTTTTTATAGGTTGTATTTTTCTAGGAATATGTCCATTTAAACTAGGCTGTCCAGTTTGCTGGAATAGAGATGTTTGTATTATTTTTAAAAATCCTTTATATTTCTGTGGGGTTGGTTGTTACTTCACCTCTTCCATTTCTCTCTTTGTTTCTTGGTGAGTCTGGCTACAGGTTCATCAATCTTATATATTCTTTGAAAGAACCAGCTCTTAGTTTTATTGATCTTTTGTATTATTTTTTGTTTGTTTGTGTGTTTCTATATCATTTATTTCTACTCAGGTCTTTATTATTTCCTTCATTGTACTTACTCTGGGGTTTTCTTGTTGCTCTCTTTATAATTCTTTAAGTTGAAGAGTTAGTTGGCTTATTACCATTTTTTCTTATTTTTCGAGGTAGGCCTGTAGTGCTATGGACTTCCCCCTTAGGATTACTTTCACTGTGTTCCATAGATTTTGAATTGCTGTGTTTTCATTGTCATTTGTTTCCAGGATGTTTTTTTATTGCTTTTTTGGTCTCTTTGGTAGGCCATTCATTGTTTAATAGTATTCTATTTAGTGTCCATGTGTTTGATTGTTTTGGGGTGTCTTTAATGTAGTTGATTTCTAATTTTATGCCACTGTGATTTGAGAAGATATTTGTTATGATTTCAAACTTCTGGAATTTCTAAAGCCATAGCCTGTTTCCTAACATGTGGTCTATCTTTGAAAATGTCCCAAGAGCACATTAGAAGAATTTTATTCCATAGCTTTGGGGTGAAATGTTCTGAAGATGTTAATCAGTTCCATCTAATCTAGTGAGTCATTTAGGATTGCTGTTTCCTTGTTTATTTTTTGTCTAGAAGATTTAACCAATGATGTCAATAGGGTATTAAAGTCCCATACTATGATTATATTGCTGTCAACTCCTCCTTTGATATCTCCAAGAAGATTTTTATGTATTTGAATGCTCCTCTATTGGGGGCATATATTTGTCAGGGTTATATCTTCTTATTTTAGCAATCTCTTTAGTATTCTGATGTGGCCTTCATTATCTCTTGTTATGGCCTTCACTTTGAGGTCTATTTAGTCAGATATAAATATTGCTACCCCAGTTTGTCTTTCATTTCTATTTGTCTGAAAAATATTTTTTTCAGCCCTTCACTTTCAATTTTTATGGGGTCAGAAGGAAGCTGCACTCTCGGGACAGATGTAGTGTCTGATTGTGAAAAGGAGGTCTGCAGGACTGCTGGCAGCAGGGGATTCTAGATTTAAGTCAACAGCCAAGAGAAACTGTGCCCAGAAGGGGCAGCTGGATGGATGCCCAAGTCACGCCATTCCGGGGGAGAGGGCTCATAGTGGTGCAGCTCTTTCCCCTCTTTTGGTCATTGCTTTTATTTGCTAAACCTAGTTCATAGGACCTTTCAAATATAAACACTCACCCGTGGCTGAAGTGAAGGTGGAGTTGCAGACCTGTGGAGTCTGGGGAGAGGCAGAGGAGAGGAGAGGGTTGGGCAGAGGTGTCCATCAGTCTGGTACTGAGTCATACCTGACGTGTCAGACCTAGGAAGCCATTTTATCCTGAAGAGATAGCCCCTCCCTGTAGTCTCCAGGCAACCAATACAGCCACACCTATCCTACACCCTGAGTGGTACAAAGGATACAAAAAAAAAAAAAAATAGCTGAATACTCCCTGAGAGTCCTCAGGGACTGGCCTAAAGAGAGGCCTTCAGTCCCAGCAAAAGAAAACTGAGAAGTGGCAGACAGTACAGAAGAGTGGGATCTTAAACCAGCCCTCATGGAGAATTAAAACATGGTGGAAAGGAAGGACACTTCATTTTTTCATTTTTATTTTATTTTATTTTATTATTATCTCTTTTTTTCTTTATTTTTATTTTCTACTTTATTTTCATTTTCTTTTCACCATACTTTTAAATCATTTTATTTTTTTTATTTTATCCTATATATTTAATTATTTTTTTTAGAAAATTATTACTTTTTTTCTTCTCTTTCTTATCCACTCATCCTCTTTCTTTTTTTTTTTATATTTTATTGATTTTTTACGGAGAGGAAGGGAGAGAGATAGAGAGTCAGAAACATCGATGAGAGAGAAACATCGATCAGCTGCCTCCTGCACATCTCCCACTGGGGATGTGCCCGCAACCCAGGTACATGCCCTTGACCAGAATCGAACCCGGGACCTTTCAGTCCGCAGGCTGATTCTCTATCCACTGAGCCAAACCGGTTTCGGCAATTCATCCTCTTTCTACTTCCTCTATACCAGTGGTTCTCAACCTTCCTAATGCCGTGACCCTTTAATACAGTTCCTCATGCTGTGGTGACCCCCAACCATTGCTACTTCATAACTGTAATTTTGCTACTGTAAACAATATGTAATTATATATGTGTTTTCTGATGGTCTTAGGTGACCCCTGTGAAAGGGTCGTTCTACCCCAAAGGGGTCAGGACCCACAGGTTGAGAACCGCTGCTCTATACTGAACTGAGGTCTTCCCCATATTCATCCAATTCCTTGACCTTACTAGTATTTTCTGTATATAAGCCTAGCCTCTGCAGATTCTGTCCCCACTCTTTTTATTGGGTATTTGGTGTTTGTATGTTTTGGTTTATCTGTTTGTTCTCTAGTGTTTTCTCTCTCTCTCTCTCTCTCTCTCTCTCTCTCTCTCTCTCTCTATATATATATATATATATATATATATATATATATATGTATATATATATATATACATATATATATATACATATATATTTCCCTTTTCTTCCTTTTTTTCATACCATTTTTTCTCTCTTTGATATCATTTGTGCTCTCTTTTCTCTCTGCTAATTCTCTCTTTTCTCTGGTGGTCACTTATATTGGGGTTGTCAGTATCGTGAGTACATTTGTGGTTTTTTCCCTTTGTGTAGTGTCTTCTCAAGTTGCATTTTGTCCTGTTTGGTCAATGGAGTAGAGAGAGAGCCACATAACCAGACACCCAGAGAGGAGACTCCATTCACGAATGGGTCAATAATACTCCAGACCCAACTACAGAGGCAAGAAGATGGCAGCAGTGAGGGAGAGAGCATGAGTGAGTGAGGGAGCAAAAGAGGAGTTTGGACCTGTGGTGTGTGTGTGTGTGTGTGTGTGTGTGTGTGTGTGTGTGACAGTTATATCCCACAGGACATTCAAGGGCAGGCTGACTGGGCTCACCCAACCAGGCAGCCTCTGCTACCAATGCAAATAGTCCCTAAGTGATTGACTCTTCCACAGAGGCCTCACCTTTTTGAAGAGGAGACCTGCTGTGACTGCGAGCCCAGCCTCACCTCCAACCAGGGTGCCCTCAGTCAAAACCCGGGACTCTACAGCCACCCGCACCAGGGACCTGCTGCCCCAGTTGCAGTCCCATAGTGACCAATATGCCAGTCACCCCATGCCCAGGCCCCTGTGAGTTTCAAAGCATACTCCCTTCTGGCTGGCTCAACACTTTAACCAAGGGCACTGCAACCACGCGAGTAGCAACCACTTGAGCACCCTGGCCCTGTCCAAGAAGCAGCAGCTGCATGAGCAGCCCACCCTTTTCTAAGGAGCAGAAGCCACACACAGCCCACCACCATCCAAGGAGCAACAGCTTTGGGAGCAGCCTACCCCTGTCTGAGGAGCAGCAGCTGTGTGAGCAGCCTGCCCCGCTAGCCAGAGGAGAAACTACTGCTATGAGCAGCGCCCACCAGAGGAGCCGCCACCAAATAAGGAGAGGCTGCTGCTGCAACTTCCTGAAGAGCAGCCTCCACCTGAGGAGCTGCTGCCACCAGAGGAGCAGCCCCCGCACAAAGGCCACTTCATAATACTAAAGGGATCGATACAACAAGAGGATATAACGCTGGTAAACATATATGCACCCAATGCAGAAGTACCCAAATACATTTAGAAAACTCCTGGAAGATATCAAGGGAGAGCAACAACAATACAATCATAGCAGTAGACTTTAATACCCCACTGACATGACTGGATAAATCCTGTAGACAAAAAATCAGCAAGGAAACAGCAATCCTAAATGACTCACTAGATGGATTTAATTGACATCTTCAGAACATTTCACCCCAAAGCCATGGGATATACATTCTTCTCAAGGGCACCTGGGACATTTTCAAAGATAAACCACATGTTGGGTCACAGGAAAAGTCTCTCCAAATTCAAGAAGATTGAAATCATATCAAGCATCTTCTCAGACCACAATGGCATAATATTAGAAATAAACTACAATAAAAAAATTCACACTTGGAAGCTAAATAGCATGCTAGTAAACAATGATTGGGTTAACAAAGAGATCAGAGAATAAATTAAAAACATCCTGAAAATGAATGATGACAATGAAAACACAACAATCTAAAATCTATGGGATATGCTGAAAGCAGTCCTGGGGGGGAAGTTTATAGCTCTACAGACCTACCTCAAAAAACAAGAAAAAATGGTAGTAAATCATCTAACTCTACAACTTAAAGAATGAGAAAGAGAGCAACAAGTAAAGCTTAGAGTCAGCAGAAGGAAGGAGATAATAAAGATCAGATCAGAGCAGAAATAAATGACAGAGAGACCAAAAAAACAAACAAACAAACAAAAAAAATACAAAAGATCAATGAACAACCCCAGAGTGAGCAGAAGGAAGGAGATAATAAAGATTAGAGCAGAAATAAATGACATAGAGACCAAAAATCAATACAGAAAATCAATGAAACCAAGAGCTGGTTCTTTGAAAGGATAAACAAGATTGACAAACCTCTAGCCAGGCTCACCAAGAAGCAAACAGAGAGGACCCAAATAAACAAAATCAGAAACGATAGAGGCGAAATAACAACAGACCCCACAGAAATACAAATGATCATTAAAAAATACTAGGGACAGCTCTACTCCAACAAACTAGACAACCTGGAGGAAATGGACAAATTCCTAGAAAAATACAACATTCCAAAACACAATCAGCAAGATTCTAAAAATCTCAATAGGCCAATAAGTATGGAAGAAAGTGAAGCAGTCATCAAAAAGCTTCCAGCAAACAAAAGCCCAGGACCAGACGGCTTCACAGGGGAGCTTTACCAAACATTCAAGGAAGAACTAAAACCTATCCTCCTCAGACTACTAAAAAAAATTCAAGAGGAAGGAACACTTCCAAGCTCATTCTATGAAGCCAGCATCACCCTAATACCAAAACCAGGTAAAGACAACACAATGAAAGAGAATTACAGGCCAATATCCCTCATGAACATAGATGCCAAAATCCTTAACAAAATCTTAGCAAATCAGATCCAGCAGTACTTCAGAAAGATCATATACACTGACCAAGTAGGATTTATCCCAGGGATGCAAGGATGGTACAATATTCGCAAATCAATAAACGTGATACATCACATAAACAAATTGAAAGAAAAAAACCACATGGTCATATCAATTGATGCAGAAAACGCATTTGACAAAATCCAACACCCATTTTTGAAAAAAACTCTCAGCAAGGTGGGAGTAGAAGGATCATACCTCAACATAATAAAAGTCATATATGACAGGCCTACAGCCAACATCATACTCAATAGACAAAAACTAACACCATTTCCCCTAAGAACAGGAACAAGACAGGGATGCCCACTCTCATCACTCCTGTTCAACATAGTACTGAAAGTATTAGCCATTGCAATTAGACAAGAAGAAGAAATAAAAGGCATCCAAATTGGAAAAGAGGATGTAAAACTGTCCTTATTTGCAGACTACATGATATTATACATACAATACCCTAGAGACTCCATCAAAAAACTACTAGACTTAATACATGAATTTGGCAATGTAGCAGGATACAAAATTAACCCCAAGAAATCTGAGGCATTTCTATACACCAATAGTGAACTTTCAGAAAGAGAGATTATAAAAAAAAATCCCATTTACCATTGCACCAAAAAATTTAAGCTACCTAGGAATAAACTAAACTAAAGAGGTAAAAGACCTCTACTTAGAAAACTACAGGACACTGAAAAAGGAGATAGAGTGCCGGGAGCCGGTCCATCCTTGCTGTTTCAAGGGACCTGGCATATATGGCATACGGTTCTTAATATGTTTGCTCACCTTCTTGGCACTGTGTTTTAACCAAGGTTACCTCTCCGAGAAAGGTTGAATCCCCAGGTAGGGATTTTCCCCTGAAGTTAGGGAGGGAATAAAACCCCTCAACTAAGTGCCAGGCGGGTAATTAATCACTTTAACTATGAACAATCATGCTTAAGCTACATAATCTTTACTCCCTGGAATGGAGATAAGAAACGCCCTAACCTTTGTAATAGAGATTGATAGGATTGAATCAACTGGTATAAATACAGATGTAACCAGACAGAGAGAGACAGAACTTAGAACACAGAACTTAGGAGACAGAACCAAGAGAGACAGAACCTACAAAGAACGTTCTCTAGAGACAGAAGAACTTCGCTGGAGAGAACATGGCAAAAGATCCTGGACAGAAACTGGCCTCAGAACCTAGAGACAGAACCTAGCGAGAGAACATGGCAAAAGATCCTGGACTGAACCTGACTACAGAAATTGGCAAGAGAACCTGACTAGAACCTGGTGACTGAACCTGGCTGGAGAACCTGGACAGAACCTGGCTGAAGAACCTAGCAAGGGAACATGGCTACAGAACCTCGCTGGAGATCCGAAGCAGAACCTCTCTGGAGATCCAGACCAGAACTTGGCTGGAGATATGGGCTAGAGATCCTGGCTAGGCTGCTGATCAACTGAACGCTGTCTCCGTGTCATTCCTTCTTCGCCGACTCCGTCTACGCCTTTGGGAACCCCTGGACCGGCTGGGGCTGGACCCCGGCAATAGAGGAAGACATAAACACATGGAAGAACATACCATGTTCATGGATTGGTAGAATCAACATCATCAAGATGTCCATACTACACAAAGCAATCTATAGATTCAATGTACTCCCCATTAAAATACCAATGGCATATTTCACAGACCTAGAACAAACTTTCCAAAAATTCATCTGGAATAAAAAAAGACCCCAAGTAGCTGCAGTAATCCTGAAAAAGAAGAACAAAGTAAGTGGGATCTCAATACCAGATATCAAGCTGTACTACAAAGCCACTGTTCTCAAAACAGCCTGGTACTGGCACAAACAGACATATAGATCAATGGAAAAGAATAGAGAACCCAGAAATCGACCCAAACCACTATGCTCAATTAATATTTGGCAAAGGAGGCAAGAGCATACAATGGAGTCAAGACAGTCTCTTCAATAAATGGTTTTGGGAAAACTGGACAGATACATGCAAATGAATGAAACTAGATTACCAACTTACAGCATACACAAAAATAAAGGACTTAAATGTAAGACAGGAAAGCATAAAATTACTAGAGGAATCTGTAGGCAGCAAAATCTCAGACATATGCCAAAACAATAGCTTCACAGATACAGCTCTTTGGACAATGAAAACTAAAGAGAAAATAAACAAAGGGACTATATCAAAATAAAAAGCTTCTGCACAACAAAATAAACCATCAACAAAACAAGAAATCCCACTGCATGGGAGAACATATTTGCCAATGTCATCTCCATTAATGGTTTAATCTCCAACATTTACAGGGAACTCATACAACTTAACAAAAGGAAGATAAATAACCCAATCAAAAAATGGGCAAAGGACCTAAATGGATATTTTTCAAAAGTGCACATAATGAAAGCCAAGAGACATATGAAAACATGTTCAAAGTCACTAATCATCTGAGAGATGCAAATCAAAACAACAATGAGGTCCTATGTCACAACTGTCAGAATGGCTCTCATCAACAATTCAACAAATGACAAGTGCTGGCAAGGATGCGGAGAAAAAGGACCCATCTTACACTATTTGTGGGAATGCAGACTGGTGCAGCCACTGTGGACTTAATAAATGTGGAGAACAGTATGGAGTTTCCTCAAAAAAATTAAAAAATGGAACTCCCATTTGACCCAGTGATCCCACTTCTAGGAATATATCCCAAGAAACTAGAAACACCAATCTGAAAGGATATATGCACCCCTGCATTCATAGCAGCACAATTTACCATAGCTAAGATTTGGAAACAGCCTAAGTGCCCATCAGCAGATGAGTGGATTAAAAAACAACAACTGTGGTACAGCTGCACAATGGAATGCTATGCTGCTGTAAAAAATAAGGAATTGTACCATTTGCAACAGCACGGATGGAACTGGAGAGCATTATGCCAGTGAAATAAGCCAGTCAGAGAAAAATAAATATCACATAATCTCATTCATTTGTGGAATATAATGAACAACATAAACCAGTGGTTCTCAACCTTCCTAATGCAGTGACCCTTTAATACAGTTTCTCATATTGTGGTGACCCCCAATTTCATTGTTACAAATTGAACATAATTAAAGCATAGTGATTAATCACAAAAACAATATGTAATTATATATGTGTTTTCTGATGGTCTTAGGCTATGAAAGGGCTATTCGACTCCCAAAGGGGTGGCGACCCACAGGTTGAGAACCGCTGAGATAAACTGATGAACCAAAACAGATCCAGAGACAGAGAAGCATCGATCGGACTGTCAAACCTCAGAGGGAAGGTAGGGGAGGGTGGGGGTAAGGGCAAAAAATCAACCAAAGGAATTCTATGCATGCATATAAGCCTAACCAGTGGACACAGACACCAGGGTGGGGGCGGGGGTTGTTAGGGCATGAGTGGGGGATGGGGGGAAATAGAGGGATAGGGACACATATGTAATTCCTTAATCAATAAATAAACAAAAGATCAGAAAAGAAATAAATGACATAGATACTAAAAAAAAAATACAGAAGATCAATGTACCAATAGCTGGTTCTTTGAAAAGATCAATAAGATTGATTAACCTTAGCCAGACTGATCAAGAAAAAAAGAGTGAGGACCCCCCAAAAAATAAAATCAGAAATGAAATAGGTGAGGGAACAACTGACATCACAGAAATACAAAGGAGTGTAAGAAAATACTGTGAACAACTATATCCCAACAGATTGGACACCCTGCATAAAAATGACAAATTCCCAGAAACATACAATCTTCCAAAATTCAATCAGAAAGAATCATAAAACCTGAATAGACCAATAACAACGAATATAATCAAAGCAGTAATAAAAAAAAATACTCTCAGAAAACTAAAGCCCTGGACCAGATAGCTTTGCAAGAAAGTTCTATGACACATTCAAGGAAATAATAACCCCTCTTCTGCTCAAACTATTAAAAAAAATCAAGAGAAAGAAAGATGCCCTTGCTTCTTTTATGAGCTCAGCATTAACCTAATCCTAAATCCATATAAAGACACTACACAGAAAGAAAATTATAGGCCAATATCTCTGATGAACATAGGTGTAAAAATCCTCAGCAAAATATTAGCAAATCAGATCCAGCAGTAAATTTAAAAATCATACACCATGACCAAGTGGGATTTCTTTTGGGGATGCAAAGTTGGTAAAATATCCTAAAATCAATAAATGTAATACATCACAGAAACAAACTGAAGGATAAAATCACATGATCATATCAATAATCACAGGGAATGAATTTGAAAAAATTCAGCACCCATTTATGATAAAAACTCTAAGTAAGAGGGAAAAGATGGATCATACTTCACCATAATAAATGCCATACATGAAAACCTAAAACCAACATCATATTCAATAGTCAAAAAATAAAAGCATTTATCCTAAAAACAGAAACAAGTCAGGATACAAAATTAACATTCAAAACTCAATAGCATTTTTATATACTAATAATTAGCTATCAGAAAGGGAAACTAAAAAAAAAAAATATATTACCGTTGCAACAAAACTACAAGGCACCTAGGAATAAACTTACCAAAGGAGGTAAAAGTCATATACCAGGAAAACTATAGGACATTGTAAAACAAAAATGGAGGAAGGTGTAAATAAGTAGAAGTGTATAACATATTCACGGATTGGAAGAATTAACATCATTAAAATGTCTATATTACTCAAAGCAATCCATATATTCAAAGCAATCCACATTAAAATACCAATTGCATATTTCACAGATATAGAACAAATATTCTAAAAATTTGTATGGAACCAAAAAAAGACCAAGAATAGCCTCAGCTATCTTGAGAAAGAAAAACATAGTTAAAGGGATCACAATATTGGATACCAAACTATATTACAAAGTCATTGTAATCAAAACAGCCTGGTACTGGCACAAGAACTGGCATACTGATCAATGGAAGAGAAAAGCAACCACAGAAATCAATAAATAGTGTTGGGAAAACTGGACAGTTGCATGCAAAAGAATGAAATTGAACTACAATCTTACACCATATACAAAAGTAAATTCAAAATGAATTAAAGACTTCAGTGTGACTTCTGAAACCATAGAACTCCTAGAACAAAACATAGGCAGTACCCTTTTTGAAACAGGTTTTAGTGATATTTTTTGAACTGGTCTTCTCAGGCAAGGTCAATAAAAATAAACAAATGGGATTACATAAAATCAAAATTTTTTATAAGGCTAAAGAAGCCATCAACACCAGCAAAAGACCACCAACTGAATGGGAGAAAATATTTGCAAATTTTACATCCAATAAGGGTTAATATCCAAAATATATCAAGAACTTATACAATTTAATATAAAAAAACCCAAACAACCTAATTAAAAATTGACAGAGGACTTGAATAAATAGTTTTCCAAAGAAGGCATACAGATTGCTAACAGGCATATGAAAAGATGTTCAACATCACTAATAATCAAGGAAATACAAATCAAACCTTACACCTGTCAGAATGACTGTTATCAAAAAGATAAAATGATTTAAGTATTTGTGAGAATGTGTAAAAAAGGTAACACTCACACACTGTTGGTGGAAATATAAATTGGTGCAACAAACAACTATGAAAACATATAGAGATTCCTCAAAAATAAAACTACCATAAGATCCAGCAGTTTCATTTATGGTATTTATCTGGAGAAAACAAAAAATACTAATTCAAAGAGATAAATGCACCTCTATCTTCATTGCAGCATTATTTACAACAGCCAAGATTTGGAAACAACTTGTGTCCATTGATAAATGAATGGATAAAGAAAAGGTGGTATACGACCACTGTTTAATAAAACATTGAATTTATTCTAATTCTTAAGGCTATACAAGTTCATTATAGAACTTTATAAATACTGACTATATTTATTTCCTACTGATACTATAAAAACCCACCAACTTAGTGGCCTAAGCTTGAGAGGTCAGAAATCTGAAATCAATCTCACTGAGTCAAAAATCAGAAAATTATTTTTCTTTATTTCAGAAAATTATTTCTGAACCTTGTGTCTGTTAGAAATCTCTTACTATATTGGATTGATTGATTGAACACAATATGCTTCTCTTATGTTGTATGATTTAAACAATTTTTCTCATTCTTTTTGAGTGATATTATAGAGTCTGGCCATTGCCTTATTTTTTTGTGTGTGCATGTTTTGTTTTGTTGTTGTTTTTTTGCCTTTTTAAAAAATAATACCACATTTTAAAGCTTTTTTTTTTTAAATGAGGTGCAGCCTCTATGGCAGACAACTTCCTCCCTTTCTTTCTCTAATAACACATCATTCCACTTGACAATCACTCCACTTGACAATCACAAACCTAAAAAAAAGTTTACTGTGTTTATTTCTTTTCACTCATATGAGAAAAATTATCATCAAGCCAAGCTCACAATTAACTAAATGTTCTCCTTTTAGTGAAATTACATTTTTAAAATATATTTTTAAAAATAATTTTAGAGAGGAGGGGAGAGGGAGAGAGGGATAGAAACATCAATGATGAGAGAGAACCATTGATTGGCTGCCTCCCGCACACCCCCTCCGGGGGATCGAGCCCTCAACCCTGGCATGTGCCCTTGACTCAAATAGAACCTGGGACCCTTCAGTTTGCAGGCTGACACTCTATCCACTGAGCCAAATTGGCTAGGGCTGAAATTACATTTTCAACTGATGAGAAATTTTTTTTTCTTAAAAAAAGATAAAGAGTAGGTTATCCTACTAAAACCTTTCTCTCTCATTCATCCTAACTGCTTGTTTCTGACACCTGCTTTTTAAAAGAAATCTTTATTGTTGAAAGTATTACATATATCCGCCTTCCCCCACCCCCATTGAACCCTTCTAGCCTGCCCCTATCCCCCAACCTAGGCATTCAACACACTATTGTCAGTGACCATGGATTATGCATACATGCATACAATTTCTTTGGTTGGTCTGACACTTTCTTTTGATGCCAACCCCTGATGCAAAAAGCATCTGTAAACTACAGAAATTTCCTGAAAACTAAGCTCATCATCTTCCTCTTTTTTATTTATTTATTTATAAGTATATTTTATTGATTTTTTACATAGAGGAAGGGAGAAGGATAGAGAGTTAGAAACATCAATGAGTGAGAAACATCGATCAGCTGCCTACTGCACATTCCCCACTGGGTATGTGCCCTCAACCAAGAAACATGCCCCTGACCAGAATTGAACCTGGGACCCCTGAGTCCGAAGGCCAATGCTCTATCCGCTGAGCCAAACAGGTCAGGGCCTTCCTCTTTTTTAAATTAGCACTGGTAGAAACTATTGTTTTACATTTTAAAGCTGAACTCTAAGTAGTTAACAAACAGGCTCAAATTAACTTTCTTAGAGAGGTCTTCTCAGACCATCAGATCTAAAATAGTCTTCTATTCACCTCAATAACTCCTAATTTCATAGCCCATTGTGAACTCCATAACATTTATAATTTTTAAAAATAATTTTAAATCTTTGTTTACTTGAATATTTCTGTCCACCTCATGGGAAAGCAAGTATCTTATCTGTCTTATTCAACATGTGACTCTGGTGCTAGAATAGTGCCTGGTACATAATTAAATACTTCATATATATTTATAAAATGAATTTATAGCCACCTCTCCACACAGAGAGTCTTCCATATAACTTTTTTTTATCCTTACTGGAGAATATGTGATATGTTTATTGATTTTAGGGAGAGAGGAATGGGAGGTTGAAAGGAGAGAAACAGAGAGATTGATGTGAGAGAGAAACATTGATTGGTTACCTATTGTGAACCTAGCAAACTTTTGGTGTAAAGGATGACACTCCAGCCACCTGAACCACCTAATCAGGGCTCATATAACTTTTAAAATGCCATTAATTTCCTTTCTTGCTAATGTATAAATAATACAAATGTTCTTCAGTATTTCTCCCACAAAGAAATACTCGATTTCCATGTCTATTGCCCATATATTTCTTTCATTTTGGTTTACTTTCTTTATCACTGTTTCTTCCCAGAAATGAGAAAATTTAATTCCATGATGCTGTTTAATCTGACTCCAGTATTTCAAGTCCTCATTATTTATTTATTTATTTATTTATTTTTCTAAAGGAATAGATTATTTGCTTGTTTGAATACCAATAATGTCAAGCTACGACTTTCTTTGTGTTTGAGCTCATTGTGTGAACACCAGGTATATGACAGAACTTAAATATTACAGCTGAAGCTTAAAATGGCAATTTAACTGAAGTTGGGTATTTTTGCTGGGAGGACTGTGCCTGGAGATATAAATGTTAGTGTCTCCTGAACTAAGAGGCAGGATTCTAACTAAGTTTGTGTGAAACAGATGCCCCACAATAAATTCCTAATAGATTGTTTGCTTTCAGCTACATTATTAATTTGTTCTTTAGGAGTTTGAGAAAGAACAATGTGCAGCCTAATGAAAATTTACCAGGTTCAGCAACAGAGACCAGATCTGCTGGTTTGGAATAGAATAGAATCATTGAGAAAAAGGTAACAAACTATTCGTTATTGCATCTCTAAAAAGAGTTTTATTCTCTAGGCTTCAAAAACTAAAGTCACCACTAATCTATTTACTGGTACTCATCTATTTACCAAGTTAAGGGAGTTTTTAAATTGTTAACAATTTTTTTTACAGGCCATTGGACATTTTCAAAATTTTTTATTGATTTTAAAGATTGCTTTGCTAGGTGTCAGAATCCAAATTCATCTTATTGTTTCACATAACCACTGAAAGTGAGGAATGCCTGTGTATATTTCTTGGACATAATTTTCATGTAACCAATCAATCAAATTATTGTCATCCATGTTAACTTCTTACACACTTATCATGTACACAATAATAGTAAGAAATTAAAAATAATTTCATATAAAATTATCCATACTTGGATCAAGCAATTAAAAAGTCAAATTATATAATTCTGATATGTGTTTCTTTTTATTTTCTTTTATTCTGTTTCTTTTCTTTTTATCCTAATATGTTTTATTCTTTTCTTCCTTTTCCGCCTTTTTATTGAATTTATTGGGTGACACTGGCTAATGCAATTATACACATTTCAGGTGCACAATTCACACATATCATCTATACTCTGTATTTACCACCCCAAGTAAAGATTCTTTCCATTACTATTAACACCCCTATACCCTCCACCCCCTGGCAGTTGCCACATTGTTGTCAGTGCCCATGCTTTTTTGCTTTTTTTTCTGGATCTATCCATCCCCTAACCCAGCCTCCCACTGGCCTAGAATTATAAATTAAATACATGGAAAAATTGTATTATAAATCCAGTGTTCTCCCTATACAATCCATTCTAATAAATTGCTTGTTGTTTTAGTGTTTTTTTATGCCAGTTTTTCTGTGTACCAGAGATTCTGTAAGCATTCATGTGTTCATTCATTGATTAATACATTTAATTCTCTCAAGAACACAATGAGGTAGCTACTGCAGATGCATTTTGCAAATGAGAAAACCCAGTCACACAAATGTTAAGTAAATTGTTAGAAAACATTAATCTAGTGAGCACAGTAACCCAGATTTAAATGCAAGCACATCTCAATTAAAGCCCTTGTGCTTGACTAGCTCTCAAATTTTCTATGTTAAGTTATGTCTCTCTAATATATTTTCTATGTTATGTCTGAGATTTGCCAGGTAGCAATATGATTATTTGAGACAGAAATAATTTCTTAATTAAAGTACTCATCTAATACTCAGAAAAATATGAAAAAAACCCGATTATAATCCTCATATTGTAGATGTTAAACTTGCTTGTCACTAAAGTATATGTTGTTCTGCAGCTTATTAGCCATTATATAATTTTCTAACATATAAATATGATGAATCATTTGAACATGGTAATTTCAAAATATATACAACATTCTGAACTTTCAAAATTATGTGCTATGTAGTTCTTAGAACATTGTATTTCTCCACTTTTGGTAGTCAGAATATATCTATATGTCAGTTTTATACTAAATTGATGAAGGTTTTCAGTTAACTAGAGAATAAATATATAACACTTTCATTGCTATTTCAATTGCCTTAAGATTATTTTTTACTAGTTTACTCTAAGGTAAATTTTTAAAGAAATAAATTTGTCTCCTAGACTGAATAATGAACTGGCCTTATTATGTGGCAGTCACCTAAATAAAAACAAAACAAAACAAAAAAATAAAAATAAAAAACCAACTCATTAATGTGAAAACACCATGACCCACCTTCTTAAAATTAAGGAAAGATGGCTCTCTCTCCAACATGCTACCATCCTTCTTGCTCCTCTTTAAGTTTGCATGTCCAGACTGTAACTCATACTCCATGCCCTGAAGATCTCCTAATACCCAATGTTTCCCCTAGGTATCAGGATAATTGCATTGTAAGACCAATCTTCAGAGATGGATCTGGCTGGGTTGTTTTTGAGAAATTTCACTACTTCTGTGCAAACTATAATAAAAAACTTGATGCTTAGCTTTGAGTGCATTTGTCAAATGTCCTATATAATGAAAGCCTAATATGCTAAGTGTTCAGTCATCTGGTTGGCTGTACAACCAATCAAAGCATAATATGTTAATGATATGCTAAGGCTGCTAAACTGCTCCTATGATGTGTACTAACCACCAGGGGGCAGACAGTCTACTGGTCAACCAGTCACTATGACATGCAATGACCACTGGGGACAGATGCTCTGAGCAGTAGGTTAGCTTGCTGCTGAGGTCTAACCAATCAGGACTGAGTGAGACAGGCTGGACACAGACTGGAGACCTCCCATGATCCCTCCCCAGCTAGACAAGCTCCCATGTCCCTCCCCAGCCCCCAATTGTTCCCTGGTGGGGTCCCTTGGCCTAGCCTATGCCCTCTCACAATTTGGGACCCCTCGGGGAATGTCAGAGAGTTGCTTTTGGACCATGATGGAATGACCGGTCACTATGATGTGCACTGACCATCAGAGGGCAGTTGCTCAACACAGGAGCTGCCGCCAGGTGGTCAGTTCACTCCCACAGGGGGAATGTTGCTCAGCCAGAAACCGGGGTCATGGCTGGCAAGCACAGCGGCGGTGGCGAGAGTCTCTCCCGCCTCCACAGCAGTGCTAAGGATGTTCAACTGATGGCTTAGGCCCACTCCACATGTGGGCCTAAGCCATCAGTTGGACATCTCCTGAGGGTTCCTGGACTTTGAGAGGATGCAGGCTGGGCTAAGGAGCCCCTCTGAGTGCATGAATTTCATGCACCATGCCTCTAGTTTGATCATAAAATTGCCATTACCAATTGAGGACAGGAAAGTTACAGAGACATATTCACAGGCTCCTGCTAAAATCTTTCAAAGGCTTTTCTTAAATCATTTTTTCTAAAGCAAGACCTTAAAAGTTGATCTTCAGATGATTTCATGTTCTTTGAAATTCCATCTTTTTGCTTCATCTCATAGTAAGTGAATTTGCACTTGAGGGATATATCTGTTTTTCACTCACTATAGAAAATTATTGCCATCACCTACAATATTCTTTGTAGTAGAGCATATAAAACAGTGTAAGATTGATTGGCAGTGAATTTGGGGCATTTGTTAAATTATATGCACATTAGTAATGTTTTCTATTAAGAAAAAATACATGTTCAGGAGGTGGTTAAACTTATTTCTTAACTTAAATTTAGAAGGGGTGATCCCCACATAGGTTCAAAGACAAAAAAAGTGTATAAAGAGAAAAAATGAAAATCTTTCCACCTTTCACACCATGAGTGCAGTTCCCATATTGCCCCCAATTCATATCCTATATAATAAAAGGCTAATATGCAAATTGACCAAACAGTGGAAGGACAATCGCTATGACACGTTGACCACCAGGAGGCAGACGCTCAATTCAGGAGCTGTCCTCTGGTGGTCAATGTGCTCCCACAGGGGGAGTGCCGCTCAGCCGGAAGCCAGGCTCACAGAGCAACTGTGGCGGGAGCATCTGCTGCCTCTGCGGCAGCGCTACGGATGTCCAACTGCAAGGTTAGGCCTAAGCCATCAGTTGGACATCCGCCAAAGGCTCCTGGACTATGAGAGGACACAGGCTGGCTGAGGGACCCCTCCCCTCCAAGTGCATGAATTTCATGCATGGGGTCTCTAGTATACAAACAACAACTGCTCTGGGTTCTTTTTATCTTTTTCTTGGTTGTGCAACCATCACCAAAAACACCTTATTTTAAAGCTTATTATTTATTTGGCTTATAGAAGTAATACATACACCTCATTGCAAATTTAGAACACAATTTCTTTTTCCATTTTCTCAAAGGTTTTTTTTTGTGTTTTTTTTTTTAGATTTTTTTTTCTTTATTAAGGTATCACATATGTGTCCTTATCGCCCTGTTGCCCCCCACAACCCCACCCCCCATTCATGCCCTCACCCCCCTGGTGTCTGTGTCCATTGGTTAGGCTTATATGCATGCATACAAGTCCTTTGGTTTATTTTTTCCCCTTACCCCCACCCTCCCCTACATTCCCTCTGAGGTTTAATGGTCTGATCAATGCTTCTCTGTCTCTGATACTGTTTTCTTCATCAGTTTATGTTGTTCATTATATTCCATATATGAGTGAGGTCATGTGATATTTATTGTTCTCTGACTGGCTTATTTTGCTTAGCATAATGCTCTCCAGTTCCATCCATGCTGTTGTAGATGTAAGAATTCCTTCCTTTTTTTTTTTTTTTTTTTACCACAGGGTAGTATTCCATTGTGTAGATGTACCACAGTTTTTTAATCCACTCATCTGCAGATAGGCATTTAGGCTGTTTCCAAATCTTAGCTATGGTAAATTGTGTTGCTGTGAATATAGGGGTGCATATATTCTTTCAGATTGGTGTTTCTGGTTTCTTGGAATATATTCCTAGAAGTGGGATCACTGGGTCAAATGGAAGTTTCACTTTTAGTTTTTTGAGGAAACTCCACAGTGGCTGCACCAGTCTGCGTTCCCAAATGCAGTGTAAGAGGGGTCCTTTTTCTCTGCATCCTCTCCAGCACTTATGATTTATTGATTTGTTGATGATAGCCATTCTGACAGGTGTGAGATAGTACCACATTGTCATTTTGATTTGCATCTCTTGGATGATTAGTGACTTTGAGTATGTTTTCATATGTCTCTTGGCCTTCCTTATGTCTTCTTTCAAAAAGTAACTATTTAGGTCCATTACCCAATTTTTGATTGGGTTGTTTATCTTCTTTTTGTTAAATTGTATGAGTTCCCAGTAAATGTTGGAGAATAAACACTTATCGGTGATAACATTGGCAAATATGTTTTCCCAAGCAGTGGGCTTTCTTGTTGTTTTGTTGATGGTTTCTTTTGCTGTGTAAAAGCTTTTTTTATATATGTATATAGTTCCATTTGTTTACTTTCCCTTTAGTTTCCATTGCCCTAGGAGCTGCATTGGTGAAGATATTGCTTTGGCATATGTCGAAGGTTTTGCTGCCTGTGGATTCCTCTAGTATTTTAATGGTTTCCCTCCTTAGGTTTAAATACTTTATCCATTTTGAGTTTATTTTTGTGTATGGTGTAAGTTGGTGGTCTAGTTTCATTTTTTTTTTGCATGTATCTGTTCAATTTTCTGAACAACATTATTGAAGAGACTGTTTTGATTCCATTGTATGTTCTTGCCTCCTTTGTCAAATACTAATTGAGCATTGTGGATTGGGTGGATTTCTGGGTTCTCTATTCTATTCCATTGATCTATATGTCTGTTCTTGTGCCAGGACCAGGCTGTCTTAAGAGCAGTGGCTTTGAAATACAGCTTGATATCTGGTATTGAGATCCCACCTACTTTGTTATTCTTTCTCAGGATCACTGCAGCTATTCGGGGTCTTTTTTTTTCCAGATTAATTTTTGGAGAGTGTTCTAGGTCTGTGAAATATGCCATTGGTATGTTGGTGGGGAGTGAATTGACTCTATAGATTGCTTCGGGTTGTGTGGACATTTTAATGATGTTGATTCTACCAAACCATGAACATGGTATGTTCTTCCATCTGTTTATGTCTTCCTCTATCTGTTTTATCAGTGTCCTGTAGTTTCGTGAATACAGGTCTTTTACCTCCTTAGTTAAGTTTATTCCTAGGCATCTTAATGTTTTTGGTGCAATGATAAATGGGATTGTTTTTAGTCTCTCTTTCTGTAAGTTCACTATTGGTTTATAGAAATGTCATTGATTTCTTGGTGTTAGTTTTGTACCCAGCTATATTGCCGAATTCATTTATTAAGTCTAATAATTTTTTGATGGAGTCTTTAGGGTTTTCTACATACAGTATCATGTCATCTGCGAATAAGGATACTTTTATTTCTTCTTTTCCAATTTGGAGGCCTTTATTTCTCCTTGTTGTCTGATTGCAATGGCTAATACTTCCAGTACTATGTCGAACAGGAGTGGTGCGAGTGGGCATCCCTGTCTTGTGCCTGTTCTTAGGGAAAATGGTTTTAATTTTTGCCCATTGAGTATGATGCTGGCTGTGGGTTTGTCATATATAGCTTTTATTATTTGAGGTATGATCCTTGTATTCCCACTGGCTCAGAGTTTCTCTCAAGGAAGGGTGTGGGGTATTTTCAAATGGTTTTTTCTGTATCAATTGATATGACTATGTGATTTTTATCTCTCAATTTGTTTATGTGATGTATCACGTTTATTCATTTGCAGATATTGTACCATCCTGGCATTGCCAGGATAAATTCGACTTGGTCATGGTGTATGATCTTTCTGATGTAATGCTATATCTGATTTGCGAGAATTTTCTTTCTTTCTTTTTTTTTATTGCTTTAAGTATTTCAAAGAGTATTACATATGTCTCCCTTCCCCCCCCTTGACAATCCCCTAGCCTCCCCTACCCCCCAGTGTCTTATGTCCATTGGTTATGCTTATATGCATGCATACAAGTCCGTTGGTTTATCTCTTACCCACCCTCCTCCTGCCCTCCCACCCTCCCCAGCCTTCCTGCTGTAGTTTGACAGTGTGTTTGAGGCAGCTCTGCTTCTGTATCTATTTTTGTTCATAAGTTTAAAATGGTCATTATTATACAGAAATGAGTGACATCATGTGGTATTTTTCCTTCATTGACTGGCTTATTTCACTTCGCATAATGCTGTCCAGTTCCATCCATGCTGTTGCAAATGGTAAGAGTTCCTTCTTTTTTATAGCAGCATAGTATTCCATCGTGTAGATGTACCACAGTTTTCTAATCCATTCATCTACTGATGGGCACTTAGGCTGTTTCCAGATCTTAGCTATGGTGAATTGTGCTGCTATGAACATAGGGGTGCATATATCCTTTCTGATTGGTGTTTCTGGTTTCCTGGGATATATTCCTAGAAGTGGGATCACAGGGTCAAATGGGAGTTCCATTTGTAGTTTTTTGAGGAAACTCCATATTGTCTTCCATAGTGGCTGCACTAGTCTGCATTCCCACCAGCAGTGCACAAGTGTTCCTTTTTCTCCACATCCTCTCCAGCACTTGTCGTTTGTTGATTTGTTGATGATAGCCAGTCTGACAGGTGTGAGATGGTACCTCATTGTTGTTTTGATTTGCATCTCTCGGATGATTAGTGACTTTGAGCATGTTTTCATATGTCTCTTGGCTTTCTGAATGTCCTCTTTTGAAAGGTGTCTATTTAGATCCTTTGCCCATTTTTTGATTGGATTGTTTATCTTCCTTTTGTTAACTTGTATGAGTTCCCTGTAAATTTTGGAGATTAGGCCCTTATCAGATATGACATTGGTAAATATGTTTTCCCACGCAGTGGGTTTTCTTGTTGTTTTGTTGATGGTTTCTTTTGCTGTGCAGAAGCTTTTTATTTTGATGTAGTCCCATTTGTTCATTTTCTCTTTAGTTTCCAATGCCCTAGGAGCTGTATCAGTGAAGAAATTGCTTCGGCATATGTCTGAGATTTTGTTGCCTTTGGATTCTTCTAGTATTTGTATGGTTTCCCATCGTATATTTAAGTCCTTTATCCATTTTGAGTTTATTTTTGTGTATGGTGTAAGTTGGTGGTCTAGTTTCATTTTCTTGCATGTATCTGTCCAATTTTCCCAACACCATTTATTGAAGAGACTATCTTGACTCCATTGTATGTTCTTGCCTCCTTTGTCAAATATGAATTGAGCGTATTGTTTGGGGCTGATTTCTGGGCTCTCTATTCTATTCCATTGATCTATATGTCTGTTCTTGTGCCAGTACCAGGCAGTTTTGAGAACAGTGGCTTTGTAATACAGCTTGATATCTGGTATTGAGATCCCACCTACTTTGTTCTTTCTCAGGATCGCTGCAGCTATTCGGGGTCGTTTTTTTATTCCAGATGAATTTTTGGAGAGTACGTTCTAGGTCTGTGAAATATGCCATTGGTATTTTAATGGAAAGTGCGTTGAATTCATAGATTGCTTTGGGTAGTCTGCACATTTTAATGATGTTGATTCTACCAATCCAAGAACATGGTATGTTCTTCCATCTGTTTATGTCTTCCTCTATCTCTTTTTTCAACGTCCTGTAGTTTTCTGAGTAGAGGTCTTTTACCTCTTTAGTTAAGTTTATTCCTAGGTAGCTTAATTTTTTTGGTGCGATTGTAAATGGGATTGCTTTTTTAGTCTCTCTTTCTGCACATTCACTATTGGTGTATAGAAATGCCATAGATTTCTTGGCGTTAATTTTGTATCCTGCTACATTTCCGAATTTTTTTATTAAGTCTAACAGTTTATTGATGGAGTCTTTAGGGTTTTTTAAGTATAATATCATATCATCTGCAAATAAAGACAGTTTACTTCTTTTCCAATTTGGATGCCTTTTATTTCTTCTTCTTGTCTAATTGCAATGGCTAATACTTCCAGTACTATGTTGAACAGGAGTGGTGAGAGTGGGCATCCCTGTCTTGTTCCTGTTCTTAGGGGAAATGGTGTTAGTTTTTGTCCATTGAGTATGATGTTGGCTGTGGGTTTGTCATTGATTTGCTAGAATTTTGTTGAGGATTTTTGCTTCTATGTTCATGAGGGATATTGGCCTCTAATTCTCTTTCTTTCGGTTGTCTTTATCAGGTTTTGTTATTAGGGTAATGCTTGCTTCATAGATAGAGCTTGGAAGTGTGCCTTCCTCTTGAATTTTTTGGAATAGTCTGAGAAGGATTGGCTTTAGTTCTTCTTTGAATGTTGGGTAAAACTCCCCTGTGAAGCCATCTGGTCCAGGGCTTTTGTTTGCTGGAAGCTTTTTGATTAGTGTTTCAATTCCATCAGTAGTTATTGACCTATTCAGGTTTTATGATTCTTCCTGATTGAGTTTTGGGAGGTTATATTTTTCTAGGAATGTGTCTGTATCATTGAGGTTGTCGAGTTTGTTGGAGTAGAGTTGTTTGTAGTATTTTTTTTTTTTTTACAATACTTTGTATATCAGAAGGGTTAGTTGTTACTTAACCTCTTTCATTTCTGATTTAGTTTATTTGGGTCCCTTCTCTTTGTCTCCTGGTGAGCCTGGCTAGTGATTCATCAATCTTGTTTATCCTTTCAAAGAACCAGCTCTTGGTCTCATTGATCTTTTGTATTGATTTTTGGTCTCTATGTCCTTTATTTCTGCTCTGATCTTTATTATCTCCTTCCTTCTGCTCACCCTGGCCTTTTCTTGTTGCTCTCCTTCTAATGTTTTAAGTTGTAGAGTTAAATGAATTACTCCAATTTTTTCTTGTTTTTTTTTTGAGGTAGGCCTATAGAGCTATAAATTTCCCTCTCAGGACTGCTTTCATTTTGTCCCATAGATTTTGGATTGTTGTATTTTCATTGTCATTCTTTTTTAGGATGTTTTTAATTTCTTCTTTGATCTCTTTGATAACCCAATCATTGTTTAATAGCATGCTATTTAGCTTCCAAGTGTTTGATTTTTTTTGATTGTTTTGATTGTAGTTTATTTCTAATATTATGCTATTGTGGTCTGAGAAGATGCTTGATATAATTTCAATTTACTTGAATTTGGAGAGACTTTCCCTGTGATTCAATATGTGTTCTATCTTTGAAAATGTCTCTGGTGCACTTGAGAAGAATATGTATTCCATAGCTTTGGGGTGAAATGTTCTGAAGATTTCAACTAACTCCATCTGATCTAGTGAGTCATTTAGGATTGCTGTTTCTTTGCTGATTTTTTGTCTAGAGGATTTATTCAGTGTTGTCAGTGGGGCATTAAAGTCCCCTACTATGGTTGTATTGTTGTTGATCTCTCCTCAGATGGGGGCAGGCTGCATGTGGCTGCTGCTTCTCAGGCAAGGGCAGGCTGATCTTTGGACCAGGGTGGGCTGTGTGCAAGTCTGATGCTCCTTGGATGGGAGTGCGGGCCACTGGCACAGCTGCTGCTCCTTGGGCGGGGGCAGACCACTTGAGGCTGTCGCTCCAAAACCTGGGGAGGGCTGCTCACAGGGCTGCTGCTCCTTGGACAAAAGGGGCCTGCTCACATGTCTGCTGCTCACATGGTCGCAGTGCCCTGGGCTAAAGCGTTGGGCTCATCAGAGGGGAGCACGCTTCAGAACTCACAGGAGCCTATTCCTGAGGTGGCTAGAGTCTCGGTGACTATTGGACCGCAGCCAAGGTAGAAGGTCCCTGGCGGGGGTGGCTGTAGAGTTCCGGGTGTTATGTGAGGGCACCCTGGTTGGAGGTGAGACTGAGCTCCCAGTCACAACAACTCTCCCTTTCAAAAAGGCGAGGACTCTGAGGAAGATCCGGCTGCTTGGGACTGTTTGCAATGGTAGCAGAGGCTGCCTAGTTAGGCAAGTCCAGTTAGCCTGCTGCCAAAGGTCCTGCAGGATCTAACTGTGCCTCAGTCACACACACACACAAACACACACACACACACACACACACACACACACACACACACACTCACTCACCACACATGACCACACACTCCTCTTTTGCTTTCTCACTCACTCATGCTCTCTCCCTCACTGCCGCCTTCTTCCTGCCTCTGTAGTTGGGTCAGGAGTGTTACTGACCCATTCGTGGATGGAGTCTCCTCTTTGGGTGTCTGGTTATGTGGATCGCTCTCTATCACATTGGCCAAACAGGATAAAATTCACCTCGAGAAGACACGACATAAAGGGAACAAAACATGAATGTACTCATGACACCGATAACCCCAATATAAGTAACCACCAGAGAAAAGAAAATTATAGGAGAGAAAAGAGAGCACAAATGATATCGAAGAGAGAAAAAATGGTATAAGAAAAAAAGAAAAAGAAGAAAGGGGGAAAAATATATATATATATATGGAGAAAACACCAGAGAACAAACAAGTAAACCAAAACATACAAACAAACAGCAAATTCCCAGTAAAGAGGGTGGGGGCAGAATCTTATATACAGAAAGTAAGGTTAAGAATTTGATGAATATGGGGAGGACCTCAGTTCAGTATAGAGGAAGTAGAAAAAGGCTGAGTGGATAAGAAGAAAGAGAAGAAAATAATAGTAATAATAAATTTTAAAAATATTGATTAAAAATAGGATAAAAATAAAATAAAATCAACTAGAATGATGGGAAAATAATGCAAAAAGAATAGAAAGTAAAAAGAAAATGAAATAAGGAAAATAAAGAAAAAAAAGAGATAACAAATTAATAAAAAAATGAAAAAGTGAAGTGTTGTTCCTTTGGCTGGTTTAAGATCCCACTCTTCTATACTGTCTGTGGCTTCTCAGTTTCCTGTTGCTGGGACTGAAGGCCTCTCTTTAGGCCAGTCCCTGTGGACTCTCAGGGACTACCAGATTTTTTTTTTCCTTTGTACCACTCAGGGAATAGTCTGGGTCTGGCTGTATTGGTTGCCTGGAGATTGCAGGGAGGGGCTATTTCTTCAGGAGAAAATGGCTACCTAGGTCCAGGAACATCAGGTATGACCCAGCGCCAGACTTGTGGGCACCTCTCCTCACCGCAGCCTCTCCCTAGACTCCACAAGTCTGCACCTCCACCTGCACCTCAGGCATGGGTGAGTGTCTGTATCCAAAAGGTCCTATGAACTAGGTTCAGCAAAGAAAAGCAAAGACAACAAAGAGAGGAAAGAGCTGCGCTACTGAGAGTCCCTCTCCTCCCAACACTGCATGATCTGGACAGCTGTCCTTAATGGCCCCTCTGGGCTCAGTTTGTCGTGACTGTAGACCCAGATCTAGAATCTCCTGCCATCAGCAGTCCTGTGGACCTCCTTTCCACAGTCAGATGCTGTGCCTGACCCAAGAGACACAGCCTGAGTGCTGTGTGGTTTCCCTCTGACCCTCTGGGCTCAGAGGTCTCGCAGTTCTCCCCAGCCTAGATCCCTGATTTTACTGTTCTCCAGGTGTCCTCTGCCCTTCCTGGCTGTGAATTGTCTCACCAACTCTGTCTACTTTGCCAGTTTGTGGTGGATGTTATTCAATTTATTAGCTCATTCTATCTGCTCCAGGACAAGGCTCAGGACACGTCTGTTTATTATGTCTCTCTCTGCTCTTGGTACTTATGTGGTCTTGGAGACTTTATCATTCAGTCTTTCAGAGTTTATTTATATATAATTTAAGATACTTTAGCTTCTATTTTTACTCTCTTTAATATTTCACAATTTCCCCCCATAGGTTTTGCTAATTTCTTTTTAATTATATTTGTACATATTTCATCATTTTTGTTAGTACAGATGCTCTTCAACTTATGATAGGGTTACATCAGGATAAAACCATCAAAAGTTAAAAAAAATCATTAAGTTGGAAACACTATAGCTTAGGGAAGCCTACTTTATTGTGCTCAGAACACTTAACATTTGCCCACAGTTTGGCAAAATCATCTAACACAAAGCCTATAAACTGTTAGCTATCATATCTAATAAAAGAGAAACATGGTAATTAGCCATACCTCCGCTACCCTTCCCATTGGCTAATCAGGGCGCTATGCAAATTAAGTGCCAGCCAAGATGGCAGCCAGCAGCCAGGCAGCTTGAAGCAAACATGAGGCTTGCTTGCTTCAGTGACGGAGGAAGCTAATGTTCCCTGACTGCCGCTGCCGCCCTCTGAGCTTGCAGTTTGACACATTGTTACAAATATAGAAGCTAAACAAACTCCAGAAACCTGCTTTCAGCCAGCCGGGATCTCAGAGCTAGAGTTGAAACAGTGTTTCGATTATAGAACCCAAACAAACCAGATACCTGCTTTCAGCAGCTGAGGCCTCAGAGCTGGAGCCAAGCCTCAGAGCTACAGCTGGCCCAGAATTAAAAAAAAAAAAAAAAAGAAAAAGAAAAAAAGGAGCGGTTGGGAGCTTCAGTCCCAGCCTGAAAACAGCCCTCAGCCCCTCACCCAGACTGGCCAGGCACCCCAGTGAGTACCCCCACCCTGAAGGGGGTGTGACCAGCTGCAAAAAAGCCATCAGCCCCTCACCCAGGCTGGCCAGGCACCCAAGCGGGACCCCCCACCCTGATCCAGGACACCCTTCAGGGCAAACCAGCCGACCCCCACACATGCACCAGGCCTCTATCCTATATGGTAAAAGGGTAATATGCCTCCCAGCACTGGGATCAGCAGAGCCGTGAGGCCTCCCGGCACCGGGATCAGCATGACAGGGGGCAGCGCCCAAACCGCCTGATTGCCCTTTGGCTCTGTGTGTGACAGGGGGCGGGGCCACAAACTCCCTATCTGACCTGCTCTGTTCGTGACAGGGGAAGGCACCCCAAACCCCTGATCAGCCCTGCTCTGTGCCTGATAGCGGGGAGCTTCCCAACCCCCTGATTGCCCTGTGGCTCTGTGTGTGACAGGATGCGGCACCCCAACCCCTTAATCGGCCCTGCTCTGTGTGTGACAGGGTAGAGCCATAACCTCCCCATCAGCCCTTCCCTGAGTGTGATAGGGTGCAGCGCCCCAACCCCCTGATTGGTCCTGCTCTGTGGGTGATAGAGGGCGGCACCCCAACCACCCCCCATGGGCCCTGCTCTGTGTGTGACGGGGTAGAGCCATAACCTCCCCATCGGCCCTGCCCTGAGTGTGACTGGCGCATCGTCCCAATCTCCTGATCCGCCCTGCTCTGTGTGTGACAGGGGGCTGTGCCCCAACTCCCCTATCGGCCCTACTCTGTGAGTGACAGGGGTGGCTCCTCAACCCCCTGATGGGCCCTGCTCTGTGCATGACAGGGAGGAGCTCCCCAACCACCTGATCGACCCTGCTCTGTGCGTGACAGTGTACGGAACCCCAACCCCCCTGTGTGTGACAGGGGGTGGTGCCGCAACCTCCCCATCAACCCTGCCTTGAGTGTGACGGGGGCAGTTCCCCAACCCCCAGTTGGCCCTACCCTGAGCATGACTGAGAGGGGCATCACAACCTCCTGATCCGCCCTGCTCTGTGCATGACAGGGGGTGGAACCCCAACTCCCCAATCGGCCCTGCTCTGAGCCCTACCAGGGGCTGCACCTAGGGATTGGGCCTGCCCTCTGCCACCCGGGAGCAGGCCTAAGTCAGCAGGTTGTTATCTCCCGAGGGGTCCCAGACTGTGAGAGGGCACAAGCCGGGCTGAGGGCCCCCCACCCCGAGTGCACAAATTTTTGTGCACCGGGCCTCTAGTATGATATAATTTATTATGCATATTTCTTTTGCACCATCATAAAGTTGAAAAATTAATTGAGCCATCGAAGGATGAGACTGCCTAATTTGAAATGGTGTTGTCTTTCATTATATGTTCTATATAGATGTTATTTACATGACTACTATAAATTACTGTATATCAATTGTGTACCTTACTAATTCACTGTCCTTAAATCTTAATAATTCATTTTTACTATTTCATATACAACAATAATATTCTATGCAAGTTAAAATATTTTGCCTTCTTATTTTTATTTTCTAAACTTTTAAATTTTCTCTGCTAGGATAGTACCTACCAGTCTTATTGAGAGAACCGAATAAATTTAAATATACAATCTTATCTGGCAATAGTAAGTGCTATATAGCAGTTTGCTGTTATTTTTCCCTTTGTCACTTGTTTCTATATTACCTTTAGGTATCTTCTGTATCATCCATACCAGTAGTTGTCCTTCCTTTCTTATCAGGACTTTTACAATATTTATACAAAATTCTCAGTATCTCCTTAGAATCATTTATCTAGTGACTGTTATATACTAGTCACTATGATAAATTCTTCAAATACATGTTATGGTGAACAAAGATGGCCTTAATGGAATGTGAAACCTGTAAAAGATACAGAAAGGTGTGCAGATAATTGTGTTATTAATGTATTCATCAACTATATCTATAGCTTTAGCCATCCATCTTTTTTTATGACAAGATGGCTTTATTGTCATAATGTATCATCTTCTTGATCAGATACTAAACAAATCAATGTATTTCTAAAAACTTAGAGATTTCTGTCTTTTTCATCTACAAATACCCTGCCACTACAACTGGTCGCTATGATGCACACTGACCACCAGGGGACAGATGCTCAATGTACAGGATCGGGATCCATTCTGTCTAGATTGGGCCTGTGGGGCTCAGGCTGAAACCAGCTATCTCACATCTCCCAAGAAGTTCCGTGTTGCAAAAGGGTACAGGCCAGTAATATTATCATTCTTCCTTACTAACCACATTTTGTTTTACATTGTACATATTGATATTGTACTTTTAGGAGTGCTGAAAGGGAAACACTGAAAAGAGGGAAAACATTTAAATCCATAAGAGATACTCGAATGAAAGGTATACCCATTAGCAACCTTGTCCCATCTGTTCTCTTTTACTGTTCTTTTCCCTTTCCAGATAATCAAATGGAAAAAGCAAAACAGTAAAACAGTCATTCCTTCTTAAAAGTGTTAGAGCAAAAACAGGAAGGTCAGCCAAGCCAAGGCACAGGCTACTCAGAGGAAACAATGTGATCACTCAGAATCCTGCTTTATTGCAGTCATTAAATAAACAATAAATGATATGACTAGTGATATCCTATTCCTGCATAGCACAGATGTTACTTTCTCTAGGTTCATAAAATAGATTAATCGTTGGTTTATTGCATATACCCAGAAACACCTGGCAAACATCCACCCACTTTATTCATTTTGGGTATTAAGCCTTAATATAAATCAGTAACAGTACCAAAAAAAAGTGTCTTATTAAATGAAAACAGAAAAATATTTCTATATTCTATATTAAGTGTCACAAAATAATGTGAATTAGAATACAAAAGAAAATGAAAGGAAAAATCAGGTTTTTTAAGTGCTATAAAAGTGGGTCTCATGCGCTCTTTTTCTTAAAGAAGATAAAGAACTCTAAAGCCTGCAAAAAAGAAAAAGAAAAAGAAAAAGAAAAGAAAGAAAGAAAGAAAGAAAGAAAGAAAGAAAGAAAGAAAGAAAGAAAGAAAAGAAAACAAATAAATCAAAGTTTTTGAGAAGATGATACTATAGGTTTGTTGTTTTAAAAGGCTGGGCATGGCCGGAACCGGTTTGGCTCAGTGGATAGAGCGTCGGCCTGCGGACTGAAGGGTCCCGGGTTCGATTCCGGTCAAGGGCATGTACCTGGGTTGCGGGCACATCCCTAGTGGGAGATGTGCAGGAGGCAGCTGATCGATGTTTCTCTCTCATCGATGTTTCTAACTCTCTATCTCTCTCCCTTCCTCTCTGTAAAAAATCAATAAAATATATTTAAAAAATAAAAAAAATAATAAAAGGCTGGGCATGGCTTGTCTGGTGTGGCTCAGTGGTTGAGCATTGACCTATGAACTAGGAGGTCAGGGTTTGATTCTCCATAAAGGCACATGCCCAGGTTGTGGGCTCCATCCCCAGTAGGGGGCATGCAGGAGGCAGCCCATCAATGATTCTCTCTCATCACTGATGTTTCTATCCTTCTCTCCCTCTCCCTTCCTCTCTGAAATCAGTATTTTAAAAAAGCCACACACATAAAAAAGGCTGGACATGATTAAGGAAAATGTAAAAGTATGGAGATTATTTAAGAGGAGCAGGGCTTCACTTCGATGAGAGAATTGTAAAGATACTGTAGTTACTTGAGCAAGATGGATTCCCAATGCTTCCCAGGAGTGTTCATTCTTGAAAATGACTGGCATTTTTACCAAGGTAGCCAGTAACATTTTAACAATCAATCAATCAATCCATTCTTTCTTTGTCCTCCATTGTGCTTCATTTCTAGTTCAGTTTTCTGACTGAAAATTTAAAGTCTGGATAGACTTTCCAGTTCAATTTAGAACAATTAGATTTCCAGTCTCTCTTTACAATTTAAAGAGGGTTTGGTAATAATTATATTAGCCTTCCCCCCCTTATCACTCTATCCACACTATTATTTCCAATGTACCCTCTGTCTTTTATTTTTTGTCTCTAGATACTTTTTAATATACTTACCAAGTGTTCTCTCTTGCTTTTCCTGTGATATCTGAAGAGATTTAAGATCTCATGAGATTTATCCCGGCTAAGACATAATAAAGAAAGAGTCATTATGGATGATTTGGTAGACATTTATTTGAATGTAAATTTAAATTCCAAATAAATCTTTATAATTGTCTGCCTTAGAGGGGAAAGAATATATGTCGAAGAATCTAGCTAAAATACTGTTTAGTTACATTTCACTGTTTGATACCCTTCATGCTGAAAAGGGCTCATTTAAAATAAGGAAAAAAGTCTAGAGCAACATGATTTTGGAAAATAGTAAAAGTCTGCAAACTAAATGAGGAAATCATGAATAGTGTTTTGGTTTGTTTTGTTTTGAATCTCAATAGAACAAAAATTAGTAGATATGCCCCTTTTAGGATTATTGCATGCACTTATGAATCACCATGCTGATTCATAGAATATAGAAAAATGGATAAACAAAAACTAACCCCAAATGAAAGAGCAAGAGAATTCTCTAGGAGATGAGCTAAATGAAACAGAGATAAGAAATTTATCAGACATAGAGTGCAAAATAATGATGGTAAAGATGATCAACAACATGAGAAAAGATATAGTAACTATGCAGAATAACATAGTACTAATAAAAAGCACAGTGGAGCCTAGCCAGCATTGCTAAGCGGTTGAGTGTTGACCTATGAAACATGAGGTCATGCTTTGAATCCTGGTCAAGGCATATGCCTAGGTTGTGGGCTCACTCCCCAATGTCAGGCATACAGGAGGCTGCTGATCAATGATTCTCTATCATCACTGAGGTTTCTCTCTCTCTCTCTCTCTCTCTCTCTCTCTCTCTCTCTCTCTCTTCTCTGAAAGCAATACAATTTTAAAAAAATAATAAAAAAATAACACAGTGGAAGGAATATACAACAGATTAGGGGAAGCAAAGTATCTGATCAGTGAAATAAAAGATAGAGTAGAAAAAACACTCAATCAGAGAACCAACAAGAAAAAAAACCCAGGAGGACAGCTTAATGGGACTGTGGTACAATAGGAAATGTAATAATATTAGCAAAATAGGAGTGCCAGGAGATGAAAAAAGTGAGCACGGTATAGAGAATGTGTATGAAGAAATAATGGCATAAAACTTCCCTAATCGGTTAAAGAAAAAAGTTACACAAGTTCAGGGGGCACAGAGAGGCCCAAGCAAGAACCAAATAGGCTTACACCCTAAACATAACGAGTAAAATGACAAAATTAAAGGTAAAAAGAGAATTTTATAGTCAGTAAGAGAAAAGCAATTTCTTACCTATAAAGGTGCTCATACAAAGCTGTCATCTGATTTCTCATCAGAAACTCTACAGGCCTGAAGGAAATGGCAAAAAATACTCAAAGTAATAAAAAGCAAGGATCTGAAACAAAGACTACTATATACAGCAAGGCTACCATTAAAAAATATATATATGGTGAAATAAAGAGCTACCCAGACAAAAACAATGTCTAAAGGAGTTTATTACCTCTAAACCAGCATTGAGAAATGCTAAAGGGACTGCTGTGTTGAGAAGAATAAATATATGTAGAGAGAAATAAAGGTATAAAGAATTAAAATGATGATAAAATCCTCAACAAAATTTTAGCAAATTTGATCCAGCAACACATTAGAAAGATCATACATCATGAAAGGCTAAGATAATATCCACAAATCAATAAATGTGATACAGCACATTAAGAAATTACAAGACAAAAATTACATGATCATATCAATTAATGCAAAAAATGCATTTGAAAAAATTCAACACCCTTTTTTGATCAAAACTCTCAGCAAAGTGGGAATAGAGGGATCATACTTCAACATAATAAAAGCCTTATATGACAAACCTATGGCCAACATCATACTCAATAGTCAAAAACTGAAACCATCTCTCCTAAGAATAGGAACAAGATAGGGATGCCCACTTTCACCACTCACGTTTGATATAGTGCTGGAAGTGCGCGCCATTGTGATTAGACAAGAAGAAGAAATACAATGCAAAAGAGGAAGTAAAACTGTCATTATTTGCAAACAACATAATATTGTACATAGGAAAACCTAGACTTCATAAAAAAACATACTAGATTTAATAAATGAATTTAGCAAGCTACCAGGATATAAAATTAGCACCCATAAATCTATGGCATTTTTATACACCAATAATGAACTCTCAGAAAGAAAAACTAAAAAAGCAACCCCATTTATCATTACAATAACAACAACAGCAACAAAAACAAACAAGATACCTAGGAATAATCTTAACCAAGGAGGTAAAAGACCTATACTCAGAAAACCACAGGATATTGAAAAAAGATATAGAGAAAGATATAAACAAGTGGAATAATATATTATATTCATGGATTAGTAGAATCAACATCATTAAAATGTCCATACTACACAAAGAAATCTATAGATTCAATGCTATCCCCATTAGCATACCAATGGCATATATCACAAACCTAGAACAGAATCTCTAAAAATTTAAATGGAATAAAAAAAGACCTTGAATAGCTGCAGTAATCTTGAGAAAGAAGAATATAGTTGGAGGGATCACAATACCAGATATCAAGTTATACTACAAAGCCACTGTTCTCAAAACAGCCTGATACTGGCACAAAACAGGCATATAGACCAAAGGAAAAGAACAGAAAACCCAGAAATTGACACAAGCCGTTATGCTCAATTAATATTTGATAAAGAGGCAAAAGCATGGAGTCAAGGGAGTCTCTTCAATAAATGGTGTGGGAAAGTGGGACAGATGCAGGCAAACAAAAATGAAATTAGACCACCAACTTACACCATACAAAAAAATAAACTCAAAATGGATAAAAGCCTTAAATGTAAGACATGAAACCATAAAAATCTTAGAAGAAACCATAGGCAGCAAAATCTCAGACATCTCTTGTAGCAATATGTTTACAATAAAAATATTAAAAGCATGCCAATGCAGAATTTGTGGATAGTATTAAATCTATATTGTGAAGGACACTACCCCTTTTAAGAACAACTCTTTTGGTTATTCATACATATACTTCATCCCCTTCCAAACAAAAACAGCAAAAGTTTGTATTTTAATATATTCAACGAAGGTTATATTTTCTTATGAAAGAAAAAGATGCTTTTTCTTTCATAAGAAGAAGCAAGCAAAAAAATCAACATAACATTTCTCTTCCTAGAGAAGATTTTATATATATATATATATATATATATATATATATATATATATATATATATATATATATTTTGCAAAGATTTATTTCTCAACAACAAGCATTTCACTGATGACACCAGGCTGTGATAAGACATGACAGAGGTCATGTTTACAAAAACTAACTTGAATTTGACTCAAGGGACCTCTGGAACAAAGGTCCCATTGATATGAAACCACCATTACATGGTAAAAGAATAATAAAATAGATCAATTCAGTGAAAAAGATGAATACTTTTATCTACTATGTTTTTAAAGAGTTCTGGGAGTTAGACTCACTATACAGGGGTAAACTATATCTAGGACCTAAAGACTAGGTCTTTCCCTCCACCACCATCCTCACTTCCCTTTCTACCTTCTTTCCTCTTTCTTGTCTTCTTCTCTCCTCTTCCTTAGAGGAAACTAATAACTACTATATTTTCTTCCAAATGAAAGACTAGTACTATCAAAATAACTGAACTAACACCAGAAAGAGCTACTTTGGCATTTAATATAGCTTTCCGCACAACTACTATAGCATGTATTTCAACTGAATCTTTGTTTCATTTTCATTTGTATCTCTCAATTTATAACTTAGAAAAGAAATGAATATCTCACAGTCCTTAAGTACCTTTCATATTATATAGCATTGAGGTTGAGAGTTCTCTTAATCCCAATTTATAAATTTTGATTAATAAAATAAAGTATAGTATCTAACAAATTAATCTTAACCTCAATCAGTGCAGGACATGGGTGCTATAGAGTTCGCCAGTTAGAGTCATTAGTAAAAAAAAAAAAAAAAAAAAGCAAAGAAATACAATAAAAATGTCATTATTTTTAGGAATATGTGCTTACAATTTGTGTACAATAACATTGTAAATTAGTCTTATATTATTAAAAACATGATATGTTGGGATCCAAGATAGCAGCCAATGGGATGCCAATATGGAAGAGAGTGTGAGTGAGTGAAGGAGCAAAAGGTGAGTGTGTGGATGTATGGAGCATGCGTGTGTGTGAGGGAAGTTATATTCCTCAGGACTGTTGGGGACTGGCATACCAGGGTCCCCTATTCGGGCAGCCTCTGCTACCGCTGAAATCTCTCCCCAGGTGGCTGGCTCTATTGCAGGGGCCATGCCATCTTGAAGGGGAGAATGGCTGTGACAGGGAGCCCAGCCTCACCTCCACCTAGGGAGCCCTCAGACACCAGCCAGGACCTTAGAGCCACACTGGCTAGGGACCTGCTGCCTCAGCTGTGAACCCACAAACACTGAGACTCCAGCCTCCTCGGCCACGGGCTCTTAAAAAGTTTGTATGGGGGAGACAAAATGGCAGCTGAATAGGCGGACGTGTCCTGTGCCTTCTCATGGAGCACATAGAAGAAACAACTAAATGGAAGAGCATCCACTCAGATTTGGTGAATTAAACAAAGCTGGTGAGACAATCCATGGCTGGAAAGGACAGAGGACATCTGGAGAATGATAGGATTGGGGAACTGGACTGGAGAGAGAGACTCATGACCACCAGGACTAGAGGGTCAGAAGGAAACTGTGCTGCACCAAGTCCACATGCCTTGGGGACATGCATAACACTCGAGTGTGGAAGGGTGTCCACAGGGCTGCTGGCAGCCAGGGACTCTAGACCTAAGACCACAGCCATGGGAGGCTGCACCCAGAAAGGCAACCTGAAGTTCTGCACTGGCCACACAGTGCGGGGGTGGTGGGGGGAGAGAAACAAGCAGTGGCATGATTGCCCTGTCTTTATATTTTCCTTGCTTTTCCTCGCTAAACACAGTACACAGTATCTTTCAACTACACTTACCAAGGCTGCAGTACAGGTGGAGGTGGTTTCGTGGTGGCTGAGGAACAAAACAAAGAGAGGTGACCAGGAATCCAGCTCAGGGACATTTTGGTCCTTCCAACCCTAAACAGACATTTTTCTCCTGAAGACCCAGCCCCTCCTAGCAGCACAGCTGCAGCCAGTATTAAGCTCTGAAGGAAAATAAGGATTTTGAATACCCCCACGGAGCCCTCAGGGACTTGGTTGAAGGGCCATTTGGTCCTGGAAACTAATAGCGCAACACTCCCACCTAGAGCCCAGCAACACTCCCACCTAGAGCCCATGTCAGAACTAGACGCTTGTGTAAATATGACTGAAAGCAGACAGAGAAACAAAGCGGGAAGATTGATCCCTCCTGCTTGTAACCGAAGCTGTGGAGACAGAGAGAGTAGTGGTGGATCTCTGGGAACTTCAACACGGTGCTGACTACATAATAGGAAACTGAGAAGCAGCAGACAGAACAGTAGAGAGGGGCCTTAAACCAGCTCCCATGGGACATTAAAACACAACTGAAGTGAATGAAACTTCACTACTTCACTTTTTTATTTTTTATCTTTTACTTAAGAAAGAAAAGGAAATTTATTTTATTATTTTTATTTTTTTAAAACTTTTATTTTTTTTATTAGTGTTCTACATTCTATTTTATTTTTGTTCTCACTATTTTACTTTATCTAATTATTTTCCTTTTTGCCAACCTTTTCTTCCTCACTTCTCCCTTTCTCATCCTGTTTTTCTTCTCCTGTTCCTGCTTTAGTTTTTTTCTCTCCTTTCTTTTACTCCTTGTTAAAAATTGATCTTCTTTATCTGTTTTATTGACACATTACTATTATCACTGTCTCTGTTGGCTTACTCATATACCTAATTTCCTCTTCCCTACATCAAGTACAGGCACCTTCTCTTTTCTCTTTCTTCGCTAGCCAATTTTTTTCTTTTTTTTAATGCTTTTGTTTTTCCTCTTCTCGCTTGTTCTCTTCTTCTCCTAATTGCTTAATTAGTTTCACTCACCAAACTTAAGCCTATTTGCTCTCTAGTTTCCTTTTCCAAAAAATAGATGAATATATAGATACTAGTGGCCCAGTGCACGTTCGTGCACGGGAGGAGGGTGTCCCTCAGTCCAGCCTGCACCCTCTCCAATCTCAGACCCTTTGGGGGATGTCGACTGCTGGTTTAGGCCTGATCCCAGGATGTCCGACTGCCGGGATTGGGCCTAAACCGGCAGTTGGACATCCCTTTCACAATCCTGGACCGCTGTCTCCTAACCACTTACCTGCGTGCCTGCCTGATTGCCCTTAACTGCTTCAGCTTGCCAGCCTGATCGCCCCCTAACAGCTCCCCTGCCAGCCTGATCATCCCCAACTGACCCCCCCACCCCCTGCTGGCCAGATCACCCCCAAGGCTTTTATTAGTATAGATATGACCCTTCACAGAAAATTTCACTAACCCTGCTTTACAATAAGGGATTGACAATTGAATCATTGGGGCCAGGCACTAAGATTTCCTTTCTTTGAATAGTGGAGGGAATAATTATCTTGTCTTTAAATTGCCCTGAACATCAAATGAGATAATGACCTAGAAAAGCATAAAAGCACCATATAAAGACAACTGTCTTTTTCATATACTGAAAAGACAATTAAGTGGTAAAATGAAAAACACTATTTTTATTCTCCCCCTTCCTTCCTTTACAGCCTTTATTTAAACTTTGAAATTTAGAAAAATTTCACTCCTATTTTCATTTCTTTACATTCAATATTATTTTGTATTAGTTTCAGGTTTATTAGTTACAGAATAGGGGTTAGACAACCATATACTTTACAAAGTGTTCCCTGATATTTCCAGTACCCACCTGGCTTCATACCATCATTACAACACTGTTGACGCTATTCCCTATTTAAGTGGCAATAGGTTTACAGGTTCCTTTCAATCTTTCTTTTGTGTTGCTTGCCCTTCCTTTTCTTTCTCACTTCTTCCTTCATTTTCTTTATATAGTATCTCAATTGGCCCTCAAAGCTCAGTGAAGGCACTGGGACACACTTAACACATTTTACAGAGCAGGAAACTGAGGCCAATTCCAGTTGGCTATGGAACTGGAATCCTCGCGCAAGAGCCCTCACAGCCAGCTCTCCGCCTTTCCTAAGGGACAGCCGCAGGGCAAACAGAACAAACCTCCCCAAGAGGCTTCCAAGCCTCATTCTCCAGCACCTCTTCATCATGGATGCTCCACATTCTTTCCTCTCCCCCGCCCCACCCCATTCTTTACTGCACCTCTTCTGGGGAGCAGGTGGTAGGCTTGCACTCTGTGTGCAGGTGTGCACCCCCATGGGGCGGGGCGAGAACTGGGGGCGGGGCGGGCGCAGGTTTGTTTTTGGGCCTAGGCGGGAGCAGGAGTCCTGGCCTCTCAAGTGTGTAGGCCGAAGCGAGACCCGGTCAGCGCCTGGAGCTTCACCAAACCGCTGCAGTGGGGTACCCACCTCAACTGAGGTAGCGACGCCCCTCCACCCCCACCTCAGGGCTGTGAGTCTGCGCCCCTCCTCCCGGGCGTCCTTCCATGCCTGCAGTCATCGCCTCTTGTTTCCCGCCTATTGGGGCCAATACAAAACCTCACTCTCTGCAGGCGAGGCAGATCCCCACCCGCCAGCACCCTGCCCAGGCCTGAGCCCTCTCCAGTGCACCCCACCTTGGCGCCGCTCTGCGCCCCTTGGGCCGCCTGCCTCCTGGCCAGCCGCTTCCCTGAAGCCATGGCGCTTGCCCAGGACCGCCCATCAGACGGAGGCCTGTCTGCGCGCCTGCAGACCCCATGGCCAGGGCTCCTGGCAGCCGCTTTGCCAAAGGTTCCTCTACCTTCAGGCTCTCTCCTCAGACCCCCAGGAGCTTGGCTCATGTGGCCCAGCCCTTCCGTGGCTACCTGCAGCCCTGCTCTACTCAGCTCTCCTGCTGCCCACCTGTCAGGAAGCTGCCAGGAGCCTTGCTGCTGGCAGTGTGGTTCTGGGGCAGGGGCTGGGGTGTGGGGAGCAGCTCCAGTAAAGTTTAGTAAACCCCAGGCCCCAAGCCCCTCCTTGAGCGGAGCCCAGGGCAGGCTGGGCCCTGGGTCCAAACACTGCAGCTGTGGAGGCCCCGCCCGCCCTGGGACTCATACTGGGGTCCCCGCTGGCGTTGGGGCTTAGGCGCCACACCAGCCGGACAGAAGCTCGAGCTGGCCCTCCCTGCCTGCAGTATGCAAATTAGCTGCCATCTTGGCTGGCACTTAATTTGCATATCGCCCTGATTAGCCAATGGGAAGGGTAGCGGGTGTACGGCTAATTACCATGTTTCTCTTTTATTAGATAGGACTAGTAGATAGTTTAAGGAAAGGGGAGATTTTTTTATTGATTATTTCATTTTTTACTGTTCTTCTTATCAATTCATTCTCTTTCTATCTCCTTTATACTGAACTGTGACCATTACCCCTTTCATTCAAATACTTTACTTTACTTTCTGGAAATAAGCCCTGCCTCTTGAGCTTCAGTTCCCCCTCTTTTTTCTGGGTGTTGTTTGAATTTTTTGGTTTATTTGTTTGTTTTGTGGAGTTTTCTCCCCAAACACATATATTTTTCCCTTCTTTTTTGTTCTTTTTTCCTTTCTCTCTTACCTTTTTTCCTTTTCTCAATATCATTTTTGCCCTCTTTTCTCCCCCTTAATTATTTTTTTCTCAGGTGTTCACCTTTATTGGGGTTATCAGTGTTGTGAACACACTGGTATTTTGTTCCCTCTGTATTGTGTCTTGTCTAGTTCTATTTTGTGCATTTTGGTCAATGTGGTAGAGAGTGAGCCACATAACCAGACACCCCGAGAGGAGAAAAAATAGGGAGACAAAGAAACAGCCCCCATACAAAAGAAAAGGAGGAATCACCAGAGAAGGAGGTAAATGAAGTAGAGACAAGCAATTTGTCAGAGAAAGAATTCAGAGGAATGGTCATAAGGACACTGAAAAGGATGGAGGATAAATTCAACATGTATAAGAATCAAGAGGAAATAAAGAAGAACCAAGAGGAAATGAAGAATGACAGAGCTGCAATAAAGAAAACAATAGAAAAAATAAAAAAAGAAAACATCAAAGTAGACTAGAAGCAGCTGAGGACCACATCAACAAGCTATAAGACATGGTAGGAAAACACATCCAAGCAGAGCAGCAACTGTAAAAACAAACAAACAAACTTAAAAAGCAGGAGGAGAGCCAAAGGGAGCTTTGGTAAAACACAAAACAAATCAACATCCACATAATAGTGGTGCCAGAAGGAATGAAACTGAGCAAGGAATGGAAAACTTGTTTGAAGAAATAGTGACAGAAAACTTAACTGATACTGAAAGAAAAATCTCACACAAGTTCAAGAAGCACACAGAGTCTCAAACAAGATAAACCCAAAAAGAGTAACACCAAGACACATCATAATTAAATTGGCCAACACCAACGGCAAAGTAAGAAACTGAAAAGATGCCAGCTAGAGACAGAAAGTTACCTAAAGAAAGTTACCTATTACAATATCAACTGATTTCTCAACAGAAAAACAACACGCCAGAAATGAATTGAATGAAATATACAAAGTGATGCAAAACAAGAGACTGAATGCAAGAATATTATACCCAAAAAGGCTATCATTCAAAATTGAAGGTGAAATCAGGAGCTTCACAGACAAAAAAGACTAAAAGATTTTATCACGACCAAGCTAGCAATGCAAGAAATATAATGGAACCGCTGTGGAAAAGAAGAAGAAGAAGAAGAAGAAGAAGAAGAAGAAGAAGAAGAAGAAGAAGAAGAAGAAGAAGAAGAAGAAGAAGAAGAAGAAGAAGAAGAAGAAGAAGAAAAAGAAGAAGGAGGAGGAGGAGGAGGAGGAGGAGGAGGAGGAGGAGGAGGAGGAGGAGAAGAAGAAGGAAAGGAATACAGGCATAAAGAATGAAAATGGTGACAAACAAGTACCTATCCTATCTAATAAAAGAGAAACATGGTAATTGGTGTACTACTGCTACCCTTCCCATTGGCTAATCAGGGCGATATGCAAATTAACTGCAGCCAAGATGGCAGCTGGAAGCCAGGCAGCTTGAAACTAACATGAGGCTTGCTTGCTTCAGTGATGGAGGAAACCAACGTTCCCCGCCTGCCTTGCCGGTCTCTGAGCTTGCAGTTTAAAAAACATTGTAACAAATATAGGAGCTAAACAAAACCCCAGAAACCTGCTTTCAGCAGGCCGGGATCTCAGAGCTGGAGTTATACATTGTTTCGATTATAGAACTGAAGCAAACCAGATACCTGCTTTCAGCAGCAGAGGCCTCAGAGCTGGAGCCAGAGCTAAAGCTGGCCCAGAATAAAAATAAAAAATAAAAAAAGGAGCGGTTGGGAGCTTCCCTCACCCACCAGCCTGAAAACAGCCCTCATCCCCTCACCCAGGCTGGCCAGGCACCCCAGTGGGGACCCCCACCCTGATCCAGGACACCCTTCAGGGCAAACCAGCCAGCCCACACACATGCACCAGGCCTCTATCCTATATAGTAAAAGGATAAAATGGCTCCCAGCACCGGGATCAGCGTGACAGGGGGCAGCGCGCAAACCCCCTGATCGCCCTGCGGCTCTGTGTGTGACAGGGGGCGGGGCCACAACCTCCCTATCTGCCCTGCTCTGTTAGTGACAGGATGCGGCGCCCCAACCCCCTGATCGGCCCTGCTCTGTGTGTGACAGGGTGCGGCGCCCCAACCCCCCCACCCCACAGGCCCTGCTCTGTGTGTGATGGGGTAGAGCCATACCTCCCCATTGCCCCTGCCCTGAGTGTGACAGGGTGTGGCACCCCAGCCCCCTGATCCGCCTGCTCTGTGTGTGACAGGGGGTGGTGCCCCAACTCCCCTATTGGTCCTGCTCTGTGCGTGACATGGGGAGCTCCCCAACCCCCTGATCGACCCTGCTCTGTGCATGACAGGGTACAGAGCCCCAACCCCCCTGATAAGCCCTGCTCTGTGAGTGACAGGGGGCAGCTCCCCGACCCCCTGATTGGCCCTGCTCTGTGAGTGACAGGGGGCAGCTCCCCGACCCCCTGATTGGCCCTGCTTTGTGCGTGAAGGGGTTGGCACTGCAACCTCCCCATCGACCCTGCCTTGAGTGTGACAGGGGGTGGTGCCCCAATCCCCCAATCAGCCCTACCCTGAGTGTGACTGAGGGTGGCATCGCAACCTCCCGATCCGTCCTGCTCTGTGCATGACAGGGGCGGCACCCCAACCTCCCAATCGGCCCTGCTCTGAGCCCGACCAGGGGCTGCACCTAGGGATTGGGCCTGCCCTCTGTCACCCAGGAGCAGGCCTAAGCCAGCAGGTCGTTATCTCCCGAGGGGTCCCAGACTGCGAGAGGGCACAGGCCAGGCTGAGGGACGCCCCCTTCCCCCGAGTGCACAAATTTTTGTGCTCCGGGCCTCTAGTAAATAATAATGTTAAATGTAAATGGATTAAATGCTCCAATCAAAAGACATAGGGTAGATGAATGGATGAGAAAACATGAAACATACATTTGCTGTCTACAAGTGACCCACATCAGAACAAAGGACTCACACAGACTGATAGTGAAGGGATGGAAAATTCTTTTCAAATGAATGGAAATGAAACAAAAGTTGGGTAGCAATACTTATATTTTACAAATTAGACCTCAAAGTGAAGGCCATAACAAGAGATAAGGAAGGCCACTTCATAATACTAAAGGGATCAATAACACAAGAGGATATAACCCTGGTAAACATATATGCACCTAATGCAGCAGCAACTAAATACATAAAAAAAACCTGGAGGATATCAAGGGAGCGATCGACAGCTTTACAGCCATAGAGGGGGATTTTAATATCCTATTGACATGACTGGATAAATCCTCTAAAATATCAGCAAAGAAACATCAATCCTAAATGACTCACTAGATCACATGGATTTAATTGACATCTTCAGAACATTTCACTACAAAGCTACAGAATACACCTTATTCTCAACTGCCCATGGGACATATTCAAAGATAGACCACATATTGTGACAAAGGCAAAGCCTCTTCAAATTTAAGAAAATAGAAATCATATCAAACATCTTCTCAGTTCACAATGGCATAAAGTTACAAATAAACTACAATAAAAATATCAAGCACTTACAGGGTAAATAGCATGCTATTAAATAATGATTGTGTTATCAAGAATATCAAAAAATAGATAACAAGCATCCTGGTAACAAATGACAATGAAATCACAACAATCCAAAATCTATGGGACACAGTGAAAGCAGTCTTGAGAGGGAAGTTTATAGCTCTACAGACCTACCTCAAAAGGCAAGAAAAATGGTAGTAAATGGTAGTAAATCAAAGAATTAGAAAGAGAACAACAAGGAAAGCCCGCAGTGAGCAGAAGGAAGGAGATAATAAAGATCAGAGAAGAAATAAATGACATAGAAACAAACAAACAAACAAAAAACAATACCTAAGATCAATGAAACCAAGAGCTGGTTCTTTGAAAGGATAAACAAGATTGATGAGCTTCTAGCAAGGCTCACCAAGAAAAAAAGAGAGAGGACCCAAATAAACAAAATCAGAAATAAAAGTGGTGAAGTAACAACAGACCCCACAGAAATACAAAGGATTGTAAAAAAAGATATACTATGAACAACTCTACTCCAACAAACAGGACAACTTAGACGAAATGGACATATTCTTAGAAACATACCAGCTTCCAAAACTCAAACAGGAACAATAAAAAAAATCTGAATAGGCTGATAACTACTGATGAAATTGAAGCAATAATCAAAAAAGTCTTCCAGCAAACAAAAGCCCTGGTCTGGTTGGCTTTACTGGGGAATTCTCCCAAACATTCAAAGCAGAAATAAAACCTATCCTCCTCAGACTATTCCAAAAAATTCAAGAAGAAAGAACACTTCAACACTCTTTCTATGAAGACAGCATTACCCTATTTCCAAAATCAGATACAGACACCATAAAGAAGAAAAACTACAGGGCAATATTCTTAATGAACACAGATACTAAAATCCTCAACAAAATTTTAGCAAATCAGATCCAGCATTACATTAGAAATCTCATACAGCATGACCAAGTGGGATTTATTTTGGGGATGCGAGGATGGAACAATATCCACAAATCAATAAACGTGATACATCACATAAACAAATTGAAAGAAAAAACACACATGGTCATATCAATTGATGCAGAAAAAGCATTTGACAAAATTCAGCACCCATTTTTGATAAAAACTCTCAGCAAGGTGGGAGTAGAAGGATCATACCTCAACATAATAAAAGCCTTGCCGAAACTTGTTTGGCTCGGTGGATAGAGCATCAGCCTGCGGACTGAAGGGTCCCAAGTTCGATTCCGGTCAAGGCCATGTACCTGGGTTGCGGGCACATCCTCAGTGGGGGATGTGTAGGAGGCAGCTGATCGATGTTTCTCTCTCATCGATGTTTCTAGCTCTCTATCTCTCTCCCTTCCTCTCTGTAGAAAATCAATAAAATATATTTTAAAAAAATAAAAATAAATAAAAGCCTTATATGACAGGTCCACAGCCAACATCATACTCAATGGACAAAAACTAACACCATTTCCCCTAAGAACAGGAACAAGACAGGGATGCCCACTCTCACCACTCCTGTTCTACATAGTACTGGAACTATTAGCCATTGCAATTAGACAAGAAGAAGAAATAAAAGGCATCCAAATTGGAAAAGAAGAAGCAAAAATGACCTTATTCCCAGATGACATGATATTGTACATAGAAAACCCTAAGGACTCCATAAAAAAACTACTAGCCTTAATAAATGAATTCGACAATGTAGCAGGATAGAAAATTAACACCCAGAAATCTATGGCCTTTTTATACACCAATAATGAACTCACAGAAAGAGAAATGGAAAAAAAATTGCATTTACCATTGCAACAAAAAATTAACATAAGTAGGAATAAACTTAACTAAGGAAGTAAAAGAACTGTACTCGGAAAACTACAAGATATGATATTACTTTTTTGTGGAATCTAATGAAATTTGTGGTATCTAAAATAAACTAATGAATTAAATAGATTCAGAGGCATGGAAGTATAAAGCAAACTGATGATTCTTAAAGGGAAAGGGGAAGGGGGAAGAGAAAGATTAAACAAAGATCTTATATGCATATGTGCATTGCCCATGGTCACAGACAATAGTGCAGTGAAGGCCTAAGATGGGGCAGAAATGAAGTGGAAGAGGGTTATAGGGGAAAAAAGGTGAGGACATCTGTAATACTTTCAACAATGAGGGTAAAATAATAACAGTGATTGGATGGGATTCAGGCATTGGGTAATTAATTCTCAGGGGTGTTCCCTGGATGAGTTAGTCAAGTCAATTATAGTTGAGTTGGGATTTTCCTATGGGGTTTTTCTATGTCTTGATGAATGACCTCTGACATTTCCACAAAGATTTTTATTCATCTAAGAATATCCAATATTCGGGCTGGAGGAAGGATGTGTCTCATTTTTGGAGCTGAATGAGTTCAGCTCTTATTTATATAGTGGAGGTTTATTGTTTAGAATTTCAAAAAGTAATTTTAATTAAAAAGTCAAACTTAAAAAGCAGTCACTCATTTTTTTCATGTCTTATCTTAGTCTTGGCTTTGTTCATCTTTAACCTTAGTTTCATTTTGAGGATTTAAAACTATACTTTAAATAAAGTCATACCCTTTATTACAAGCAAGAAAATGTCCTGGATTTAAGAGTTAATTTATTTAAATATATTTGATATACTGGGGAGCCAGTATGCTTAATGGGACCATTATTGAATTTTAGAGCTGTGTCTGCGTCCAAAGGGTGGTCCAGGGTAAGTATCTTTGGAATGCTGCTGACTATGCCAAGTGAATGTCAATGTAAGCCTATAGAGAATTTTTGTGTTTATTTGATTAAACTATTGATAATTGTGGAAAAGTAAAATTGCAATGGTTTGATATAATGCTCCAGAGAATGGCAGTTCTGTATCTCATTTTATATATTACTAGAGGCCCGGTGCACAAAAATATGTGCACTCGGGGGGGAGAGGGGGGTCCCCCAGCCTGGCCTGTGCCCTCTCGCAGTCTGGGACCCCTCGGGAGATAACGACCTGCTGGCTTAGGCCTGCTCCCGGGTGGCAGAGGGCAGGCCCAATCCCTAGGTGCAGCCCCTGGTTGGGTTCAGAGCAGGGCCGATTGGGGAGTTGGGGCGCTGCCCTTGTCATGCACAGAGCAGGGCAGATTGGGAGGTTGCGATGCCACCCTCAGTCACTCTCAGGGTAGGGCCGATTGGGGGGTTGGGGCACCGCCCACTGTCACACTCAAGGCAGAGTCGATGGGAAGGTTGTGGCGCCACCCCCTGTCACGCACAGAGCAGGGCCAATCAGGGGGTTGGGGTGCTGCCCCCTGTCACTCACAGAGCAGGGCCGATCAGGGGGTTGGGGCGCCGCCACTGTCACACTCAGGGCAGGGCCGATGGGGAGGTTATGGCTCTACCCCATCCCACACAGAGCAGGGCCCATTGGGGGGGGGGGGGTTGGGGCACCTTCACCTGTCATGAACAGAGCAGGGCCGATAGGTAGGTTGTGGCCCTGCTCCCTGTCACACACAGAGCCACAGGGCAATCAGGAGGTTTGGGCGCTGCCCCCTGTCACACTGATCCCGGTGCTGGGAGGCCTCTCAGCTCCGCTGATCCCAGTTCTAGGAGGCATATTACCCTTTTACTATATAGAATAGAGGCCTGGTGCACGGGTGGGGGCCAGCTGGTTTGCCCTGAAGGGTGTCCTGGATCAGGGTGGGGGTCCCCACTGCGGTGCCTGGCCAGCCTGGGTGAGGGGATGATGGCTGTTTGCAGCTGGTCACACACCCTTCAGGGTGGGGGTCCCCACTGGGGTGCCTGGCCAGTCTGGGTGAGGGGCTGAGGGCTGTTTTCAGGCTGGGACTGAAGCTCCCAACTGCTCCTTTTTTTCTTCTTTTCTTTTTTTTTATTCTGGGCCAGCTTTAGCTCTGAGGCTCCAGCTCTTAGGCCTCGGCTCCTGAAAGCAGGTATCTGGTTTGTTTCGGTTCTCGAAACTCTGTATCAACTCCAGCTCTGAGATCCCAGCTCGCTGAAAGCTGGTTTCTGGGTGTTTTGTTTTTTTTAGCATCTATATTTGTTGCAATGTTTTAAACTGCAGGCTCAGAGGCCTGCAGCGGCCGGCCGGGAACGTTGGAGTCCTCCGTCACTGAAGCAAGCAAACCTCATGTTAGTTTCAAGCTGCCTGGCTGCCGGCCGCCATCTTGGCTGAAAGTTAATTTGCATATTGCCCTGATTAGCCAATGGGAAGGGTAGCAGTCGTACGCCAATTACCATGTTTCTCTTTTATTAGTGTAGACTAGAGGCATGGATCACGAAATGCTTGCATTGGGGGGAGGGGGTGTCCCTCAGCCCAGCCTGTACCCTCTCCAATCTGGGACCCCTCAGGGTATGTCCAACTGCCAGTTTAGGCCCGATCCCTGTAGGCCCTGTGGGATTGGGCCTAAACCAGCAGTCAGAAATCCCTCTCACAATCTGGGACTGCTGGCTCCCAACCGTTCACCTGCCTGCCTGCCCGATTGCCCCTAACCATTCCCCTGCCAGCCTGACTGATGCCTAACTGCTCCCCTGCCAGCCCGATTGCCCCAACTGCCCTCTCCTGCTGGCCGGGTCGCCTCCAACTTCCCTCCCCTGCCAACCCAGTCATCCCAAATTGCCCTCCCCTGCCAGCCTGGTTGCCCTCAACTGCCCTCCCTGCAGTCCTGGTAGCCCCTAATTGTCCTCCTGTGCTGGCCTGATCGCCCACAACTGCCCTCCCCTGCCAGCCATCTTGTGCCCACATGGGGGTGGCCATCTTGTGTGAGGTGTGATGGTCAATTTGCATATTGTCTTTTTATTATATAGGATTATAAAAAGTATATATGTAAGTGGGCTATATTAAATCCATTGGTGATAGATTAGGGAGGTGGGAGAAAGCAAAATGGGGGAACCTCTGGAATTGGATGAAAAATGAAATGATAGACACATATTTTACATAGGGGGGTATAAGATAGTTAATAGTCAACAATTTATACGATAATAACTAGGAGAGGATTTATGGTCTTCATCCTGATGAATTTGTTGTGTCCTGAGGGGCCTGAAAAAAGGGGAGTAACCCTGACATTTCAAAGGTATGTTATGTAAAACACAATAGATAGGATTAGTTAAGGTAAAGATTTACTTTTGTTAGGGAAGATTTTAGTCTAGGATATGACTACATGCCATAAACAGTTTTTAGTTTAAAAGTTTTAATTTTAGATCATTTTTTGTGGTTATTTTAGGTCTCTGAGTTGGCATGGCTGCCACACAAGCCTTCCCTGAGCATGTCAAGTTAGCTTGTGGCCCCTTTTTGTCCACACTATTTTTCTCTGGTCATTTTTTTCCTTCTTCTTCTCCTTCTCCTCCTTTTCCTTGCCTCCTCCTCCTCCTCCTACTTCCTTCTATTATTTTTCTCATTCTTCAAAAACCCTTTAACATTTCTTGTAATACTGATTTGGTGGTAATGAACCTCTTTAGATTTTCATTTTCTGGGAACTCTTTATTTCCCGTTTAATTTTAAATGATACTCTTGCTAGGTAAGTAGTCTTGCTTGAAGGTCTTGCTTTTTATTACTTTGGATATTTCATGCCAATCCCTCTGGCCTGAAATATTTCTGTTCAGAAATCAGTTGACCATATTATGGAAGTTCCCTTGTAGGTAATTGTCTTTCTCTTGCTGCTTTTAAGATATTCTCTTGTTCTTTAACCTTTGGCATTTTAATTATGATAAATAATGGTGTGGGTCTCTTTGGGTTCATCTTTTTTGGGACTTTCTGCACTTTCTTGACTTATGTGTCTTTTTCCTTCACCAGGTTAGAGAAGTTTTCAGTCATTATTTCTTCAAATAGGTTCTTAATTCCTTGCTCTCTCTCTCCTTCTGCTGGTGCCCCTATGATGTGGAGGCTGTTAACTTTTATGTTGCCCCAAAGATCTCTTGAAATGTCCTAATTTTTTAAAAAATTATTTTTTTCTTTTTGTTGCTTTATTTGGGTGTTTTTCGCTTTCTTGTCCTTTCAATCACTGATTCCACACTCTGCTTCATCGAGTGTACTCTTTATTCCTTCTAGTGAACTTTTCATTTCAGATGTAGTATTCTTCATTTAGGCCTTGGTTCTTTTTCATGGTTCTTTTTAAAAATATATTTATTTTTATTGATTTCAGAGAGGAAGGAAGAGGGAGCAAGAGAGATAGAAACCACAATGGTGAGATACAATCATTGATCAGCTGCCTCCTGCATGCCCCCTACTGAGGATTGAGTCCTCAACCCAGGCATGTGCTCTTGACCAGAATCTAAGACTCTTCAGTCTGTAGGCTGACACACTATCCACTGAGCCAAACCATCTAGGGCTTCATGTTTCTTATGTCCCATTTAATGCTGTTGACATTCGCACTAAGCTTCTTGAGCATCCTTATAATATATATTTTTAACTTTATAGCTGGTAAATAGCTCACCTCCATTTCATTTAGCTTTTTTTTCCCTGGAGATTTCTCCTGTCGTTTAATTTGGGACATGTTTCTTTGTCTCCCATTTTGGCTGCCTTTTTGTGTTTGTGTGTATATATTAGGTTGATTTGCAATGTCTTTAAATCTTGGTAGGGTGGTCATATGTAGTAGGTGTCCTGTGGAATTCAGTTAAGCAGTCTCCTTATTCACCTGAGCTGGTGCTCCAGGAATATGAGCTCTCCTGTTGTAATTGAGTTTTGATTTCTATTGGCCCATTCATGCATGGGGTTGACCCTTTGGCTGACTGATTGTAAGGATTGACACCAACAAACTATATGAGTAAGTGCCCACAACACAAAGCATAATTTGCTTTAGCAGGGTCTTGTGTTTGCCAAGATATCCCTTTGGATATGCAACGTATGAAGCTAATTGGATACCACTCTAATATCATCTGAAGCTAGCCACTGGGTGTGTGTTTTCTGGGACCTCTTGGGAGAGACTCTAGTGCAAGTCAATGTCAAATACTGACTATGACTGCTCCTGGACAACCTGTTCAGAGCTACAGAGTAATCCACAGTTTTGGGCTGCCTCTGCTGGGCCTTGGAATGTATGTGATGGATTAAGCTATGCATCAAGGCTGGCTTCCACCAGCACCAAGTATGGGAGCAGGACAACAAAAGGTCCAAAGTACCCCAAGATCTGCCTCTACTTGCTTCCATCTGACAACTGCCCAAGGCACCCTGAGATCTGCCTCTAATTGCCTTTGTGGATGGCTCACTGTTAGGCTTAATAATTGAAAGAGCCTCTGGCAATACTTGAGTTGAATGAGGTGGGTTCTTAGTAAGTCACCAGGTAAGGGCAAGAGGTGTTCACCAGATTGATACAGGTTCAAACTTGGTGCAAGTGCTGGGTCTGAGGCAACTCAGCAAAAGTCTCAGGCCTTACCAAGTTTTGATGCCCACCACTAGGTGCCCACAGACCTTGTTATGAGGCAGGATTTCTGGGAGTCATCAGGGTGAGGTCAAGAGAGTTTATCAGACCCAAACAGACCAAGATTCGGCCCTGTGAAAGGAAGGCTTTGGACCAGTCTGGTGTGTGAGGAAAAATTATGTCTGTCCTAGAGCCACACAATTCTGTTGGAAGCCAAAGCTCAGCATGGTGATCCACTGACATTTTAAGCGTGGGACTAGTGGATCTCCCATGAGGCACCAGTGAGGCTTGAGGGGTGGGGTGGGGAGAGTGTCCCCTGCCCCAAAGTAACACAACTCAGCCACTGACACCCCTGCATTTATTCAGACATTTACACCCAGCCCAGGCAGCTGATTCCTCAGCAGGGCATGAGCTCTGCAGGCTGGGACAACAAGGAATCCAGAGGGAGTGTCTGTTGCATTCCCTCAGGCTAATGCTATAAGAAGGGGTGTGCTCTACCCAAGAAAGATGGCATAGGGATTTGGGTAGCTGTCTGTTCAGCTCTCTTCCCAGAGCTACAAATCCCAGTCTTTCCTCAATCAACTCTAATCCACTTCACCTTCCATCAACTGGAGTCTAGATGGAATGGCTATGAATAAAATTTTGTGCATTTCCCCTTTAAGAGGATTCCTGTGTTCCTAGCACAGTCCTATCTCTCCCTGGGATACAGAATCCCTAATGATTTTCACAGCCAGATATTATGTGGAGGCCTCTTCCTGGTTCTGGTTGCTGGTGTGTGGTTGAGACACCACACTCCTCATAGGAAACCTTTGAAGCTGAGATATGACTCCAGAATCTTAGCTGGTACCCATGGGAGTGGAACCAGCCCTTTTCTTGGGTCTCTTCCCTTCCTACCTGTGCCACACTCAACATGGCCAGGTGTGAACCTGAGAGGGCGGGGGTGGCGAATTATTAAAGAAGACAGATAAGAGAATAAAGCTGGAGCTAGGTGGGACACTGCTCTTGGATGGAGAGACAGTGCCACAGCCTGCAAGCCAAGTCTTTATTTTATAGCCAGATTCCATGAGGCAAAGTAAGGGAGTGGTCAAGATATTAACAATGTTCTCACCAGTTTTGAATCTACTCAATTACATGCACCTGAACTCTATCAAGCTTTGTTTTAGCAGCACGTGCTGCACCTACTGCAGCCTATATCACTTAGCTACCTGGGACCACAGGTTTGGACCACAAGGTCAAGCTTACAACTATAGCCTTTGGCTATAATTGTGCTGGGAGGGTTTTGCCCTCCAAGCTGACACTTGCACGTGGCTTTGCCACGAGAGGACTGTGTCCTCTCATTAGTCTGAGGCTTGAACCTGTCCAAATGCTGTAGCAGCTCTCCACACCTACCAGTCTCAATATGGCTTCTTCTATAAGTCCTTGGTTATAAAACTTCTGTTCAGTTAGCCTTCAGTTGGCTCTTCAGGTTAATTGTTCTATATTTTAGTTGTAATTCCAATTTGGTCTTGTCAAGCAGTGAGTGTACCTTCCATCTACTCCACTGCCATGTTGGATCAGTTGATGTATTCTTTATAACTAACTAGACTTTGAAGGCTGATCAATCATGATTAATTGGGTTCCTGCTATAGGTAAAGTATAACCCATAACCTAGGAATTATTTTCCGACATATTATTTTATTTGCCAGTGGAAGGCAGATAAGAGCCATTCCATTCATTTGACCTTCACTTACTTTTCCAGAAATATATAAGCCTTATTAAAAAACAGTGAAGACCCAGAGAACTCAAGACATAAAACTGATGAGGAAAATTGTTCTCTAACAAATAACATTAAGCATTTTTTTCTTTTTCAACAATAATCTGATTCTAAGTATCTATCTATCTATCTATCATCTATCTATCTATCTATCTATCTATCATCTATCTATCTATCTATCTATCTAAAAAGCTAATACGCTAAGTGTCCATCCAACTGGTAGCTATGACATGCACTGACCACAAGGGGGCAGACACTCAATGCAGGAGCTGTTGAGCTGCAGTGACTTGGCAGCAGCAGTTCTCGGGTGACGCACCTTGAAACCAGAAAGGAGGGAGCCCGATTCCTTGTAGGGGCACACGATTCCACCTTGTGATTTTACCTTCGGCCGTGGGTTATGTTGTTGCTGGGGCACTGTCAGCCCTGAATCTGATTTACTGCACACTTGCATTTGCGTTCCACACCCTGTATGACAGCAACTTTGTAGAGTGCCCTCTCACACTCTGGGACCCCTTGGGGGATGTCGGAGAGCCAGTTTTCAGTCTGATCCTTGCAGGCCAGGCCAAGGGATCCCACCTGCCTGAGGGACCCCACTCACTTCGCAGATGCCCTTCAAGCCACGGTGCCACCCCAGATGCAGCCAAATGGGGAGGGACCATGGGAGGTTGGCTCCAGGGCATGTCCAACCCATCTCATCCAGTCCTGCCCTGCTGGCCACCTTCTAATTAATTTCCTTTCAATGTGCATGAATCCATGCACTGGGTCACTAGTTAGGTAAAATATTCTAGCTTGAAATAACATCTGGCTAGCAGTCTTTTTACAACTTTTCTTAACTTTCCCTAAATTCACATTCAAAAAGGAGGTTTCATAACAATGTTGATATTATGTAGAAATAAAAAAAAGTTGAAATGTGGAAGAATTTCCACTAAATTCAAAGATAATAGAACATGAATTATAGAACAAAATTTATGTTGCACCAGTGGTTTGCTTTAAGAATTATACAAACCTGCCCTCCTCAAATCAGAAGGAAAGCCTTATAGCCATCTCTCATTATCTCCTTCCTTTTACAAAATTAGTATGCATTATGCACATTGATATGAATTTAATATCCATTAGGAGAGTGGTCTTCTACAAGTCTACTAATTCCGTTTCTTGATGCAGTCAAATGTTTCTCTCAGGTTCCCCAATGGTACTTATTTCCACTCTAGATATAGAAAGAGATTGTAATTTTCAGAATATAACAAAGTGGGAATTTTTGGAACACAGTATTTAATAAAGGTGAAGTTATATGCTGTGAAATCTCTCCAGATTGCTTGTAAAGAACAGAAGTGATGAGATAAGTGATGTGTGTTTGGGAGAGGAGTTTGCCATGAACTGGATGTAAAGGAGCACCAAGGCTGGGAGTAGGATGGTAAATAATTATTCAATCTTTAGGCCAGCAGAGCCTCATTCATTGATGGACACTGATAATGCTGACAGCACTTTACATTATTGACCATGTATATGTGTTCATTGCTGTTATAAACATGTGATAGGCATTAATTCATCACATCCTCACAATAATGGCTCTCACAAGTTGTACCTATATAGACATTAAGAACTAATGGGGGATCTGCTCAACACCAGGTTTCCAGCTGTGGTCATTAGTAAATGACTCACTCCTGAAAGGATGGGGATAGAGAATGAGACCAATGACACTCTGGCACTAATTTTAAAAAAAATGGAGGTATCAGTAGAACTGAATATGTAGCTCAGAAAGAGACACTTGCAAAATAATTGGTTAATAAAGGTGACATTATCAATCAGTATGGAAAAAAGAAATTAATTCATGGTTTCCCAGTTATAAAACATAGTCCTGATTACCTATTTTATAAAAGAAAAACAGTTAAATCTTTACTATATAATTCAAGTTAAGATAATTGACAGATACATTAGAATTAGATGTAATCTTTATTATAAAAAGCCAGTGGCTGGAATGCCAGAACGACCAAAGGTCTGGTCACCAGGAGGTGCATTGATGGGTCCCACAGCAGTGGTGAGACTGGGTCCCATGGTGGTGGCGATGGGAAGGACTCTGGGTCCCTCTGCAGCGGTGGTGGCAGGACTCTAGGTCTTGAGTGATTTTGCGCACAGCAGTGGGAGGGACTCTGGGTCTTGCGTGATTTCGCTCACTGGGCCTCTAGTCTATAAAAATAAAAGTGTAATATCCTAATTAGACTGGACATCCTTCCAGACAACCTTCTGCAGGAAGCTGGGGCTGTGAGGGAAGCCTGGGTCCCGGGTGCCTGCCAGCAGCTGGAGGAAAGCTCAGATCTCAGGTGCCAGAGGGAAGCAGGTGCTGGCAGCTGGGGAAAGGAAGGCCTACTCTTTGCATGAAATTCGTGCATTGGGCCTCTAGTAATATTAATAAAAGATAAAACATATATTGCATATTCTGTTGATCACTGCTACAAGTGCTTTACATATTAAAATGGTTTGGTCATCATAACAAGCCTATAAAGAGGAATAATTATTTTATTCTTTTACAGAAAAGAAAACCACTATGCATAGAGGTTAAATAACATTGTTCAAGGTTACACAACTTATAGGTGTTCCAATAACCATCTCAGACTTCACCTGTCCACAAGCAAATCGCTAGTCTTTCCCTAAAAACATCTGCTCTATCATCTCTGTCTCAGATATTATTTATCCAGAGTTACCCAGTGACTCCAACAGTAACCCTCATTTTTAACAACTTGTATGCAAACATTTTGGAAAATTCTGATGGATGACAGTTGGTTCACACTATATTTCCTGGTTTGTTTCCATAACCTCCTAAGTGGTAACCCTGCTTCCTTACATTCTATTCTCAATGAAGAAGCCAGAATAACCCTTTAGAACATAAATCAGATTATACTACACTTCTACCTGGAACACTGCTACCCCAATTAGTCCCCATGCCAGTTCCCTAACCTTTAAGGTTTTGCTCAGATAAAGTCTATCCTGATAACTTATCTAAAATTACAACTCACTATCTGACTCGCAAGCACTTCTAATCCCCATACCCGGTTCTTTTAAAAACTCTCTAATATTTTCTATAATTAACCTATTTAATATATCTATTTTTTTTCTCTGAAGTGTAAGGCCTGCAAGGGCATGATCTTATCTGTTTTGTTCACAGATGTATACTAATCACATATCACAGTGCTTCAGGTGCAGTATAAACTCCATAAATATTTGTTGAATAAATGATGAGACTAGGATTTTAGACGCAAGCAGAACGGCTCTAGATTTCATTAAATTAATGACTAAAAAATTCCATAAAAATTAAATTATAAAAAATGCTTGAAAAAATAGACCAATATGGGAGGAAAAATGGCTTTAGAAATAGAAATAATGCAGAAAAATGTAGTAGTTTAAAGCATATAAAAATTAAACCTAGTGTGATGTCAGGAGCATGGCAGTCTAAGAGGCCTCCCTGGTCTCTCCCATTAAAGTTACAACAAGTTGGACAATAATTCAACAAAAGATTCATTTAAACATCTGTTCATTTAAACATCCAAAGTTGAGTGAATTGGAGGAAACAGGAGAGGAGTGAAGGGGAAGAACAGAAAAGATGCCATGGAAGCAACCTGGAGCTCACTGCATGGCTTGAGAGAAAAGACTTAAAGTGAAAAGGTAGAAAATGATACTCCAAGCAAACAGCATCATTACAGACTTATTTCAAGAACCAAGAAAATTTCCAAATAAACAAAATAACATTACATCTAAAAACAAAACAAAACAAAACAAAACAAAAAAACACTAGAAAAAGAACAAATGAACCCAGAGGCATCAGAAGAAAGAAAATAAAAATTAGAGAATGAAACAGAGAACAAAAAGACAATAAAACAATTAATTCAATGAAGAGCTGGTTCTTGGAAAAGATTAATAAAATTGACAAGCCTGTGGCTAGACTCACTATGGAAAAAAAGAGAAAAGTCTCAAATAAACAAAATCAGAAATAAAAGAGGAGACGTTACCACAGATACCATGGAAATACAAAAGGCTATACAAGAATACTATGAAAGACTATATGCCATCAAATGGGTAAATTCCTAGAAACATATAACCATCCCAGACTGAATCATGAGGAAATGAAAAATCTAAATAAACACATCAACAGCATGGAAATTGAAACAATCACCAAATACCTCTCCAAAAGTAAAAGTCCAGGACCAGATGGCTTAACTAGTGAATTCTACCAATCATTCAAAGATTTAATACCTATCCTTCTCAAATTCTTTCAAAAAATTAAAGAAGAGGCAATATTTCCTAATTCATTTTATAAGGTTGACATTACCTTGATGCCAAAATCTGTTAAGGATAACACACAAACAAATAAACAAAACACCTAAGTATGTAACAATAGTAAGGGATTGCATAAATACATTTGGCAGTTTCCTATGATCAAGTACTACATAGCTATTACATGAGGTAAAACAACTCATATGAAAAAGTTTTAAAATATATATCTGAAACGCTTACATTTAAATATTAAAAGGAATTAACCCTTTGGGGGGGAAAAACATACAGACTAATATCTCTGATGAATAAAGTTGCCAAACTCCTAAACAAAATACTAACATTTTGAATATAACAATACATTAAAAGAACAATATATCACAATCAAGAGGGGTTCATTCCAGGGCTACAAGGATGCTTCAACATTAAACAAAACATTAGACCAAATGGATATAATTGACATGTATAGAATTATACACTCTTCTCCAGTGTACATAGAACATTCTCAAGGATAGACCATATATTGTGTCACAAAGCTAGTGTCAACAAATACAAAAGGATTGAAATCATACCAAACATCTTCTCCAACCATGTTACCTTGAAATTAGAAATAAACTGCAAAAAAGGCAGTAAAGAAACCCATAAATATGTGGAGATTAAACTACATACTACAAAAAGGTGACTGGGTCAAAAAGGAAATAAAAGTTGAGATTAAAAAAAATAGAGAGGCAAATGAGAATGACAATACAACATATCAGAATTTCTGTGATTCAGTGAAAGCAGTAATAAGAGGGAAGTTGCTATCATTACAGGTCTACCTTAAGAAACAAGAGATATACTAAGTAAATAACCTAAAATCACATCTTAAAGAAGTAGAACGACAAATGCAACTCAAAATCAGCAGAAGAAAGGAAATAATAGAAATTAGAGCAGAAGTAAGTGAAATAGATGACAGAGACTATACAAAAATTAATAACACAAAGAGCTGGTTCTTTGAAAAGATTAATAAAACTGAAAAACCCCTGGCAAGCCTCATTAAAGAAAAAAGGGAAAAGACCCAACATAAACAAAATCAGAATGAGAAAGGAGAAATCACCATAGAAATCACAGATAAACAAAGGATCATACTGGAATATTATAAAAGACTATATGCCACTAAATTCAACAACCTAGAAGAAATGGATAAGGTATTAGAAATATATAATCTTCCTAGACTAAATCATGAAGAATTGGAAAATCTAAACAGAATGATCAGCAGTGAGGAAATTAAAACAACCATCAAAAACCTCCAAAAAAACAAACAATCTCCAAAAAACAAAAGTCCAGGACCAGATGGCTTCACGAGTGAATTCTATCAAACATTCAAAGAAGATTTAAAACCTATCCTACTCAAACTCTTCAAAAAAAAAATTGAAGAAGAGGCAATACTTCCTAACACATTCTATGATGCCAATATAACCCTGATACCAAAACCTGGCAAAGATAACACAAAAAAAGAAAACTACAGACCAGTATCTCTGATGAATACAGATGCAAAAATCCTAAACAAAATACTAGCAAATCAAATACAACAAACAGTCAGAAAAAAAAAATACAACACAATCAAGTGGCATCATTCCAGGGGCACAAGGATGGTTCAACATATGCTAATCAATCAATGTAATATGCCACATTAACAAAAGAATTGCTAAAATGATATTATCAATATATGCAGAAAACATATTTGATAAGATACAAATCATACATTGATTTATGATTAAAACACTCAATAAAATAAGAGTAGAAGGAAAGTATCCTATCTAATAAAAGAGAAAAATGGTAATTGGCGTACGACGATACCCTTTTCATTGGCTAATCAGGGCTATATGCAAATTAACTGCCAACTAAGATTGGCAGTTAACTGCCAACAAGATGGCGGTTAATTTGCATATGTAGGCACAATGCAGGGAGGCAAAAGGGAAAGCAGGAAGAAGCCCCCTGCCACTGACAGTGATCGGAAGCCGCCTTTGCCCTGCCCCCCAGCCATGATCAGAGAATCAGGTGCCTTTGCCGCCCTGGCCAGTGATAGCAGGAAGTAGGGGTGGAGCCAGCGATGGGAGCTGGGCACGGTCGAAGCTGGAAGTCCCGGGAGCTAGGGGTCCCTTGCCTGGGCCTAAAGCGGAGCCCACGATCGCGGGGTCGCTGCAGCTGCGGGTCCCCGCTGCCCGGGCTGGACGCCTAGGCCAGAGGCGTTAGGCCTGGGCAGGGGCGGAGCCTGCAACCGCGGGGAACTGGGGGTCCCCTGCCCAGGCCTGACACCTCTGCCGGAGTCCTCAGGCCTGGTCAAGGGGCCGATCCGGTGATTGGTGATCGGAGGGTGATGAGGGTCAACTCCTCTGGCCAAGGCATCAGGCCTGGGTGGGGAGCGGAGCCGAGGATTGGGGGTATATGATGGTCCCCTTGCCCAGGCCTGAAGCCTGGGTCAGAGGCATCAGGCTTGGGCGGAGGGTGGAGCAAGCGATCAGAGGGAGATGGGGGTCTCCTGCCCAGGCATGATTCCTGGGCCAGAGGCCTCAGGACTGGGGGGGGGCAGAGCCAGTGATCAGGGGGAGATGGGGGTCCCCTGTCCAAGCCTGACACCTCTGGCGGAGGCGTCAGGCCTGGGCAAGGGGCCGATCAGGCGATCGGAGGGTGATGGGGGTCTATGCCTCTGGCCGAGGCATCAGGCCTGGGCTGGGGGCAGAACCAGTGATGGGGGAAATGAGGGTCCCCTGCCCAGGCCTGATGCCTCTGTCAGAGGCGTCAGGCCTGGGCAAGGGGCCGATCCTGCGATTGGAGGGTGATGGGGGTCAACGCCTGAGGGCTCCCAGTATGTGAGAGGGGGCAGGCTGGGCTGAGGAACACTCCCCCTCACCCCCGCGCGCACACACACACACACACACACACACACACACACAGTGCACGAATTTCATGCACCGGGCCCCTAGTCTCAACATAATAAAGGCCATCTATACATATATATATATATACACACACATATATATATATGTGTATGTATATATATATATATATATATATATATATACACACACATATATATATATGTATATATATAAAACCCTAATATGCAAATAGACTGAACAGCTGAACAACTGAACAACTGAACAACCAGTCACTATGACGTGCACTGACCACCAGGGGGCACGCGCGGAACATGGCGGGCGGCAGAGCACAGAACATGGCAGGGGTCAGCTGCAGTGGGATAGTAGGGGCAGGTGAGCGGGGGTGCCAGACAAAAGTGGGGTGCTGGTCGCTGTCATCAGGGCGAGCCTCTGGTGGTTACTGAAAATTCTTTGCTCCCACATGCCACAGTCCTGCCCAGCCTTTGCATCTGCTGCCATGGCCAGCCCTGCTCGCACCTGCTGCTGGCACCTGGCACCGGCCATGATCACTCAGTGCTGTCAGTGGGTGTGAGTGATGACTGCTGGCTCCAATCACCCCTCAGGACTTCTCTACCTCCCCCTGCTCCTGAGGGATGATTTGGGCCAGCAGCAACCTCTTGCATCCACTACAAGCAATGGCCCTGCTTGCACCCACAGCCGGAGACAGAGCCACCACTCGCACTTGTTACCGGTGCCCAGCGGTGGCTCCAATTGCTTGGCGCTGTCAGCTGGTGTGAGCAGCAGCTGCTGGCCCCAATTGCCCCTGAGGGCTTCTCCACCTCCCCCTGCTCCTGAGGGGTGATCAGGGCAGCAGCTGCTACTTGCACCCACTGCTGGCACTGGCCCCAATCGCTCTGTGCCATCAGCTGGTGTAAGCAGGGCCGGTGCTGTCAGTGCGTACGAGTGGCGACAGTGGGAGCAGGGCTGCTGACAGACAGAGGACCAGGGGCTGTGGTGAGAGTGGCCAGGCAGGGGCACAGATGGTGTGCCGAGACCCGCTCCTGTGCCCATTGCAGCCTCGCGGCCCACAGTTCCTTTCAAGGTGCATGAATTTGTGCACTGGGCCCCTAGTATATGATAAACCCTCAGCTAATATACTCAATGGTGAAAAACTGAAAGTTTTTCCTCTAGGATCAAGAACAAGACAAGAATGTCCACTCTCACCACTCTTCTTCAACATAATACTGGAAGTCCTAACCAGAGTAATAAGGCAAGAGAAAGAAATAAAATGCATCCAAATAGAGAAGGAAGAGGAGGTCAACTGTTACTTTTTGCAGACAACATGAAAAAAAAAAAAAAATATATATATATATATATATATATATATATATATATATATATATGCCAAACTGGAATGACCAGAATGACTAGAATGACCAGAATGACCCAATGCTATGACACACACTGTGGCTGTTCAACGGGCTCTATGGGGGTAGGACCAGCAGGCCAATCTCCCACGTCCACACCCCCCGGCCAGCCACTCCAATTGGCCTTGATCGGGGCACATCAGCCAGACCCCCCCCCCCCATGCACAAATTCATGCACTGGGCCTCTAGTGTATATAGAAAACCCTAAAGACTCCACCAAAAAATATTAGAAACAATAAACAAATACAGTCAAGTTGCAAGATACAAAAATCAATGTACAAAAATTCATTGCCTTCCTGAATACTAACAACCAAACTTTAGAAAAAGATATGAAAAAATAATTCATTTTGCAATTGCAAACTAAATAATAAAGTCCCTAGAAATAAACTTAAAGAATGTAAAAGACCTATATACTGAAAATTACAAATCATTATTAAAAGGGATTGAAAAAGACAGAACAAAATGGAAAAATATTCCATGTTTATGGATTGGAAGAATCAACATATTTAAAATGACCATTTTACCGAAAGCAATATACAGACTTAATGCAATGCTCATCAAAATCCCCCAATGTCATTTTTTAAAAAAACATAGAACAAAAAATCATCAGATTTTTATGGAACCATAAAAGACCCCAAAGAGCCAAAGCAAACCTGAGAAAAAAGAAGGAACCTGGAGGTATCAGAGTAATTAACTTCAAATTTTACTACAGAGCTATGATAATCAAAACAGCATGGTATTCACAGAGAAATAGACACACAGATCAATGGAACAGAATAGAGACCCACTATAAAACCACACATATATGGACAGATAATTTTTGACAAAGGAGTCAGAAACATACAGTGGAGTAAAGATTGTGTCTTCAAAAAATGGTGCTGGGAAAACTGGAAAGCCACATGCAAACAAATGAAATTAGATTACAGTTGGTTCCCATATACAAAAATTAATTTATAAATGGATCAAAGATCTAAATATAAGACCTGAAACAATAAGTTATACAGAAGAAAATATAGGTACCAAACTTATGGACCTTGGTCATAGAGGAGATTTTATGAACTTGACCCAACGGTAAAAGAAGTAAAGGCAAAAATAATTAGATCAAACTAGAAAGCTTCTACACAGCAAAAGAAACTGACAACAAAACAAAGAGTCAGCCAACCAGATGGGAGATGCTATTTGCAAACAGTAGCTCTGACAAAGGTTTAATTCCAAAATATATAAAGAACTATGAAACTCAACACCAAACAAATTAACAACTCAATCAAAAAGTGGGCAGAGGAACTGAAAATATATCTCTCCCAAGAAGACATACAAACAGCCAATCCTATATAATAAAAGCCTAATATGCAAATCGACCAAACTGCAGAACAACCGGTGGAATGACTGGTCACTACGATGCGCACTGACCACCACGGGGCAGAACCTCAATGCAGGAGCTGTCCCAGTCTGCAGGCCCCAGGCCAGCCAAGGCAGGTGCCAGTGGGGGCCCCCTGATTGCCCCCTAGTTGCCCCACAGATTGGCCCTGATTGCTGGCCAGGCCTACCTAGGGACCCTACCCATGCATGGATTTTGTGCACCAGGCCTCTAATATCTGAAAAGATGTTCAACCTCAGTGGAAATTAGGAAAGCACAAATCAAAACTAAAAGATAACACCTCACACCTATTAGTGTGGCCATTATTAACCAAACAAGCAATAACAAGTGTTGGAGAGGTTGTGGAAAAAGTGGAACCCTCATTCACTGTTGGTGAGAATGTAGACTGGTACAACTACTATGGGAAGCAATCCAGAACTTCCTCAAAAATTTAAGAATAGAGCTACTTTATGACCAAGCAATCCCTCTCTTGGGTGTATACCTAAAAAACTCAAAATAATTTATTCTCAAAGATATATGCATCTCTATATTCATTGCAGCATTATTCATGGTGGTCAAGACATAGAAACAACCAAAGTGTCCCAAGAATGAGGACTGGATAAAGAAGATGTGGAACATATACACAATGGAATACTACTGAGCCATAGGAAAGGATGAAATATTGCCATTTGCAGCAACATAGATGGACCTTGAGAACATTATCCTAAGTGAAATAAGTCAATCAGAAAAAGCTAAGAACTATATGATTTCACTCATATGTGGAATATAAAACTGAAACTCGTGAACACAAACAGCAGTATGGTGGTTGCCAGAGGGAAGGTGGTGAAGGGAGAAGTGGGTCCTAATATATGGTGTCAGGAGAATATTTGACTGGGTAGTGGGCACAAGGTGCAATATACACATCTTGTAACATAGAAACCCACACCTGAAACCTGTATGTTCATGTTGACCAATGTCACCCCAATAAATTTAATTTTAAGTAATAAGAAAAGAGATTTAATAGAACAAAAAAGCAGCATGCACATCACACCAGTAATTTCTAATGATATATCCTTTATTCATGTAAATACTACCCCCCAACACACACACACACACACACACACACACACACACACACACACACACACACACCTCGACCCAAGAGGAAAAAAGATAACCAAGAAGGAAATTCATTAATTTTGCACTTCGGAGTCTCTGTGTGGGTGCTGGCTTACTACCTCTCTTGGGGGAATATTCTTTAGGAAGAAATTGGTCCCCCTCGCCAACCCCCCCCCAACACATCGCTGATTCCAGAAGGTGTAACAATGCCTTCCTGAGACCAGGAGAAAGGGTTGCCACTCTTCTGTTGCACAAGCAGGAAGCTGGAGCAAGAATCTGCTCGGATGCCATTGGCAACTAACAGCTATCCAGGGCTTTAGGAAAATAAAGAAAATCAAGTAGAAAACAAAGATTCTTGAATCAGATAATCACTGGCAAAGATTTCACATGGCCACCACTCTGGATTATACAATGGTCTAGCAAGTCATAGGATCAAACCAAACCACTGTGAGTGACAAGCTGGGAATCATAGCGTTGCAGTTACAGCAAGTAAGTTAGGGCCAACTTTGCTATTATATAGCTTTACCTCTCTGCACTTTAATCTTATTTTCATATGTGAACACCAGAAATTGGCCAGGAGATCACTTTTATCCTGAAAGTTCAGTAGCTATGGGAGCATTTTACACACACACACACACACACACACACACACACACACACACACACACACACGTATGCGCGCGCCAATTGACACAGAACCTCCTAAGCTGGTGAGCGTTTTGCGTTTATTTAATAATTTAATATTTGGAAACTTACTGATTTCCTATGCCTGTTGGAAAGACCAAGCTGAGTGACGGTGGGAAAAACGCTGTGCTTCATCATTTGTTCAAGGCCGTCTCCATTGTTGACTTTAGTGGCAAGCCTTGTAATCCTTCTCTTGCAGGCGAAGTCTGACACCTTGAGGACTGGAGAGGGGATGCGGGAGCCCAGTGGAGCTAGAGTGGGAGAAGCTTTGAGAGTTGCCAAATGGGAGTGAGGTTACTCTTTCGAGTCTGGAGGCCAGCCTCCTGGATGCTTGTTTATTGGGGTGGGAGCAGGGATTCTGAAGCAGAGTCCTGGCACAAACTGAAGTCAGACATCTCAGCAGAGCTCGCCTAAGCCTGAAGGTGTGGCTTGCTTCCAGAACCACTGGCTGGGTTCTGGCCACCAACTTGCCGGAAGAAGACTGGCCTGTGGTGAGCTCCCTACCCAACTGGCTGCCTTGAGACCCCGTTGAGACAATTCCCGGGCAGTGGAGCTGGGAACCAGGCGTCAGCTTTTGCCAGTACGCTGGTACCTTCCACAGCCACGCAATACCGTGCGTGGGACGCGCATCTTCAGGGACTATCTCTTCCAAGACGAGTCTGTTTGGACGCGGGGTCAGAACTGCCAGGTTCTGAAGGCGGGGTTCCATCCGCTGTGCTCATCAGCTGTCATTCGTGGGAACACTAACTCTGTCCCTAGGGATTGGTGGGGACGGGGATGGGCGAGTTCTGCTCACCTACCGTTTCAGGGCCACCCCTCCCCCACCTCCCAAGGCGTCGCTCTGGGAGCATTCTCTCTCCGCCCAGTTCTGTGCCAGCTGCGTGGGCTCCAGCTTCGTGCGTCGTTCTTTAGAATGCTTTGAAACTCCGCAGAGACTAAGGATTCCATTAGAATTTTCCCCGGCGCCCGCCCTTGGACTGATCCCCCTTCAGCCAGAAGATTGCAACTTAGCAGGTAAAGAGGGTGTGGATTTATACAGCTCCATTTGACCTGGGTTGCACTTAGTCTCCTTTCTGGGATCTCGGTTAAGTTTCTCAAGCTGCCTGGGAAGCCAGCTCTTTCCTGGGAGGCTGACTGACATCTCTGGGGGATTAGGAGTTCAAAGGGCTCCCGCTGCATGGTTTCTCTTTAAAGCTCTACTGGATTTGTGAAGCTTTCTGTGGCTGACCCCTGCTGAGCAGGAGTTTGGGGATGCTTCTTAGCCTCTCCCCACACACTGTTTTAAAGCAGGGGAGAGGGCTAAGAATGAACCCCCAGTGTGATTTATAAGGTAAACAAAGCAGCTGCAGCCAAGCCAAGGTGCTGGAGAGGAAAGCTGTTTATTTTTTTTTTTTTTTTTTTTTTTTTTTTTTTTTTTTTACCCTTTTATGCATTGGGAGAAAATAAAGATCTTTGTGGCCACTGGGAGTATATAAGTGAGCCCTTCCTAGCCACTCTGGGTACCTAAACTGGGGGAATGAAGAAAGGATAGTGATCAATATCCTGTAGATCAATTACACTCTGCGTCATTTTTAGTCTCTATCAAGAAACAGAAACACTTTTATCCTTGTTGCTGGACCAAGGCTTGGGATTCCTAGTACGCTTGGCAACTGTAATTCCAATGACTCTGTTTACTACTTAGGTAAATCACTGAGCTTCACAGCACAACTTGTTCTAGCTGTGAACGCTCCTGCCTTTTGTTACTAGAGGATACTGAAAGAGAATAGAGAGTTTGAGAGTCCGAAAGGGAGCTCTTGCCTGTATCCACTATGCTGTATTCCTTTCACAGAGTTTCTTATGGGATCTTCCCAATTAAATTCCCCACCAAAAAATGCAGCAGGTTGCTTATTGAGTAAGCACAAAGCCAAATGAGTGAGAGGAGGCAGAAGCAAGGTTTACTTGTTTTCTTAAAAAGAAATTTAGAACATTCTTTTAAAATGGAAAAAAAATTCTGGCCTCCTCTTTTCTAACTCTCCTATCATATTACAAATACAAAATCTTTAATAGAAAAGGTTAACTAGAATTTTTAAAAGTTTACCTTTGAATTAGACAGTGAGCATATGAGTGGGTGGATTTGTTAAAACATTGCAATCCTTATCATAGTGGCATGGTTGTATTTACTCTTACATTTGTAATATTTGTAACACCTACTTCTATTCACCTGGACAGTAGATCAGGAAATATTCCCTGTTCCCCTTAAATATTTAAGGCAAAAAGTCAAGATGTAAAGATAACTAGTACTTCAGATATTAAGTCAAAATTTAATAAGACATTGTTAAAGAAACACTTAAAAACTATATGAATTAATGCAGTTAATGCAAATCAACACATCAGTAGACATTAAATGGACTTTATCAAAGTAATATATAAAAATGCCTTTGATTAATAAAGCTTAGCACAGACAGAAAGAAAGAAAGTTCTTACATTGTTTAAGAGTCTAGAGAGCTGGAGAGCCTTTCAATATAGCTCTGATCAGAGCTCAACTAGTCTGCTAAACTTGTGGTTGTGAAGTTAAGACGTCACAGGTTTATGTCAAGAAAATGATGCACAAAGAGAAATACTAACAGGTTGAAGAGATTGATTCATAAGAGATGCTTAATATTCATTGAGTGAATAAATATATATGTTCAGATAGAGAGACAGGTAGTTAAAATACGGCATAGTGAGAAGATGTGTGATTGCAAATTTAGAAAATTTCTTCCTCTTAAGTAAGAAGTTGTATATGGGCAATGTCATCAAAACAGAGTATCTAAGCTCCACAGATTCACGAAACTTGTCTCTTTAGTAAAACCTGTCAAATGATAACAATGTTTCTAAAAAATCTTTGCTATTGAAAAGTAAAATAACCTTCAATTTTCTTGCTTCATGGTAATTCTCAAAGATTTGTGAAGGGTGGATACATTTCCATTATTTATAACCTTTAAATTATTTCCATATTTATGTTGATCGTTTTTCTGTTATAGTTATTATTGGAAGGTCAAGATAAAATGGACAGAGAAAACTATGAGAAAATTAAAGTTCTCTATGAATTTCATGCCCATTTTGGTTATTAAAATAGCAAGAGACCAAATAACTTTCTGTATAAGAAAACCTTAATCAATTCATACTTTACATAAATACGAAACACCAGAAACTTTGCTTTTATTTTTTTCTCATTACTGGAAATTTGAATATCTTGTTAAATATACATAGTTTAAACTTTTAAACCCTGATATTAACATGATTAAATATAATAATAGCCCTTAAAATGTTTACTGATTAACCCTACAAAATTAAAAAAATACTTTTATAAATATAGTGTTGAAAATATTGTCATATTTTTAAAATATTGTCATATGTTTAAATGCCCAGATAAGTGATGGCAATACAGATTATCAACATTCCATTTTGCAGCTGAAAACTGAAATTATCTACATTTTTTAATTGGTGCATATCTTGAAACAAAAATAAAGATATGCACATATTTGTTCAGTATTTAATAATGTAAATGTCAGTGCTAAAGAGATGAAGGATTTTGTTAATGAAGACACATTAAAAAATGCTAAACAGTACTAGGACAGTAAAACTGGGGACTGAATATTTTCTCATAAAAATGTTATTGTTTCATTTTAAAAAATAAGCTCAAACTTGGTAAATAAAAATATAATAAACTCTTAAATTTTCTGTTCCCAAAATTATAATTGCTAAACATTATAGGTGCATCTTGACCAGTGATGGCAAACCCATGACATGCGTGTCAGAGGTGACATGTGAACTCATTTTTTTTGGTTCATTTTTCTTTGTTAAATGGCATTTAAATATATAAAATAAATACCAAAAATATAAGTCTTTGTTTTACTATGGTTGCAAATATCAAAAAATTTCTATATGTGACATGGCACCAGAGTTAAGTTAGGGTTTTTCAAAATGCTGACACACCGAGCTCAAAAGGTTCGCCATCACTGATCTTGACTTTTCACATTATGTTGTCTAGACTAAATTGAAATCACTGTGACTCACCACTTTAATATCTATGGAAAGCCCACCATAAACATTTTGGTTCTCACTAAAAGTGGAGACAGATCAAAACAAAAACCTTATCTTTTTCCTAATTTATGCCCTGTCACCTCCCATACCAAGTAAATATTAAAACTGGTTAATTCAACCAAATTTTAATTGGACATTTACTTCTATCTAGTTGTGATCTTTAAAAAAAAATGCTTTAGAACTCTTTCCTCTCCTCTCATCTGCATTTAGACCTCAATATTTGAAGAAATTTGAGAATATTTTGATCAGGTATATAATATCAATAATATATCTTTTTAATCAGCACAAATATAGACCTGGTCTCTGAGAACATTAGTACTACTAAATAACTCTATGATGAAAATGAGTTTAGGAAAATATGTCATTCATCTTTGAAAATGAAAATTGAAGACATGCATTGAAAATATCAATTTAAAACTGCATTGTTCTATGAACAGTTTGGTAAATGAAGTGGTCTATTTAAATTTTTAAAAAATCTAATGATCCTTCTGAAAGTTCAGTTTTACTTAAATAAGCTATGAAAGATAATAGTTTCAGTACTTGACCTGCTTTTTAAATTGAACTGTAGATGATATCCCACTAATATTAGTGTATGTTTTATCTCCTTTTTAAAAAAGTTTTCTTTGAAATACAGCATGATTTTACTCACATGTGGAATCTAATGAACAACATATAATGATGAAAAAAAATAGATCCAGAGACATAGAAGCATCAAACAGACTGTCAAACCTCAGAGGGAAGGCAGGGGAGGGTGGGCGGGTGGGAAGAGATCAATCAATGAACTTCTATTCATGTATGAATGACCCATGGACACAGACAGTAAGGTGGTGAAGGCCTGGGATTGGAGGCTGGGGCAGGCTGGGAGAGGTCAATGGGGGAAGGGGGGACATATATAATATTTTCAACAATAAAGATTAAAAAAACAGATGTCTGAAAAAAAACAGCAGTGTCATGGAATCATTAAGAGGTAACAGATGACACATGGACACAGTTTTACATTTAAAAATCAGAAATGCTAATTAAAACATTAAAAATATGCCTTGATGGCTTTATCTAGCACACTGCATTCTTTTTTTTTTTTTTGAGAAATGGCAAGTGCAATGAGATGAATCAGATATGCATTTATTATATTCTGCTTGTACTTTGCTCTTATATTTTTATGTATGTTTAAAATCAATATAAGTAATTGGCTTGAATAAGTAGAATTAAGAGTTAAAATTTATTTAAGGCAGGAAAACAGGAGCTAAAATGAAAAAGAAGAATAAAAGGAGGGAATCAATATTTGTAGGTAATTAATGTATGCTAGTCACTATGCTAGAAACTTAAAACATGTTTTTCATGTTTATCTTCACATCTACCTTAAAACTGAAGTATTATTACCACCTTTTAAATAATCTGGAATATTAAATTTCTAAAAATTCACAAGGCAATTGGAGAGTCAGGATTTGAGCCTATATCTACTTCTACCTAAAGACAATATATGTACTTAATTCTTATCAAAGTTTTAACAATGTGACTAATTCCATTGGATTCTTACAGCTATTCATTTCTTTAATTTTTAAGTTAATGTAATATTGAGACATAAATCCATTATGAGACTACAATTTAGAACAATACTCTGTTAACTAAAGCTCCATAAATTTTGAAACACAGCAGAAGATATACTACTCAATCTCAAGAAGGTTGTTTCCAAAATTCTCTCCTTTCTTACTCTTGAATATAAAGGTAATATATGTGGAAAGGGAAACAAAGTTTTATTTTCATAGATAAAGTTCAAGGCTATCTATTTTTCTTTAAATAATCCTGATATAATTTCTAAATTAAAAGTTTTAATTCAAACTTTAGAACATCTGTAGGCTGTTAATAAAATATCTTTGTTTATTAAAAATAGCAGTCATGTCAAGACATGTTAGGTTAATACTGCATCTTATCAGTGTCATATAAATTTTCTACTCATGTGGTTTTGTCTTAATTTTATCTGAATTTTAATTGCTTATTTATTTTTAATGTATCTTGATATTTAATGAGGATAGCTCTCATTCATACATTTCTGAAGTCATCTATTACCTGACAGCATATTTTAAGAAATTTGCCATGTTTTCTTAAACCTATACCTGCACTTGAAACTGATGTGGTTATGCCCAAAGACCTATTGATATCAAAGTAGTATAGCATTGTTGGATATATGTAATACCATTACAAGAAAGAGCACTGAAGCAATATCCATTCAGTAAATATTTGTTGAATAGTGTTGAATGAATAATTGAGTATACGGATTAATGATTCTTGAGTAAGCTCTTCATTTTTTGCATTTTTTGGCAAAGCACCTTTTGCATTTTTTCCTCTCAAAATGTTTTCCAGGCACTTAAGCCTAGCTCCAGGTGTCACAAGTAAAACAAGCAAAACCCTTATTACATGCTGACTTGCAGGTGGACAGAGGACTATCTCCTGAACTAGGCAGCACACCCCTTTAAGAAACCCAGAGGATCCTAAAAAATGCAGGAGTTTTTACCTGAATTTGAACATATTTATTTATATAATGAAGCCAGCTATAATAATAAAATTGCACTTTGGTGATGTATAGAGAACTATATTATTGCCTATATTTCAAAAATAGTTAACAGTTACTCAGAGGACATAACTTCCAGTCAATTAATTACTCCATAATGCTCATTTTCACAGGATTTATAGAACCAGTTATTAATGTGTTTTAGTTAAGTGGTGCTGTGCTGGAAATCTTAGAGAAGAGCTTTTCTTCCATTACCTGTGAGAAGTGTGGGTAGAGTTGAAAGAGGACAGATATAAGTATTCTCAGGGATACCTACTGAAGTAAAGAAAGCCATAGACTTGTTGTAATCCTCACCAGAGGATATTTTCTCCATTGATTTTCAGAGAAAGTGTAAAAGTGGAAGGGAAAGAGGGAGGGGTAGGGATGGAAGAAAGGAGAGAGAGAGAGAGAGAGAGAGAGAGAGAGAGAGAGAGAGAGAGAGAGAGAGGACACATCCACTGGTTGCCTCCTGAATGCACCTCCATTGGGGCCGGGAAGCAAACCAGCAGCCCAGGTACATGGCCTTGACTGGGAGAATCGAACCTGGGTCTCTTTGGTGCATGGGCCAATGCTCTGACCACTGACCACTGAGATACACAGGCCAGGGCAGCCATAGACTTCTTTGGACTGATTATATTTGGCAAATTAAGTTGAAAATTCATGTCAAAGTCTTGGCAGGACATGGTACCCAATTGAAATTAAAACAAAACAAAACATTGGTTCTTGTTGGAAAAAAATTAACATGTATCTTCCTTGCCTCAAATTATTATTTCCTATAAGAGTAGGATTTAGGTTTTCCAACTATAAATCTATGTTAAATTTAAATAGCATTATTGATATTATTAGTGATGCTGCTTTTGTATATATAGAATAAGATATTACTAAATTACCTTTCAGAGGCAATGCATTTTAGGAGATATGTTTTTTCCAAAGTCTTGATGGATTTATTGCGATGCATTCACATTTTGCCCAATCCCCCTTGTAACCAATCAAACAAACCTAAGAGAAAAAGCCAGTTTTGTGATGACTTGGATTCTACCCCCTACACCTTTTCCTTGGGATCTAAAATATGTTGAATCAAGATATTGTTGGAAATATCCATTCTACAGTCATATAGGTTTTCTCAGTATCCACTGTCTATGTTCTTTAGTCAGCTCTTCTGTCTAGAGGTAAGAATATTTTGAAGACTTAAAAATAGGCCATATTTTCATGATATTAAATATTGTGAACAAAAGGGGACTGAACTAGCTACATTGATCTTTGTAAAATCACTTTTTGGGACCTGTATCCCTAGGACTACCAATACTTTGCCAGAAATTTTGCTTTCTGAGAGTTATATGAAATAATTAGAGAGCCTACTTCTAAGCCTCTGAGAACCTTTACAATTAAGAAGAAAGAAATATTTCTAAAGAAAACTCAAATTTTAGGATGGTTGTTCTGTAGGATATTAAATAGCCTTATATCTAAAAAAAAGTATGTCCCTCTGCATGTGCTATATAAGAAGAAAATGTTGGCAGGGAGAAAGACGTATTTGCTTATCTGGTTCATTTTAACATCACAGCTTAACATTTTGATTTGTAATGAGCAAGTGTAGAGAGCTGAACTGCATATTTTCATTTAGCACGTTCTTGCAACATAATGAACCAACAAATGATTTGGCCCTTTCATGAAAAAAAAAAAGCTTTAATGAAAAAAATATTTCATTATAATAGTAGTTATAATAAATAATTTTTTCCAACCTGTAAAATATCAACAACTTTAACTTGAAGAATAAAAACTGTTTTGTGTTCTGTTATACTTAGCAGTGAACCATTAAAATCTGAACTTAAAGCACACTTTTTAACATGCTTAAATACTTTCTTACCAGTTATCTCAAGGTTGTAATTGAAATATTGGATACAATTAAATATTGAAAATTCCCCCTTTCAGAATAATATTTAGTAATAATTTTGACAACAAAAATGCAAAGGATCTTTATAATAATATAATATTTTTAAAATAGCATATATATTTACAATGTAAAATAGGGGCAAGAGACAAACTGAGAAATCTAAACAAATTAAGTATTTGAAATGACCTATCATTGACTAATCTAGATATATTTGAAACATAACTTTGATTCGTTTCAGCTTATTTAATGAATGTTATATGAAAGATGAGCTACATTATTATAATGCTATTATTGGTTTTATTAGTCAAAATAAGATCTATCTATAAAATATATGAGTATTATGTATGAAAATTATTGTGATTAAAGTGAATCTCTACTCATAAAATGAATTGGTATTCATTAGCTTTCAGAGTGTGTCAGGATCTGTCAGATTTTATTTTGATTAGTTTAGCCATAACAAAATGAATATATACAAGTATAATAAAAAGAGTGACTGCTCAAAGGCTTTCATTTCCAATGCAACATTAAAAAATATCTACTGCTTGCACTCTATCAGTCCTCTACTTACAGATGGATATCTTCAATTGTCTAAATTGGTTCTGGGTTTAAGGCTTTCCCCTCATGGGCTAGAGGGAGGCTATGACAGGAGTTGCCATATATAAATCCATGTTCCCTGATGACTTCATCAGAGCAGGGCTCTTACACATGTAGATGGCAATGATGATGATCATTTATTTTTTCTGAACATTGATAAAATTATGCTATTTTGGTGAAATTTTATAGAAACCTCTACTAAATTATGATTTCTGATAAAATATCATTATGAGTTTCTATTCTTTAGGTTACAAATAGAAGTGGGGTTTTTTTCTAACATATTTAAGAAATTAAGCCAATAATGGCTTAAAGAAAGAATTATAAGGAAGGATATTTAGTCTATTGTGCTGAAGAAAAATTATCACTTGCACTTGCTGCTTTATTAAAAGGAAAAAATCATTATAGGGTCATTGCTGGGATTTGGGGCCATTGTTGTGTTTAAAACTTAAATGAACGCTCACTATAATCATAAGAATAAGTACTTGCCAAAACCGGTTTGGCTCAGTGGATAGAGCGTCGGCCTGTGGACTGAAAGGTCCTAGGTTCGATTCCGGTCAAGGGCATGTACCTGGGTTGTGGGCACATCCCCAGTGGGAGATGTGCAGGAGGCAGCTGATCGATGTTTCTCTCTCATCGATGTTTCTGACTCTCTGTCTCTCTCCCTTTCTCTCTGTAAAAAATCAATAAAATATATTTAAAAAAAAAAAGAATAAGTACTAAAAATATTCACTACACATATAATATTATCAAATATCGTTCCTGAAACAGTATATTACTTATCATATATTACTGATTTATTAATCTTAGGTAACTATTTTTAAAAGTTTAACATTCTGATTTTAAATACTTTTTTCTAAAAATGTTAGCAATGCATTGAAAATGTTTGCCAATTATTTGAAATATTTATAAATATACATATAAGACTAACTAATCGAATAAAAGAGAAACATGCAAATTGGCTGCACCTCAGCTATGCCCCAAGCCATGCCCACCAGCCAATCAGAGTGAGTATATGTAAATTAACCCAACCAAGATGGCGGCCAGCGGCCATGGAGCTGGAGCAAGCAGGAGGCTTGGTTGCCCCGGCGATGGAGGAAGCCAAGCTTCCCGCCTGCCCTGGCAGGCTGTGGCCTCCACTGAAGGCAACAAAGTTTCAATTATAGAAGATAAATAAATCCCAGATACCTGCTTCCAGCCAGCCTTGCTGGGAGTTTGGGTGGCTGGGGGCTGTGGCAAGCCTGCAAACAGCCATCAGCCCCTCACCCAGGATGGCCACACCCTCATGGGGTGAGGGTGCCGCTGGGGGCTTGGCCAACCTGCAAACAACCTTCAGCCCCTATCCCAGACTGGCCAGGCACCCCAGTAGAACCCCCCACCTTGAAGGGGCTGTGGCCAGCCTGCATACAGCCATCAGCCACTCACCCAGGCTGGCCAGGCACTCCAGCAGGGACCTCCACCCTGAAGGGGGTGTGGCCAGTCTGAAAACGGCCCTCAGCCCCTCACCCAGGCTGGCCAGGCACCCCAGTGGGACCCCCACCCTGATCCGCGACACCCTTCAGGGCAAACCAGTGGGCCCACACCCATGTACCAGGCCTCTATCCTATATAATAAAAGGGTAATATTCAAATTGACCCTAACAGCAGAACGACTGGGAATGACTGGTCACTATGTCACACACTGACCATTAGGGGGCAGACGCTCAATGCAGGACCTGCCCCCTGGTGGTCAGTGTGCTCCCACAGGGGGAGCTCTGCTCAGCCACAAGCCAGGCTGACAGCTTCCAGTATAGTGGTGGTGTTTGGGAGCCTCTCAGCAGCGCTAAGGATGGCCGACTGCAGCTTAGGCCTGCTCCCTGTTGGTAAATGGACATCACCCAAGGGCTGCCGGGCTGCCAGAGGGAAGTCTGACTTCCTTCTTAGGCCCAATACCCCAGGGAGTGGGCCTAAGCCAGCAGGTGGTCATCCCCAGATGGGTTCCAAACTTCGAGAGGGCACAGGCCAGGCTAAGGGATCCCCCTGAGTGCACAAATTTTTGTGCACTGGGCCTCTAGTACAAAATATTTATCTAACTTTTGATGAGCTATTTTTATCTTTATTTCTTACACTAGAGTAGGTTGAATTAAATTTGAGGGATAGTATATTCATCTTTAGAAAAATAAAATTTTTTACATGTCTACATATATGCATTCTTGGGGACAGTAGACTGAACTGAAAAAGTTAGGCAGAATGTTTTCTTTAAAGAAATTATACTCATATGGCACAGTGTATGTACATAATTATACCCATAGAGAAATAAACATAGCAACTACAAAAGAGTTTTGGAATATTTAACCTAATTTTTAAAATATATTTTTATTGATTTCAGAGAAAAGGGGAGAGGGAGAGAGAAACACCAGTAATGAGAGAGAATCATTGATTGTGTCATGAACAACCATGATTGGGGATCAGGCAATTGAACTGTGACCTCCTGATTCATAGGTTGATGCTCAATCAGTGAACAACACCAGCCAGACAACCTAATTTTTTATTAGCATATAAGTAACATTATTCTTGATAAACTACCAACTCTTTGACATTGGAAACTAACCAACCACTTTAAAGCTATGTTGTATCAAATAATAAATTCGAAATAAAATATTAATGTGGCACAAATCAATTACAATTAAATTCCAACTAATAGCTCTTTCTTATTTGATAGTAAACACACTATTAATGAACAAAAAGTAGAGGCATTATAATGTGATAGCAGTTTGACCTCTGTCATTGAGGTGAGATTTTTTTTCAGTCCTGTGGTTTTTCTGAGTAATCTTCATTTTTCCCATTTGAAGTACATTATACAGGGATGGGAAAGTGCTATCACTCACTGCTGTTTGTGTTACACTTATAACTATTATTGTTAAACTTGCCTAAAGCTTGATAGAATGCATTTTCTTAAAGTTTCTCTGCAGATGTGCCTAACACTATATTATACTAAATCATAACTTAAGACATCATCCAAACCTGAAGAAGAGAGAAATCTTTTCTAATTTTATCATCTGTATCATTGCAGCATGTGATTAATAGATCTGCTAGTTGTTTTATGTAATCCAAATCAGACTTATTTATCTTGATATGCTCATTACCTGTCTTTTTAAATATATATTTATATATATACTAGAGGCCCGGTGCACAAAAATTTCTGCACTCGGGAGGGAAGGGGGGTCCCGCAGCTCAGCCTGTGACCTCTCGCAGTCTGATCCCTCGGGAGATAACGACCTGCTGGCTTAGGCCTGCTCCCTGGTGGCAGAGGGCAGGCCCAATCCCTAGGTGCAGCCCCTGGTCGGGCTCAGAGCAGGGCTGATCAGGGGGTTGGGGCGCCTTCCCCTGTCATGCACAGAGCAGGGCTGACTGGGAGGTTGTGATGCCGCCCTCAGTCATGCTCAGGGTAGGGTCGATTGGGGGGTTGGGGCACTGCCCCTGTCACACTCAAGGCAGGGTTGATGGGGAGGTTGCGGCACCACCCCCTGTCATGCACAGAGCAGGGCCCATCAGGGGGATTGGGTTCCATACCCTGTCACGCACAGAGCAGGGCCCATCAGGGGGTTGGGGAGCTCCCCCCTGTCACTCACAGAGTAGAGCCAATAGGGGAGTTGGGGCGCTGCCCTCTATCACCCACAGAGCAGGGCCGATCAGGGGGTTGGGGCGCCGCCACTGTCACACTCAGGGCAGGGCCGATGGGGAGGTTATGGCTCTACCCTGACACACACAGAGCAGGACCGATCAGGGGGTTGGAGCGCTGCCCCCTGTCACAAACAGAGCAGGGCAGATAGGGAGGTTGTGGCCCCATCCTCTGTCACACACAGAGCTGCAGGGCGATCAAGGGGTTTGGGCGCTGCCCCCTGTCACGCTGATCCCAGTCCCGGGAGGCCTCGCGGCTCCGCTGATCCTGCTGCTGGGAGGCATATTACCCTTTTACTATATAGTATAGAGGCCTGGTGCACAGGTGGGGCCGGCTGGTTTGCCCTGAAGGGTGTCCTGTATCAGGGTGGGGGTCCCCACTGGGGTGCCTGCCCAAGCTGGGTGAGGGGCTGAGGGCTGTTTTCAGGCTGGCGGGTGACTGAAGCTCCCAACTGCTCCTTTTCTTCTTTTTTTTTTTTTATTCTGGGCCAGCTTTAGCTTTGAGGCTTGGCTCCAGCTCTTAGGCCTCCGCTGCTGAAAGCAGGTTTCTGGCCTTTGTTTACCTTCTGTATTTTTAAACAATGTTGCGATTCTGCTGGCTGAAGTCTGGTGGACTAAAGCAGGTTTCTGGGGTTTTGTTTAGCTTCTACATTTGTAACATAGTTGCTTACAGTCGGCAGCGGCAGGCAGGGAACGTTGGAGCCCTCCGTCACTGAAGCAAGCAAACCTCATGTTCGCTTTAAGCTGCCTGGCTGCCGGCCGCCATCTTGGCTGGCAGTTAATTTGCATATTGCCCTGATTAGCCAATGGGAAGGGTAGTGGTCGTATGCTAATTACTATGTTTCTCTTTTATTAGATAGGATATATAGTAGTTTTTAATCAATGCAAAAAGAATATAGAAGTGGATTAATGGTATATTATTTTCCAATCTCTGAGCCTCATAAAAACCTACCCTAAAGCCATACTTCCCTTCCAGTGGAACATCTTGTCTACCAACCTCAAGATTCATCTAAGTATTGTGTGTATTAATAGCTTGTTCCTTTTTTATTTCTCAGTAGTATTCCATAGTGTTGATGAACAGTTTCCATATCACCTGGGACAACAACATGGAAAATCTGGAAGGCATAATGATCCACAATCTCACTTAACCCCACCCAGATCTTCCTTTCTATCAGGTTCTTGGGCCTCCATAGCTGCACACCCAGTCTCCATCCCAGGAAGCCCATAGATTTTGTCTAATTATGCAAATCCAGGCCTTTGTAATAGGCTGTGAGCAAATCTCCTAGTATATCTGGATAGAGATAACTAGGCTTCCCCAAAATTTGTGAGGTGCAATCTAGAGAATTTACCCAATTTACCACATATCCAAGTTAGTCCTTGAGGAAAGAATAGTGTTTGGGGTTTCACAATCCCATCCCAAACAGTCATCTCATTTCTACTCCAAATACTTTGTCCCTAATTCTTCCTGACTTGAGCACTTTTTTCTTTTTCACACATCATATAAATTTGCCAGAAAGCCATCATGCTACTTTTCTCTTACTAGTACTAATGACCAAGAGCACTTTTTCACAGATCTCCCTAATCCATTTGATTAGACAGTCTTGGATAATGACTTCACTAAAATTTCAATTATCTCACAGCTAGATCTGTTTTTCCCCAATGATGAGATGGGGAAGGGGGTGTAACTGTCTAAATATTTTCCACTTTATTCAAAAATAATTGACAAAGAAAATTGTAAGATATTTAAGATGTACATTGCAGTAATTTTATATATGCATTGTGAAAAGATTACTACCACCTAGTTAATTAACATATCTACATATATTATTTTTATGAGAACATTTATATTCTACTCTTTTAGCAAATTCCAATTATACAATACAATTTTATAAACTATATCCATCATTAGATCCTCAGACCTTACACATTTTATAGCTGAAAGTTTATACGTTTTTACCCACATCTTCCTATTTTCTCCAGTCCTACTCAGCTCCTGGCAACCATTTTTATACTCTCTATTTCTATGAGTTTGACTATTTTAGATTTCACATATAAGAGAGACCATATAGTATTTCCTTCGTTTTTATCTGTTCGGTTAATTTCACTTAAGCCCTCATGGTCCAAGTGTATTATCTCAAATGACAGAATTTCCTTCTTTCTCATAGCTAATATTCTGGTGTGTGTGTGTGTGTGTGTGTGTGTGTGTGTGTATGGATGCATGTGTGTATTATCTTAATTATCCATTGATTCATTAACAGACATAGGTAATTCCTATATCTGGGCTCTTGTGAAAAATGTTGCAATAACCATGGAAGTATAGATATATCTTTGAGATCCTCTTTTCATTTCCTTTAATCATGTTTATCCAGAAGTGGTTTCCTGGATCATATGATAGTTCTATTTTTAATATTTTTTAAAACATGCTTAAATATTTTTAAATATAGACTTCTGGTGTCTTTTTAGAATAATAGTCCCATTAAATATTTCTAATTTTTAATAATCATCTTTATATAAAGCATTGTCTTTTAGACAAAGGTCCATGATCTGAAACAGCTAAAAATATCTTTTTTCTATAGTAACAGATACCTGACAACAGCAGCAATGAAAAAGTAGAATTAAATAATTTATGTTTTTTTCTGTAATCATCTTCTATTTTGTTGATTTGATTTATATTCCCAGAATCTTCACTGATATAACCTGTCAACAAAGTTGTACAGTGCAACATTAAAACACAAGAAAATACATCTTATTTTCTGCTTGCAAAAATTCTGCTTAAGGTAAAATTTGTGTCTGAAAACTAATTATTGATGATCTAATAAAAAGGTCACATTTCAGACTCAAATGTAATGGTTTTTACAGTAAATTACTCTAGAAGTATGGAATATTATGGTTGATAGGATAATATGGTTAATCACATTTGAGAAAAAATGATAGCATGATGATACACTTTCATGATGTCTGTCATTTGAATTGTATTAAGTTACTTTAGTCATGTGGGAGGCAATGATTAAAGCCTCAGATTTAGAAATTAACCCCTTATCAGATGTATCATTGGCAAATATGTCCTCTCATACAGGGGTTTCCTTTTCATTTTCATGCTGATTTCCTCTGCTGTGTAGAAACTTTTAGTTTCATGTAGTCCTGTTTATTTAGTTTTTCCTTTGTTTCTCTTGCCCTAGGCGATGTTATCAGTGAAAATTCTGCTATATGAGATGTTTGAGATTTTGTTGCCTATGTTTTCTTCAAGGACTTTTATGGTTTCAAAATTTTGGGTTTATTCTTATGTATGGTGTAAGTTGGTGGTCTAGTTCCATTTTTTTGCATGTACTTGTCCAAGTTTTCCAACAACATTTATTGAAGAGACTGGCTTTACTCCATTTTATGTTCATGCTGCCTTTGAATATTAATTGAAAGTAATGGCATGGGTCAATTTCTGAGTTCTATTCTGTTCCACTGATCTACATGCTTGTTCTTGAGCCAGTACCAGGCTGTTTGATTATAATGGCTTTGTATATTTTATTTTATTTTTATATTTTATTGATTTTTTACAGAGAGGAAGGGAGAGGGATAGAAAGTTAGAAACATCAATGAGAGAGAAACATCGATTAGCTGCCTCCTGCACACCCCCTACTGGGGATGTGCCCACAACCAAGGTACATGCCCTTGACTGGAATCGAACCTGGGACCCTTGAGTTCGCAGGCCGACAACGCTCTATCCACTGAGCCAATCTGCTTAGGGCTGGCTTTGTATATTTTAATAATGGGTATTATGATTTCTCCTATTTTGTTCTTTTTTTTCTCAAGACTGCTGTAGCTATTCAGGATCTTTTCTTGGTTCATTTTGGTACATGTCTGTAGTATTTGTACTAGATCTGTGAAATATGCCCTTGGTATTTTAACAAGGATTTCATTGAATCTATCGATTGCTTTGAGTAGTATGCTCATTTTAATGATGTTAATTCTATCAGTCCATGAACATGGTATATTCTTTCACTTGTTTATATCTTTACTTTTTTCAACATCCTGTAGTTTTCTAAAGGCAGGTTTTTATCTCCTTGGTTAAGTTTATTTCTAAGTATCTTAAATTTTTTTTGTTGCAATGGTAAATGGATTTTTTTTTTTAGTTTCTTTCTCTGAGTGTTTATTATTGGTGTATAAAAATGCCATCAATGTCTGGATGTTAATTTTGTATCCTGCTACATTGCCAAATTCATTTATTAAATCTAGTAATATTTTGTTGGAGTCGTTAGGGTTTTCTGTGTACAATATCATGTCATCAGTGAAAATGACAGTTTTATTTCCTCCTTTCTAATTTGGATGCTTTACATTTTTCTTCTTGTCTGATCACCGTGGCTAAGACTTCCAGTACTATGGTGAATAAAAGTGGTGAAAACAGACACTCCTGTCTTATTCCTGTTCTTAAGGGAAATGCTTTTAAATTTTGCCAGTTGAGTCTCATGTTGGCTGCAGGTTTGTCATATGTGGTTTTGGTTATGTTGAGGTATGATCCCTCTATTTCCAACTTACTGAGAGTTTTTATTAAAAAATGGATTTCTGTAATGTTTTTCTGTGTACATTCATATGATCAAGTGATTTTTGTCTTTTAAGTTATGTGATTTATCACATTTATTGATTTTCAAATATTGTACTTGCATCCCTAGAATAAATATGACTTGGTCATGGTGTATGATCTTTTTAATATATTGGTTGATCCAATTTGCTAATATTTTGTTGAGGATTTCAGCATCTATGTTCATCAGGGATATTGGCCTGTAATCCAAAATATATAAAGTACTCTTATGACTCAAAAATAGGAAGACAAACAATCCAATTAAAAAATGGGCAGAGGATTTGAATAGATACTTTTTCGAAAGAGGAGATACAAATGACCATGAAACAAATGAAAAAATGCTCAACATCACTAATCATCAGTGAGATGCAAATTAAAATGACAATGAGGTATCTTCTTCACCTGCCAAAATGGCTACCATTAACAAATCAACAAACAACATATGTGGCAAGAATATGGAGAAAAAATAACCATAGCATACTGCTGGTCGAAATGCAGACTTGTGCAGCCACTATGAAGCACAGAGTGGAGTTTCCTAAAAAAAATTTAAACATGGAACTGCCATTTGATCCAATGATCCCACTTTCTAGGAATATATCCTAAGAATTCCAAAGCACCAAAAATAAGATACATGTATACCCCTACGTTCATAGCAACATTATTTACAACTAGAGGCCCAATACACAAAATTTGTGCAAGAGTGGGCCTTCACAGCTGTGGTGGCTGCCTCGATCCCTCCCGTAGAGTCACGGGTGGCTGCAGCCCTGGCTTAGTCCTGAAGGACGTCTGGAAGGACATCTGATCTAATTAGCATATATGCTTTTATTATTCTAGATAGCTAAATTCTGGCAACAGCCCAAGTACCCATAAGTAGGTGAGTAGATATGAATGCTGTGGTACAATTACAGAATGGAATACTATGCAGCTGTAAAAAAAAGAAGGACCTATTACCTTTTGAGACAGTTTGGAAAAACCTGGAGATTTTTATGCTAAGTGAAGTAAGTCAGAGGAAGACAAATATCACATGATGTCACTTATTTGTAGAATCTAATGAACAAAATGAACTGAGGAATAAAATAGAACCAGTGGCATGGAAACATGGAACAGACTGATGAATCTTTGTGGGAAGGAGAGGAGTTGGAAGAAATAAACCATAGAACTTATATACTTATATGCATAGCCAATGGACACAAACAATAGGGTGGTGAAGGCATGTGATAGGGTGGGAACTGAATGGAAGGGAGCAAAGTTGGGAAAACAGGGGACACCTATAATAAAATACATTTTTTAAAAAGCTTCTGCACAGCAAAAGAAACAATCAACAAAATGAAAAGGTACATCTATAATACTCTCAAAAATAAAGATGAAATTTTTTAAAATGAAAAGACAACCTGTGAAATAGAAGAAAATATTATATATATATTTTAAAAAGGGCAGAAGAATATCAAAGTACAATATCATGTCATCTGCAAATAATGAGAGTTTTACTCATGATATTGTACATAGAAAACTCAAAAGACTCCACCAAAATACTACTAGATTTAATAAATAGTTTGGCAATGTAGCAGGATATAAAATTAACACCCAGAAATTGATGGCATTTTTATACACAAATAATGAATTCTCAGAAAGAAAAACTAAGCAATCCCATTTACCACTGCAAAACAAAAGTAAGATACTTAGAAATAAACTTAACCATGGAGGAAAAAGCCTTGTACTCAGAAAACAACAGGACATTGAGAAGAGATAGAGGAGGATACAAACAAGTGGAAGACAATATCATGTTCATGGATTGGTAGAATAAACATTATTAAAATGTCCATACTACCCAAAGCAATCTACAGATTCAATGCAATCCCTATTAGAATACCAACAGCATATTTCACAGATCTAGAACAAATACTCCCAAAATTTATATGGAACCAAAAAAGACCCCAAACAACTGCAAAAGTCTTGGGAAAGAAGAAAAAAGTTGGATGGGTCACAATACCAAATATCAAGTTATACTACAATGCCACTATATGCAAAACACCCTGGTACTGGCTCAAAAACAGGCATATATGATCAGTAGAACAAAACAGAGACCCCACAAATAGACTCAAGCCAATATGCTCAATTGACATTTGACAAAGGAGACAACAGCATACAATGGAGTCAAGACAGTTTCTTCAATAAATGGTGTTAGGAAAATTAGACATGAAAAAAAATGAAACTAGATCACCAACTTACATCACATACAAGAATAAACTCAAAATCGATAAAAGACTTAAATGTAAGTTGTGGAAACCTAAAAATCCTATAAGAAATCATAGGCAGCTAAATCTCGGACATCTCTCATAGCAATATGTTTATGGATACATCTCTAATGGCAAAGGAAACCAAGGAAAAAATAAACAAATGGGAAAACATCAAAATTAAAAAAAAAAACTGCTGCACAGCAAAAGAAACCATTAACAAAATGAAAAGAGAACCCTTTGTATGGAAGAACATATTTGGCAATGATGTCTAATAAAAGGTAAATATGCAAAATATATAAAGAACTCATACAATTTAACAAAAGGGAGATAAACAATCCAATTAAAAAATAGGAAAAGGATCTAAATAGACATTTTTCCAAAGTGGAAATTCAGATGGCCAAGAGGACATATGGAAAAATGCTCAAAGTCACTGATCATCAGAGAGATGCAAATTAAAATGGCAATGAGATATCATCTCACACCTGTCAGAATGGCTACCATCAACAAATCAACAAATATCAAGTGCTGGCAAGGATGTGGAGAAAAAGAAACCCTAGTAAACTGTTGGTAGGAATGTAAACTGGTACACTCATTATGAAAAACAGTATGGAGTTCTCTCAAAAAATTAAAAAATGAAACTGCCATTTGACCCAGTGATCCCAATTCTAGCAATATATTTTAAGAAATCTGAAACATCAATTAGAAAAAGTGTATGCACCCCTATGTTCATAGCAGCACAATTTACAGTAGCTAAAATCTGGAAACAGCCCAAGTGCCTATCAGTAAATGAGTGGATAAAAAAGCAGTGGTATATTTACACCATGGAATACTATGCAGCTTTAAAAATGAAGGATCTTTGACTCTTTGAGACAGCATGTAGGGACCTGGAGAGTATTATGCTAAGCAAAATAATCCAGCCAGAGAAAGACAAGTATCACATGATCTCACTCATATGTGCAATCTAATGAACAAAATAAAGTGATGAACAAAATAGATCCAGAGACATAGAACCACAGAACAGACTATGGAATCTCAGAGGGAAGGTGGGAGTGGGTTGGTGGGTGGGAAGTGATCAACCAAAAAACTTGTATTCATATATGCATAGGTCATGGACACAGACAATAGGATGGTGAAAGCCTGGGATGGCGGGTGGGGGTACACTAGAAGGGGTCAACACCGGGGGGGGGGGGAGATATATGTAATATTTTCAACAGTAAAGATTTTTTTTTTTTACAAAAAAAGGGGGTAGTGGAACTGAATAAACATTTTTCCAAATAAGGCATCCAAATGACTAACATAACAGATTCTAACTTATGCTTAAGTCAGTAAGGACTTAGCCTAAATATTACCAGAACTGAAAAAACTATCCTATATGGATCTTGTTCCCAACTCTGTACACTGCTAGTGTGATTATACCAATTCACCATTTAGAGTTAGAGAGAAGTCAAAGCTAAAATATGATTCCCTTTGAAAAAAAAGTGATGTCAGAGGAATGGTGGCATGAGAGTGCATTATTCTCTCCCCTTGAAGCTTCAATAATTTGAATAACTATAACTCTATGATGAGTTCCCTGCTCAACATACCAGGATGCCTGAGAGTGTCCACAATTGGAGCTTCTAAAGGTGAATAAGTGAGAACAAACAAAAGTGGTGATTAGGGAGAAAGGCTAAAAGGAACCAGGAATGCAGCCCTGCAACTGGGAACTCATGGCTGATCTCAGTCTGGGGAGGAGAGAAATGCGGTTGTGGCTGGCACTCCTTTCAGCCTGGAGGAGCAGAGAGATGCAGTGGGCATTCCTGCAGGAATGGGCAGTACAAACTGTGGCTAAGCCAAGAGACCTGGGCAAGGACTCTGCCCTGGAGTGCTGCTGCATTTGTAGGGCAGTGAGCATTCCAGAGAGCGCAACAAAGCCACAGAGCCCTGTCACCCTTTAAACTCCAAGAGCTCATCTCCCTTCACCATTGGAGTTGGGTTGCAGAGCACATTATCTGCAAACCCGAGAACTGATACAATAGGGTCACAGTTTTCTTATTACTGGTCCTGGGTTTGGGTGCAACAGGGACCACACAGAGGTCTGAAGTTGCTATTACTGGGAGGGGAAACAAAGAAGGTGGCCAGGTTTCCCCAGCACCCCAATCCCATGCATGCAGCTACACTGAAGGCAGCCAGAGACCTGTGGCGGGGTCAGCTTTGTCATTTCAGAGCTAAAAAAACTTTTGATTCAGCGCCCCTACTGGAAAATAATAGAAAGACCCCTTTTTATTAATCAGAGAGGTGCCACTCATATATAGATGCCTAAACACAGGAGGCATCCATCAAATACCATGAATAACCAAGGGAGCAAGGCAACTCAGAAAGAAAATTTAAAAATCTCCAAAAAGCACATGTAAACACATGGAAATAAATGATAATAATGACATACAATTCAAGATTTTAGTTCTGAAAATACTCAATGAGATGTGAGAAAATACAGACTGGCAATGTAATGTGTTCAGAAAACAAATTAACAAACAAAATGAGTACTTTACTGAAGAGATGAAACTTTTAAAAGAAACCAAAGGAAATTATGGAGATGAATAACTCAATAAAAGGAATCAAGAATGAAAACTAGTAAGCATAGGAGATAGAGAGGACCAGATGGAGGAAATAACTAGTGATATTAAAGATATAAATCTAGAAACATGCAGAGGAAAAGAGACAGAGTTTGATCATTAAAAAAGAAAGACCTCAACAAGAACTATTGGACTCCATTAGAAAAAGCAATATAAGAATAATAGGCATACCAGAAGAAGAAGAGAGGGAGAAGGGAATGCAGAGCCTTTTCAGATAGTTGATGAGAACTTCCCAGACACATATAAAGAGTTAGGTCCTTAAATCCAAAAAGCAAGCAGAACATCTAGTTACCACATACCAAAAAGGCCTTCTCCAAAGCATATTGTATTAAAATTGTCAAAAATAATGACAAAGAAAATTAATGATGAAGAAAGAATTTTCAAGGCAGCCAGTGAAAAGAAGTAATTTTAAAGGAAAGACCATTAGGTTATCATCAGACTTCTCACTGAAATTCCACAAGTCAGAAGAGAGTGGAACCAAATATCCAAACTACTGAAAGAGAAATTACCAGCCAAACATAATATTTTCAGCAATGTTATCCTTTCAATATGAAGGATAAATAAAGACTTTTCTATACATATGGAAACAGATAATTTATCACCAGAAGACCTCCAGTAAATACTCAAAGGGAATTCTATCGGAAACAAAGAACAAAAGGTCACAAATTTGATCTGTGTTACATTACCAACAAACTTATAGCACCAACAGGGTAATTTGTGACAACAAAAATATAAAAGGGAAGGGGGTTAAGGTCTGAATTTGCAAAGGAGGATGGAGATCAGATACAGTAAAAAGAAAGAGGACTACTGTATACATGACACTTTGTTTTTTTATAAACCTAATAATAACCACACATAAAAAGCCCCAAACTGAGATACATAACTTAAAAAAGAGGAACCAGAAAAAAGAAGTATGGAATACCACCAAAAACAACAGACAGAAACATAAGGGAAAAGAACCAACGGAGCACAGAGCTATCAGCAAACAAAGATAAAATGGCTATAAGAAATCCTCATACATCAAATACCTACCTTAAATGTAAATGGACTGATGTTACCAATAAAGAGGCACGGAGTAGCAGATTGGATTAAAAAACAACAACCCAATTATATGCTGCCTTCAGAAGATAAATCTAAACTGCAAAAAAAAAATGTCAGACTCAAAGTGAAAGGGTAGAAAATGTTTCTTCAAAGCAAATGTCTACAGAAAAGCAGTTGTAGCCATACTTATATCTGACAAAATAGATTTCAAGATAACAAGGTTAACAAGAAACAAAAATGGACATTTTATGATGATAAAAGGGACACTACATCAAGAAGACATATATATGCATCCAATCAGGGAGCACCAAAATATATAAAGCAACTACTAACAGAACTAATGGGAGAAATTGACAAAAACACAATCATAGCCTGGCCAGAGTGGCTCAGTTGGTTGAGCATCCAAAGATTGTGGGGTTGATTTCCAGTTGGGGCATGTATAGAAGACCAAATGATCTCTCTCTCTCTCTCTCTCTCTCTCTCTCTCTCTCTCTCTCTCACACACACACACACATTGACATTTCCTTTCTCTCTCTCTCTCTCTCTCTCTCACACACACACACACACACACACATTGACATTTCCTTTCTCTCTCTCTCTCTCTCTCTCTCACACACATTGACATTTCCTTTCTCTCTCTCTCTCTCTCTCTCTCTCTCTCTCTCTCTCTCTCTCTCTCTCTCTCCATTCCTCTCTATAAGTATATCCTTTGGTGAAGATTTAAAAAAAAGAAACAAGAACTCAATCACAGTGGGGGCCTTAATACTCCATGGAAATCTCTAGATGTATAATCCAAACAGAAAATAAAGAAATATTGGCCTTAAATGACACATTAGACCAAATGGGCATAATTGACATTCATAAAGACCTTTATCCCAGAACATCATGTTGTACATCTTCTCCAGTGCACATGGAACATTCTCAAGAATAGACCATATGTTGGGTCACAAAACTAGCCTCAACAAAGAATATTGAAACCATACCAAGCATATTCTCTGACCATAATGCTATGAAACTGGAAATCTACTGCAAAACGAAGTAAAGAAACCCACAAATATGGGGAGATTAAACCATGTACTAATTTAAAAAAATGACTGGATCAAAGAAGAAATAAAAGGTGAGATCAAAAGATAAATATAGACAATATATATGAGAATGACAATGCAATATATCAAAACTTCTGGGATGCAGCAAAAACAGTAATGAGAGGGAAGTTTATATCATTGCAGGCCTTTTTCAAGAAACAAGAGAAATCTCACTTAAACAACCTAACATCACATCTTAAACAATAGAGAACAAAAGCAACCCCAAGTCAGCAGAAGTTAGGGAATAATAAAAATTAGAGCAGAAGTGAATGAAATAGAGAACAAAAAGGCTATATCAAAAATCAATACAACAAAGAGTTGGTTCTATGAAAAGATTAATAAAATTGACAAACCCCTAGCTAGACTCACTAGAGAGAAAGAGAAAAGACTCACATAAAAAAAAATCAGAAATAAAAGAGGAGAAGGTACCACAGACATCACAGACATACAAAAGATCATACCAGAAGAGTATGAAAGGCTGTATGCCACCAAATTCAATAACCTAAAAGAAATGCATAAGCTCCTAAACTATATAACCTTCCTGTACTGAATCATGAAGAATTGGAAAAATCTAAATAGACCAATCAATAGTGAGGAAATTGAAACAACCATGATAAAACCTCCCCAAAAGTAAAATTCCAAGACTAGATGCCTTCACTTGTGAATTCTACCAAACATTGAAAGATTTGATACCTATCCCTCTCAAACTCTTCAAAAAGATTGAAGAATAGGCAATACTTCCCAACACACTTTTGGAAACCAACATACTAGTAACCCTGATACCTAAACCTGACAAGGATAACACACAAAAAGAAAAATACAGACCAATATCTCTGTTGAATATTGGTGCAAAGATCCTAAACAAAATACTAGCAAATCAAAAAAGGAGAAATATGTAATACTTTCAACAATAAAGAGTTAAAAAATAAAAATATAGTACATTATGATCAAGTGTGATTCATGCCAAGAGCACAAGAATGGCTCCACATACACAAATTGATCAATGCAATACACACATTAACAAAACAGAGGATAAAAATCCTGATATTATCAATAGATACAGAAAAAGCATTTGATAAACTACAACATCCATTTATTATTAAAATACTAAATATAATGGGTATAGACAAAAGTACTTCAAAATAATCAACACCATATATGACAAACCCTCAGCTGATATCATACCCAATGGTGTAAAACTTCAAGCTTTACCTCTAAAATCAGGAACAAGACAAGGATGCTCACTCTCACCACTCTTATTCAGCATAGTTCTGGAAGTCCTAACTAAAGCAATTAGGTAAGAGAAAGAAATAAAAAGCATAAAAACTGGGCAGGAAGAAATAAAAGTGTTACTCTTTATAGATGACATAGTTCTGTAGATAAAAAACCCTAAAGACCCCACAAAAAATATTATTAGAAACAAAAAAACAAATACATTAAGTTGCAAGATACATCAATGTTAAAAACTCCACTGTTTTCCTATATACTAACAATTAAACTGTAGAAAAAGAAATGGAAATAAACACACACCACAAAACAGTCCCTTTTGCAGTTGCAACCAAAAAATAAAATACGTAGGAATACACTTCACAAAGGATGTGAAGGACCTATACCCCGAAAACTACAAAACGTTATTAAAAGAGATTGAAAAAAAAACAGAATTAAATGGAAAGCTATTTCATGTTCATGGATTGGAAAATTCAACATACTTAAATGGCCACATTATACAAAGCAGTATATAGATTTCATGCAATTTAATACCCATCAAAATCAAGATGTCTTTTTAAAAAGAAATAGAATAGCACTGGACATGTGGCTCAGGCAGTTGGAACATCATCCAGTACAACAGAAGGTTGTGAGTTTGATTCCTGGTCTGGGGGCTTATAGGAGGCAGCCAATTGATGTATCTTTCACCTCTCTCTCTCTCTCTCTCTCTCTCTCTCTCTCTCTCTCTCTCTCTCTGGAAACATATCCTCAGGTGAATATTTTTTTTAAAAAGAAGAAATAAAAATTTTTAAAATTGTCAGATTTGTATGGAACCACAAAAGACCTTGAATAACCAAAGCAATCCTGAGAGAGGGGGGGGGGGGGAAAGAAGGAAACCAGAGGTATCACAAAACCTGGCTTCAAATTATACTACAGAGCTACAATAATCAAAGCAGCATGGTGTTGGCAGAAAAATAGACAAAGAGACCAATGGAACAGAATTGAGAGCCTAGAATCAAAATCACATGTGTGTGTATATATGTATATGTATGTGTGTGTGTGTGTATATATATATATATATATATATATATATATATACACATATATATAAATATATGAATGTATATATATAATTTTTTTACAAAGGAGCAAAGAATGCACAATGGAGAAGATAAAGTTTCTCCAATAAGCGGTGCTGGGAAAATTGGAAAGCCACATGCAAAAGACTGAAACTACATTACAGTTTTTTCCATGTACAGAAATCAATTCAAAGTGGATCAAAGACCTAAGTATAAGATTCAAAACATTAAATTCCATGGCAGAAAGCATAAGTGCTATATTTATGGACCTTGGACATACAGAACATTTTATGAATTTGACATCAAAGGCAAGGGAAGTAAAGGCAAAAATAAATGAATGGGACTATATCAGTCTAAAAAGCTTCTGAACAGCAAAAGAAACTGACCACAAAACAAAAAGCAACCCACTAAATGGGAGATGATATTTGCAAACAGCAGTTCCAACAAGGGGTTAATATCCAAAATAGATCAATATCTCATACAACTCAAAACAAAACAAACAATCCAATTCAAAAATGGACTGCTGACCTGAACAGACACCACTCCCAAGATGACATACAAATGGCCAACAGATATATGAAAAGATTCTCAATTTCACTAGCTATTAGGAAATACAAATAAAAAGTACAATGAGATACTACTCCACACCTGCTGGAGTGGCAATTTTCAAAAAGAAAAAAAAAAAAAAGGAGACATATGTAATACTCTTTGTAATACTTTAAGCAATAAAGAAAAATAAATAAATAATTTTTTTTTTTAAAAGGCAAGTAATAACAGGTATTGGAGAGGCTGTGGAGAAAAGGGAACCCTCATTCAGTGCTGGTAGGATTGTACACTGCCAGTTTCTTAAAAAAAGTTAAAAGTAGAAATCCCATATTACCCAGCAATCCTTCTCCTAGGTATCTACTTGAAATGTTTAAAACATTTATTTGCAAAGATATTTGTACCCTTATGTTTATTGCACCACTATTTGTGGTGGCCAAGATAATGAAGAGAACCAAAGTGTTCTTTGATAGAGAAATAGATAAAGACATGAATATATATAATGGAATACTACTCAGCCATAACAAAAGGTTTAATACTGCCACTTGCAATAACATGAATGGACCTTGAGAATATTATGTTAAGTGAAATAAGTCAGTCAGAAAAAGCTAAGAACCATATTAGTTCACTCATATGTGGGATATAATACTGAAACTCATAGACACAGACAAAAATGGGGGGAGGTATAGGGAATATAGGTGATGGATGATTATTTGACTGTAGGTGGTGGGCACACAATCCTAACATATAAAGAGCCAGGGTCCATCACAACCAGATGGACAACCGAACAGTGGGCCCCAGGCCACTGGGGCATGGCAGCAGGAGGGATCTGTGGGCCCTGGGCCACTGTGGTGTGGCAGTGAGAGGGATCTGTGGGCCCTGGGCCACCTGGGCATAGAGGTGGGAGGGATCTGTGGGCCCCAGGCCGCTGCAGCATGGCGGCAAGAAGGGTCTGTGGGCCCTGGGCCAACTTTGTAGGTCCCAGGCTCAGACAGCCGTAGGCGCCAGTGGAGGGCCAAGGTGCAGCTGCAAAAGGACCAGGCTCAGGCCAGCAGTGGCAGCAGCAGTGGGGTAATGGTGCATTGCCTTCCCCTGATCCACCAGGTCACCTCCCACAATGGGAGGCCAGACTGTGGCTTAGGCTGGGGGGCCGAGGCAGAGGCAGTTAGGGGCGATCATGTAGTCAGGCGGGGCTGCGTGAGTGAGGCTGTGAAGGTCCCAGGCTCAGACAGCCGCGGGTGGCTGTGAAGGACTGAGGCATGGCTGCAAAAGGCCCAGGCTCAGGCCTGCAGTGGCACCTGCAAAGGTGTAATGGGGATGGCACCTTCCCCTGATCCACCAGTTCACTTCCTGAAGAGGGAGGCTAGACTGTGGCTTAGGCCGGGGGCCGAGGCAGAGGTGGTTAGGGGTGATCAGGCTGGCAGGTGAGCAAGTTAGGGGCAATCAGTCTGGCAGGGGGTTAAGGTAGGGACGATCAGGCCAGTAGGGGTCAAGGTAGGGGCAATCAGGCCAGCAGAGGGGCAAGGTAGTGATAATCAGGCCAGCAGGCAGAGGCAGTTAGGGGCAAGCAGGCAAGCAGGGAGAAGGGTTAGGGATTATCAGGCAGTCAGGCAGGTAAGCGGTTAGGAGCCAGCGGTCCCAGATTGCGAGAGAGATCCTAGATTGGAGAGGGTGCAGTCCGGGCTGAGGGAAACCCCCATGCACGAATTTCATGCACCGGGCCTCTAGTGTAATATATAAGTCATGTATCATAGAAATGTTCCCTTGAAACCTATATGATCCCTTTAACCAATATCACCCCAATACATTTTTTTAAAAATATAACTGAAGATTAAACAAAGCTTTCTTATTATCTGACTTTAATTAAAATTGGATAAACCTGTTGTAAGAGAAACAAGTTATGTGAATTATGAAACACTAGGGACCCAGTGCATGAATTTTGTGCACCTTGAAAGGAACTGTGGGCCATGAGGCTGTGATGGGCATAGGGGTGGGTCTTGGCCCATCCTCTGTGCCCCCACCCAGCCCCTCCCACCATGGCCCCTGGTCCCCTGTCTTCAGGCAGCCCCGCTCCTGCCACTGCTGCTCCCACGTGCTGACGACACCAGACCCGCTTGCACCCACTGATGGTGCAGAGCGATTGGAGCCAGTGCCAGCAGCAGGTGTGATCAGGACCAGTGCCATCAGCGGGTGCGAGCAGCGGCTGCTGCCCTGATAACTCCTCAGGAGCAGGGGTGAGGTGAAGGAGCCCACACGGGCGATTGGGGCCAGCAGCTGCTGCTCACACCTGCTACGGCACTGAGTGATCGGGACCAGCTCTTGGGCACTAGCAGCAAGTGCAAGCAGCAGCTCCAGTGCCAGCTGAGGGTGTGAGTGGGGCTGGCACTGGCAGTGGGTGCAAGCACCTGGTGGGACTGCACATGCGGGAGAAAAGAATTTTCAGTAACCATCAGAGGCTCACCCAGTTGACAGTAAGCAGTGCTCCTCCTTGGTCTGGCACCCCCGTTCATCTGCACCACCATCCTGTCACAGCTGATGCCCACCATGTTCCACACTCTGCCACCTGCTGCCGACGCCCACCATGCTCTGTGTGCGCCCCCTGGTGGTCAGCGCATGTCATAGTGACCAGTTGTTCGGTTGTTCTGCTGTTCCGCTGTTTGGTCTATTCGCATATTAGGGTTTTATATATATTCTAGAAGCCCCATGCACAAAAATTTGTGCACTGGCAGGGTGTGGGGGGGTGTTCCTTAGCCCAACCTGTACCCTCTCACAGTCTGGGACCCCTCGGGAGATAACCACCTGCTGGCTTAAGCCTGCTCCCCTGGTGGCAGATGGTATGCCCAATCCCATGGTGTCTGCCCCATCTTCCCCACTCGCAGATGGCAGGCCCAGATCCTGTGTTGCGGCAGGTGGCGGCTCAGATCATACTGCCACCGCCCCGCCCACCCCAACCCTCACACAACAGGCCTAGATCCTGCGCTGGGGTGGGCGGCCACTCAAATCTTGCTGCCGCCTGCCCCGCCCACCCCGCCCTGCACACAGCAGGCCCAGATCCCTCACTGGGGCAGGCAGTGGCTCAGGCCCGGATCCCGCGCTGGGGCGGGCGGAGGCTTGGGATCACCCTGCCACCTGCCCTGCCTGCCCAGCCCCACACATGGCAGGCCAGGATCTTGCACTGGGGTGGCCAGCGGCTGGGTATCGGGCTACCGCCAGCCCCAGGCGGGGCAGCACAGCGGGATCTGCCTGCAGTATGCAAATTAGCTGCCATCTTTGTTGGCGGTTAATTTGCATATTGAGCTGATTAGCCAATGGGAGGCGTAGCGAAGGTACTTTCATTGCCATGTTTGTCTATTATTAGATAGGATAAATAAATCACTCATCTTCACCATAATAAAAACTGTATAGGCTTATGGCAAAAGTTCCTTCTTTGTTATAGCTGCATAGTATTCCATTGTGTAGAAGTACCACAGTTTTTTAAGACACTCATCTGCTGATGGGCACTTAGATTTTTTTCTAAATCCTAGCTATTGTAAATTGTGCTGCTATGAACATATGGGTGCATATATCCTTTCTGATTGGTGTTACTGATTTCTTGGGATATAGTCCAAGAAGTGGGATTACTGGGTCAAATGAGAGTTCCATTTTTAACATTTTGAGGAATCTCCATCTGTCTTCCACAGTGGCTGCACCAGTCTGCATTCCCAACCGGAAATTCACGAGGGTTCCTTTTTTCAGCATGGATGGAGCTGCAGAGCATTATGCTATGTGGAATAAGCCAGTTAGAGAAATATAAATATCACATGATCTCACTCATATGTGGGATATAATGATCAACATAATTTGATTAACAAGAATAGATCCAGAAACAAATGGCAGGGGAGGGAGGGGAGGTTAGAGAGCAACCAAAGGACTTGTATGCATGCATATTAGCATAACCAATGGACACAGACACTGTGGTGGTGGGGACTTGCCCAGGGTGGGAATTATTGGGAGGTTGGTCAATTGGGGAAAAAGTAGACATATGTAAAACTTTAGACAATATATAAAAAAACAAAAAAAAAACTGTATAGGCTTAAAAGCTTTGTTTTTAAAAAGCAAAGAACCCTCTAACAGATACTGTTTTGAGAGTCTAACTACTCTGATGGATGAAATTCACCCAACTTGAACAGCTCTTGCAGGTTGTATTCTCTGAAAGGGAGGTTATAGAGAACAGAGTAGGTTATTCATAGTATGAAATGGAGGATATAGCATGGTAGATATTTACTAAGTGCCTTTGGAATTTACATCGGAGGAAGGAAGAGACTTTCTACTTCCACTTTAATTAATCATTTGATGTGCCCTTCCCACAATAGCTGTGACATTTGGTGAGGCAGTTCTCTGCAGCTGAGTCAATCCCTGAAGAGGTTGAAAGACAATGCTGTCTCCTGTCTACATTATCAACAGCTGAGGAGTAAAGCTACTCACTAAAGGGGGATCTGGATGGTTCATTACAGTGCCACCAAAATGTTTTACCCAAACTCTAGCTACATTTATGGTGATCTCTTAGAGTTATTTAATTGTTAATATAGGAATCCCTCTTTTTTTTTCCCTAAGTTGGTCATTACACTAGATACCATTTCCCCCACTCTCCAAAATCCCAAAAGCAAATATTAATGTAATTCTCTGAGAGAAGCCTGCCAATGTTTTCATATTCACTTCAGTGTCATTAAAAACATTTTAATTAATTTGTTTATTTTGTTAATCCTTACCAGAGAATATTTGTTTCCATTGCTTCTCCAAGAGAGTGAAAAGGAGAAAGGGAAGGAAAGAGAGAGAGAGAGAGAGAGAGATCATCTACTGGTTGCCTCCTTCATGCACCCAACCAGGGGCAGGGAGCAAACCTGAAACCCAGGTACCTGCACTTTATTGTGAATTGAACCCTAGATCCTTTGTTACATAGGCCGACACTTTAACCACTTAACAACTTGCCCAGGGCTTTTAATTTATTTTTGTAGTATAGTTGACATACAATATGATGCTATACTAGAGGCCTGGTGCACAAATTCATGCACCAGTGGGGTCCCTCGGCCTGGCTTGCAAGATTGGGCCAAAATCAGCTCTCCGACATCCCCTAAGGGGTCCTGGATTGCAAGAGGGCACAGGCCAGGCTGAGGGACCCCACAGGTGCACAATCGGGGACGGGGAGAGACGCGGGAAGTTGGCCAGCTGGGGAAGGACCACAGGAGGGCTCCAGGGCATGCCCGCCTGTCTTGCTCAGTCCTGATCAGCCAGACCCCAGTAGCAAACTAGCCTACTGCCCCCTGGTTGTCAGTGCATGTCATAGCGAGTGTTTGAGCAGCCTTAGCATATCATTAGCATATTATGTTTTGATTATGGTTTAATGGATGACTGGACACTTAGCATATTAGGCTTTTATTATATAGGATTAGTTTTAGGTATACAACATAGTGATTAGACATGAACATACCTACTGGAGTGATCCTCTTGTTAACACTACACATAGTTATTAAATATTATTGACTATATTCCCTGCCCTGTACTTTATATTTCTGTAATATTTTTAAAACTGCACATTTGTACTTCTTAATACTTTTACTGTTTCATCCATCTCCTACTCCCATCTAGCAACTATCAATTTGTTTTCTGTATCTCTGAGATTGTTTCTGTTTTATATGTTCATTGATTTGTTTTTTAGATTCCGCAGGAAGGTGAAATCATATACTATTTGTCTTTCACTGTCTGACTTATTTCACTTAGCATAATACCCTCTAGGTTCATCTGTGTTGTTGCAAATGGCAAGATTTCATTTTATGGCTAATATTCTATTGTATATATGTACACATCATTTTCTATTCATCTGTTGATGGGACACTTAGGTTGCTTCCATATCTTGGCTATTGTAAATAATGCTGGAATGAACATAAAGGTGAAACTATTTTTTTGAATTACCTATATAGATTTATTAGCTAAATATCCAAACGTACAATTGCTGGGTCATATGTTAATTCCATTTTTAATTTTTGGATGAGCCTCCATACTGTATTCCTTCTGGCTGCATCAATTTACAATTCTACCAACAGTTCTCTTTTCTCCGCATTCTTGTCTTTTAAAGCAAAAAACACTTGTTTGTTGTTTTACTGATGACTAGAGGCCCAGTGCATGAAATTCTTGCACTGGGAGTAGGGGGACCCCTCAGCCTGGACTGTGCCCTCTTGCAGTCCAGGACCCCTTGCTCCTTACCGCAGTCAGACATCCCTTTTGCAGTCTGGGGCTCTCACCGTCCAGAACCCCTTGCTCCTTACCTCCTGCCTGCAGCAGAGGCAGGAGAAGACTACCACCACCACCGCTACACTGGCCAGCCATGAGCCCAACTTCTGACTGAGCAGCGCTCCACCTGTGGGATCACACTGATCACCAGGGGGGCATCTTCCCTCTGGTGGTCAGTGTACATCATAGCGGCCAGTCATTCTGCCTTTTGGTCACTTTGCATATTAGGGTTTTATTATATACGATAGCCATTCTGACAGATGTGAGGTGATATCTCATGGTAGTTTTAATTTGAAATCCCTTGATGATTAGGTTTGTTGAACCTTGTTCCATATGTCTGTTGGTCATCTGTATGTCATCTTTGAAGAAGTATCTATTCAGGTATCATGTCAATTTTTTAAATTGAATTTTTTTGTCTTTTTGATATTAAATTATTGATTTCCTTATATATTTTGGAATTAATCCCTTATTGAATGCATCATTGGAGAATATCTTCTCTCAATAAATAGGTTGTCTTTTCATTTTGTTGATAGTTTTCTTTACTGTGCAAAATTTCTTTGTTTGATATAGTCCCATTTGTTTATTTTTTCTTTTATTTTGCTTGCCCAATGAGACATATCCAATATAGTGTTGATAATGGAAATGTCAGTTTATTGCTTAGGTTTTCTTCTAGGAGTTTTATGGTTTCAGGTCTTACATTTAAGTCTCCAATACCATTTTGAGGATATATATATATATATATATATATATATATATATAGTAATGAAGTGGTATAGTTTCTCTTTTTTTGCATGTGTTTTAAACTCCATCATTTATGGAAGAGATTATCTTTACTCAATTGTATATTCTTGCATCATTTGTCATGAATTAATTGAGCATATGGGTTTCTTTTTGGGGCTCACTGTTCTGCTCCATAGATCTATGTATCTGTTTTTATGCTAGTACCATGCTGTTTTGATTACTATACCCTGGTAATAGTTTGATACTTTCACCTTATATTTTTTATAGGAGCACCTACTTCATTTACACGTGAAGTAATTATTGAAAGATATGTAATTTTTGCCATTTCATTGTTTCTTTGTTGTTTTTACAGTTATTTACTGTTCATTTTTTATTTTCTTGCTGTCTTTTCTTGTATGTTGATGACTTGCTATATTATCTTCTTTAGATTCATTTCTCATAACTTTTTGTATATATAACAGATTTTTGGTTTCTGGTTACCATGTGCTTCATATATAACAAGATTTGCTTATAGCAGTGTATTTTAAGTTGATGGTCACTTACTCATGAACACATTCTAAAATACCTACTACTTGTATCAACCCCCTCCAGATTTATGTTTTTGTCTTTAATTTTTATTTATTTTGTGTATGTGTGTTTTTAATTATTCCTTAATTAATTGTTGTAATTATACATTACTCTCCTTACCTTTCTTTCTTAACCTTTGTACTCACTTCATAGCTGGTTGATCCACTGCTTTTACTAAGTGTTTGCCTTTGTCAGTGAGAATAAATTTTTTCTATAATTTCTTATTCACATTTTTATCTTTGTACTCAAAGAAGTACCTTTAACATTTCTCATACTACTTGTTTATTGGTGGTGAATTCTTTTAACTTTATTTTTTTTTTCTGGAAACCCTTTATCCATCTTACATTCTTCATGAAACCCTTGAAAGTTTTGCCTTTCATCACTGAATATTTGGTGCCATTTTCTACTACCTTGCAAAATTTCTTTTGAAAAAGCAACTGATAATGTTATTGAAGCTCCCTTATAGATAACTAACCATTTTCTCTTGCTACTTTTAAGAACCTCTTTTTGTCTTTAACCTTTGCCATTTCTTTCTTTCTTTCTTTCTTTCTTTCTTTCTTTCTTTCTTTCTTTCTTTCTTTCTTTCTTTCTTTCTTTCTTTCTTCTTTCTTTCTTTCTCCTTCCTTCCTTCCTTCCTTCCTTCCTTCCTTCCTTCCTTCCTTCCTTCCTTCCTTCCTTCCTTCCTTCTTTCTTTCTTTCTTTCTTTCTTTCTTCCTTCCTTTATTTTTTTCTTTATTGATTAAGGTATTACATATGTGTCCTTATCCCCCCATTGCCCCTACCCCCCTCTTATGCCCTCACCCCCCTAGTGTGTCCATTGGTTATGCTTATATGCATTCATACAAGTACTTTGGTTGATCTCTCCCCCTTACCCCCACCCTCCCCTGCCTTCCCTCTCAGGTTTGACAGCCTGATTGATGCTTCTCTCTTTCTGGATCTGTTTTTCTTCATCAGTTTATGTTGTTCATTACATTCCACAAATGAGTGAGATCATGTGATATTTATCTTTCTCCGACTGACTTATTTCACTTAGCATAATGTTTTCCAGGTCCATCCATGCAGTCACAAATGGTAAGGGTTCCTTCCTTTTTAAAGCAGCATAGTATTCCATTGTGTAGATGTACCACAGTTTTTTAATCCGCTCACCTGCTGATGGGCACTTAGGCTGTTTCCAGATCTTAGCTATTGTAAATTGTGCTGCTATGACATAGGAGTGCATATATCTTTTCTGATTGGTGTTTCTAGATTCTTGGGATATATTCCTAGAAGTGGGATCACTAGGTCAAATGGGAGTTCTATTTTAATTTTTTGAGGAAACTCCATACTGTTCTCCACAGTGGCTGCACCAGTCTGCATTCCCACCAGCAGTGCAAGAGGGTTCCTTTTACTCCACATCCTCACCAGCACTTGTCATTTTTTGATTTGTTGATGATAGCTATTCTGACAGATGTGAGATGGTACCTCATTGTCATTTTGACTTGCATCTCTCAGATGATTAGTGACTTTTAGCATGTTTTCATATGTCTCTTGGCCTTCTGTGTGTCCTCTTTATAAAAGTATTTATTTAGGTCTGTTGCCCATTTTTTGATTGGGTTGTTTATCTTCCTTTTGTTAAGTTGTATGAGTTCCATGTAAATGTTGGAGATTAAACCCTTATTGGAGATAACATTGGAAAATATGTTCCCCCATGCAGTCCCATTTTAAATATAATGTGTCATGGTATGGGCCTCTTGGGTTCATCTTGTTTGGGACTCTGTACACCTCCTGGACTGGAATATCTGCCTCGTTTTTCAGCTTAGGAAAGTTTTCAGACATTATGTATTGAAATAGATTTTCATTTCTTTGTTCTCTCTCTTCTCCTTCTAGTACCCCCATGATGATACTGTTGGTATACTCAGTGCTGTGCCAGAGGTCACTTAAACTGTCCTCATTTATTTTTATTCCCATTCTAATTGGGTATTTCCTCCTACCTTATATTCCTGACCGCTAATTCTATCCTCTGCTTCATCTTATCTGCTGTTTATTTTCTCTAATGTATTCTAAATTTAGTTATTGTATTTCTTAGTTTTGACTGATTTTTTATGTTTTTTATATTCTTTTAAAAAATATTGTTAAAAGTATTCCATATGTTCCTTTATTTCCCCCATTGACCTCTTCTAGCCTGCCCCACTCCCAACCCCAGGCCTTCACTACCCTATTGTCAGTGACGATGGCAATGCATATATTCATACAAGATCTTTGGTTGAACTCTTCCCACCACTCTCCCCTGCCTTGCCTCTGAGGTTCAACAATCTGTTCATTGCTTCTATGTCTCTGGATCTATTTTTATCTTCCATTTTTTTTTTATTCATTAGATCTCATATATGAGAGAGATAATGTGATACTTATCTTTCTCTGACTGGCTTATTTCGCTTAGCATACATAATACTCTCCAGGTCCCTCCATGCTGTTGCAAATGGTAAGAGCTCTTTTTTTTTACAGCTGCATAGTATTCCATTGTGTAAATGCATCACAACTTTAAAATAAAACTTTATTGTTGAAAATATTACATATGTCCCTGTAATGTCCCAGGTCCCCAGATAGTCAAGGCCAGTAGGAGCACAAAAACCTTGTTATCAGTACACCAGAATGACTGAAGTCTGCTCTGGGCATGTACCTAAATGGTATATTCAAGGACTCTGAGCCTGGGAATCCTAATCAGGCCAACATATCATCAGCAGGTGCAAGGAAACACAATACACTGTCCCCTTCAATAGCCAATATGGTTGATGTAACTATTGGCATGAAGCTTTCTTTGTCATGGTTCTCAACCTTCCTAATACTGTGACCCTTTAATACAGTTCCTCATGTTGTGGTGACTCCCAACCATAAAATTATTTTCGTTGCTACTTCATAACTGTAATTTTTCTACTGTTATGAATCATAATGTAAATATCTGGTATGCAAGATGTATTTCCATTGTTTGCGACCCACAGGTTGAGAACTGCTGGAACGGTATAAAAGTAGGTTACTGACCATCAAGTTAGCTGGAGTAGTCTGAGTGAGAAGAAGTCTGCTGGGGTATGGAGAGAAGCTAGGATGAAGTGTGTAAAGAAGTTTGCTAGAGAGAGCAGCTGAGCAGGAGAGTCAGGAGAAGCTGCTGAGCCAGATATATCAAATACCACTACAGTGTGAGGTGGTGAGTCTAGGAGGTAGTGTGTGACTTCTCAGATAATAGCTGTGGGTACAGAGACTGATGCTGCTTTGTGGGAAAGATATTTGTTCACCAGCCGGTGTCTGGATGCCTGCCTGTATGGACTTTGCTGTGAGTACTGTTTTTGTCTAATGGCTACATGGCCACTGGCTTCTGCAATAAAGACTTATTCTTATAAACCCACAACCTTTCATAGCTTCTCCATCTAAGATCCGGCATCCTAGGAGGTCCAGCCCCAGGCAGAGGGGCTCAGATTCAACACCTGTTACTAGTGAGCAGAGGATAGCTTAGACTAAGTTCCTAACAATTAGTACAGTGGTCAGGTTTCAAGCAGGAACCAGCCATGGCGTAGTCAGATAGGGGAATTTAGAAGAATACATGGACTCACAGCCACTCAGTGCCAGTCAGACTAGCAGAGCTATGTGGTGCTCTTGCTGCTGGCTCTTACAGTCCTCTTTTCCCCCATTGAACTCTCCCATCCCACCGTTGCTTCCCACCCCAGGTCTTCACCGCTCTATTGTCTGTGTCCATGGGTTATGCACATACACATATGAGTTCATTGGTTGATATCTCCCCCAGCCCCTCCACCCATCCTCCCTTGCCTTTCCTTTGAGTTTTGACAGTCTGTTTGATGCTTCTATGTCTTTGTATCTATTTTTGTTCATAAGTTTACATTGTTCATTATATTCCACATATAAGAGAGATCATTTGATACTTATTTTTCTCTTACTGGCTTATTTAGCTTAGCATAATACTCTCCAGGTCCAATCATACCCACTCATCTGTTGATGGGCACTTAGGCTGTTTCCAAATCTTAGCTATTGTAAATTGCACTGATATGAACATACGGGTGTATATATTCTTTCTGATTGGTGTTTTGGGACTCTTAGGATATAGTCCTAGGAGTTGGATCACTGGGTCAAATGGGAGTTCCAGTTTTAAGTTTTTGAGGAAATTCTATACTGTTTTCCACAGAGGCTGTACCAGTCTGCATTCCCACCAGCAATGTACTAGGGTTCCCTTTTCTCCACTCTATATTCTCTTTTATATTATCTCTCTGTTGAAGTTTTCACTAGTTCATCTGTTCTCCCCTAAGTTTATTGAGCATCCTTATAACCAGTGTTTTAAACTCTATGTCTAGTGGATTGCTTATCTCCATTTTGTTTAATTATTTTTCTCGAGTTTTGTCCTATTCTTTCATTTTGGACCTGTTTTTTTTTTCTTTTGTATTTTCATTTGGCTGACTTCTTGTGTTTGTTTCTATCATTATGTAGGCCTGCTATGTCTTCTGGTTTTGGCAGATAGCCTTATGTAGTATCTGTCCTGTGGGGCCCCACTGTGCAGTCCCCCAGGTCATCTGAATTGAGTGCTATGGGGATGTCCCATGTGTAGGCTGTGTGTGCTCTCCTCTTGTAGTTTGATCTTGATTCATGTCAGTGGGTGTGCTGACTGGCTGTGAAGACTGGTAGTGACTACAGGGGACAAGCTGCTTTTGGGGGACTAACTCCAGGGAACAGGATTATCTTTAATGGGGCTCAGGTGCTAGTTGACTCTGTCCTTGTGCATGCCATTTGTGGAGCTTGTTGTGTGGGGCTGTTGTATGGTCTCATGCTGGCCAGTGGGTGTGTTGATTATAGGTTTCTTGGGAGGGACTCTGGTATTGACCAATTTTAGCCACCACTTGTGCCAGGGTTGTGGCCAAATGTTAGAAACTACAAAGTGACCTGAAGTTGATTGCCTTTGTGCTGGATTTCAAGTTTCTTGAAAGAGGTTACGGGCCAGATGGCACGCTCAGTGGTTAGCATTGACCTATGAACCAGGAGGTCGAGGTTCAATTCCTAGACATGCTCGAGTTGCAGCTCCCAATCAATGACTTTCTTTCATCATTGATGTTTCTATCTATCTCTCCCTCTTCCTTTCTCTTTGATATTCATAAAAAATATATTTTTTTTAAAAAAAAGAAAGAGGCTATGCTACTAAGTGAGGCTTTTTGCTACTTGTGCCAGTTACAAGCCGAGACTAGTTATGCCAGGTTTGGGGCCATCTGATTGGAGTTACAACTCCAGTTTAAATGGGTCACTACTTATGATAGGCTGCAGCTGATTGGCAGGACCTACAATGAGTGTCCAGACCAGTCACTGATTTTTTGGATTTGTGCACTTTTGGGAAAGTCTGCAGTGCAAGCCTAGGAAAGCCACCACTTGTATGGTGTTTGCATCCTTTGAGTGAGCCTGTACCATGAATGAAGGAACAGTTGGAAGAGGTTTAAGTCAGGCAGGCACAATGGGTGGGATGGGAGGTCTCAGGGCATCATCAGAGTGAGGAAACTGTGCTAGCCAGATTAACAGAAAGCACATAGTTATTGCTTACCTATCCAGGGACAGCTAAATGGGAAGAGGATTACACCAAGGAAACAAATGGCATCCACCAGTACTTCCATCCCTGGAGAGAGTTGCCCCAACCCTTGCCCCTTCATCCCTTACCTTTAATTTAGTAAATTTATTTCCTCCTCATATGTCCCTGGTGATTTTTGAACTTATGCCTTTGAGCTGGAACTTAGAGTGACTGAGTTTGTGCATGTTTTTTAAGAGTAGCATCTTCGTCTCTAGCATCCCTTTTCTTTCTTGGACACAATCTACTTGTTTTCACAGCCAGATGTCATGAGGCTTTCTCTTCCTGAAACTGTTCTCCCTCATTAAAGACATTTTAAATGGCCATGGACTTTTGGTGTTTCGGTGAATATTTTAAACATAACATTGAGATTATAATTTGATAGCATTACTTTGAATTCAAAGAACTTAATTTCCTTCAGAGTTATGTTCATTTCTGCTTTTGATTTCTGAAGAGAGAAATAAAATCTTAGAAATGTTCATAAAGGGTGTCCCAAAATTCACGCAAGAAGTAATTTTGATAGAAAATACAGGTTTATAATTAAAAATTGTAACTTTTTTATTGATTCATAAAGTATATAGTATAGGGTTATGTATGGAATAGCATATCGGGTAAATGGCCTCCATGACTTTGCTGGCACATACACACTCTTTTGTTGAAATTTTCCATGACCGTTTTGCATAAATGTGGCTGAATTTCGATGAGGCTCATTTTCATCTTGATGGCTTGCTTAATCGACAAAATTGTCGCATTTGGGGTTCAGAAAATCCACGAGTGATTGTTGAGAAACAAATGCATCCACAACATGTCACTATTTGGGCTGGAGGCATCATCGGACCATTCTTCTTCAAAAATGCGGCTGCTCAGGCAACAACAAAAGAGTGCATATATGTGCCAGCAAAGCCGTGGAGGTCATTTACCCGATATGCTATTCCATACATAACCCTATACTGTATACCTTATGAATCAATAAAAAATTTACAATTTTTAATTATAAACCTGTGTTTTCTATCAAACTTACTTCTTGAGTGAATTTTGGGACACCCTTTATAAATAAAGAGTAGAAGAAGAAAGGAGATATATACAAGAAGATCAAGGCTCTTTAGCATCCATGAGACCGAAAAGGGGCTGTAATCAGAGAATTTATGGCTCGTTCTATGACCAAAAGTGTGTCAAAGCCTTCTTTGAAACATAAGTAAAATTCACATTTTCAAATCAACAATTTATAAAGCTATATTGATAACATTTAATTGAAGATCTGAACATATGATATTTAAAAGGGTTTTTTTTAGCCTTTAGTCTAGGTGTTCTTTTTTTACTTTAAAACAGTTTATCATTTATTTCAAATATAGAATTGCAATAGATCTCAGGATTCATCATTGAAGGATGGAGAGATCTTTTTAGATTTCTATTTCTCCTTAGATATGTCAGTGCAGTAGGCATCTATTGGGCTAGCATAAATTGATTAATTTCTTTTACACTGTACTTTATATTTTATAGTGGTTTCAGAACAAAGCCTTTTCCACAGCAATATGGGTGTGACAGAGGAAGAGGAACCCAAATGTTTTGTCCTCAACTAGTTTGTAATATTTCACATTTTATATTGCTAATTTATTTTTCTTAAAAATACCAAAAAATATTATGATTATGACTCAGGTATAATTAGTTGGAGTTCCTAATTTTCAACAAATAAAAGCAAAATTACTGCTAACATGATAATGATGATGATGATGGTGACAATGACGACAATGATGCCTTTGCTGATGGAGACTGTAAAGGGAGTGTGACACTCAAACATTCACATTTTAAGGGACTGTTTGCTTTTTATTGCACAAATGACATGTTTGCATAAGGATCAGCAGCTCTTTAATGCAGATGTAGAAGTAGTTATGAGCATTGATGGCTATCGGGAAGGAAGTGTTTTGAGGACCTTGAGAAATTGTTATAACACATTGACAAACTTTACATGTAGAGAGAGAGAGAAAGGGAGAGGGAGAAGAAGTAACAGAAGTATGTTTGGTTCAGTTTGAATTCTTAATCAAATATGAAGAAAAAGTATGGGAAGAAGTTGGCACATGCAATAATTATAATAGAGTATCTATATATAAAAGGTGCCCTATAAATTATTTTTCTGTAAACTGACTTATACAATTTTCTTTTGTTTTCTTCATGGACATTACTAAAGTTGGAGTTTTTATTAGGCAGTTCTTTGGAATACAGACTTAAAATGCTAGCTCTCTTGTAGTTTAAGAGTAGTACATTGACATGATCTGCTGCTCCAGAGTCAGAAGAGGTGAGCAGATACAGTAAAAGGGTCCAGAGGCTGTTGGAGCAGCATGTAAGAAAAAATGCAAAGGTTTTATGTTTAGACTCAGCACTAGTATAACCGAAAGACTTGTATGCATGCATATAAGCATAACCAATGGATGCAAGACACTGTGGGAGCGGGGGAGGGCATGTGCCGAGGTGGGGGGGGAGGTAGGGGAGGCCGGGGGAAGGTCAATGGGAGAAAAAAGAAGACATATGTACTACTATTTGTAATACTTTCAACAACAAAAAAATAAACAGATTCCATTGTCCCCTTCTTCCTGATTAATGAGGAAAACATGAGACTAGAGTAATGATTATAATTATCCTGCTGACCTTACACTTTGACTCTGAGACCACTCAGTCTAAATAAATCTCTTTTTACTTCCAAACAGAAAAGCTTTTATAGGTTAGGTTCACTGATTAGAGAGGTTAATAGAGAAAAGGGTAAGCATTTTTTTTTTAGTTACATGAATGTCATTACAATTGCCCAAAGAATTACTCACTAGTTGTGTTCCAAATGCCCAGCATATACAGTATATCTCAGCTTCTTTGGTATCAATAAAGATTTGGTGAAGTACCAATTGATCCATGGAATATGATAACAACAAACCTCCCAAATTTTACATTATGGTTTCTTTTGTCTTTAATTACACTCAACAAATACCTTCTTCTGTAAAGTAATATTAAGAGGCCACCTTTGGATTTGTACTAAAATTACAGTTAATATATAGAGATCACACTGTATAAAATATTGTTATCAGCGGTGAAAGGAGTCTCAGAAACTTAGTGAGAACTTCAACAAAGAAATAGAAAACATAAAAAAGGAAATAGAAACCATAAAAAGTCATAAATTAAGATGAAAATGTATGAAATGAAGAATATACTAGAAAAAAAAATCTTCTGCACAGCAAACGAAATCATCAACAAAATAACAAGAGAATCCACTGCATGAGAGAACATATTTTCAAATACACATCCAATAAGGTGTTAATCTCCAAAATCTATAGGAAACTCATACAATTTAACAAAAGGAAGATGAAAAATCCAATTAAAAAATGGGCAAAGGATCTAAAGAGACACTTATTCAAAGTAGACATAGAGAAGGCCAAGAGGCATATGAAAAAAGGCTCAAAATCACTAATCATCCAGGATGTAAATCAAAATGACGATGCAGTACCACCTCAAACCTGTCAGAATGGCTATTGTCAACAAATTAATAAATGACAAGTGTTGACCAGGATGTGGAGAAAAGGCAACCCTCATACACTGCTGATAGAAATGCAGACTGGTGCAGCCCTCTGTGGAAAACAGTACGGAGTTTCCTCAAAAAATTAAAAATGGAACTGCCATTTGACCATGTGATCCAAATTCTAGAAATATATCCTAAGATATCTAGAAACATCAATTAGAAAGAATATACACACCCCTATGTTCATAGCTGTGCAATTTACAATAGCTAAGATTTGAAAACAGCCTAAGTGCCCATCAGCAGATGAATGGATACAAAATTGTGGTACATCTACACAGAGGAATACTACCTTTAAAAAAGCACTAAAGGAAGAAAGAAATCTTAATCATTTACACCAACATGGATGGACCTGGAAAGCATTATGATAAAAGGAAAAAAGCCACTCAGAGAAAGATAAGTGTTGTATGATCTCACTCACATGTGGAATCTAATGAACAACATAAACTGATCAATAAAAATATATCCATGCCCTGACTGGTTTGGCTCAGTGGATAGAACATCGGCCTGGGCACTGAAAGGTCTCAGGTTTGATTCTGGCCGAAGGCATGTACCTTGGTTGCGGGCACATCCCAGTAGCGGGTATGCAGGAGGCAGCTGATCGATGTTTCTCTCTCATCAATGTTTCTAACTCTCTGTCCCTCTCCCTTCCTCTCTGTAATAAATCAATAAAATGTATTTAAAAAATAGATCCAAAGACATAGTAGCACCAAACAGACGGTCAAACCTCAGAGGGAAGGCAAGGGAGGGGGGACAGGTCAGAATAAATAAACCAATGAACTAGTATGCATATATGCATAACCCAGGAACTCAGACAATAGGCTGGTGAAGGCCTGGGGTGGGGGTGGAGGCAGACTGGGAGAGGTCAATGGTGGGGGGGGAAGGGGACACATGAATGCTTTCAATAATAAAGATTTTAAAAAAAGAAAAAAATTAACACAAGCAGAGGATCAGATCAGTGATTTAAAACACAAGGTAACAGAAAACAACCAATCAGACAAGCAAAGAGAAAAAAGAATTTTAAAAAATGAGAATAGTTTAAGGGACATCTGGGACATCAAGCATAACAACATCCACATCATAGGGTTACCAGAAGGAGAAGAGGTAGAATAAGAGATAAGAAGAAACAGTAACTTAAAATTTCCCTAACCTGGAGAAGGAAAAAGGTACACAAGTCCATGAAACACAGAGAGTTCCAAACAAGTTGAACCCAAAGAGGCCCACACCAAACACATCATATCAATGCATATTATACAGAACTAGAACAAATGTTTCAAAAATTTATATGGAACCACAAAGACACCAAATAGCAACAGTGATCTTGAGAAAGAAGAACAAAGTTGGAAGAATCACGCTACCTGATATCAGACTATAATACAAGGCCATTATAATCAAAGCAACATTGTACTGTTATAAAAAGAGACATATAAATTAATGGAACAGAATAGAGAACCCAGAAATAAACCCTGCCTTTAGTCAATATTTAACAAAGGAGGCACAAACATACAATGGACGAAAGAGAGTCTATTCAATAAATGGTATTGGCAAAATTGGACAGATATATGCAAAAAAATTAAACTACAATTACATTTTAAAAATAAAATACCTAGGAATAAATTTAACCAAGAAGATAAAATACCAGTACTCAGAAAATTATAAGACATTGAAGAAAGAAATTTAAGAAGATAGAAATATATGGGAGCATATACTGTGCTTGTGGATAGGAAGAATCAACATCATTAAAATGTTCTTACTACCCGAAACAATCTATTGAGTCAATGCAATCCTCAACAAAATCCTAATGGCATTTTTTATAGAACTAGAACAATTTTTTTTAAATTTTTTTTTATTGCTTAAGGTATTACAAAGAGTATTACATATGTCTCCTTTTTTTCCCCCCTTGACCTACCCCCAGCATCCCCTACCCACCCGTGTCTTGTGTTCATTGGTAGTGCTTATATGCATGCATACAAGTCCTTCGGTTGATCTCTTACCCACCCCCAATGCTCCCCGGGCTTCCCGCTGTAGTTTGACAGTCTGTTCGATGCTGCTCTGCCTCTGTATCTATTTTTGTTCATCAGTTTATAATGGTCTTTATTATTCATAAAGGAGTGAGATCATGTGGTATTTTTCTTTCATTGATTGGCTTATTTCAGATAGCATAATGCTCTCCAGTTCCATCCATGCTGTTGAAAATGGTAGGAGTTCCTTCTTTTTTATAGCAGCATAGTATTCCATTGTGTAGATGTACCACAATTTTCTAATCCATTCATCTGCTGATGGGCACTTAGGCTGTTTTCAAATCTTAGCTATGGTAAATTGTACTGCTATGAACATAGGGATGCATATATCCTTCCTGATTGGTGTTTCTGGTTTCTTGGGATATATTCCTAGAAGTGGGATCACTGGGTCAAATGGGAGTTCCATTTTTAACTTTTTGAGGAAACTTCGTACTGACTTCCATAGTGGCTGCACCAGTCTGCATTCCCACCAGCAGTGCACGAGTGTTCCCTTTTCTCCGCATCCTCTCCAGCACTTGTCGTTTGTTGATTTGTTGATGATAGCCATTCTGACAGGTGCAAGATGGTACTTCATTTTTGTTTTGATTTGCATCTCTCAGATTATTAGAGACTTTGAGCATGTTTTCATATGTCTCTTGGCTTTCTGAATGTCCTCTTTTGAAAAGTGTCTACTTAGGTCCTTTGCCCATTTTTTGATTGGGTTGTTTATCTTCCTTTTGTTAAGTTGTATGAGTTCCCTTATAAATGTTGGAGATTAAACCCTTATCGGTGATAACATTGGCAAATATGTTCTCCCATGCAGTGGGCTTTCTTGTTGTTATGTTGATGGTTTCTTTTGCTGTGCAGAAGTTTTTTATTTTGATGAAGTCCCATTTGTTTATTTTCTCTTTAGTTTCCAATGCCCTAGGAGCTGTATCAGGGAAGAAATTGCTTTGGCATATGTCTGAGATTTTGTTGCCTTTGGATTCCTCTAGTATTTTTATGGTTTCCCATCTTACATTTAAGTCCTTTATCCATTTTGAGCTTATTTTTGTGTACAGTTTAAGTTGGTGGTCTAGTTTCATATTTTGCATGTATCTGTCCAATTTTCCCAACACCATTTATTGAAGAGACTGTCTTGACTCCATTGTATGTTTTTGCCTCCTTTGTCAAATATTAGTTGAGCATATTGGTTCGGGTCTATTTCTGAGTTCTCTATTCTATTCCATTGACCTATATGTCTGTTCTTGTGCCAGTACCAGGCAGTTTTGAGAACAGTGGCTTTGTAATACAGCTTGATATCTGGTATTGAGATCCCTCCTACTTTGTTCCTTTTTCTCAGGATTGCTGCAGCTATTCGCGGCGTTTTGTTTTTTGTTTGTTTGTTTGTTTGTTTTTTTATTCCAGATGAATTTTTGGAGAGTTCGTTCTAGGTCTGTGAAATATGCCATTGGCATTTTAATGGGGAGTGCATTGAATTTATAGATTGCTTTGGACAAATAATCCAAAAATGTATAAGGAACCACAAAGGACTCTTAAAATCCACACAATTTTGAGAGAGAAGAACAAAGTTGGAGGTATCATGCTATGTGATATCGAACTATACTACAAGGCTCTAGTAATCAAAGCAGTATGATCCTAGCATAAAAACAGATACATGAATCAATGGAACTAAATAGATAACCAAGAAATAAACCAACACTGATATGGTTCTTAATCTGTGACAAAGAAGACAAGAATATACAATAGAGTAAGGATCGTGTATTTAATAAATGGAAAACTGAACAGGTGCCTAAAAATAATTAAACTAGACCAACCTCCTCCTTAACCCATATACAAGAATAAACTCAAAATGCCTAATATGTAAGCCTTAAAACCGTAAAACTCCTAGAAGAAAACATAGGCAGTAAACTCTCAAACAATTCTCTTAGCAATATTTTTTCTGATAGATCTCCTCTGGCAAAGGAAACAGGAGAAAAAAATAACAAATAGGACTACATCAAACTAAAATATTTTTTGCACAACAAAGGAAATTACCAACAAAACAAAAAGACATTCTATTTAATTGAAGAAGATATTCACCAATGATATATTCATTAAGGTGTTAATGTCATAAATTTATAAAGAACTCATACAACTAAGAAATAATTACTTAGAAATAATTTATCTTATGTATTTCTTTTAAATTAAAAACACACACAATCCAATTAATAAATAAACAGAGGACCTGAATAAACACATCTCCAAAAAGGTCATACAGAAGGCCAATAGACATATGAAAGTATGTAAATTACAACCACAATGAGATATCACCTCCCACCTGTCAGAATGGCTATCATCAATAAATCAACAAACAACAAGTGCTGGCAAAAATGTGGATAAAAGGAACCCTTGTACACTGTTAGTGGGAATGCAGATTGGTGCAGCCTTTATGCAAAGCAGTATTGAGTTTCATCAAAAATTAAAACTGGAATTGCCTTACGACCCAGAAATTTCACTTCTGCATATACAAGGCATCCTCCAAAAATGTATACACATTTTAAATAATTACTAATTCAAACGGGTTAAATCTGAAAAGAAATTAACATCAACTGAGCTATCAAAAATATATGTGTATACATTTTGGGGGGACACCCCATATATTCAAAGAAACTAAGAACACTAATTTGAAAAGATATATGTACCCCTATATTCATTGCCTCATTATTTATAATAGCCAGGTGTGGAAACAACTCATGTGCCCATTAGTAGATAAATAAATAAAAAATCTATGGTATATGCATACAGTGGAATATTACTGGTCCTTAAAAAAGAATGAAATCTTACCATTTGGGACAGCACAAATGGTCCTAGGGTGTAGTATGTTAAGTGATATAAGTCAGACAGAGAAAAACAACTACCATATAATTTCGCTTATATGTGGAATCTAAATAACAAAATAAGTGAACAAACAAAACAGAAACAGACTCCCAAGTGAAGAAAACAAACTGATGGTTTCCAGAGTCGGGTGGGATATTAGGATGTGGGTGAAAAAGGTGAAGAGAGATTAAGAAGTACAAATTAGTCACGGGCATGTAAGATATAGCACAGGGAATATAATAATTAATATTGTACTAATTATGTATGTTGCCAGGTGGGTATTGAAATATCAGGAGGTTCACTTTGTAAATTATATGCAGTACACCTGAAACTAAGATAAAAATCATTGAATATCAGCTATAATTTAAAAATTAACTTAAAATATTTTATTGGCAACAGTAAAATATATCAAAGATGAAGATGGAAGAAAAAGCAAACTTTTAAACTGAGTTGCAATATTCTTAATTGTTTGATATTCTCATATAATAGCAAAATTGTATGGTTGATTCCTCAGGGATCGTCTCCAGAATTTTTTCCTATTTCCTATTTATAAGGTTGTTGTTTTTTATCCAGGTAAAATGTCCATTAGGCTAGTAACTGGATTCACTGAACCCAATAAATGTGTCAATCTTTCTTGCAAGCTTCTCTCATTTTTTGAATGTTATTCTTATTCTGCCCTTGTTTCAGTGACATTTCTCATTCTTGCCAATTTTACTTAGAAATAATTTACCTTATGTATTTATTTTAAATTTTTAGAAAAGAAATTACTTTCTTTTCTCTTATTTATTTATTTTTGTTGTTGTTGTTGTTAATCCTCACCCGAGGATATTTTTCCATTGATTTTTAGGGAGAGGGAAAGACAGAAACATTAATGTGAGAGAAACACATTGATTGGTTGCCTCCTGCATGAGCCCCAACCAGGTCCCAAAATGAACCTGAAATCAGGGTATGTGCCCTTGATGGACCCTTCAGTCCACAGGCTGACGGTCTGTCCACTGAGCCATACTGGCTACGCTAGGGCAATATGCTTTCCTTTAAATTTTTTCAGTAAGACAGTGTTTAAACAATGGGATTTCTCACAACTAAGGACATCAAGATGAACTCTATATGTAGAGAGTAACTATAAAAGTTCATTCTTAGGACATTTCAGCTGACATTCATTTTTACCATGAATGTTCATTGTAAAATACAAAGTGAAGTCTCTTGACAGCAAATTTTAAGTCATAGGTTTCAGAATTTGGGATGTATTTATAAATATCCAGAGTATTACCAATATCAAGTCCCCCTCAAAAGCATAATCTAAAAAGTTGCTAAGTATACCCTACAGAAATAAAAATCTTCAGGGTCATATACTATTGAGAGAAATGTTTCTCTCTAGCAGGCAGTAGAGCCTTGTCTCTGTACAAGGTGTTCTATACTTAGGCATCCTTACTGTCAATAGAAAATAAAATTTCAAGGAATAAATATAGCAATTCAAGAATTTCCCAGTGCAGGCTTTACTGCAAGGAAACAAAGTATATATACATGGTAGCAGCAGTAAAAAACATGCTTACTTTATTGTATAAGTGGATATATAATTAGCCATTGATGGAAATAGGTTGCCTATATATAACATATTTGTATTGCCAAAGTTCATAATATTAAGTTATACACAATTCAGAGACAATAACTGCCTGCCTGTAAAATAGAAAACACTAATCAGTATATTTTAGAAGATACAAATATGCTTTGTATAATAAAAGTAATATAAAATATTTTCAGTAAGAGCTATATTAGGAATCTGAATTCTTTCCCATAGAATATTGTAAGGGGATTGGATATGTTAACTTCTAGGTCAAAAATTCTATGATTTACTTATGTATATCATAAAAAATAAAACATAAACAATTAGAGAATATTAAAGCACTTGTTGAAAGTTAAGAATCATATAATTGATTTCTCATTTATAGTTTGGTAATATAATTCTTAGTTGTTAAGACATGTCCTTATAGAAATGTTTTAATTATCTCTTATGTGTCTTTATGTGTGAAATCATTTGGACACATTACTCCCAAACCTGTTTCCTCACCTCTTAATTGGACTTATTTCCTCCTGGATTGTTAGAAGAATTAATATATGTAAAAACACATTGAAAGAGTAAACGGTAATGTATATATTAGAATTATATCTTCATTTGTCATTCACTTGCTTATTATATATTTTTTTCAAACTACCAAATATAATCTTTAAAAATACTAAAGCATTTCATTACTGTAGATTCAAAAAGTGAGTTGAATAAATGTAAAAATGCTTTTAACTAAAAAAAGGAGACATATGTAATACTCTTTGTAATACTTTAAGCAATAAAAAAATGCTTTTAACTTATAAAATACAACTATTTCTTAATTAAAAATAATTATCTGTCATAATCTCTTCTTATTTTCAGAAGAAATGGGAGACACTATTCATTAGTCTTTTCATTTTGTATTTAAAAACAAACAGAGTGCAAAGGTAAAGTGTGTAGGGTATGGAGCCAAATTGCCTGGCTTCATACTTATTACTAGTTGTGTGATCTTAGGGAAGTTCCATAATCTCACAGTGCTTCAGTTTTCTCATCTATAAAGCACTAATAATAATGTTTCTTCCTCTTAGATTTGTGAGAATTAAATGAGAAGTGAACATAAAGAACATGGAAGAGAGTAGAACATATTATGTACTCAGTGAATGTCAGCTTTCTTTTTTAAAAATATATTTTATTGATTTTGTAAAATAAAATATAAACAATTAGAGAGGAAGGGAGAAAGATAGTCAGAAACATCAATCAGCTGCCTCCTGCACACCCCCCACTGGGGATGTGCCCACAACCAAGGTACATGCCCTTGACCGGAATCGAACCCGGGACCCTTCATTCCACAGGCCAGCGCTCTTTCCACTGAGCCAAACCGGCTAGGGCCAATGTCGGCTTTCTTTACTGAGATTGATCTCTGGAAGTTTCTAATCTGTTCTTCCTTCAGCATAGTCCTTACTTCCTAATACAAAGAGAGTTATTTAAACATCTGGACCATCAGGAATCATACTTTCTAGATTTCACCTTTCAGATAATTTTGCACCTATTAATGATTTTGCGGTCCCTAGAGCACAGTCTTCAGGAGCCCAACTCAATTAGCTACATCTTGATGCACAATATCAGCAAGTTGTACATCTTGGTGGCCTTTTTAAAAAATTCTTAATTGTTTAAAGTATCTATAATAATAAAAGTGTAACATGCTAATTAGAACAGACGACCTTCTGGATGAAGCAGGGACTGCGAGGAAAGCCCGGGTCCCTGGTGCCTGCCGGTGGGAAGCCAGTGCCAGCAGCTGGGGGGAAAAAGGCCTACTCTTTCACCAATTTCGTGCATTGGGCCTCTAGATACATATGAAGCCCTTTTCCACTATTGACCTCTACCCGCTCCTGTCCCCCGCAGCACATACCCATACCCATCGTACTAGATGTGTCCATGGGTTATGCTTATATGCATGTATATAAGTCCTTTGGTTGATCTCTTCCCTCACTCCAGCCCTCACCCATCCCCCTGAGGTTGGATGGTCTGTTACATGCTTCTATGCCTCTGGATCTATTTTAGTTCATCAGGTTATGCTGTTCATTATGTTCCACATAGAAGTGAGACCGTGTGATATTTATCTTTCTCTGACTGGCTTATTTCACTTAGCATAATGCTCTCCAGTTCCATCCATGCTGTTGCAAATTATAAAAGTTCCTTCTTTTTTACAACAGCATAGTCTTCCATTGTGAAGATGTACCAGTGTTTTTACTCCACTCATCTGTTGATAGGCACTTAGGCTGTTTCCAAATCTTAGCTATTGTAAATTGTGCTGCTATGAATATAGGAGTGCATATGTCCTTTCTGACTGGTGTTTCTGTTTTCTTGGGATATATTCCTAGAAGGTGGATTACTGAGTCAAATGGGAGATCCATTTTTAATTTTTTGAGGAATTTCCATACTGTTTTCCATAGTGACCGCACTAGTCTGCATTCCCATCAGCAGTGCATGAGGGTCCGTTCCCTTTTCTCTGCATCCTTACCCACACTTGTCATTTGTTAATTTGTTGATGATAGCCATTGTAACAGGATTTGAAGTTATACCTCATTGTCATTTTGATTTGCATCTCTCAGATGATTAATGACTTTGAGCATGTTTTCATATGTCTTTTGGCCTTCTGTATGTCCTCTTTTGTAAGGGGTCTACTTAGGTCCTTTGACCATTTTTTATTGGGTTGTTTATCTTCCTTTGGTTAAGTTGTATAAATTCCCTATAAGTTTTGGAGATTAAACCCTTATGGGATGTAACATTGGCAAATATGTTCTTCCATGCAGTGGGCTTTCTTGTTGTTTTGTTGATAGTTTATTTTGCTGTGCAGAAGCTTTTTATTTTGATGTAGCCCCGTATGTTTATTTTCTCCTTAGTTTCCATTGTTCTAGGAGCTGCATCAGTAAAAAATATTGCTATGAGATATGTTTGATATTTTGCTGCCTATGGACTCTTCTAAGATTTTTATGGATTTTTGTCTTACAGTTAAGTCATTAATCCATCTTGAGTTTATTTTTGTGAATGGTGTAAGTTGATGGTCTAGTTTCATTTATTTGCATGTAGCTATCCAATTTTCCCAACACCATTTATTAAAGAGATTGTCTTGACTCCATTGTATGCTCTTGCCTCCTTTGTCAAAAATTAATTGAGCATAATGGCTTGGGTCAATTTCTGGGTTCTCTTTTCTGTTCCATTGGTCTATATGTCTGTTCTTGTACAAGTACCAGGTAGTTTTAAGTACAGTGGCTTTGTAATACAGCTTGATATCTGGTATTGTGATCCCTCCAACTTTGTTCTTTTTAGGATTGCTGTGGCTATTTGGGGTCTTTTTTATTACAGATGAATTTTCAGAGAGTTTGTTCTAGATCTGTGAAGTATGTTGTTGATATTTTAATGGGGATTGCATTGAATCTATTTTAATGATGTTGATTCTACCAATCCATGAACATAATATGTTCTTCCATTTGTTTATGTCTTCCTTTATCTCTTTTTTCAATGTCCTGTAATTTTCTGAGTACAGGTATTTTACCTCCTTAGTTAAGTTTATTCCAAGGTATCTTAATTTTCTGTTGCAATGGTAAATGGAATTGTGTTTTTAGTTTCTCTTTCTGTGAGCTCATTGTTGGTGTATAAAAATGTCATAGATTGTTGGGTGTTAATTTTATATTCTGCTACATTGCCAAATTCAATTATTACATCTAACCATTTTTGATGGAGTCTTTAAGATTTTCTATGTACAATATCATGTCATCTGCGAATAATGACAATTTTATTTATTTTTTCCCAATTTGGATGCCTTTTATTCCTTCTTCTTGTCTGAATGCTATGGCTAGAACTTCCGGTACTATGTCAAACAGGAGTGGTGAAAGTGGGCATCCCTGTCTTGATCCTGTTCTTAGGGGAAATGGTTTTAGTTTTTGCCCATTGAGTATGATGTTGGCTGTAGGTTTGCCATATAAGGCTTTTATTACGTTGAGGTATGATCCCTCTATTCCTACTTTTTGAGAGTTTTTATCAAAATGAATGCTGGATTTTGTCAAATGCTTTTTCTGCATTAATTGATATGACTATGTGGTTTTTGTCTCTCAATATGTTTATGTGATATGTCACATTTATTGATTTGTGAATATGTACCAGCCTGAATCCCAGAATAAATCTCACCTGGTCATGGTGTATGATCTTTCTAATATAATGCTGGATCCTAGTTGCTAGAATGTTGTTGAGGACTTTAGCATCTATGTTCATCAGGGATATTGGCTTGTAGTTGTCTTTCTTTCTAGTGTCTTTATCTGGTTTGGGGATTAAGGTGATTCTGGCTTCATAGAAAGAGCTTGGAAGTGTTCTTTCCTCTTGAATTTTTTTGAGTACTCTGAGGAGGATAGGTTTTAGTTCTTCCTTGAATGTTTGGTAAAACTCCCCTGTGAAGCCGTCTGGTCCTGGGCTTTTGTTTGATGGAAGCTTTTTGATGACTGCTTCAATTTCTTCCATAGTTATTGGCCTTTTGAGATTTTTAGATTCTTCCTGGTTGAGTTTTGAAAGGTTGTATTTTTCTAGGAATATGTCCATTTCATCTAGGTTGTCCATTTGTTGGAGTAGTGTTGCTCGTAGTAATTTTTTACAATCCTTTGAATATCTGTGGGGTCAGTTGTTACTTCACCTCTTTCATTTCTGATTTTGTTTATTTGGGTCCTCTCTCTTTGTTTCTTGGTGAGCCTGTCTAGAGGTTCATCAATCTTGTTTATCCTTTCAAAGAACCAGCTCTCGGTTTTATTGATATTTTTTTCTCTATGTCATTTATTTCAGCTCTAATCTTTACTATTTCCTTCCTTCTACTTACTCTGGGCTTTTCTTGTTGCTCTCTTTCTAATTCTTTAAGTTGTAGGGTTATATAGCTTATTACCATTTTTTCTTGTTTTTTTGAGGTAGGCCTGTAGAGCTATGAACTTCCCTCTCAAGACTACTTTCACTGTGTCCCATGGAATTTGGATTGTGTTGTTTGTATTTTCATTTGTTTACAGGATACTTTTTATTTCTTCTTTGATCTCTTTGGTAATCTACTTATTGTTTAATAGCATGCTATTATCCTCCATGTGCTTGATTTTTTTCATTGTTTTTATTGTAGTTGGTTTATAATTTTTTGCCATTGTGATCTGAGAAGATGTTGGTATGACTTCTATCTTCTTGAACTTGGGGAGACTTTGCTTGTGACCCAATATGTGGTCTATTTTTGCAAATGTTCCATGTGCGCTTGAGAAGAACGTATATTCTGAGGCTTTGGTGTGAAATGTTCTGAAGATGTCAATTAATTCCATCTGATCTAGTGAGTTATTTAGGATTGCTGTTTCTTTGCTGATTTTTTGTCTAGAGGATTTATCCAGTGATGTCAGTGGTGTATTAAAGTCCCCTACCATGATTGTATTGTTGTCAATCTCTCCCTTGATATCTTCCAGAAGATTTTTTTAAATGTATTTGGGTGCTCCTATATTAAGTGCATACATTTTTACCAGAGTTATATCCTCTTGTTGAATTGATCCTTTAGTATTGTGAAGTGGCCCTTATCTCTTGTTATGGCCTTCATTTTGAGGTCTATTTTGTATAATATAAGTATTGCTACCCCAGCTTTTTTCTCATTTTCATTTTCCTGAGAATTTTTTTTTCATCCATTCACTATCAGTCTGTGTGAATCCTTTGTTCTGAGGTGGGTCTCTTATAGACAGCAGATATAGGGGTCATGTTTTCTAATCTATTCAGCTACCATATGTCTTTTGATTGGAGCATATAGTCCATTTACATTTAAAATTATTGATAGGTGCTTCTTTGTAGCTATTTTTTTATTCTTTCTGCCTGTGTTCCTCCTTCCCTTTCTATTTCTTCTTTTTATAGCAGTCCCTTTAGCATTGCCTGCATTGCAGACTTGGTCATAATAAACTCCTTTAGTTTTTGTTGTTGTTGTTGTTGTTTTTTATAGTTTTTATTTTCTGTGAAGCCCTTGGTTTCACTTTCAATTTTTAATGATAGCTTTGCTGGGTATAATATTCTTGCATTCAGTCCCTTGCTTTCCATTACTTTGTATATTTCATTCCATTCCCTTCTGGCCTGATGTAATTCTGTTGAAAAATCAGTTAGCCTAATGGGGGATCCCTTATAATTAACCTTCTGTCTCTCTCTGGCAGCCTTTAAGATTCTTACTTTGTTGTTGGTGTTTGCCAATTTAATTAGGATGTGTCTTGGTGTTTGTCTTTTTGGATTTATCTTGTTTGGGACTCCATATGCTTCTTGAACTTGTATGGATTTTTTCTTCCCAACATCAGGGAATTTTTCTGTCATTATTTCTTCAAACAGGTTTTCTATTCCTTGCTCAGTTTCCTCTCTTTCTCACACCCTTATTATGCAGAAGTTGTTTCATTTTGTGTTGCCTCAGAGCTCCCTGAGGCTCTTATCCTGCTTTTTAATTTTTTTATTTTTTTTCCAGTTGCTGCTCTGCTTGGGTATTTTTTCTACCTTGTCTTCTAACTGCTGATGTGATACCCAGTTTCTTGTGGTCTACTGTTGAAGCCTACCATTGTGTTCTTTATTGCAGCTATATTAGTCTTCATTTCTGCTTGATTCCTGTTCATGTTGGTAACATTCTCATTCAGCTCATTAGAATTCTCATTGAGTTCTGTCTATTTGTCATCCATACATATGAGCATCCTTATAACCATTACTCTGATTTTTTTCTCTGACTAGTTACTTGCCTCCATTTCATTTTATTTTCTTTCTGGTGATTTCTATTTTTCTTTCTTTTGGGGATTGCTTTTTGTCTCTCCATTTTTTGCTCTAGTGTTTTAATTGTTTCTATGTCTTAGATTTAACTTCTTTGCTACCCTTGTTCTTTCAGGGGTGGTGCTATGTAGTTGATGATTTTTGGACCCAGTGGTTCAGTCTCTCAGATCTCCTGAGTCTGGTGATCTAGTGGAGCCCCCTACTGGAGCTATTTTGGTTCTTGTGATGTAGTGGGTCTTAAATGTTAGTTTCTTATTCTTGGATCAAGTCTTGTCATGGATTGTCTTGCAATGTGACTCACCCTCGGCTTCATTGTGCAAGCTGTATGCATATTTAATCTCCATCTGCCTCTTATAAACAGCTCTCATGCACAATCATCACTCATTTCCTTGAAAAAAAACTGATTATTATAGGGTATGTGTCAGCAAAGCATTACCTGCTATTTAGGAGAATATATTATGATACAGTGAGAGACAAATATAGAAAGTTAGTGAATACAATGGAAATTTGAAAAGTTCATAGAAGCTGTTAGCCTCTAGCTGCAGGGAATAGAAATGAAACACTTTCCTGAACCTGCCTTTACTGGGTCGAGCCAGAACAGGGAATTTTTCCAAGAGGAAGTGGTGGCTTGAGTTGTGTCTTGAAATTCAGGTGGTGATAACCATGTGGAGAAATTGCATCCTTATAGCCCTAGCTATTGAACAGAGGTGTACAACACTGGTACTTCCAGTGACTCTCTTTTTCCATATCCTCTTTCTCTTTACTGTCCCTTGTGAACACTCTCTTCCTCTCAACTTTGTTTCAATACTGATAAGATTTTAATGTTTTCTATCTTTGTCAGAAAAGAACAATTTCCAACTAGATTCTACCCTGAAAACAGAACTCCCATTACACAAAAGTTGTTGACATTCAGAGTCTATCTTATACACATAAAGGTTTCTTTTGGATGTAAGTGTTTACAATATTGATTAATAAATTTGGAAGTGTTATTAAGTACTCCATGACTACTGGATGAGACCTCATAGCCACTGCCTTTTGTAAATGTCCCTAAAATAGCACTAATGCACATAAAGATATTTTATTGAGGAAGGACAAACCCCCTATCCATTTTAAAAAAATTTTGCACATTGTCAAATATATTTTAAACTCTCAATAATATTACTCGAGTGAATAAATACCTTATTATTTTACATGACAATTTTATGATATGTTATAACAAATAGTATTGGTTTTCATGCACCAGGATACCAAATAATATTGACATGTTATGGTTTAGGTTACGGGGTGTTTCTTCATCATAAACTCAAGCAAGATCACTTCACTTGCTTGATTTAAGGGCAGGGCCGATGGGGAGGTTATGGCTCTACCTCATCACACACAGAGCAGGGCCCATGGAGTGGGGGTTGGGGCGCCGCCCTCTATCACCCACAGAGCAGGGCCAATCAGGGGGTTGGGGCACCACCACTCTCACACTCAGGGCAGGGCTGATGGGGTGGTTATGACTCTACCCCGTCACACACAGAGCAGGGCCTTTGGGGGGGGGGGGTTGGGGCGCCGCACCCTGTCACACACAGAGCCAAAGGCAATTAGGGGTTTGCAGAGCTCCCCCCTATCAGACACAGAGCAGGACTGATCAGGGGGTTGGGGCGCCTTCCCCTGTCATGAACAGAGCAGGGAGGATAGGGAGGTTGTGGCCCCGCCCCCTGTCACACACAGAGCAGCAGGCCGATCAGGGGGTTTGGGCACTGCCCCCTCTCACACTGATCCCAGTGCCAGGAGGCCTCTCAGCTCCGCTGATCCCAGTGCTGGGAGGCCTCGCGGCTTCGCTGATCCTGGTGCTGGGAGGCATATTACCCTTTTACTATATAGGATAGAGGCCTGGTGCACCAGTGGGGGATGGCTGGTTTGCCCTGAAGGGTGTCCTGGATCAAAGTGGGGGTCCCCACTGGGGTGCCTGGCCAGCCTGGGTGAGGGGATGATGGCTGTTTGCAGCTGGTCACACAACCTTCATGGTGGGGGTCCCCACTGACGTGCCTGGCCAGCCTGGGTGATGGGATGATGGCTTTTTGCAGCTGGTCACACACCCTTCAGGGTGGGGGTCCCCACTGGGGTGCCTGCCCAGTCTGGGTGAGGGGCTGAGGGCTGTTTTCAGGCTGGCGGGTGACTGAAGTTCCCAACTGCTCCTTTTTTTAATTCTGGGCCTGCTTTAGCTCTGGCTCCAGCTCTGAGGCCTCTGCTGCTGAAAGCAGGTATCTAGTTTGTTTGGGGTCTATAATCAAAACACTGTATCAACTCCAGCTCTGAGATCCTGGCCGGGCTGAAAGCAGGTTTCTGGGGTTTTGTTTAGCTTCTATATTTGTAACAATTTTTCAAACTGCAAGCTCAGAGGCCAGCAAAGCCGGCGGGGACATTGGTTTCCTCCGTAACTGAAGCAAGCAAGCCTCATGTTAGCTTCAAGCTGCCTGGCTGCCGGCCGCCATCTTGGCTGGCAGTTAATTTGCATATTGCCCTGATTAGCCAATGGGAAGGGTAGCGGACGTACACTAATTACCATGTCTATCTTTTATTAGATAGGATACCATGGGATATGTGGGTCAATATATATTTGTCTTAATAAAGGATTTTAAGCTTAATTTAAACAAATAACTGGAAGAACCTCTGAGGATATTGACTGGATGTAATTTCTGCCCAATTCTCTAAAGTCAAAGGGTAGAAAATCAATGAAGAGCAGTAAAGAGCAGGAGTAATCTTAAGGAAATGTGTTATCTAATTAGTGATGAACATGAATGTCCTTGCCTTCTATCCAGGAAAACCATAGCCAGCGGCACAGCTTGGCGGAATCAACAGGAAAAGAAGACACTGTTGTGCTTGACTCTAGTCCAGGTGAAGAGACCTGAGAGTTGTATAATAAGTGGGAGTTCCCTGGTGCTCCAGTCCCCATGTGGGGACATGGCAGGATCTTCCATTCCTGCTGGTCAAAATACCACTATTCTTAGCCTTTTGGTACTGATAGGAGATGGCGTGGGGGCATGTTAAGTTGGGAAGGGCTCTGGCTTCTGGCACCATATGCTTGCTGCACCCCACTCCAGTATCAATGCCAGATGGCAGTTTGACTGAGGCAGTATACCTATTAGACAGTAATGCAGGTGTCCTAAAATGAGCTCAGGAAGACAGAAACCTCCCACAAAGCAGGACAAAAGATAGATTGATTTTGATTTTCAGTAGAATACAGAATGTAAAATGGGGACCTCATGATCTTTCTGGCCTTTTATGTTTTAAGCAGGAGATGTCAGAATAGTTACCACAGGGGTAACTGGCTTCTGGCAGGAAAGTGTTTATAGTAACATAGCTTTATACCCTTCAATGTAGATCCTTTCTATAATTATGAATTCACCAAACATTTGGTTGTTCACCCACTAAATAAATAAATAAACAAGCAAACAATATTTTTTACAAATTACTTTTTTTGAGTTCACATCTTGAAATTGTGCCACTTAGAAATACAGTGAAATTGAATATAATCAGCACCAATTGAATACCTATATATCAGCCACTTTTGTATATCATAACACATTGGCATAGCAACACCCCTGCATGTAGGCAGCATTATTTATCTTGACATATAGGGAGAATACATCTCCAAGAAGAGAATAACTAACCTAAGACTAAGTTGAAGAAGATTTCAAAAACCCAATAGTTTTGGCTCCAAAACCAACACACCTTTCATTGTCTGTTTATAAGACACAAGTAGTAAAGCTAGTTTTTAAAACTATGAAAAGTGTAAAATTGCCTGAGTTACCTCAGACCAAAAGTTACTGGGTTATAAATTTAAGTTATTGAATAAAAATGTGCTTGCAATAAAGTTGGGTTAATTCAACTACTGAACTTTTAAAATTATAGGAAACAAAATGTTAGGGCTTAAACTGCAGAAGCATTTATTACCTGTATTCTAAGATTCAAGCAACCTGGTTCATTTACTGTATTATTGCAACTCTTTAACACAAGGTTCTGAGATAGTTGTTTTATCCCTATTTTATACATAAAGAAACATAACTTTGAGGTAAGTAATTCTGTCCAGAGCACAGTGGTTGAAAACATCAATTTGGGGGTACAAACTAGCTTTTGATAAGTACAAATCAAGGAAAGTGGGGTAGTGGAGAACAAAGAGAGCAATGGGTGTCATATATTTGATGATAGAAGGAGATTAGACTCTGAAGGATAAGCACATAATGCAATATACAGATGATAAATACATAATTGTACACCTGAAACTTATAAAATGTTCTTAACCAAAGTTACCCCAATACATTTAATTTAAAAATTAGACAGTCAAGATGATTTCTAAAATTTGACAAAAGAAGAGGTAACATATGGTACAGTGTATTAGTCAGGGTTCTCCAGAGAAATAGAAGCAAATATGAATCCTATCTAATAAAAGAGAAACATGCAAATTGACCATAAGCCTGACACCCTTCCCATTGGCTAATCAGCAGGATATGCAAATTAACTGCCAACCAAGAAGGCGGCTGGCAGCCAGGCAGCTGAAACAAACAGGAGGCTTGCTTGCTCCAGTGACGGAGGAAACCAACGTTCCTGGCCTGCAGCTTCCGGCCTCTGAGCTGCACTCTAAGCAACTATGTTGCAATTATAGAAGCTAAACAAACTACAGAGACCTGCTTTCAACCAGCTTCCGCCTCAGAGCTTAGAGCTGCAGTTATGGCAACAAAGTTTCAATTATAGAAGCTAAACAAACCTAGAAACCTGCTTTCAGCCAGCTTCGACCTCAGAGCTTAGAGCTGCTGTGATGGCAACAGAGTTTCAATTATAGAAGCCAAACAGACCCAGAATCCTGCTTTCAGCCCTCACAGCTAGAGCCGGCTCTCAGCTCCAGTGATAGCTATAGAAGGTAAATAAATCCTAGAATTTAAAAAAAGAAAAAAAGGAGATCCAAACAACAGCAGCCTCCTGAGCACCACACCCTCTGTCTGAGGAACAGCAACTGTATGTGAAACCTCCCCCTACCAGCCAGAAGAGCTACCACAGCTGTGAACAGCACCCACCAGAGGAGCTGCTGCCAACTGAGAAGCAGCTGCTACTGCAACCACCCAAAGAGCAACCACAGCCCAAGGAGTCACTGCCACCAAGGGAGCAGCCACTGAACGACTCAACGTCTAGATATGTCAGTGTGATCAAACATGTGTAGACAAAGAAACCCCCAAAGGAAAGAAAAAGAGGACTCGCCAGAAAAGCAGCTTAGTGATACAGAGGCATGCAACATGACCGAAAAAGAATTCAGAATAAGGGTCCTAGAGTTCATAAACTGGACGGAGGGAAAAATCAATAACATATGCAAGAAGCTAGAAGAAACAGATGAAAAAATCAACAACTTAAGTAAGACCCAAGAAGAAATGAAGAGTGATATAGCTGCAATAAAAAACACCATTGAAAGTATCAACAGTAGACTAGCAGAAGCGGAGGACCGAATTAGTGAATTAGAAGACAAGGAAGCAAAACACACCCAAACTGTACTGCAATTGGAGAAAAAAAATTAAAAGACAGGAGGAGAGCCTAAGGGAGCTTTGGGACAACATGAAATGAAACAACATATGAATAATAGGGGTGCCAGAACAACAGAAAGAGGAACAAGGATTAGAAAACCTACTCGAAGAAATAATATCAGAAAACTTCCCTGAGGTGGGGAAGGAAAAAGTCACACAAGCCCAGAGAGTACCAAACAAGGTGAACCCAAAAAGACCTACACCAAGACACATCATAATTACCATGGCAAATGTTCAGGACAAAGAGAGAATCTTACAGGCTGCAAGAGAGAGACGGAAAGTTACATACAAGGGATCTCCCATTAGATTGTCAAATGACTTCTCAACAGAAACACATCAGGCCTGCCGGGGTCCAACCCCAGCAGGTCCAGGGGTCCCCAAAGGTGTGGACGGAGTTGGCGAAGAAGGAATGACATGGGGACTTCTCCAGCCAGGTTTGGTCGCCAGGTTCTAGTCAGGTTCTCTTGCCAATTTCTGTAGTCAGGTTCAGTCCAGGATCTTTTGCCATGTTCTCTCCAGCGAAATTCTTCTGTCTCTAGGTTCTGTGTAGGTTCTGTCTTCTTGGCTCTCTTCTGAGTTCTGTGTTCTAAGTTCTGTGTTTTTCTGTCTTGTTACATCTGTATTTATACCAGTTGATTCAATCCTATCAATCTCTATTACAAAGGTTAGGGCGTTTCTCATCTCCATTCCAGGGAGTAAAGATTATGTAGTTTAAGCATGATTGTTTGTAGTTAAAGTGATTAATTACCCGCCTGGCACTTAGTTAAAAGGTTTTATTCCCTCCCTAACTTCAGGGGAAAATCCCTACCTGGGGAAACAACCTTTCTCGGAGAGGTGACCTTGGTTAAAACACAGCGCCAAGAAGGTGAGCAAACATATTAAGAACAGTATTCCATATATGCCAGGTCCCTTGAAACAGCAAGGATGGACCAGCTCCCGGCAAATTCCCCCTTTTTTATTTTTTAAAGGCAGGCATTAAAAAGAAAAACCTGAAATGCTCTCTTGTATCCATTTTAAGAGTAGGATTGGCGCTTTCCGCTATTACCTGAGTCCTGATCTATCACCCCAGGGAGAGCTTGCCAATCCTGCACTTTCCCGGGGTGGAGAGGCTGCAGTGGGGTTAAGGATAAGGCTCCTTGGGCCTACCTTCTCCCATGCCATTACATTTACCTTTCCTTCCTCAGAAAAGCATGGACATATTTCTTGTATAAAATGTTCCATCTGACTGGGAGTAACCTTAATTCCTCTGCTAGCAAGCATATGTGTTAAAAGATCAATACAGAGTCTTATTTCTTTAGACTCAGTATGGCACATCTTCTTAATCTAAAAATCAATACAGAGTCTTCTTTCTTTGGACTCAGTATGGCACATCTTCTCAATCTAAGAATCAATACAGAGTCTTCTTTCTTTGGACTCAGTATGGCACATCTTCTCAATCTAAGTTCTGTACTATCCACCTTCTTACCCTACTTATCTTCTATAGGGGGGTCTGTAGCACCCTGGTGGAGTCCTATCCGTCCCGAGTGTGGAGGTTCTCAATGGAGGGGGCTTACCTAGGGGAATCCTGTTCCAGAGGTTCCCAAAGGTGTGGACGGAGTCGGCGAAGACTATCCACCCTCTTCCTATGGTGGAGTCCTATCCATCTCAAGTGCGGGGCACTTGCCTAGGGGAATGGGGGGCTTACCAAGGGGTCCCTGTTCGGGCGCCAGATGCCGGGGTCCAACCCCAGCAGGTCCAGGGGTCCCCAAAGGTGTGGACGGAGTTGGCGAAGAAGGAATGACACGGGGACTTCTCCAGCCAGGTTTGGTCGCCAGGTTCTAGTCAGGTTCTCTTGCCAATTTCTGTAGTCAGGTTCAGTCCAGGATCTTTTGCCATGTTCTCTCCAGCGAAGTTCTTCTGTCTCTAGGTTCTGTGTAGGTTCTGTCTTCTTGGCTCTCTTCTGAGTTCTGTGTTCTAAGTTCTGTGTTTTTCTGTCTTGTTACATCTGTATTTATACCAGTTGATTCAATCGTATCAATCTCTATTACAAAGGTTAGGGCGTTTCTTATCTCCATTCCAGGGAGTAAAGATTATGAAGCTTAAGCATGATTGTTTGTAGTTAAAGTGATTAATTACCCGCCTGGCACTTAGTTAAAAGGTTTTTTTCCCTCCCTAACTTCAGGGGAAAATCCCTACCTGGGGAAAAAACCTTTCTCGGAGAGGTGACCTTGGTTAAAACACAGCGCCAAGAAGGTGAGCAAACATATTAAGAACAGTATTCCATATGCCAGGTCCCTTGAAACAGCAAGGATGGACCGGCTCCCGGCACAGGCCAGAAAAGAATGGATGGAAATTTACAAAGTGATGCAAAGCAAAGGACTGAATCCAAGAATACTCTATCCAGCAAGGCTATCATTCAAAATTGAAGGGGAAATAAGAAGCTTAACAGACAAAAAAGACTAAGGGAGTTTATCACCACCAAGCCAGCAATGCAAGAAATGCTAAAGGGACTGGTGTAAAAATAAGAAATAAAAAGCTCAGAAAGAAAACAGCCACACACAAAAAGAAATGGTTACAAACAAGTACCTTTCAATAATAACTTTAAACGTAAACGGACTAAATGCTCCAACCAAAAGACATCGAGTGGCTGAATGGATAAAAAAACATGACCCATACATCTGCTGTCTACAAGATACCCACCTCATTAGAAGGGACTCACACAGGCTGAAAGTGAAGGGATGGAAAAATATCTTTCAGGCAAATGGAAAGGAAAAGAAAGCTGGGGTAGCAATACTTATATTGGACAAAACCAACCTCAAATTGAAGGCCATAACAAGAGATAAGGAAGACCACTTCATAATACTAAAGGGATCAATACAACAAGAAGATATAACTCTGGTAAACATATATGCACCCAATGCAGGAGCACCCAAATTCATAAAAAAACTCCTGGAAGATATCAAAGGAGAGATCGACAACAATACAATCATAGTAGGGGACTTAAATACACCATTGACATCACTGGATAAGTCCGCTAGACAAACAATCAGCAAAGATACAGCAATCCTAAATGACTCACTAGATCAGATGGACTTAATAGACATCTTCAGAACACTTCACCCCAAAGCCACGGAATATACATTCTACTCAAATGCTCATAAGACATATTCAAAAATAGACCATATATTGGGACACAAGCAAAGTATCCCCAAATTCAAGAAGATTGAAATCATAAAAAGCATCTTTGCAGACCACGATGGCATAATATTAGAAATAAACTACAATAAAAACAACCCAAAATACTCAAACACCTGGAAGCTGAATAGCATGCTATTAAATATTGATTGGGTTACCAATGAGATCAAAGAAGAAATTAAAAACATCCTGGAAACCAATGACAATGAAAACACAACAATCCAAAACCTATGGGACACAATGAAAGCAGTCCTGAGAGGGAAGTTTATAGCACTACAGGCCTATCTCAAAAAACAAGAAAAAATGGTAGTAAATCATCTAACTCTACAACTCAAAGAATTAGAAAGACAGCAACAAGAAAACCCCAGAGTGAGCAGAAGGAAGGAGATAATAAAGATTAGAGCAGAAATAAATGACATAGAGACCAAAAAAACAATACAGAAAATCAATGAAACCAAGAGCTGGTTCTTTGGAAGGATAAACAAGATTGACAAACCTCTAGCCAGACTCACCAAGAAGCAAAAGAGAGGACCCAAATAAACAAAATCAGTAACGATAGAGGCGAAATAACAACAGACCCCACAGAAATACAAATGATTGTTAAAAAATACTATGGACAGCTCTACTCCAACAAACTAGACAACCTGGAGGAAATGGACAAATTCCTAGAAAAATACAACATTCCAAACTCAATCAGGAAGACTCTAAAAATATCAATAGGCCAATAACTATGGAAGAAATTGAAGCAGTCATCAAAAAGATTCCAGCAAACAGGAGAACCAAGATGGCAGCATAGGTTAAGGCCAGAGTTTGCTGCTTTGAACAACTACTTCAAAAGTGAAACCAAAAAACGGAAGGGACATCACCCAGAACCACAGGAACGCTGGCTGAGTGGAAGTCCTACAACTAGGAGGAAAGAGAAACTCACACGGACACTCAGAGGAGGCACAGTGGTGAAGTCAAATTCTGAGGTGCGGAGTGCGCGGAGCCGGCTGGAGGCGGAGGGCGCGGTTGTTGTTTTCAATCGGGAGGGAGTCGCAGACTCTGAGCTCCAGATCCGGGCGAGTCTTTAGGGACCCAGACTCAAACGGGAGAAGCGGGACTGTCTGGCTTCGGTCAGAGCGAGTGCAGCTTTCTCTCCGAGCTTTGCAGCGGGTGCTGGGACTCAGAGAGGCAGAGCCCCTGGGGACAGGACTGAGAGCCGCCATAACTGCTCTCTCTGGCCCACCCTGTTGATCCTGTGCGACCCGCCCCGCCCAAGCCCTGCACAGAGGCATTTGCCAGATAGCCTCAGGCAAAGGCTAGATTAGCACCTCCCTAGAGGACAGAAGTTCTCTCACTGCTGACACAGCTGATTTTCATAGCCACTTGGCCTGGAGGTCAAACCCTCCCTGGAAGTAGCTACAACAATCAAGATTTAACTATAAGACTGCGAACAAAGACCACTAGGGGGTGCACCAAGGAAGCATAACAAAATGCAGAGACAAAGAAACAGGACAAAATTGTCAATGGAAGATATAGAGTTCAGAACCACACTTTTAAGGTCTCTCAAGAACTGTTTAGAAGCTGCCGATAAACTTAATGAGATCTACACGAAAACTAATAAGACCCTCAATCTTATATTGGGGAACCAACTAGAAATTAAGCATACACGGACTGAAATAACGAATATTATACAGACGCCTGACAGCAGACCAGAGGAGCGCAAGAATCAAGTCAATGATTTGAAATGCGAGGAAGCAAAAAACATCTAACCAGAAAAGCAAAATGAAAAAAGAATCCAAAAATGCAAGGATAGTGTAAGGAGCCTCTGGGACAGCTTCAAGCGTACCAACATCAGAATTATAGGGGTGCCAGAAGATGAGAGAGACCAAGATATTGAAAACCTATTTGAAGAAATAATGACAGAAAACTTCCCCCACCTGGTGAAAGAAATGGACTTACAGGTCCAAGAAGCGTGGAAAACCCCAAACAAAAGGAATCCAAAGAGGACCACACCAAGACACATCATAATTAAAATGCCAAGAGCAAAAGATAAAGAGAGAATCTTAAAAACAGCAAGAGAAAAACACTCAGTTACCTACAAGGGAATACCCATACGACTGTCAGCTGATTTCTCAACAGAAACTTTGCAGGCCAGAAGGGAGTGGCAAGATATATTCAAAGTGATGAATACCAAGAACCTACAACCAAGATTACTTTATCCAGCAAAGCTATCATTCAGAATTGAAGGTCAGATAAAGAGCTTCACAGATAAGGAAAAGCTAAAGGAGTTCATCACCACCAAACCAGGATTATATGAAATGCTGAAAGGTATCCTTTAAGAAGAGGAAGAGGAAGAAAAAGGTAAAGATACAAATTATGAACAACAAATATGCATCTATCAACAAGTGAATCTAAGAATCAAGTGAATAAATAATCTGATGAACAGAATGAACTGTTGATTATAATAGAATCAGGGACATAGAAAGAGAATGGACTGACTATTCTTGGGGGGGAAAGGGGTGTGGGAGATGTGGGAAGAGACTGGACAAAAATTGTGCACCTATGGATGAGGACAGTGGGTGGGGAGTGAGGGCGGAGGGTGGGGCGGGAACTGGGAGGAGGGGAGTTTTGGGGGGAAAAAAAAGAGGAACAAATGTAATAATCTGAACAATAAAGATTTACTTAAGCAGAAACCGGTTTGGCTTGGTGGATAGAGCGTCAGCCTGCGGACTGAAGGGTCCCAGGTTCGATTCCGGTCAAGGGCATGTACCTGGGTTGCGGGCATATCCCCAGTGGGAGATGTGCAGGAGGCAGCTAATCGATGTTTCTCTCTCATCGATGTTTCTAGCTCTCTATCTCTCTCCCTTCCTCTCTGTAAAAAATCAATAAAATATATTTAAAAAAAAAAAAAGATTTACTTAAAAAAAAAAAAAGATTCCAGCAAACAAAAGCCTAGGACCAGACGGCTTCACAGGGGAGCTTTACCAAACATTCAAGGAAGAACTAAAACCTATCCTCCTCAGACTACTACAAAAAATTCAAGAGGAAGGAACACTTCCAAGCTCATTCTATGAAGCCAGCATCACCCTAATACCAAAACCAGGTAAAGACAACACAATGAAAGAGAATTACAGGCCAATATCCCTCATGAACATAGATGCCAAAATCCTCAACAAAATCTTAGCAAATCGGATCCAGCAGTTCATCAGAAAGATCATACACCATGACCAAGTAGGATTTATCCAAGGGATGCAAGGATGGTACAATATCCACAAATCAATAAACGTGATACATTACATAAACAAATTGAAAGAAAAAAACCACATGGTCATATCAATTGATGCAGAAAAAGCATTTGACAAAATTCAACACCCATTTTTGATAAAAACTTACAGTAAGGTGGGAGTAGAAGGATCATACCTCAACATAATAAAAGCCATATATGACAGGCCCACAGCCAGCATCATACTCAATGGAAAAAACTAACACCATTTCCCCTAAGAACAGGAACAAGACAGGGATGCCCCCTCTCACCACTCCTGTTCAACATAGTACTGGAAGTGTTAGCCAATGCAATTAGGCAAGAAGAAGAAATAAAAGGCATCCAAATTGGAAAAGAGGAAGTAAAACTGTCCTTATTTGCAGACGACATGATATTATACATACAAAACCCTAGAGACTCCATCAAAAAGCTACTAGACTTCATACATGAATTTGGCAATGTAGCAGGATACAAAATTAACCCCAAGAAATCTGAGGCATTTCTATACATCAATAGTGAACTTTCAGAAAGAGAGATTATAAAAACAACCCCGTTTACCATCGCACCAAAAAAATTAAGCTACCTAGGAATAAACTTAACTAAAGAGGTAAAAGACCTCTACTCAGAAAACTACAGGACGTTGAAAAAAGATATAGAGGAAGACATAAACAGATGGAAGAACATACCGTGTTCATGGATTGGTAGAATCAACATCATTAAAATGTCCATACTACCCAAAGCAATCTATAAATTCAACGCACTTCCCATTAAAACACCAACGGCATACTTCATAGATCTAGAACGAACTCTCCAAAAATTCATCTGGAATAAAAAAAGACCCTGAATAGCTGCAGCAATCCTGAAAAAGAACAAAGTAGGTGGGATCTCAATATCAGATATCAAGTTGTATTACAAAGCCACTGTTCTCAAAACTGCCTGGTACTGGCACAAGAATAGGCATATAGATCAATGGAATAGAATAGAGAGCCCAGAAATCGGCCCGAACCAATATGCTCAATAATATTTGACAATGGAGGCAAGAACATACAATGGAGCCAAGATAGTCTCTTCAATAATTGGTGTTGGGAAAATTGGACAGATACATGCAAGAAAATGAAACTAGACCACCAACTTACACCATACACAAAAATAAACTCAAAATGGATAAAGGACTTAAATGTAAGATGGGAAACTATAAAATTCTAGAAGAATCCAAAGGCCACAAAATCTCAGACAAATGCCGAAGCAATTTCTTCCCTGATACAGCTCCTAGGGCACTTGAAACTAAAGAGAAAATAAACAAATGGGACTACATCAAAATAAAAAGCTTCTGCACAGCAAAAGAAACCATCAACAAAACAACGATAAAACCCACTGTGTGGGAAAACATATTTGCCAATGTTATATCTGATAAGGGCCTAATCTCCAAAATTTATAGGGAACTCATTCAACTTAACAAAAGGAAGATAAAAAATCCGATCAAAAAATGGGGAAAGGACCTAAATAGACACCTTTCAAAAGAGGACATTCAGAAAGCCAAGAGACATATGAAAACATGCTCAAAGTCACTAATCATCTGAGAGATGCAAATCAAAACAATGATGAGGTACCATCTTACACCTGTCAGACTGGCTATCATCAACAAATCAACAAACGACAAGTGCTGGAGAGGATGTGGAGAAAAAGGAACACTTGTGCACTGCTGGTGGGAATGCAGACTGGTGCAGCCACTGTGGAGAACAGTATGGAGTTTCCTCAAAAAACTGAAAATGGAACTCCCATTTGACCCTGTGATCCCACTTCTAGGAATATATCCCAAGAAACCAGAAACACCAATCAGAAAGGATATATGCACCCCTATGTTCATAGCAGCACAATTCACCATAGCTAAGATCTGGAAACAGCCTAAGTGCCCATCAGTAGATGAATGGATTAGAAAACTGTGGTACATCTACACAATGGAATACTATGCTGCTCCAAAAGGGAAGGAACTCTTACCATTTGCAACAGCATGGATGGACCTGGAGAGCATTATGCTAAGTGAAATAAGCCAGTCAATGAAGGAAAAATACCACATGATCTCACTCAATCGTGGATAATAGAGACCATTATAAACTTTTGAACAATAATAGATACAGAGGCAGAGCTGCCTCAAACAGATTGTCAAACTGCAGTGGGAAGGCCGCGGAGGGTTGGGGGGCAGGAGGTAGGGGGTAAGAGATCAACCAAAGGAAAAAAAAAAATAACGAGAGGCTGGGAGCTTAAGTTGCCCCCCAGCCTGAAAATAGCTCTCAGGCCCTCACCCAGTCTAGCCAGGCACGCCAGTGGGTACCCCCACCCTGAAGGGTGTGTGAGCAGCTGCAAACAGCCTTCAGCCCGTTATCCAGGCTGGCCAGACACCCAAGCGGGACCCCCACCCTGATCCGGGACACTTTCAGGGCAAACCAGCTGGAACCCACCCATGCACCAGGCCTCTATCCTATACTACAGGCAGGGCGGGACAGCGTAAGCTGCCATCCCATGTGTAGCCCTGGGCAGTGGGGCATAAGCCCCACACCCAGCCCGGACCCCTGTGTGCCACCTGAGCCCCCAGCCTGGACCCCTGTGCCACCTAAGCCCCACACTGCTAAGTCCCACCCCAAGCCGGAATCCTATGACTATTGGAGAGCAGGAAAGTACTGCTGGGCCCTGGGTCGCTGTGGTGATCCAGCCATCAGTAAGTAGAAAAGTGTGGCCTGTAGGCAGCCCCCAGCTGTGCCTGATCCGGGAGCAGGAACGCAAGCCCGGCCTGAGGGCAGCCCCCAACTGGACCTCATCTGGGAGCAGGAAAGCAAGCCCGGTCTGCAGGCAGCCCCAAGCTTTGCCTGCTCCCCAGTTGCCATGGTGATCCAGGAGCAGGAAAGCAAGCCTGGCCTGAGAGCAGCCCCCAGCTGGGCCTGATATGGCAGCAGGAAAGCAAGCCCAGCCTGCGGGCAGCCCCCAGCTGCACCTTTTCCCCGGTCGCCATTAGGATCCGGGAGCAGGAAAGCAAGCCTGGCCTGCTGTCAGGGCCAGCCTGACAGGATTGAGCCAGGCTGAGGCAGGGAGGTGGGAATTGAGAAAAGAAAGAAAGACAGGAAAGTGGGGTCAGGAGGACCCCAGTTCTCCTGATGAACTGAAGCGACTTTATTAGCTATACAATCCTATTTATACACAACACACTGAATCGGAGGTCTGTCAAGAGGAATGTATTCTTTGTTCCTCTTAATCTCTAAGGGAGAGACATAGCAGAAGGACAAGTTCTCAGTACAGCATATCTCAGTAAATAGTTACAGACTTCTTGGTAAGCTATGAAAGGCTGTTCTCATTCTACAAATGTTGCTCTCATTCTACTGATAATCACCATCCAAACAAGTCTGGGAAAACTGTGTGGGTAAGGGTCCCAGCCTTGCTAGCCCCTTCATGTGCAAGGACCTTGCCAGCTTACATCTGGCCCCAACAGATCCCCCTTCTTTGTTTTTTAGGTGAAGTTCATGTTTCAGTGTCTGACAGTTTTTTATGTGTACATGTCAGCCATACTATTTCAGTTCTGGATGGTGGACAGATGGTGACAATGCAGGTCCGACCCTCTCTGGTTTGGTCCTGGGCAACCTGCAGCGATGCACAGCTGCTGACTGCTAGCGTGATAAGGCGTCTTCACCATCTTTATTTATGGACTGCTTCTCTTCTCGTTGTCTCACGGGGCCACTGCTATTCTGTGGCTGGAGCAGTCCTGATAATTCCTCTCTGTTGCAGGAATCCACATGGTCTTGGAGTTGTTTTCTGAAAATATACAAAGGTATTCTCGACCAAAGGTTAATAAAAGAATCATATCTATAATTTAGACTTGGGATTCTTTTAATTTTTGTCCAAACGATTTTCCTTTGGCTTATTTTGACACCACGTATGTTTTTCATGGGTGTCTTGCTATTAGCATTATAAATGAAAAAATTAATTTTCAAGTAAAAATATTAAAGCAATTAAGGCATTTACTTAACAGGTTATTATTCCACTATCCCTCCTTTTTTATTTTTTAATATTAGGAGGTTTTTGGAAATTATGTAATGCAGTCTAGATAACTTTAAATTTTAATTTTTGTATAAAAATATGACTGCTTTAGGTTTATAGTATGTTAAGCAATTTGTCTATGAAATGAAAATTTTGGTTAATATTTTTTGAGCTAGTTTTAATTAATCTGAAAACTTGACTATCATTTTACTGTTAAATTTAATACTTTAATAACAATTTTAGTTTACACTGTAAATATTAATGGAAAGGATTATTTTGCATCCTTGAGAAGGCCCTGAGCATTCCTGGTGTTGAACTAGATTTAGATATAGGGTAGCTGCTGTTAGCTAAGTCTCTGTTATCTGGGTACCGATTTCGGCTGGACTACGTCTCTTTCTGTTATCTGGGTCCCGATCTGAGCTGGGCATGGGAAGCGCAGCAGCCATGGGGGCAGGAGACCTCCCTCAGAAGGGGCGAGTGTTCAAGCCCCTGCATAGTTGGGGGGGTGAGGATCTCTGCCCCACCTCTGTTGACCCCCAAGTTCTCCACTGAGGCCCCCTGCGACTGTGCCTGTCTTAGGTCGCCCCTACCAGAGGGGTCTTACCCGTCGTTGATGAACCAGCCATCCTCCGGGGCCAAGCAGGGTGATGTGAGGTTTAGTTTTGTCTCCTTGGTAGTGTATGCCCCTGTGGCCTCCATGCCCAGTAACTGCCTTGTGATCCCCTCGCCAGCTGGCGGGGCCCTGGCATTGATCATGGGGAACCCAGATTTCTTCTCTAGAGAGAGGGCCCAGTTTACGCCATTGGGCAAGAGACAGATCCATGGTACCAGCCACCATGAGGCTTCAACCTCAGTATGAACAGAGAGCTTAGGTAACAGCTGTGGGCAATTGGAAGAGAGACCCCCTTTGGTAAAAAGGGTCAAGAGAGGTCAATATAGAATGCTTAAGTGCCTTCCCAGGGGGCCTTCCACACAGTGGAAGGTATAAAATCCTTTTATGATCTTATTAAATTCCTGCCAAACAATTAGTTTGTAAGCTTGTTTGGAATAAATGTTAATATGCTGTTGTAAAATATTAAAAATTATTAATGAGCTTTTGTTATTTTAAATTATATCTTAAAATTCTACTGCTGTATTTTAAGAAATATAAAATAAGATAACTTGTTTTGCCCTTTCTTAGAGGCAAAAACTTAAAATATATATTTATTAATATTTATCTGATAAAGCTTTCTATGTGATTTCAAGTATATTAAATTGGCTTTATTAAAAAATTCTTTAAGAAAAGAGAATAAACTTTTGAAAACATTTCAAGGCCCATGAAATGTCCTAAAGTCATTCCTTGATTATAGTTTTGAAATCTAACTTAAAAAACTATTAAATATATATGTGTATATATAATTTAAAGATTATATACCTTTTATAATTATTAAGAAATATCAATTAAATTAAAACTGATCTTTGTATCAAAAAATTTCAGTTGGGATTATAGAATTTATTCTCTCTTTTTTTTAATTAGATAAATGTGGAAATTTTATTATAATTATATGATTTCTCCCAATTTATTTAACCAGAACTTTAAACTCTTAGCTGGTAAGTTAAATATTTAGTATTTCTTAATCAGTAACATTTTTTAAAAATATACTTCAAAAATACAAGACATAATTAATAGATTTAATTCTGTCCACTAGATTTTTCGTGAGGGAAATTTAGAATAATATTTTAGCATTTTGTTATTTCAGAATATCTAATTTAATTTAGCAAACTCCTAAGCCTTGGGGTGCCATTGACTGAAAACAGGTAACCATTAAAATGCAAATTAGTTACATTCTTTCTATGAAGGATGGGAAACTGAGAAGCAAGCCTCTCTTTAAAAAATTGTCACTGGCAGGAAATTTTTTGGCCTACCTGCTCTGTTTCTAATAGAGCCCTTCCTCTATTAGAAATTGCTTTGGGAAGCCAGCCTTAAATAGAGGGCGTAGCCGTCTTTTACCTGGGCTACTTAGATTTTTATAATTAGTATATTTTAATAATTCTTGAGATTTAAATCCAATTTATTATTTTAAGGCATATTCTTTAGTAAATTTTTGTAACAGAGACAATTTTACTGAATTTCCTTTTCAGCCTTGAAATTAACTTTTTAATATTCTTTATTAGCATTTAAAAACTGTTCTTTATTATGGAAATGCCAATCCTGCTGCTAGAATCTAGCCAGCATCTTTTTTCCTTTGGGTTAAATTTTGCCATCTTTCTTAGGAAATAATCAGTCTTGGGTTTTATTTTGTATATTTGTAAAGAGATTTTAGCTTAAAACTCTATCTAAATGTCCAAAATCAGACGATGCGCGCTTCAGTTCCAAGCTAGTTTTCTCTTTACACGTGTACAGAAATCCCAGACGTATTTTTAAATTTCAGATCCAGTGGCATTTGCTGTAGCTGTATCGGAAATGCAAGGAAATCATCATTTCTTCTCTATGTGGAAGGTTTTAAATCTAATGATATTTTGTTTATTTCAGTAGGCAAGGGCAGCACCCTTGGCAGACAGAATGTCTTATTTCTATGGATCCAAGGTCCAGCCCGGCACTTCCGGGGGCTGCTCGGAATAGCTCTTGTATCTATTTTGCTCTCTGGGGCGGGCTGGGTGCTGTGCAACCTGCTGGCCTTGAGACAGCACAGGGACAGGAGGGTAAATAGACAATGCCCCTGTTATTTGCCGTGGCTGGGCTGGCCCCTTTTGGTAGTTTCCCGACTGGTGTTGAGGCAAAGAATTTCCCTGGATATCTGTCTTAGATTTACACTCATTTGCCCAATGTTTCCCTTTTTTACATTTAGGGCATAGTCCAGGTTGTTTGGGACCTTTGCCATTTCCTTTATTAATCCCTTTATTAGAAGGTCACTGTTTTGCTATGTGTCCTGTTCCTCCACAAGTGTAACACTTGTGTGTTTGACTTTTCCTTGGAACTGGTGCCGCACAAGGCAGCGGAGAGCAGCGGGAACGGCCCCCGCGGCTTCTTTTTCTTGCCAAGAAGCTTTAATAATTCTAAAAAGTGTTCTAACACATCCTCTATATCACTGCCCTCTTCAGTTCCAGCAGAAAAACATTCTTCCTCCTCTTCTGCCTGAACAATACCTGTATTATCATTATGACAAAGAGCAGCAGGTTCCTCAAAATCCTCCTCATCTTGAGGAGTTAAATTGTCTTTAAAAGTTACATTATTTCTTTTTAATATACTGTCTTTTTTAGACTCCTGTTTTGTGTTATCACACTGCTTCTCCTTTTTTTCTAGCTTAAGAGACGGTTGATTATGGTCATGCCTGGGATCTAAATAATCCCGTATTAAATTCAATAAGGAAATGCAAACCTCCTGAATGAATTTTATTTTATTTTTTTTAAATATATTTTATTGATTTTTTACAGAGAGGAAGGGAGAGGGATAGAGAGTTAGAAACATCGATGAGAGAGAAACATCGATCAGCTGCCTCCTGCACATCTCCTACTGGGGATGTGCCCGCAACCCAGGTACATGCCCTTGACCAGAATCGAACCTGGGACCCTTCAGTCCGCAGGCCAACACTCTATCCACTGAGCCAAACCGGTTTCGGCCTGAATGAATTTTAAAAAATTTTCTACTTGCTTGTCATTAACCTTAGTTCCTCTACTATTGAGCAAAAACTTTAACATTTACCCATAAAGGGCATTTTCTCTAGATTCTAATTGCCCCATGCTTTACTCCCGATTATCAAAAAATTGCTCCTCCCTTACCTTAACGAGTGCACTCTTTATCCGGAGGAGATCCTCAGGTCGTCTCTCCAAGCCTGACGGAGTTCCTCACCGTCTTTTTCCCAGTTCCTCAGTCCCTTAGCTCAGGCGCCAGATCTGTCAGGGCCAGCCTGACAGGGTTGAGCCAGGCTGAGGCAGGGAGGTGGGAATTGAGAAAAGAAAGAAAGACAGGAAAGCGGGGTCGGGAGGACCCCAGTTCTCTTGATGAACTGAAGCGACTTTATTAGCTATACAATCCTATTTATACACAACACACTGAATCGGAGGTCTGTCAAGAGGAATGTATTCTTTGTTCCTCTTAATCTCTAAGGGAGAGACATAGCAGAAGGACAAGTTCTCAGTACAGCATATCTCAGTAAATAGTTACAGACTTCTTGGTAAGCTATGAAAGGCTGTTCTCATTCTACAAATGTTGCTCTCATTCTACTGATAATCACCATCCAAACAAGTCTGGGAAAACTGTGTGGGTAAGGGTCCCAGCCTTGCTAGCCCCTTCATGTGCAAGGACCTTTCCAGCTTACATCTGGCCCCCAACAGCCTGCAGGCAGCCCCAAACTTTCCCTACTCCCCGGTCACCATGGTGATCCGGGAGCAGGAAAGCAAGCCTGGCATGCCGGCAGCCCCAAGCTGGGCCTGATATGGGAGCAGGAAAGCCCAGCCTGTGGGCAGTCCCCAGCTGGGCCTGCTCCCCAGTCGCCATGGCGATCCAGGAGCAGGAAAGCCCAGCTTGCAAGCAGCACCCCCATCCTGGCCATAGCTCAAGGGAGAGTACAACATGCAGTGGAGGCCAGGAGCCTGAGAGATCAACACAGAGGGGCTCCTGCTCCAAGCCTCCATGGTGTGGCTGGGGGCAGGCCCCCAGCAGACACACACACACACACACACACACACACACACACACACACACAGGACACCTGCTCCAAGCCTCTGCTGCCAGACTGTGGCCATCAGTAGGACATCCACTGAAGGCTCCTGGACTGTGAGAGGGGCAGGCTGGGCTGAGGGAACCCCACCCCCCAGTGCACGAATTTCATGCACCGGGTCTCTAGTATTTATTATAAGAAATTGACTCACACAATTATGGAGCTTAGAAGTCCTGCAATGTGCCACCTGCAAGCTGGATGCCTGTGAAAGCCAATGGTGTGAATTCTAGCATGAAGAGTCCAAAGACTGAGAATTAGAACTGCAGTTGATATAAGACCCAGTCCAAGAGAAAAGAAGACCAATGTCTTGGCTCAAAGGTCAGGCAGTGAGAGAGAATTCAACCTTCCTTTGCTTTTTGTTTTATTCAAACTCTTAATGAATTAAGGGCATGTAACTTACCCTTTATTATTTGATTGATAGATGAAAATATTTCTTCACTCTCCCTCTAAATTTCCATCAGTGCATATAGCAAACCTATGAGGTTTTTAATATCATGGGACATTGGGATTTTAATTTTGAAATGAAAATGGAAAACTCACAATTAAAATTTCAACTCCTGGCTTCACTTTTATGACAATTTTAATAAATCAGTAATTGTTTACAAAGCTAATAAACTGTTTTACAGGAGGTTATTTGGGCTCATATCAATTAGAATTAGAGTTTAATTCCTCAATTCTTTTTAAGGCAACTGGATCCCCCCAAGAAGCAGAGAAAATTAACAGAAATCTAAGAATTGTTTTTAATGGAGCCAGATACAGAATGGAGGGGTCTACTATAAAATCCATAGTTCTTTCTTATTTCTTAAATCAATACTTGAGAAATTAATTTATGCCAAGCCCCAGAATAACAGGAGAACTTTGACCTAAAGAAAGTTAATTTTATTTAGTTAAAACTTAAATGATGATTTTATGGAAAATAAACTTTTCCACTAATATGAATATTCTTATAATATCTCTTTAAACATTTAAAGGAATAGATGGAGCTAACTGAATTTAAAATAAAATGCAAAATGCCTGATAATAATAATATATTTTAAGTGTAGTCTTAAATATTTCAATGTGAATATACTAAAGAGATAAACTTCTGGGATTAATATTTTAAAATCATAATACAACTTTATATCACTAAAATGATCACAATATCATAGGTTTAATAACTATATAGAATAACAAACTCTCTGGAAAGTGCATCATGACATTCTTTTGAGTTTAAAAAAAAATTATTTTTCCATACAAACAACTAGTTTAGCATTGGTGGATTTAGCAAAGTGAGGGTTCTGAAGAGTCTTAATAAGTAAAGCTTTGCTTAATAAGGGATCTATCTGTTTGACCAGGTGATTAGATGTTATCTCAGATAAACTGATATGCTGGAATTTCTTAATGTGAACAGTGAAATATTTATTAGTTTACAAACTTCCCTGGGAAAAGTTTTTCTAGAACAAAAATTAATGTTGACGCAGATTCCTAGTGATGTATGTAGTTGCAGTTCCCACAGGTGATATGATATTTGTCCCTCATTTAGAATTTTTCTATATGAAAGAGTCATTCTTACATATCCTATGTTGCACTATGAAGTCCTTCAATATGAGGTCTTATAACTTTTATAACTATGAAAATTTTTGGTCATTACTACTAAAATACTCTTACATTCCATTATTTTATGTTATATTTATGTAATCTTTTTAATATAGATTTTCACCCTATTATATCTATTTTTTCTCTTAACTTTTTTATTTAAAAAACTACGGGTATCTTATGACCTGAACTTTCAATTCACTGATTCATTTGGTGGTCATTCTACCAGTGTTTTCCATTACTTCTTAAAGATTTCTTATTCCCCAGTTTTTCTTCTGTCCTCTTTTATAATTGTGTACATATTAATATTGATAGTTTTATCATTATTTGGTAAATTAACTCTCCTGCTCCTATTAAAAGGTATTGAAATTGCTTTCCCAGTCTTGTATTTTTCCCTCTTTGCTCCTTTTCCTCTGGAAGCATCAGCCATGTGACTAAAGCCATATGCCCTTTTGATGATTTTAGGTAGTAGAGGTGAGAAGCATATTCCAAAACTGAGAGCTATACATTTGTTGATATACACATTACAGTTGTAATTCTTCATATGATAACAAAAGCTTGGGGATAAAGATATGTAGAAAATAAAAGTAGGTAAAAAATGAAAGCATTTGTACACTATTTGATAGTTTAGTAACTATTAACTGGATGTTCAGTTATTGCACTCAGCAGGCTGACAGGTGCTAAACAAATTTTAGGCAAGTGATTAAAGCAATTTTACCCTACTTATTTTATCTAACATAACAGTGGAATAACTATAAAGGCATAGTAATTCATTGATTCATGAACTTTTAGGCACTTACTATTTGGTTAGCACTGTGGATGAAAAATTGTATGTCACAATTACATGTATAGTAAGAAATATTCTAAATTTAAGAGATCCACAAAATGTATTAAGATGCTTTAAAAAGGTCATTTAACCCTGCCTTAAGAGGAAGAAAAGAGAAATCCTTAGAGACAATGATACTTCACAGAGGGTTTAAAAACATGGAAGGAATTTCTAGTGTGTTAAGGGATAGAAGGTTACTCTGGTTTAAAGAACAGTATAAGAAAATGCTGAGAGGGAATCCCAACATGGTGGCCATCAGGATGGCAGTGAGGGAGAGAGTGAGTGAGCAAAGGAGTGAGAGGGGAGTGTTTGGACATGTGGTGTGTGTGTGTGTGTGTGTGTGTGTGTGTGTGTGTGTGTAAGGGAAGTTAGATCTCACAGGAGTCTCAGGGACTGGCAGATCATGTTCTCCTGAATGGGGAGCCTCTGCTATCTCCACAGGAACTCCCAGGTCAGGCACAGCTCTGGTGAAGACACCATGCCATCTTGAAGGGGGGAGCAGCAGAGGCCAGTAGCACAGCCACACCAACACCAAGACTGGCATCAGACACAAACCCACACAGTGAGTAGCTTACCAGACATAACTTGCAAGGGACCACCACCCCACCCCTGCAAAGTGGTGCACTACCTTGCTGAGGGCTCCCAGACGACTATAGTGAGTGCATAACAGAGAGTTCTACCATAATGCCCCTCCCATGCTCCAGGACCCTGTACTTCAGGATCTCACACTGTCAGTGCATGCCAGAGGGACCCTTCTCCCCTCCCAACTCAGGCCCCAGGACCACGCTGCAAGTTCACAACCCAGCGCATTGCCCAGCTCAGACCACGGGATGGCACAGCAAGTGCACACCAGAGGGACCTAGAATGCCACCCTGCTGAGGGTGCTAGGGCCGCACAATGAATTGCATGCCAGAGGCTCTAGGACCTCATAGGGAGTCACATACCAGAGGAACTGTGCACATGTCTTATTGACCTTGAGCATGGCAACAGACAACTGAGGGAACAGATCTATGGGGGGAGGGAATACAACTCAGAGCAGAGACAATAAAGGTGTGAAACTCAAAGTAGACCCAGGCTCTGGCTAAGGAGTCCTGGACCTATGGACTGATAGAGCCTTCAACCTCTAGAACTCATTCAGGTTGCCCAGAGCCAGAAAGAGACAGAAAATCACATTGCATAAAAACAAATACAAAAAGATAGCAAAAATGAGGAGACAAAAAAAAAACAATCCCAAGAGAAAAGAAAAGGAGGAATTGCCAGGAAAGGAACTAAATGAAATGGAGTCAAGCAATTTGTCAGAGAAAGAATTCAGAGTAATGGTTAGAACAGGGGTGGGCAAACATTTTGACTCGAGGGCCACAATGGGTTCTTAAACTGGACCGGAGGGCCGGAACAAATGCATGGATGGAGTGTTTGTGTGAACTAATACATGTTACCACTGCTGTTGGTGAAGGAGCGGAGGGGAGAGCAAGAGAACCCTCCGCTCTTTCGGCTCCGTGGGCCGGATAGAACAGCCTAACGGGCCGGATCCGGCCCATGGGCCGTAGTTTGCCCACGGCTGGGTTAGAAGGATGCTCAAATGTCTAGATGAGAAATTCACCAACATGTGTAAGAAACAAGAATGAAATGAAGAATGACATAGCAGCAATAAAGAACATAATGGAAGGATTCAACAGTAGACTAGAAGAAGCTAATGACAAAATCAGCAAGTTAGAAGGCAGGGTAGAAAAAAACACTTAATCTGAACAGAAATTGGGGGAAAAGAGTTAAAAAGCAAGAGAAGAGTTTTAGGGAGCTTTGGGAATAGATGAAACAAAGCAACATCCACATAACAGGGGTTCCAGAATGAGAGGAAGCTGAGCAAGGAATAGAAAACCTTTTGAAGAAAAAAATGAAGGAAATCTTCCCTGACGTGGGAAAGAAAAATGTCATACAAGCACAGAGAGTCCAAAAAAGATGAACCCCAAATCACCCACACCAAGACGTGTCATAATTAAAATTTCAAACGTTAATAACAAAGAAAGAATCTTATGGGCAACAAGAGAGAGACAAGGGATCTCCCATTAGACTGTCAAGTGATTTCTCAACAGAAACACATCAGGGCTGAAAGGGAAGGGAATGAAGTATACAAAGTAATGAAAAGCAAGGGACTAAATCTAAGAATACTCTATCCCAGTGGTCACCAACTGGTGATCTCCAGACCACTGGTGGCCTGTGAGGTCTGAAAGGTTGGTGACCACTGATCTATTTAGTAAGGCTTTCATTAGAAACCAAAGGTGAAATCAGGAACTTTGCAGAAAACAACAGACTAAGGGGGTTTATTACCACCAAACCATAAATGGAAGAAATTCTAAAGGTGCTGTTTTAAGAAGAAGGAATAGAAAGACAGGGAGAAAAACACATACAATGAATAAAAATGGCAACAAACGAGTACCGTTCAATAATAACCTTAAACATAAATGGTTTAAATGCTCCAATCAAAAAATATAGGGTGGCTGAATAGATAAGAACACATGACCCATATGCTATCTACAAGAGACCCACCTCAGAACAAAGGACTCACACAGACTGAAAATGAAGGGATGGAAATTTTTTTTTCAGGCAAATGGAGAAAAAAAAAGCTGGGGTAGCAATACTTATATCTGACAAAATAGATTTACAGGTGAAGTTCATAACAGGAAATAAGGAAGGCTACTTCATAATACTAAAGGGAACAATTCAACAAGAAGATATAACTCTGGTAAACATATATGCACCCAATACAGGAGCACCCAAATACATAAAAAAAATCTGGAAGAAGTCAAGGGAGAGTTTGACAACAATACAATGAGAGTAGGGAACTTAAATACCCCATTGACATCACTGGATAAATCTTGTAGCTAATAAATCAACAAGGAAACAGCAATCCTAAATGACTCACTAGATCAGATGAAACTAATTGACATCTTCAGAACATTTCACCCCAAAGCTATAGAATATATATTCTTCTCAAGTGCACAAAGGACATTTTCAAAGATAGACCACATATTGGGACACAGGCAAAGTCTCATCAAATTCAAGAAGATTGAAATCATATCAAGCATCTCCTCACATCACCATGGCATAAAATTAGAAATCAGCTATAATAAAACAATTAAACACATAGAGACTAAATAGCCATGCTGTTAAACAATGAATGGGTTACCAAAGAGATCAAAGAATAAATAAAAAAAAAACATTCTGGAAAGAAAAAATGACAATGAAAACACAACAAGCCAAAATCTATGGGACACAGTGAAAGTAAACCTGAGAGGGAGGTTCATAGCACTACAGGCCTACCTAAAAAAAATCAAGAAAAACTGGTAATAAGTTATCTAACCCTACAACTTAAAGAATTAGAAAGAGAGTAACAAGAAAAGCCCAGAGTAAGTAAAAGGAAGGAAGTAATAAAGATCAGAGCAGAAATAAATGACAGAGACAAAAAAAAAAGATCAATAGAACCAAGAGCTGGTTCTTTGAAAAGATAAACAAGATTGAAGAACTTGTAGCCAGTCTTACCAAGAAACAAAAAGAAGGCCCAAATTTTATAAAAAATCAGAAATGAAAGAGGTGAACTAACAGCTGACCCCACAGAAATACAAAGAATTGTAAAAACAAACAAACAAAAAAAAACCAACCTCCCCCCAAACAAAACAAAACAAAACAAAACAAACAAAAAAAAAAAACCCAAAAAACTATGAACAACACTATTCCAATAAACTGGACAACCTTGACCAAATGGACATATTCCTAGAAAAATATAGCCTTCCAAAACTTAATTAAGAAGAATCAGAAAATCTGAATAGGCCAATAACTACTGATGAAATTAAAGGGGTAATCAAAAAACTTCCAGCAAACAAGAGACCTGCTCTGGATGGCATCACAAAGGAGTTTCACCAGAAATTCAGAGAAGAACTAACACCTGTCCTCCTCAGTCTATTCCAAAAAATTCAAGAGACAGGAACACTTCCAAGTTCTTTCTATGAGGCCAGCATTACCCTAATACCAAAATCAGATAAAGACACAACAAAGGAAGAGAATTACAGGCCAATATCCCTGATGAGCATAGATGCTAAAATCCTCAACAAATATTAGCAAATAGCATACATCAATACATTTAAAAGATCATACACCATGACCAAGTGTGGTGTTTATTTTGGGAAGGCATAGCTAGTACAATATCTGTAAATCAATACATGTGATACATCACATAAACAAATTGAAAGACAAAAATCACCCGATCATATCAATTGATGCAGAAAAAGCATTTGACAAAATCCAACACTCTTTTTTGGGGGGGTGGGAAGGGAATTTATTTATTTTTTTACTAATTCTTTATTGTTGAAAGTATTACATATGTTCCCCTTTTTCCCCCATTCACCCCTTCCAGCCTACCCCTGCCCCCAGGCCTTCACTGCCCCATTATCTGTGTCAATGAGCCATGCATATATGTATACAAGTTCTTTTGTTTGATTACCACATACCCTCCTCCTCATTCCCTCAGAGATTCCCCACTCTGTCCATGCTTCCATGTCTCTGGATCCAGTCCGTTCATCAGATTATTTTGTCACTTAGATTCCATATATGAGTGAGATCATGTGATACTTGTCTTTCTCTGACTGGCTTATTTCCTTTAGCATGATACACTCCAGGTCTCTCAATACTGTCTCAAAGGGTAAGAGATTCTTCTTTTTTATTGCTGCACTAGATGCCCAGTGCACGAAATCCATGCACTCTGGGGGGGGGGGTACCCCAGCCTGGCCTGTGCCCTCTCACAGTGTGGGAGCCCCTCAATTGATTGCCCCAAAGAGGTAGGCTGCGTATGTGGGGCCACAGGATCCCTGGTGGAAGCCACGTGTAGCAGCCGCCAGGACCCCACCCTCATAGCGCATGTGCTGGGACATGGGAGCCCCACCTCCGCTGTGCATGCAGCCATCTTGTGACAGTGTGACAGCATCACAGCATGGTGGTGTGAGGATCACCTCGGCTTTTTTTAGTAAGGTAGTATTCTACAGTATAAATGTACTATAGCATTTTTATCTACTCATCTACTGATGAGCACTTGGGCTATGTCAAGGTCTTAGCTATTGTGAATTGTGCTGCTATGGACATAGGGGTGTATACATTCTTGCTATTTCAGGTTTCTTAAGATATATTCCTAAAAGTGGGATCACTGGGTCAAATGGCATTTCCATATTTAATTTTTTGAGGAAACTCCATATTGTTTTCCATAAATGGGTGCACCAGCAGTGTACTTGGGTCCCCTTTTTTCCACATCCTCATCAGCACTTGGCATTTGTTGATTTGTTGGTGATAGCCATTCTGACAAGTGTGAGGTAATACCTCATTGTCATTTTAATTTTCATCTCTCTGATGATCAGTGACTTTAGAACATTTTTTCATGTGTCTCTTGGTCATTTGTATTTTCTCTTTGGAGAAGTGTCCATTTAGGTGCCTTGCCCATTTTTAAATTGGATTGTTTGTATTCCTTAAGATCTATAAGTTCCTTATATATTTTGGATACTAACCCTTTATCATTAAATTATGGACAAATATTTTCTCCCATACAGTGGCTACCTTTTTGTTTTGTTGATGGTTTATTTGCTGTGTAGAAACTCTTTATTTTGATGTAGTCCTATTTATTTATTTATTTATTTATTTATTTATTTATTTATTTATTTATTTATTTTTCTCCTTAGTTTCCTTGGTCCTATGTCATGTATCTATAAACATATTGCTAAGAAAGTTGCCTGAGATTTTGCTGCCTATGGTTTTTTTCTAGGATTTTTATGGTTTTATGACTCACATTGAAGTCTTTTATCCATTTTTATTTTATTCTTGTGTATGCTGTAAGTTGGTGGTCTAGATTCTTTCTTTTTGCATGTGCATATTCAATTTTCCCAACACCATTTACTGAAGAGACTGTATTGACTCCATTATATGATCTTGCCTCCTTTGTCAAATATTAATTTAGCATAATGGCTTGGGTCAATTTGTGGGTTCTCTATTCTGTTCCATTGATCTATATGCCTGTTCTTGTGCAGTACCAAGCTTTGTAGTATAACTTGAAATCTAGTATTGTGATTCCTCCAACCTTGTTCTTCTTTCTCAAGATTGCTGCAGTTATTCTGGGTCTTTTGGGTTCCATATAAATTTTTTGGAGTATTTGCTATAGATCTATGAAATATGCTATTGGTATTTTAATAGGGATTACATCGAGTCTGTAGATTGCCTCAGGTAGTACGGATATTTTATTGATGTTGATTCTACCAATCCATGAACATCGTATATTCTTCCACTTATTTATATCTTCCTCTAGCTCTTTTTTCAACACCCCCTAGTTTTCCAAGTACAGGTATTTTGCCTCTGTGGTTAAGTTTATTCCTAAGTATCTTATTTTTTTTGTTGCTGTGGTAAATGTAATTGCTTGTTTAGTTTCTCCTTATGAAAATTCATTATTGGTTTATGAAAAATCCACCGATTTGGGGGTGTTGATTTTGCTTCCTGCTACATTGCCAAATTCATTTATTAAATATAGTAGTTTTATGGTGGAGTCTTTAGGGTTTCTATATACAATATCATGTCATCTGCAAATAATAAGAGTTTTACTTCCTCCTTTCCAATTTGGATGACCTTTATTTCTTCTTCTTTCCTGATCACTGTGGCTAAGACTTCCAGTACTATGTTGACTAAGAGTGGTAAATGCCAACATCCCTGTCTTGTTCCTGCTCTTAGGGAAAATGTTTTTTCTTTTTTCCCAGTGAGTATGATGTTTGCTGTAAGTTTGTCATATATGACCTTTATCATCTTGAGATGCTCCCTGTATTCTTAGTTTCCTGAGAGTCTTTATTAAAAATTGGTGTTGGATTTTATTGAATGCTTTCTCTGAATCAGTTGATATGATCATGTGATTTTTGTCTTTCAATTTGTTTATGAAATGTATCATGTTTGTTGATTTGCAAATATTGTACCAGCCTTGCATCCCTGGAATAAATACCACTTGGTCATGATGTATGGTATTTTTAATATATTGCTGGATCTTATTTATTAGTATTTTTTTGAGAATTATAGCATCTATGTTCATCAAGGATATTGGCCTGTAATTCTCTTTCTTTGTGATGTCTTCATCTGGTTTTGGAATTAGGTTAATGCTGGCCTCATAAAAAGAGTTTGGAAGGGTTCCTTCCTCTTTGATTTTTTGGAATAGTTTGAGGAGTATATGTGTTAGTTCTTTGAATGTTTGGTGAAACTTCCCTGTGAAGCCATCCAGACCTGGGATTTTGTTTGCTGGAAGTGTTTTTGATTACTTCTATTTCATCAGTTGTTATTGGCCTATTCAGGTTTGCTGATTCATCCTGATTCAATTTTGGTAGACTGTGTTTTTCTAGGAATTTGTCCATTTCATCCTCATTGTCCAGTTTGTTGGCATATAGTTGTTCATACTATTTCCTTAACAATCCTTTGTATTTCTGTGGTGTCAGTGGTTACTTCTCCACTTTAGTTTCTGATTTTATTTATTTGTGCTCTTTCTCTTTGTTTCTTGATGAGTCTGGCTAATGATTAATCAATCTTGTTTATCTTTTCAAAGAACCAGCTCTTGGTTTCATTTATTTTTTTTTGTATTATTGTTTTAGTCTCTATGTCATTTATTTCTGCTCTAATATTTTTTATTTCCTTCCTCCTACTTACTCTGCGCTTTTCTTGTTCTCTTTCTAGTTCTTTAAGTTGTAGGGTTTAATTTTTATTTATGATTTTTCTTGTGTTTTTTTTTTGTTTGTTTGTTTGTTTTTTTTTATTTTGGTAGGCTTATAGTGCTATGACCTTCCTTCTCAGGACTTCTTTTGCTGGGTACTAGAGATTTTGAGTTGTGTGTTCATTTTCATTTGTTTCCAGTAAGTTTTTAATTTTTTTATTGATCTTCTGGTAACCTATTCATTGTTTAGTAAGATGTAATTTAGTCTCCATGTGCTTGAATGGTTTTGGTTGTTTTTACCATAGTTGATGTATAATTTCATTCCACTGTGATCTGAGAAGATGCTTGATATGATTTCAATTTTCTTGAAATTATACAGACTTATGTCCTAACATGTGGTCTATCTTTGTGAATGATCCATGTACACTTGAGAAGAATGTGTATTCTGCAGCTTTGAAATGAAATGTTTCTTTAATGTAAATTAAGTCCATCTGATCCAGAGTGTCCCTTAGAGTCACTGTTTCCTTGTTCAGTTTTTTCCTGGAAGATTTATCCAGTGAAGTCAGTAGGGTGTTAAAGTCCCTTACTATGACTGTATTGTTGTGTTTCTCTCCCTTAAAGTCCTTTTTTTTATTTAGCTGCTCCTATAATGCATGCATATATGATTACCAGGGTTATATCCTCTTGTTGGATCACTCTCTTTAGTATTATGTAGTGACCTTTATTGTTTCCTGTGATGGCCTTCATTTTGAAGTCTATCTGTCAGATAAGTACTGCTACTTCAGCTTTTTACTTTATTTTTCATTTGCATGGAATTATTTTTTTTTACATCCCTTCACTTTCAACTTCTATGTATCTTTTGTTCTGAGGTGGGTCTCTGTTATACAGCAATAGTTGAGTCATGTTTTTCTATCCATTCAGCTACCCTATGCCTTTTGTTTTTCTTTTTGTGTGGCATGCTGAAGCAACATGCAATTTTTTGAGAAATGTTAGGCAATTATGAAGCATGAGCCAAGACAGGTTGTTCTTATGGAAAAGCTTGGGTGGGTCCAAAAGTTGGGTGTGGCATGATCTCAGGGACTCTGCAGGGTAGGGCAAACAGTGGTAGCCAGATTGTTGGAGACTCATATATGGTGCCAGCCTTCTGACTCTGTTGAAAGGAACAATGGCCTCTGCCAGTACTTCTATTTTGGAGAAAGCTGCCCCTCCCCAGCTCTCACCCTAATACCAGACAATTCAGTTCCTCCCTATAAGTCTCTGGTTCCTTTGGAGCTGCTGGCCCAGTGTTGGAGCTCAGAGCAAATGAGTCTGAGTGACTCCATGTGCAGGCCCTTTACAAAGACTGCTGAGACTTTAGCAGCTCTTCGTCTCACTTAGTAACCATCCCCACTAGTTTTAATAGCCAGAAGTTATGGGGGCTTTTCTTCTGGGTACTGGTACCCTGGGATGGTGCTACTGATGGTACTGAGATACCCTATGCTTCTTGATTGGAACATTTAATCCATTTACTTTTTGAAAGGTTCGGAGTGGGCTGGGGTCACACAACTATGACATGAGGCCATAATGTATCAAAAGAGATTTTATTCCGGGCACCTGGGTACAGGTGGGCTGAGACCGAGAAAGGCATCAGCAAAGAGAGCAGGGAGAAATAGGTTTTTATTAATTTTTTGCTGGCTATAAGCCAGTCTGCTGATGTAAGGGTCTGGTGCATCCTTGGTTCCTCCCATGCCAGGTGTCTTCTGGTTATCTGAGCTATGCTGTGCTCAAGGCTACAAACTTTCTGCAAGATATATGCTAAGCACATAAGTTTTTCTCTGCCCCATTTTATTGTCTTTAACCCTTTCATTCCTGTCTTAAAGGGTATATATAAAGGAAAAGAAGGGGTATGGAGTTACCATTTCTCTTTGTCTGCTTCATGCATGGGAAGGCCTGGTGTGGATGCCTAAGGAGTAAATTCAGATTATTTCCTGAGATATAGGCCTGTAGGGTCCCTTTACCTGGGTAAGGACAAACTGTCTTACTGCTTTAACTAGGACTTGTAATCTTGTTTTTATAAATTTGGTAACTATCCTGAAAATGCAAGGCTTGAAGAGGAGGAGTAAGAGAAATAGTGTCAGGGGGCACCAAAGGGGTAAAATCCAGGTTAATTTGGGCAGAGCTGCTTGTAGGCTGGACCATATGGACTGCTCTATGCTGTCCTGACTGATTTTCATGAGCCATTGAGTATTCTGTGAATGTGTTGTGTGTGTGTGTGTTTTTTTTTTCTTGACCTGTAGAGTTTAGATAAAAACCAGGAGATGTTAGCAATTAAACCCTTCCCTCTTTGGTTAAAAGATGATCTAGGGCGAGTAGGGGGACCATTTTAGGGATATAAGAGACCTGAAAGATTTAGAAGCAGTATGAAGGTAAACAAATAGATGTGATCTGAAGAGAAATACTTTAAATTACCCTGGAGCCAGAGGTCTGTAATGAGTTCAAACATATCTTGCACTGTTCAGATGGGATATTCTGTGCCAGGTGGGGGAATGTTGTTACTAATTATCTGCAGGAATGTGGAAGTCTGGGTATATACTTTATTAGTCATTCAGCTGATAAACAAAAGGGGCTATTTTCTCCCAGGAAGGCTAGTGGGAGGATAGGTTATTTTGGAGGTGAGGTTTTCGTGTGTGTGTTTTTTCCAGTTTTGCCCCTTGTTAGGCATTTGGAGCTTTTTGCTCTGGTGAGTTTTTACATCTGTATCTGGCCTATTGTCCTTGCTCTGGGGGTCAGAGGGATGATGAGGGCTGGGCAAAAAAGGAGGTTGTGATGGTATCTAGGGGTGGTGTTTTCTGAGTACAAGTAGGGCTTGTAATCTGGTGGGGACAAACTGTTTTATACATTTTGGTATTATTGTGATAAAAGTTAGAACAATAAGAGTTATGATAAATGGTCTGGTGGAAGGAAAGAGACATTAGTTTGTAGGGTTGTAGTCTAATATATTAAAACTAGAGGCCCAGTGCACAAAAATTTGTGCACTTGGGCGGGGAGGTTCCCTCAGCCCGGCCTGTGCCCTCTCACAGTCTGGGACACCTCGGGGGATGACCACCTGCTGGCTTAGGCCCGCTCCCCAAGGGATTGGGCCTAAGATGGCAATCAGACATCCCTCTGGCAGCCCGGCAGCCCTAAGGTGATGTCCACTTGCCAGCGGGGAGCAGATCTAAGCTGCAGTCAGACATCCTTAGCGCTGCTGAGGAGGCAGGAGAGGCTCCCACCACCACCCCTGTACTGGCAGCCATCAGCCTGGCTTGTGGCTGAGCAGAGCTCCCCCATGTGGGAGGACACTGACCTCCAGAGGGCAGCTCCTGCATTGAGCGTCTGCCTCTCTGGTGGTCAGTGTGTGTCATAGTCACCAGTCATTCCCAGTCTTTCTTCTGTTAGGGTCAGTTTGCATATTACGCTTTTACTATATAGGATAGAGGCCTGGTACATGGGTGGGGGTTGGCTGGTTTACTGTGAAGGGTGTCCTGGATCAGGGTGGGGTCCCGCTGGGGTGCCTGGCCAGCCTGCGTGAGGGGCTGATGGCTATTTGCAGCTAGTCACACCCGCTTCAGGGTGGGGGTCCCCACTGGGGTGCCTGGCCAGCCTGGGTGAGGGGCTGAGGGCTGTTTTCAGTCTGGCCGGTGACTAAAGCTCCCAGCCTCTCCTTTTTTTCTTTTTCTTTTTATTCTGGGATTTATTTACCTTCTATAATTGAAGCTTTATTGCTATCACTGGGGCTGAGAGCCAGCTCCAGCTCTGAGGCCATGGCCTGCTGAAAGCAGGTATCTGGGGTTTGTTTAGCTTCTATAATTGAAACTTTGTTGCTTTTGGAGCTTAGAGCCGGGCCGCAGCAGGCGGGGAACCTTGGCTTCCTCCATCACTGGAGTAAGCAAGCCTCCTACTCACTTCAGCTGCGTGGCTGCCGGCTGTCATCTTGGTTGGCAGTTAATTTACATATCACCCCGATTAGCCAATGTGAAGCATAGCGTAGGTATGGTCAATTACCCTTTTTGTCTTTTATTGGATAGGATGGGGTTTATTCTTAAATTATTTATTTTTAAGTGTCATTGGTTTAGGGAGGATAGGATTTACTAGATGGATATGAACTGCTGTTTTATTATTTCAGTTTTTCTATTCTGCTTGTTCTAGCTTACTGGCCTGTGTCATTTACGATATTTAAACAATTTTCTAATGATGATTAAAAAGTAAACAGCCACCATTTCTTATATTGACATTGATGAACATTCTCACTTTTAAGAAATATATCTTTAACAAAGCACAAGACATTATATTAACAGTTTTAAATTTACTTTATAGATTTTCTGTAATAAAAGCTAAAATTAGGTGAACTTAAAACTTGTTGAAATATTTAGATGTTTATCATTTAGTATAGTAATGTTTTAAAGCTTTAAGTTGCCAAAGACTTTGGTAAATTATGTATAGGCATATGAGGCTGGAGAAAAGGTCAGAGAAGGAAGCAGGCCTACCAGTATGTTCCAAGGCCTCTAGCCACTTGGATTTAAAACTTCCATATTTTTTCCTTAGAGATAATATGCTAAAGTTTGGGTGTTAATGAGTTCACCTTTTGCTAATAGCTAGACTGTTAAGTTGCAGACCAGTAGTTTTATTGCTAGCTTTACCCAGCAGTCAGATAAGTTTCTATTGAACGAGTGCAAAAAAACGTTTTACGTAAATGTTAAAGGCACATCTTAAAATTAAATACCCATTGCATTTTAAATTTATTTATTACATGTTCTTACAAGGTAATATCTTTTTAAGGTATGATACTTTGCAAAACACTGTGTAATATGAAAACATGAGAATTCTCATGATCTGTCCGCAATGTGTTAGTAAGCACTTGTAGTTTGCAGTAAAGAAAGTTGTTCTTTGGGAAGGGGTGTGTGTGAGAGAAGGTGCTGAGGTCAGAGCAGTTTTCTGAGCATTATAGGGGTGAAAATGCTGGCCTTGGGATCTAAAGGCTCAGTGAGGAATCCTTTTGCCATGTTCCATTATAGAAGAGCTTCATAAGAAAACTGAAATTGGGAACTCAGAGGTGAGAGTACCTAGCAAGCCTGAGAAAGAAGAGTATTTCTTGTTTAGAGGAGGGTACAGTGATGGAGGAGATATGGCATTTACAGTCTAAGGAATGGTGTGACTTTGTGGGGTGAGAGTGAAACTGAAATAGGTTACTATTGTTTGGGGCAACTGGGCTTTATGTGGGGATGTCTGTACCGTTTTGGTCGGGCAAGGAGGGTGGATAAGGGATTATTTAGTAAGATGCAGTGTAGAGGTGAGGTGGCTAATGCATGTGAGACTAATTTGTCAACCCCCATAATAGAGACTGAGGAGGGGGCAAGGGCCCCAGCGAATTCAGAGAGGGCAGAATAAGTGACCCCAGTGTCAATTAAAAAGGAGATTTACTTACCAGCCACCACAATCATTACCCGAGGCTCTGTCCTGGTGATGGCCTGGGCAGCTTCAGTCTTTGGTGGCCAGTCCCAGAAGGTCTTGGAGCTCCAAACCAGATCCAGAGGGTGGCCTTGCTGAGGTCCAGACTACAGTCTGATTTCCAGTGACCTTCCCTTCCTCACCTTGGGCAGGGCCCAGGCGGGGGTCTTGGGTTTGGGCAGGACTTGGTCCAGTGTCCTCTCATTGTATTTGAAGCATGGGCCTGGAGGAGGCTTAGCCCCTAACTTACTTTTGGTTGGAGGACTAGCACTTCCTTTGGGGTTATGAGAGTGGTGGCTAGGAGCTGAAAGGCCTTTGTCTGGGCTTTAGTCTTGGCCTGATCTCACTTTTGTTTTCAGATTTGGATCTCCTTGTCTCTATTATTAAAGACCTTAAAGGTCATGTTTAAAATGTCTTGTTGGGGGGTTGTTCCTTCTGGGTTTGTAGGGTCAAGATTGGTATATTTTCTCATGGCCTGTGTAAGGCGAGAGAGGAAGACTGCCAGATTTTTGTCTAGCCTGGGTGACCTTTGCTAATTTTTTACAATTAACTGCTTTGTGAGCTGTGTTTTTCAGTCCTTCTAGCAAGTAGAGAATTATTTCGTCCCAAGACCTGCGATCTGCCTGCCCTTCCTGGTAGTTCCATTGTGGGTCCCTGTTAGGGACAGCATCCGCTCTGACTGGAGGGGTCAGGGGGCCTGCCAGTGGAGGGTATCTGCTTGGCCCTGGACATGAAGCCAGATTTGGTGCCAGCAATCTCTCAAAGGGGGTACTTTAAGGCTAGTGCCCGAGTGGAGGGAGGAAAGAGCCAAAACTGCTAGGAGCAGGTATGAGATGGGATGGTGGTGGTGGGTTTCGCTGTGTAGGGTGGTAGGCTTTTAGGCTGTTGAGACAGAGGAGCCATAGGCTTGAGGACCAGGAGATGGTCAGCGAGATCAAAAGTGGTAAAGGAGGAGGAGAATTTGAGATCCTCTGGGGGTTGAGAGTAAAGAAGGAAAAATCTGTGAGGGAGAGCAGCTGTTACAGAGAGAAGGATGTGTCCTTGAGTGTAAAAAAGCCTGGATATACAGGATCTCAGATCACTTGCCTTGTCTGCAGCAGAATTGTCAAGGTTAGTTAGAACTTGGAAATTGAAAGTGCTATTTTACTGAGGCCAGAGTCCTGCACGAATTCTAGGATCTAAAGGCTTTTAAGTAGACAGCCCAGGGGTGTGGTGCGGGTAATGGTTGACTGCTAATTCCCCATGGTGACTGGCAGTAACTTAAGCTCTGCTTTCTCTAAAGTTTAGGCCAAGAAAGGCGTCCCCGTCTCCCCCTAATGTTCCCATCAGGAGAGTGGGCAAGGGAACCTGGTTCCCCCGGAAGACTTGTCCTGACCAGCACTGGATTTCAGTGGGGCCAGCTGAGCAGTATCAGCCTGGAGCCTGACTCCAAACCCAAAATGACATGACAGTCAGGACAGAGGAAAACAGACTTAAGCCACTTATCTATGAATATATGCTCGGTGTTGATGCAGGAGGAGGCAAGGAGAGGTCCACTATCCAGTCACAAGTACAACCCAGACCAGTCCGAAGGAAGGCTAGTGGGGGCCAAGTAAGTGTCACTAGTTCAGCAGAAGTTCAGTCTTGAAGGAGTGCGGCTGGGGGGCTTTCCCAGACACAAGGGAGGCTCAGGAGCCAGACAATCATGACCTCTCTGAGTGCCAAATGCCCGGTTGATAGAACCCTGTGATGGCTCTTACCAGACCCTTCACTAGGCCTTCCTGGGTTTTGGCACAAAATGAAAGGTTCAAAGTGGGCCAGGGTCGCCCTGACTGGTTTGGCTCAGTGGATAGAGCGTCAGCCTGAGGACTCAAGGATCCCAGGTTCGATTCCGGTCGGGGGCATGTATCTTGGTTGCGGGCATATCCCCAGTGGGGGCGTGTGCAGGAGGCAGCTGACTGATGTTTCTCTCTCATCAATGTTTCTAGCTCTCTATCACTCTCTCTTCCTCTCTGTGAAAAATCAATAAAATATATATTAAAAAAAAAAAAAAAGTGGGCCAGGGTCTCCCACACCTATGACATGAGGCCATAATGTATCAAAAGAGATTTTTTTCCAGGCAACTGGGGTCAGGTGGGCTGCGACTGAGAAAGGCATCAGGAAGAGAGCAGGAAGAGATAGGGTTTTATTAATTTTTTGCTGGCTATAAGGGTCTGCTCTGTCCTTGATTCCTCCCATGCCAGGTGTCTTCTGGTTATCTGAGCTATGTTGTACTCAAGACTGCAAGCTTTCTGCAAGATATCTGCTAAGCACAATAAGTTTTTCTCTGCTCTGTTTTATTCTCTTTAACCCTTTCACTTTTAAGGTTGTTACTGACAGGTACTTATTTATTTCCATCATAATTCTGTACCCTAGGTTTCTCTCTGTATTTATTCTCATTATTGCAGTCCCTTTAGCAATTCTTATAATGCTGGCTTGGTGGTGATATACTCCTTTAGCCTTTTTTTATCCTGGAGGCTCTTTATTTGACCATCTATTTTGAATGATAGTCTTACTGGATATAGTAATCTTGGTTTCAGATCCATGCTTTCTATTACCTTGTGAACTTCATGCAATTCCCTTCTGGCCTGTAGAGATTCTGATGGGAAATCAGGTGTCAGCCTTATTAGAGCTCCTTTGTAGGTCACAGTTTGCTTTTCTATTGCTGCCTTTAAGATTCTCTCTTTGTCTTTCATTGTTGGCATTTTAATTATGATGTGTTTGGGCGTGGGCCTGTTTGGGTTCTTATTACTTGGTACTCTCTGTGCCTCCTGAACTTATGTGACTTTTTCCTTCACCAGGTTAGGAAAGTTTCCTGCCATTATTTCTTCAACTACTTTCTCTATCCCTTTCTCCCTTCCTACCTCTGCTGGCACATCTGCTATTTGAATATTGTTACGTTTCACATTTTCCCACAGCTCCCTTAAGCTGTCCTGTTTTTTTAATTGTATTCTTTTTTTTCCTTTTGGTTCTCTGATGGAGTGATGTTTTTTCAACCCTGTCTTCTAATTCACTAATTTGATCCTCAGCTTCCCCTAATCTGCAGTGTATTCCTTCAAATGTGTTCTTTATTTGTGCTATGTTATTCTTTATTTCTGTTTTCATAGTTACTATATCTTTTCTCATGCTGTTGAGCATCTTTACCATCATTACTCTGAACTCTGTATTAGATAAATTTCTTATCTTTGTTTTATTTATCTCTTATTTTGGAGCTTTCCCTTGTTCTTTCATTTGGGGGTTGTTTTTTTGTCTCCTCATTTTGGCTCCCTGTTTTGGTTTGTGACTATTTACTAGTTAGATCTACTTTGCCTCTTAATTTCTAATGCAGGAAAGTGTCAAATGATATTTCTTACTAATTTAATCAGGCAAAGATTCAAAGCCTCCAGAGACTGCCTTTACCTACAGACTGATAGGATTTTGTCTTGAATTGTCCTCAGACAATCGTCCATGGGTGTGCCAAGAGTTTTGTTTTGTTTTGGTTTGGTTTTTTTTCCAACAGGTTGGGACAATTTCTTCTGCCTGGAGGCTAATTGTTATTCTCAATCTCTTAATTGGCCTTAGAAACTCTGCACTTTGGGGTAAGGTTTTTTTCCCAATAGGGTGGATCAAATGTCTTCCTCCCAGGCAAGATCACCAGTATGGAAAATATATGCCTGAGAAAGAAGACCTCTGCAGTGTGAGGGAATGACTCAGCACAGGAAACTGGGGTATCTGCTTTCTGAGCTTTAACCCCAGAGCCCCCAATCCTGGATTCTGCTCACACAGCTCCAATACACTCTACCCATCCTCTGCTGGAGCACACGGTGGGTAGCTCCATAGGGAATTTTGTGCGTTGGCCCTTTAATAGTGTGCCTGAATTTCCAGTAGTCTGTCCCTGCAGGCAGAAACCCGGCTGTTTTTCAGAGCCAGATATTATAGGTCTACCCTTCTCAGTTCTGTTGCTCTCTGCTGGGGATCCCAGCTTGGGTATTAGACCCCAGAGTTCTCAGTAGAAACTCCCCATAGTTGATATATTGTTGCAGAAGACCAAAGAAATACCAAGCACGCTTCCTAGAGAAAGGGAGGGATCCCAATTATTAACACTAGTGGACTCCGGGAATAATTTCCAAATCAGAGTGAAGAAACATGCAGAGGGATTCATATTTTATAACCTTCTGGAATCTTTGTCTTGCATATATGGTTCCACCCCCTATCATGGGCTTACAGGAAGGCCCCCAGGTGTTGGAGGTCCCCAGGCCATATCCGATGATCTGTACTGGGGCCAGTGATAATGACCTACCCCGCCCCCCCGCCCCCCCCCCCCCCCCCCCCCCGCCCAGGGCAGTGCATTGTTCACAGTTTTTATGGCCTGGCACACCTTGCAAGACCAGTTTCCTCCTCATTCCCCACCCCTTGTCCCACAAGCTTCTTTTAGCCTTGTGGAGCAACAACCATGGGATGTTATGGTGAACAGGGGTGATGACTGCTCTTAGCTACTTCCTGCTGGTAAGGGACGATGACCAAGGGGTTAGCATCCCGCTTCTTCCTCTCAGAAGGGTTTGTAGGAAGTTATTCTGGTCTCAGGCAGGCAGAGGTAAGCAGTGGTCCCACATGCATAGAATGTTCCTGCAGGGGGCACCAGGGGTAGGTGGTGTTTTCAGCCTTGAGGGTAGAATTGCATAATTCATCTGGGAGGTGACCTGTTGGATGTTGGCCCTGCGTACTGCTGAAACAAATAGGAGCAACATTAGTTAGCTACACATTGGCCGTGACAGGTCCTATCCAATACAATTACCCCCCCGCACCCCCCACGTGCATTTGGTAGTAGAGTCGTAATATGCCACAGGCTGATAAGTATAACTAACAAAAATCTGGCTTGATTGGGTTTTCTCATGGACTACCTGGTCTAGCATGATAAGGTATAATCCAACGTTTTATGATAAGGCCTTTGTTTCCTTGCTGTGTGGGGAGCAATAATTTTATGGTGCTTCTGTGTCGCAGTAAGAGCAGATGAGTTCTCCTCCTCATTCTAGTCTCGGATTCCGCTGGCACTCATAAAAAGACAAAATAAGAATTATTAGATAAAACCAGTGATTATCCAGAAATACTAGAGCATGTTACATTAGGAGGAGATAAGAAAGAAAGATTAGTGTTAGGGAGAATTCAGCAGGGTGTTATCTAAATTCTTTGGAGCAGGTTGTTCGGCCAGGTCTGCTGTCTTCTTGAGGGTGATCTGCAGGGGGGTGCTTCTGGTCAGAGGTCACCTTCCACTCAGACTGGATGTCACTCCGCTGGTGGGCTGCCTTCACCCGGGAGTGGTGGATCCAGGTGTTTAGTCCTGCAACCTTAAGAGCTGTGGGGGTGGTTAATATGACTGGATAGGGTCCCTTCCAGGTAGGCTTGAGGGGCTCCTTTTTTCAATCCTTTATCCAAACCTGGTCTCCAGGTTTATAAAGATGTACAGCTTTTCCTACAAAGATGGGTAGTTGGTCAATAACCCACCTGTGGACCTCAAAGACAGTTTTTCCAAGTCCTTGTAGTTGTTTCTGGATTTCTAAGTTCCTTATATCCCCCAAATCTCCCTTTGGTCGAATTAAGGGAAGGGGTATACAGTATAGAATTTCAAAGGGAGAGAAACCTACCCTGGCCCTTAGGGTACAGCATACCCGCAGGAGTACAAGAGGCAAGATATCTATTCAGGATAAGCTTGTCTCTTGGCATAGCTTAGCCATAGTCTGTTTTAGAGTCTGGTTCATGCATTCCACTTTCCCTGAACTCTGAGGCCTGTAAGCTGTATATAGATTCCATTTAATTCCTAAAGCCTTGGCTACCTGTTGTACTATTTCTGCTACAAAGGCTGGGCCATTATCAGACCCTATAATCAGAAGCATTCCATACTGTGGAATTATATCCTTCAGCAATGCCTTAGTGACTCCTCTGGTCTTTTCAGTGCAAGTGGGATATGCCTTGACTCAACCTGAAAAGGTGCAAACAAAGACTAGCAGGTATTTATTCCCTCTGCTAGGCCCTACTTCTGTAAAATCTACTTCTAAGTCCTCAAAAGGAGCTTGGCCATAGCGCTGAACTCCTATCAGTCCCACAGGACCCTGTTTAGCATTGTTCTGAGCACAGAGGAGGCAACGCTGAGAGACTGAGGCACACAAGGAGGGTAGATGGTAAATTAGCTAGTACCTGTCTAACAAAGCTTCCAGGGAAGCCTTTCCTAAATGAGTGAGTTCATGCTGCTGGAGGGACTATCTTATGGGCTAACTGTTCTGGGACATAGACCCTATGATCTGGGAGTATCCACCAGCCTTCCATTGTTCTCTTGCCCCCTTCTTTCTTGGTCCATTTCTCTTCCTGAGGAGTGTATTTCAGAGGTTCAGGTAATTAGGGAGCCAACATGATCTGTGCCGGTGCTGCTTGTTCTTTAGCAGCCAGCTTGGCTGCGACGTTAGCATGCTGTTTTCCTTCTGATACTGAGTCTTTCCCTTTCTGGTGACCTTTGCAAGGGATGAAAGCTATTTCCTTAGGTTCCCAGACTGCTTCTAGTAACTTTAAAATTTCATTCTGATTTTTGATTCCTTTTCCTCCTGCTGTCAAGAGCCCCCTTGCCTTATATATGGCCCCATGGACATGCAGGGTAGCAAAGGCATAGTGTGAGTCAGTGTAGATGTTGGCATGCTTATTCTTACTGAGTTTTAGGGCTCTTACTAGGGCCCAATGTTCTGCCCTCTGTGCTGACCATCCTTCAGGCAAGGCCTGTGCTTCAATTATCTCAAAGTTTGATGCCACTGCATATCCAGCTCGTTTTTTTCTCTTCATCTAAGAAGCTGCTGCCATCTGTGAACAATAGCAAGTCTGCGTTTTGCAGGGGCCTATCCCTTAGGTCTAGCAGGCTGGAAGAAACCTCCTCTAAGACTTCCAGGCAATCATGCTCAGGGCACCCTCAGTGATGGGTAGAAAGGTGGCAGGATTAAGTGTTCTCATTGCTTCTAATTGTACCTGCAGATTCTCACATAACAGCCCTTGATACTGAGTCATTCGAGCATGAGTCAGCCAGCGCTGCCCCCTTGCTTCCATCAGGGTGACAACCGCATGAGGTACTTTTACATTTAAGTTTTGTCCTAAGGTAAGCTTATCTGCTTCCTTGACTAATAATGCCGTGGCTGCAAGGGCCCTGAGGCATGGGGGCCACCAGAGGCAACTGGGTCAATCCGCTTGGAGAAATAGGCTATTGGACTTTGCAAGGGTTCAAACTCCTGAGTTAGAACTCCTAGGGCTACCCCGCTGATCTGGTGAACAAAAAGATTAAAGTCTCGCATCACATCTGGTAGCCCTAGTGCCAGGGCCTCAATGAGCTTTGCCTTTATGGTGACGAAGGCTTTCTCCTGTTCGGAACCCCAGTCTATGGGTGGCTTCTCTTCTCCTCTTAAAGCTTCATAGAGAGGCTTTCAGATCCCAGGTCTGAAAACCCTGGGATCCAAATTCGACAGAATCCTGCCACTCCCAGGAATTCCCTAATCTGCCACCTGGTGCTAGGGACTGGGATGGCACATACTGCCTGCTTCCTTTCAGTCCCTAGCCTTCATTTCCTTTGGGTGATCTGGAAGCCTAGATACTTGACTTCTTTCTGACAAATCTGTGCCTTTTTCATAGACACCCGATAACCTGTTTCAGTTAGTAGTCTCAGAAGCGCTCGTGTTCCCCTCCAGCACTGAGCTCGTGTGGAGCTGGCCAGTAGGAGGTCATCTACATACAAGAGTAAAATACACTCCAACTCCTGTCCTGAGAACTTAGAAGGATCAGATGCTAGTGCTCCACTAAAAAGAGTAGGGAAGTTCTTGAACCCCTGTGGCAGTCTGGTCGAGGTGAACTGGTCCTTGACCCCTGTAGTTGGGTTTTCCCATTCGAAAGTGAAGAAAGACTGACTGAAAGGTGCTAATCAAAGACAGAAAAAAAGGCATCTTTCAGATCTAGGCATGTAAATCATACGGCCTCTGATGAGATGAGTCCCAGAAGAATGTAGGGGTTTGGCAGTGCTGAATGCAGGGTTATAACAGCCTCATTAACAGCCCATAGATCCTGCACCGGGCAGTAGTCATTAGTCCCAGGCTTTTTAACAGGCAAGAGAGGCTTGTTCCATGGAGACCTGAATCTTTTAACAAGTCCCCACTGAAGCAGCTGGTCTAAGTGAACCTGGATTCCTAGGCATGCTTCCCTTGGAATTGGATATTGGCAGATTTTAACAGGCTGTGCCCCAGGCTTTAACCCGATTAGCACTGGGGCGTGGTCCTTAGCCAGGCCTGGAGGATTCCCTTCTGCCCAGACCAGCGGGAATTCCTTCTCTAATTCAGGTTCTAATGGTGATGCCTTTGTCTGGGGGGTATAAAGTCTCCATTCTTCCTCCCTCGGCACTGCTAAGGACAGGATCATTGGGGAGGTCTCCTCACCTAGGCGAAGCTGTGCTGAGCCATCTGGAGCAAAAGTGATTTCTGCCCCCATTTTGGCTAAAAGGTCTCTACCCATTAGAGGCACTGGACAGTCTGGCAAGAATAGGAATTCATGAATTACTTGATGACATCTGTGAGAGCGGCAGAATGGTCTACGGGTCTGGTCCCCAGTAGCTCCAATAATGGTGACCTCCTTTCCTGAGAGAGGCACTACTTTCTGAGTGACTACTGAATGCTCAGCTCCCGTATCAACCATAAAGTCCACAGTCTGGCCCCCAATTTTCATTCTGACCATGGACTCATGGGGGCCTAGCTGAAGTGAGCGCGGTCTGTCCTACTCAGAATCAGCCATTGCTCACCCAATGAGATCTGCTTCAGGTGGCTCTGGTTGATAGCAACTGGGCAGAAAAAGGGGCCCAGTCTTTTTACTTTGCCGTTTGGGACATTCATTCTTCCAGTGTACTGTTTCCTTACAATAGGCACACTGGTCTTATCTCAGGCTTGCTCTTCCTTTTCCCCCTGGTCTGTATCCTTGCTGATCTTTCTGGGAGTCTGAGCCTTTAAAAGCTACTGCTATTACACTGGCCCTTTTTTGTATTCTCTTTCTTCCTCCTTCCTTGCTGCACTGTCTCAACTGGTGAAAACCTTGTTAGCTATCTCTAGCAGTTCAGTAGCATTCTTCCCTTCAAACCCTTCTAGTTTCGGTAATTTTCTTCTGGTGTCAGGCTGGGCTTGGCCTACAAAAATGGCATTTACCATGGTTTTATTTTCTGGGTACTCAGATCTAAAGTGGGTGTAGATCCGGTATGCCTCACATAGTCTCTCATAGAAAGCTGCTGGATTTTCATCAGGCTTCTGGAAAACCTCAGAGATTTTAAACATGTTGGTGTGCTTCTTGGTTCCAGCCCTGACACCCTGGAGGAAGTCCAGCCGATATGTTTCTAGCCCAGTCCTTCCATCTTCTGAGTTCAGGTTCTAATCAGGTTCCTCATCTGGGAAGGCCTTCCTGGCCCATCTGTCTGTTTCTAACATTCCTGCCGGGGTCTGGGTCTGGAGCCACTTCTGAACCTCTGTTATTACTCTCATGCGCTCCTCAGTGTTAAAGAATGTGAAAAGGAGCTGCTTGCAGTCCACCCAGGTGGGTTTCTGGGTCTGGAAGATAGTTTTTACGAGGTCTATCATGGCCTGAAGTTTTTCAAAATAAGCTGGGGTGTGATGTCTCCAATTCAAGATGTCACTGGTGGTAAAGGGCTGATAATAATAGACTAGCCCTTCCTCCTGCAAGGTCCCATCTTCGCTAACTGCTTGGCACCTTGAATCTCCCACCCTTAGAGACATCTGACGTGCTGGTTGTGGCCTGGGCCCTTGATCAGCTGAACGCAAGTGCCGCCCCACTGGCTCTGGAGAGCCTGGTTGAAGAGAAACGGAAGGGGGTAGTGTTTGTGGACCTTTCAGACCAGCTGGGGAAGCACTTGGTGCTGCCTGTGGTACATATGGAGATGGTAAAACTAGCAGGACTTCCTCATGTTATCCTGGCAGAACAAGGGGTTAGGTTCCCTTCTGAGAGACCTGTGTCTTTTCTCCTACTACTAAAACCTTACAGAACTGGACCCAAGGCGGCAAGGTTTGAGCAATTCCTAACCAGCTGTTTATGTAAGGGAACTGACCTGTGTGTCCGGGATCTGTCGTGACTACATTCCAGACCGCCCTGACCAGTCCTACATCTAAAGAGCCTTCTGGGGGCCAGCCGACCCCAAAGGCTGGCCATTCTAATTCACAGAATTTCCTCAGTGTTTGGGGATTCACTTTAATACCATAGTCCTCAATAAAACCCTTTTCAAAATTTTCCAACATGCAATTGAGAACAGTGGGTTTACTTTGTCCCAACCCCATGATGTTTGGTGGTGAGAGACAGACAAGGGTGCAGGGGAATTTACTAAAAGCCTGGGGGGGTCTCCTTAAAGAAAAGATCCTTAACCAGCACAGGCAGGGGCAGGGTGGGTAAAATCTCTCCGCCCTGTGGAGCTGTGAGCCCCGCCCCTGAAAGTCCCAGCCAGCCAAAAGAGACAAGAAGAGCCGCAAGTACCTTTAAATCTACCACAGAATTCCAAAATTTCAACCTAACACAGCAAAATCACAGAGCAAACCAAAGCCCCTAGTACACAAACATAGACAGAAATTTTTATCAACTATCCCTCTGTGATAGAGAGCAAACGTCTCTGAGAAAACTTAACTCAACTTTTGCAGACCATCACGGGTTCAGCCTTCAGTAAATCAAACGTTTTAACCAGATGAGCAAACAGAATAGCAAAGTAGCTTTTGCTTTCACACAGACCAGTTAATCAGCAGATAATTATGCCAAGACAGACAAACATCCGTACTCACACTCTTTCAGTAGACTAGCCCAGACTGGAGCTGAGCAGATCATGGCCAACTCCCCACATGGGCCTGGGGGCACTCCTGGCACCCATGCCCCAGAACAAAATTCTCGACCGACTACTCAGTGAGAACCTACCGGAGGAGTTGAGACAGCATTCCAGCCCCCTTTCTCGGTAGCAAATTGGCTATTCCCACACACAAACAAACAGAAGAGTGAACCCATAATTCCTTAATCGAATCTGAATTTACTCACCTCTGGAGTCCTGATTCCTGATTTACCTGACGAAGTACTATGACTTCCAGGGAGGTGATCAAGTTACTCCTTCCACTCACTTGGAGTAGGCCTGACTGACTGGGGCCCCTACCTTACCGATTTTGTCAACAGGTCCAGAGGTGTCCATCCTCTTTCTCCAGATGCTGGCTGGGTCCTGGGCTGAGGTTCAGGAATGCCTGGTGTTCCCCCTGGTTCAATTCTGCTAAAATCAGCAGTATGTGTCTTCAGGAGGCCTGTCCCATGCCCCTGGGCCCCAAACCCCATCCACTCACTGGAGGCAAGAGCCAAAAACTGTTAGCTTCTCGGTCAGGGAACCAAATGTTGCAGAAGACCAAAGAAATACCAAGCACTCTTCCTAAAGAAAGAGAGAGACCATGTTTATTAACGCTAGTGAACTCCAGGAATAATTTCCAAATCAGAGTGAAGATACACGAAGAGGGCTTCACTTTTTATAACCTTCTGGGATCTTTGTCTTGCATATATGGCTCTGCCCCTTTTCATGGGTTTACAGGAAGGCCCCCAGGTGTTGGAGTTCCCCAGGCCATATCCGATGATCTGTACTGGGGCCAGTGATAATGACCTACCCTCTCCCCCCGCCCCCCCCCCCCCCTGCCCAGGGCAGTGCATTGTTCACAGTTTTTATGGCCTGGCACACCTTGCAAGAACAGTTTCCTCTTCATTATCTCTCTGGAAATTCAGTTGCCTGGACAGCCTTTTCACATCTCTGCCCCTCCTACCAGTCTCTATGTGGTCCCCACTTTTGGTCCTTGGTTATCAGGATTCTCACCAGGGAGTCTTCTGTTGATTATTCAGGAAGTTTTTCTGTATTTTAATTGTAATTCCAGTTTGGTCCTGGGAGCATGTCTTTGCAGCATCCACTTACATCTCCACCATTTTAAATCCCCTCCAACACCCCCCCCTTTTTTTATAAAAACCCTCAGCAAAGTGGAAATAGAGGGATCATACTTAAACACAATAAAAGCCTTATATGACAAACCCACAGCCAACATCATACTCAATGGGCAAAACCTAAAACCATTTGCCCTAAGAACAGGAACAAGACAGGGATGCCCAATTTAACCATTCCTATTGAACTTAGTACTAGAAGTGCCAGTCTTGGTGATCAGAAAGGAAGAAGAAATAAAAGGTATCCAATTGGAAAAGAAGAAGCAAAACTGTCATTATTCACAGATGACATTTTATTGTACATAGAAAACCCTAAAGGCTCCATCAAAAATAAAACTACATTTATAAATGAATTCAGCAATGTAGCAGGATACAAAATTAAAACCCAGAAATCGATGGCATTTTTATACACCAATAATGAATTTACAGAAAGAGACACTAAATAAATCCCATTTACCATTGCAACAAAAGAATTAAGATACCTAGGAATAACATGAAATAAGGAGGTAAAATATCAGTACTCAGAGAAAACTGCCAAATGTTGAAAAAAAGAGATAGAAAAAAGATGTAAAACAATTGGAAGAATATACCATGTTCATGGATTGGTACAATTAACATTATTAAAATATCCATTCTACCCAAAGCAATATATAGATTCAATGTAATTCTTATTAAAATAGCAACAGCATATTTCACAGACCTAGAACAAACTCTCCAAAACTTCTTATGGGATAAAAAAAGACCCTGAATAGCCACAGAAATCCTGAGAAAGAAGAACAAAGTTGGAGGGATCACAATACCAGATATAAATTTTTATTATAAAGCCATTGTTCTCAAAACAGCCTGGTACTGGTACAAGAACAGACATAAAGACCAATGGAATAGAATAGATTACCCAGAAATTGACCCAAGCCATTATACTCAATTAGTATTTGACAAAGCAGGCAAGAGCATACAATGGAGTCAAGATAGTCTCTTCAATAAATGGTGTTGGGCAAATTGGATAGGCACATGCAAATAAATTAAATTAGACCGAGGGAATTCCTAAGATGACAGATGGCAGAACGGAGGTAAGAGAGAGGATGTGAGTGAGTGAGGGGGTGAAAGGAAAGTGTGTGTGTGTGTGTGTGTGTGTGTGTGTGTGTGTGACAGTTAAATCTGGCAGGAGCAGCAAGGGCTGGTAGACCAGGCTCTCTTGGACAGGGAGAACCTACCACCACTGTGGACACTCCCAGGGCTGCACAACTCAGGCATGGAGCCCACACCATCTTGAAGGGGAGAGCAGCCTCTTCTAGGAACTCATCAACACCATCACCCAGATAGCCCTTGGACACTACCTGCAACCCGGCAGCCACTCCAACCAAAATCCTGCTGCCCCACCAGCAGACTTGCAGACACTAGGACCTCCACCTCCAAAGGTGCACTGCTCTCGCAGCAGTAAATGCAACTTCCTCCTCCCCAGTAGCAGACATCCGGACGCCACAGTCACACTTTTCCAGCATGCAGGCCTCTTGAACCCACAGGTCCACAGGCAGCTCTTGGATGCCCCCTGTGAGCCCCCACTGGGTGCGATTTTATACAAACAAGGATGCACTGCCCCAGCAGTAGAAATTCTGAATTCACTCATACTGGATACCTACCCAAAGACACCTCAGTCATGCGACTTCAGCACCAGGGCCCCTCAGAGTGCAACAGTGCATCGTGCAGGCAAAAACACTGTCACAGTCACCCTTTTCCAGACTGCGGGCCTCCTGAGCCCATCGCTCCACAGACTTCTCTTGGGTGCTGCTGTGAGCCCTCACTGGGTGCAAACTTATACAAACAAGGATGCACTGCCCCACAGTAGAAATTCTGAATTCCTTCTTTCTGGATACCTGCCCACAGACACCTTGATTGCGTGGCTTTAGCTCCAGGGCCCTTCAGAGTGCGTCAGTGCGCTTCACTGGCAAATGCACTCTGGGTGCCTCAGTGAGCTGCCACTGGGAGCATGCATATCCAATCACAGGAACAGCAGCAAAAACTGAGTCTTCCCACCCCACAGCTGTAGAACTCTGGACACTACAGTCACGCTTTTCCAGCGCACAGGCCTCCCAAGCCCACCGCTCCATAGGCAGCTCTTGGATGTTGCGATGAGCACCCACTGGGCTCACTCTTATCTAAACAAGGACATAATGTCCTGGCAGTAGAAATTCTTAATTCCCTCTTCCAGGATACCTCCCCACAGACATTTTTATTGCATGACTTCAGTGCCAGAACCCTTCAGAGTGCGTCAGTGCGCCGTGCTGGCAAACGCACCACAGGCATGCGTATCCATCCATGGAGGCAGCAGCAAAAACTGAGTCTTCCCACCCCACAGCTACAGAACTCTGAACACCAAAATCACGCCTTTCCAGAGTGCAGGCCTCCTGAGCACCACCACCCCAATAGACAGCTCCTGGGTGCCTTTATGAGCTCCCACTGATCACGTACAATTTCAACCAAGGGTGCTAGGAAGCAAAAATTGGGACATCCCCCTGCCCAGCTGCTAAATTCTGCACACTACAGTTGTGCCTTTTCAGATCCTAGGCCTACATCAAGAGAACCCAAATAGCTCAAGTAGGGAGCTACACTAGATTACCAAGCCCAGGAGACCTGAGAGATCACACCAGTAGCACCATCCCAGAAAGAACCTGGGTAGCAAAGTGGTCAGATCTAGGAAACAGAAACAATTAAAACATTATAGCAAACTATGGGGAGACAAAAATGAAATCCCCAAAGGAAAGGAAAGAGAAATTACCAGTAAGGGAGTTAAATGAAATAGAGGCAAGTAACATGTCAGGGAAAAATTCAGAGTAATGGTTTTAAGGATGCTCAAACAGCTGGATGAGAAATACACATAACTCAATGAGAATTGTAAGGAGCTGAATGAGAATGTCACCAACATGAAAAGGAACCAAGAGGAAATGAAGAACAACATAGCTGCAATAAAGAACACAATGAAAGCCTTAAACAGTAGACTAGAAGATGCTGAGGACCACATCAGCGAATTAGAATACAAGATAGGAAAAAACACACAAACACAACAGCAACTGGAAAGAAAATTTAAAAATCAAGAGGAGAGCCTAAGAGGGGTTTGGTACAACACAAAATGAAACAACATCTGCATAATAGGGGTACCAGAAGGAGAGGAAGAGAAGCAAGGAATAGAAAACTTGTTTGAATAAATAATGTCAGAAAACTTCCATGATATTGACAAGAAAAAACTACACAAGTCCAAGAAGCACATAGAGTCCCAAACAAGATGAACACAAAAAGATTGACACCAAGACACTTCATAATTAAATTGGCAAACATCAATGACAAAATAAGAATCTTACAGGCTGCCAGAGAGAGACAGAAAGTTACCTACAAGGGATCTCCCATTATAATATTAACTGATTTTTCAATAGAAACACACCAGGCAAAAGGGAATGGAATGAAATATACAAATTGATGCAAAGCAAGGAACAGAATCCAAGAATACTATACCCAGCAAGGTTATCATTCAAAATTGAAGGTAGCCCTGATTGGTTTGGCTCAGTGGATAGAGTGTTGGCCTGCGGACTGAAAGGTCCCAGGTTTGATTCTGGTCAAGGGCATGTACCCTGGTTGCTGGCACATCCCCAGTAGGTGTGCAGGAGGCAGCTGATCGATGTTTCCCTCTCATCAATGTTTCTAACTCTTCTATCCCTCTCCCTTCCTCTCTGTAAAAAATCAATAAAATGTATCTTTAAAAAATTGAAGGTAGAATCAGGAGCTTCACAGACAAAAAAAAAGGGCTAAGAGAGTTTATTACCTCCAATCTGGCAATGCAAAAATGCTAAAGGGACTGCTGTAAAAAGAAGAAGCGAAAGGCAAGAAGAAACACAAACATTAAGAATAAAAATGACAATAAACAAGTAGTTATAAATAATAACATTAAACATAAATGGATTAAATGTTCCAGTCAAAAGACATTGGGTAGCTGAATGGATAGAAAACATGACCTATATATTTCTATCTGCAAGAGACCCACCTCAGAATAAAGGATTCATACAGACTATAGTGAAAAGATGGGACAAAATTTTTCATGCAAGTGGGGTTGAATTACTTATATGTGACAAAATACACCTCAAAATAAAAGCCATAAAAGAGATAAGGAAGGCCACTATATAATACTAAAGAGAGCAATTCAACAAGAAGCTATAACTCTGGTAAACATATAGGCACCCAATACAGGAGCACCCAAATACATAAAAAAACTTCTGGAAGATATCAAGAGAGAGATAGATAGCAATACAGTCATAGTAGGGGACTTTAATATCCCAGTGACACCACTAGATAAATCCTCTAAACAAAAAATCAGCAAAGAAACAGCAATCCTAAATGATTCACTAGATCAGATGGACTTGACTTCTTCAGAATATTCACCCCAAAGCTACAGAATATGCATTCTTCTCCAGTGCACACAGAACATTTTCAACGATAGACCACATACTAGGACACAGGCAAAGTTTCTTCAAATTCAAGAGAATAGAAATCATAACAAGCATCTTCTCAGATCACAATGACATAAAACTAAAAATCAACTACAATAAAAACAATGAAAAAAAATCAAACACTTGGAGGCCAAATAGCATGCTATTAAACAATGATTGGGTTTCCAAAGAGATCAAAGAAGAAATAAAAAGCATCCTGGAAACAGATGACAATGAAAGCACAACAATCCAAAACCTATGGGACACAATAAAAGCAGTACTGAGAGAAAAGTCCAGAGCTCTACAGGCCTACCTCAAGAAACAAGAAAAAAATGGTAATAAATACCTAACCTTGCAACTTAAAAAATTAGTGAGAGCACAAAAAGAAAGCCCACAATATCCAGAAGGAAGAAGATAATAAAGATCACAGCAGAAATAAATGACATAGAGACCAAAAATCAATACAAAAGATCAATGAAACCAAGAGCTGGTTCTTTGAAAGGATAAACAAGATTGATGAACCTCCAGTCAGGCTCACCAAGAAATAAAGACAAAGTACCCAAATAAACTAAATCAGAAATGAAAGAGGTGAAGTAAAAACTAACCACACTGATATACAAAAGATTGTAATAAAATACTACAAACAACTCTACTCCAACAAACTGGACAACCTCAATGAAATGACACATTCCTAGAAAAATACAACCTTCCAAAACTCAATCAGGAAAAAATAAAAAACCTGAATAGGCCAATAACTACTGATGAAATTGAAACAATAATCGAAAAGCTTCCAGCAGACAAAGCCCTGGGCCAGATGGCTTCACAGGGGAGTTTTACCAAACATTCAAAGAAGAACTAAAATCAATCATTCTCAGACTATTCCAACGAATTCAAGAGGAAGGAACACTTCCAAACTCTTTCTATGAAGCCAGCATTACTCTAACCCCAAAACCAGATAAAGACACCACAAAGAAAGAGAATTGCAGGTTAATATCCCTAATGAACATAGATGCTAAAATCCTCAACAAAATTCTAGCAAACTGGATCCAGCATTACATTGGAAAGATCATACACCATGACCCATGGGATTTATTCCAGGGATACAAGGCTGGTACAATATCAGCAAATCAATAAATGTGATATACCACATAAAAAATTGAGAGACAAAAATCACATAATCATATCAATTTATGCAGAAAATGCATTTGATGAAGTCCAACGCCCTTTTCTGATAAAAGTGTTCAGCAAAGTGGGAAGACAGGAATCATACTTCAACATAATAAAAGCCTTATATGACAAACCTACAGCCAACATCATACTCAATGGGCAAAAACTAAAACCATTTCCCTTAAGAACAGTAACAAGACATGGAAGCCCGCTTTCACCACTCCTGTTCAACATAGTACTGGAAGTGCTAGCCAAAGTGATCAGACAAGAAGAAGAAAGAAAAGTCATCTAAATTGGAAAAGAAAAAGTAAAATTGTCATTATTCACAGATGACATGATACTGTACATAGAAAACCATAAAGACTCCATCAAAAAATTATTAGACTTAATAAATGAATTCAGCAATGTAGCAGGATGCAAAATTAACATCCAGACATTGATGGCATTTTTTATACACCAGTAATGAACTTACAGAAAGAGAGATTTAAAAAATCCCATTTACCCTTGCACAAAAAAATTAAGATGCTTAGGAATAAACTTAAATAAGGAGGTAAAATACCTCTACTCAGAAAACTACAGAATATTGAAAAAAGAGATAGAGGAAGTCATAAACAGATGGAAGAACATACCGTGTTCATGGATTGGTAGCATCAATGTCATTAAAATATCCATACTACCCAAGGCAATCTATAGATTCAATTCACTTCCCATTAAAATACCAACAGCATATTTCACAGACCTAGAAAGAACTCTCCAAAAATTCATCTGAAATAATAAAAAAAAGACCCTGAAGAGCTGAAGCTATCCTGAGAAAGAAGAACAAAGTAGGAGGGATCTCAATACCAGACATCAAGATGTATTACAAAGCCACTGTTCTCAAAACTGCCCAGTACTAACACAAGAACAGACATATAGACCAATGGATTAGAATAGAGAAATCAACCCAAGCCACTAAGTTCAATTAATATTTGACAAAGGAGGCAAAAATATTCAATGTAGTCAAGACAGTCTTTTCAATAAATGGTGCTGGGAAATTTGGTCAGATACATGCAAAAAAATGAAACTAGACCACCAACTTATACCATACACAAAAATAAAATCAAAATGGATAAAGGATTTAAACATAAGATGGGAAACCATAAAAATATTAGAAGAATCTACAGGCAGCAAAATCTCATATATAGGCTGAAGGAATATCTTCACTGATACAGCTCCTTAGGGCAATGGAAACTAAAGGGAAAATAAACAAATAGGACTACATCAAAATAAAAAGCTTCTACACAGCAAAAGAAACCATCAACAAAACAACAAGAGCCGAAACCTGTTTGGCTCAGTGGATAGAGCGTCAGCCTGCGGACTGAAAGGTCCCAGGTTCAATTCCAGTCAAGGGCATGTACCTTGGTTGTGGTCACATCCCCAGTAGGAGATGTGCAGGAGGCAGCTGATCGATGTTTCTCTCTATCTCTCTCCCTTCTCTCTGTAAAAAATCAATAAAATAAAAATAAACAAGAAAGCCAATTGCATGGGAAAACATATTTGCCAATGTTATATCTGATTAGGGTTTAATCTCCAACATTTACAGGGAACTCATACAACTTAACAAAAGGAAGATAAACAACCCAATCAAAAAATGGGCAAAGGACCTAAATAGACACTTCTCCAAAGTAGACATACAGAAAGACAAGAGGCATATGAAAAAATGCTCAAAGTCACAAATTATTGGAGAGATGCAAATCAATTGACAATGAGGTACCACTTCACACCTGTCAGAATGGCTATCATCAACAAATCAACAAAAGACAAGTGCTTGCAAGGATGTGGAGCAAAGGGAACACTCATACATTGCTGGTGGGAATGCAGACTGGTTCAGCCTCTTTGGAAAATAGTATGGAGTTTCCTTAAACAATTAAAAATGGAACTCCCATTTGATGCAGTAATCCTACTTCTCAGATTATATCCTAAGAAATCAGAAAGAATATATGCATCCCTAAATTGACAGCAATGCATTTTATAATAGCTAAGATTTGGAAATAGCCTAAGTGCCCATATGCAGATGAGTGGATTAAAAAATTATGATACTTCTACACAATGGGATACTACACTGCTGTAAAAAAGAGAGAACTCCTGCCATTTGCAACAGCATGGATGGACCTGGAGAGCATTATGCTAAGTGAAACCAATGAACATAAACTGATGAACAAAAACAGATCCAGACAGAAGCACTGAACAGAATGTCAAACCTCAGAGTAAAGGCAGGGGAGGGTGGGTAGTGGGGTGGGGTGGGATGGCAAGGCAAGAGATCAACCGAAGAACTTGTATGCATATAGGCATAATCAATGAACACAGACAATAAAGTGTGAAGGCCTTGGCTGTGGACAGGTGTGAATAGGAAGAGGTCAATGGTCAGGGGGGAAGGGATATATATAATACTTTCAACAAAAAGAATTTTTTAAGAAGTAAAAAAAAAAAGTGCTCAGCATTATAGTGGTCAAGTAGTTTGATGTACTTGTCAGTGTAAAATAAGGGCTTTTACGGCTAGTTTTGGGACATACTATATGTCTAAGAAGACATTTAGAAGCCAGATCATGAAAGTTTCTGTATTTTGTATTAGTGTTGTATTTTCCTGTTAATGGCTATCAGTAATTTAAGAATTATAAGAGAAAGAGTGATTTGATCAGGTTTACATTTTAGAAAGTTTAGATATTGGCATTGTGGAGGCTAAAGAGGAAAGATGTAAGAATAATATCAGTGACTCTTTAGAAGGATATTGCTATAGCTGTATGATAGGAAATAAAGTAATTCAGCAATATGGAAGGGGAATGCATTGAGCATTTCAAGTGTGGCCAATAAGTCTTAAAAAATGATTCTTAACATTATTTAATCTTGATTCATTTCCATTTAAGTAGTCAAATGTGATTAATAGCTACCAACTTGGACAGCACAGGTCTAAAACTTTAGAGAGAGACATTGTCTGGCAGTGGATTTTAGAGCCTATTGAAAACATCTATCCTATATAATAAAAAGCTAATATGAAAATTGTCCCCTGACCAGGAGTTCAACCAGGAGTTCGACCAGGGGGTGGGGCTGGTGGTCCAACCTCCTGCGGCTCCTCCCCCTGGCCGGCCCAGGTCTGGTGGGCCCCAACTGGGACAGGCCAGCCAGACCCCACCCGTGCACAAATTCGTGCATCAGGCCTCTAGTATATCTATAATAATAAAAACATAATATGCTAATTAGACCAGACAGCTGAATTACCAGACATCCTTCCAGATGACCTTCTGGACAAAACCAGGGCTGTGAGGGCTGAGGCAAGCCTCCACAGCTGGGAGGGCCAAAGCAAGCTGCTGCAGCTTCAGGGGCCGAGCTCCTTGCATGAATTTTGTGCATCAGGCCTCTAGTATATATATAAAAGCCTAATATGCAAAGTGTCCCCTCAGGATTTCAACTGACCGGGAGTTCAATCACTCACTATGACATGCATTGACCACCCGGGGGTAACATGGAATGAAGGAAAGCCCAGGCCGGCAGCTGGCAGCTGGGGAAGGGAGGCCCCGACAGGCAGCTGGCAGCTGCTAGGGTCCCTACCCATGCACGAATTTTGTGCACTGGGCCTCTAGTATAGTATATTTTAAAATGTATATGTGTCCTATGGTACATTTTATGTATATGGGTCCTATGGTACATTTTAAATAATGGATAATGGATGAAAATAACTCATGAGAATGACAGAGAAAGGAGCCATGAGTTGCAACCTGGTAATAACACTATTTTAGCTTTGAATCAGAGAAAAGGAGTCTAGGTGAACTACTGAGAGGGAGATAAGAATGAGGTAGTGTTAAGAGAAGAGTGTCATAGAACTTAAAGCAAGATAAGTTTCATTTCAAAGGGTTCAGTCATTAGAGGCTTCTGAAAAGTTGAGTATTATAGGTTTGAAAAGTGTCAAAATGTATCTGGCAACTAGCAGAACATGACTGACCTGAAGAAAAAAAATATTACATTGATGGAGATAAACACCACGTTAGAGTAAATGGGAGATGAGCTTAAAATTACAGAATAACGAAAATCAGCCTGAAAATGTAACTGAAGGTGTATAGTGATTTTTGTACAGATGCTCCTCAACTTACAATGGGGTTACATCTCAATGAACTCCATCCTAAGTTCAAAATATTGACTGGAAAATGCACTTAATACACCTAACCTACCAAACATCTTATTTTAGCCTAACCTGCCTTAATTGTGCTCAAAATACTTACCTTAACCTACAGTTGTACAGTTACCTTACATTTCTTTCTTCATCAGAAGTGGAGAAACAAATGTGCATTTTGTAGACATGATGGGATGTGACACACAAAACACAATATCAAAAAAACACTAGCAATGCAGTACACTCTAGACTTCTATTGGTTGTTTAGCCTCATGTTGGAGTGGATGACTGGGAACTGAGTCCCACTGCCACTGCCTGTATCATAAGAAAGAGTATTATACCATAAGGTTTCTACTGAATGTACCATTGTAAAGTTGAAAATCTTAAGTTCAATCAATTAGTCAGGGAACATCTGTGTGTTAATTAGATAATTGTGGTTCTCATACCTAATGACAATTTTTAAAAAATTATTCTTGGGATTGATGTGAAGATTAGGTCTCTCCACCTTTTTTTTTTAAATTCTCTAACCCATTTAGGGAAGATAACTTTCATATCAATTAAATATTCACATCATTTTTTTTTTTTTTTTGCCATCACTTCCTATATCTCCTCTGGCTATGAAATTTAACTTGATGAAGCAGTCATTTCACTTCTGGTGTATGTGTTATAAAGGGGGGTATTAAATTATATTATTTCATGGCAATAAACATCTTTTCCCTCCAGAAAGTTAATTCTGAAAGTGCAGGACTAGGAACAGGCTTTTATTTCCACATTTTAGGTCAAGATATTTTCTCAACTGAGTCCCCTGTTCTCTTACTGACTTTCTATTCAGTAGCAATTCCATCGTCACTGATAAGTATGTCAGCTTAGAAACTCTATCAGCCTCTTTAGCACCTTTGCTCACTATTGCATTTGTATACCACAGTTTTAAAACGTTAAACTTTATTTCTGTCATCCTGTTAAATGTATTTCTATATATCCAGAAAGAAACGTCTATGTATTGAAAAATAATCTTCCTTACTCTTTCAACTTTTTTTGCCATCTCACTCTCTCTGTCTCCCTTCTCTCTCTTTCTCTCTCTTTTACTATTCCACTGTAAATATTTATTTATTTATTTGTTATTTTTTAAATTAAATCTTTATTGTTCAGATTATTACATTTGTTCCTCTTTTTTCCCCCCATAACTCCCCTCCTCCCAGTTCCCGCCCCACCCTCCGCCCTCACTCCCCACCCACTGTCCTCATCCATAGGTGCACGATTTTTGTCCAGTCTCTTCCTGCATCTCCCACACCCCTTCCCCCCCCCCAAGAATAGTCAGTCCATTCCCTTTCTATGTCCCTGATTCTATTATGATCACCAGATTATTTATTCACTTGATTCTTAGATTCACTTGTTGATAGATGCATATTTGTTGTTCATAATATGTATCTTTACCTTTTTCTTCTTCTTCCTCTTCTTAAAGGACACCTTTCAGCATTTCATATAATCCTGGTTTGGTGGTGATGAACTCCTTTAGCTTTTCCTTATCTGTGAAGCTCTTTATCTGACCTTCAGTTCTGAATGATAGCTTTGCTGGATAAAGTAATCTTGGTTGTAGGTTCTTGGTATTCATCACTTTGAATATTTCTTGCCACTCCCTCCTGGCCTGCAAAGTTTCTGTTGAGAAATCAGCTGACAGTCGTATGGGTATTCCCTTGTAGGTAACTGGGTTTCTTTCTCTTGCTGCTTTTAAGATTCTCTCTTTGTCTTTTGCTCTTGGCATTTTAATTATGATGTGTCTTGGTGTGGTCCTCTTTGGATTCCTTTTGTTTGGGGTTCTCTGCGCTTCCTGGACCTGTAAGTCTATTTCTTTCACCCAGTGGGGGAAGTTTTCTGTCATTATTTCTTCAAATAGGTTTTCAATATCTTGCTCTCTCTCATCTTCTGGCACCCCTATAATTCTGATGTTAGTACGCTTGAAGCTGTCCCACAGGCTCCTTACACTATCTTTGTATTTTCGGATTCTTTTTTCATTTTGGTTTTCCAGTTGGGTGTTTTTTGCTTCTTCGCATTTCAAATCTTTGCCTTGATTCTTGCGCTCCTCTGGTCTGCTGTTGGGTGTCTGTATAATATTCTTTATTTCAGTCAGTGTATGCTTAATTTCTAGTTGGTTCTTTATCACAACATCGAGGGTCTCATTAGATTTCTTGAGGATCTCACTACATTTATCGGCGGTCTCACCAGTCTTTTCGAGGGCCTTACTAAGTTTATCGGCAGCTTCTAGACAGTTCTTGAGAGACCTTAAAAGTGTGGTTTTGAGCTCTATATCTTCCATTTCTGACATTTGTGTCCTGTTTCTTTGTCTCCGCATTTTTTTATCTTTTCTTGGTGCACCCCCTAGTGGTCTTTGTGGTCAGTCTTGTTGTAGTTAAGCCTTGATTGTCGGCAATACCAGGGGTGATTTGACCTCCAGGCTAACTCGCTATGAGAGTCAGCTGTGTCTGCAGTGGGAGAGCTTCTGTGCTGGATCTCTAGGGCAGTGCTAATCTAGCCTTTGCCTGAGACTATCTGGCAAATGGCTCTGTGCAGGGCTTGGGCGGGGCGGGTCCCTGGGGATCTACAAGGCAGGCGGAACAAGCAGTTATGGCTGCTCTCAGTCCCATCCGCAGAGGCTCTGCCTCTCAGAGTCCCAGCACCCGCTGCAAACCTCGGAGAGAAAGCTGCCTTTGAGTTCTGACCGAAGCCAGACAGTCCCGCTTCTCCCGTTTGAGTCTGGGTCCCTAAAGACTTGCCCGGATCTGGAGCTCAGAGTCTGAAACTCCCTCCCGATTGAAAACAACAACCGCGCCCTCCGCCGCCAGCCCGCTCCACGCGTGCACTCCGCACCTGAGTATTTCACTTCAGCACTGTGCCTCCTCTGAGTCTGAGTATGATATTCTCTTTCCTCCTAGTTGTAGAATTTCCACTCAGCCAGCCTTCCTGTGGTTCTGGATGATGTCCGTTCTGTCCTTTAGTTATATCTCTGAAGTGGTTGTTCGAGGCAGCAATCTCCGGCGTTAACCTATGCCGCCATCTTGGTTTCTCTCTGACCACTGTAAATATTTAAATTTTATTTACTTAATGTGTTTAAAATTTAAATATATTTCAAAACCATCCAACCTTCCCAATCTGAGTTCTTATATTTTTCAAATTGAATAAATTGGAAGAGGGAATTACAGTTAATAAAAGATCCTTCTTGCCCTGGTTGGTTTGGGTTGGTGGATAGAGCATTAGCCTGTGGACTGAAGGGTCCCAGGTTCAATTCTAGTCAGGGGCACATGCCTGGATTGTGAGCTCGGTCCACAGTGGGAGCATGCAGGAGGCAGCCAATCAGTGGTTCTCTCTCATCATTGATGCTTTTAGCACTCTCTCCCTGTCCTTTCCTCTTGGAAATAAATAAAAATATCCTTAAAAAAGATCCTTCTTAGCACTAACACTTTGGTTCATCCACTCATTCCTTTGTGGGTATTGTTTGCCTCACTTAATGGATGGATAAAGAGAATCTAATTAATGTCTCATGATCAGTTCACATCTTAACAGTCTTGATTAGAATTTTTTTTCAGTCTATCACTCTTTTAAAAATTTACTTATGAAATTTACTTTTGTGGCAGCTATATAGAATAAATTAAATATATTTTAATAAACCTAATTTATCATTATCTGCCCCTTCCCCTCCCACAAGGTCTCAGTAGCTTCTATGTTGTTCATTAATCCCTTCATTGTCAGTGACATCCTGCACTTGGAAACACTTGGAAATGAGGAGTCAAATGCTGTTTATTACCTAATTCTTTATTTGATACTATCTTAATAAAATAAAATAAATGAAATAAAGTAGAATGAATATAACAGTTGCATCCTCTAGGTGACTCCTAATCTTGATGGACTCACAATTCACATGAAGTTCTGATACTGTGTGTATGTGTATCTGTGTGTGTGTTCATATTTTCATTTTAACCTATATTTTGGGTAAGCTGTATTCAAACAGTCTTACACAAAAAAATTGGTAAGAAATCTCAAATTCAACTCTAAAAATGGTATATTCATATATTTTTCCAAGAGCAATGGCTAAAAACAATGTGAGGTAATGAAGAAGAATGTATATTGCTGAAATCTATCCTCTATAATAAAAAGGTAATATACATATTAACCCTCATGCCCTCACAAGATGGCTGCCTATGACCAGGCCAGCAAAGGAGTTAGTGAGAGACTACCAAATGACTGAACAGCAGGCTATGGGGGAGGGGGGCAGTAGGGGGCTACTTGGCTGGCAGGGGGGGAAGTTAGGGGCAACCAGGCTGGAAGCAGGGGGGGGGTAGTAAGTGGTGACCAGGCTGGCGGGGGAGGGCAGTTAAGGGTGACCAGGCAGGAAGGCAGGTGAGAAATTAGGAGCCAGTGGTCCAGGATTGTGAGAGGGATGTCCGACTACTGATTTAGGCCCAATCCCCAGAATTGGGCCTAAATCGGCAGTCAGACATCCCCCAAACGGTCCTGAATTGGAGAGGGTGCAGGCTGGGCTGAGGGGACTCCTCCCCATGCACAATTTTCATGCACTGGGCCTCTAGTCCTATAAAATAAAGAGGTGATATGCAAATTGACTGTCACACCCTCACACAAGATGGCTGCCCCAATATGGTCAAAAGATGGCCACCCCATGTGGTTAAAAGATGGCCACCACAAGACAGCTGGCAGGGGAGGGCAGTTAGGAGAAAACAGGCTGGAAGAAGAGGGCAGTTAGGGGTTAAATCAGGCTGGCAGGGGAGGGCAGTTGGGGGCAATCGGGCCGGCAGGGTAGGGCAGTTTGGGGTGATTGGGCCAACATGCAGAGGCAGTGAGGGGCAATCAGGCTGGCTGGGGGTGGGCTGACAGGGGTGACCAGGAAGGCAGGCAGATGAGCAATTAGTATCCAGCAGTACAGGATTGTGAGGGATGTCCGACTGCTGGTTTAGGCCCAAACCGTGGGATCGGGCCTAAACCAGCAGTCAGACATCCCCTAGGGGTCCCAAAATGGAGAGGGTTTAGGCTGTACTGAGGGAACCCCCCCGCATGCATGAATATTGTGCACTGGGCCTCTAGTCCTATATGATAAAGAGGTAATATGCAAATTGATTGTAACGCCCTAGCGCAAGATGCCACCCCAATGTTGTCAAAGGATGGTTGCCCCCATGTGGTCAAAAGATGGCCACCACAAGATGGCCAGCAGGGGAGGGCAGTTGGGAGCAACCAGACTGGCAGGGGTGGGCAGTTAGGGGTGACCAGGCCTTCAGTGGAGGGCAGTTGGGGATGACCAGGTTGGCAGGGGAGGGCAGTTAGGAGCAAAATCAGGCTGGCAGCGGAGGGCAGTTGGGAGCAATCAGGTCAGCAGAGGAGGCAGTTGGGGTGATTGGGCTGGCAGGGGAGCAGTTAGGTGTCGATAAGCCTGGCAAGGGACTGGTTAGGGGGTGATCAGGCTGGCAGGCAGGTAGGTAGGCTAGCGGTTGGGAGCCAGGAGTCTCAGATTGTAAGAGGAATGTCTGACTGCCAGTTTATGCCCAATGCAGTCGGACATCCCCCGAGGGGTCCCAGATTGGGACATCCTCTCCCCCAGTGCACAAATTTCAGCACCAGGCCTCTAAATTATATATATATACTAGAGCCCTCTGGGGAGGTCCTACTGACAGCTTAGGCCCGCTCCCCATGGTTCTCTGCTATCTGCAGGGCCTACCTGCTCCACACCATGGCAATGGGCAAGCAGGCCCTGCTGGGTGCTGTCTGCAGGTGCTGCCTGCTGGCCATGCTTGCTTGCTCCCAGGTCATGCTTGGCTGCTTCCGGGTTGCTGCAGCAATGGCCAAGCAGGCCCTGCTGGCCACAGACACTCCAGAGGTGGCAGAGCAGTGAGGCTTGATCCTCAACCGGAGTGGGCGGATCATGCCTCTCCGCTTGGTCCCTGTGACCCCTGACTGGGCCGACAGGCCCAAACACTCCAGCAGTGAGGCTAAGGGGACTGGGCACCGCCATCTTGTGGCTATGGGTGCTGCCATCTTTGTGATGAAGTGGTGGTTAATTTGCATATTATCTATTAGATATGATATCCTATCTAATAAAAGAGAAATATGGTAATTAGTGTATGTCTGCTACCCTTCCCATTGGCTAATCAGAGCGATATGCAAATTAACTGCCAGCCAAGATGGCGGCCGGCAGCCAGGCAGCTTGAAGCTAACATGAGGCTTGCTTGGTTCAGTGACTGAGGACTCCAACGTTCCCCGCCTGCCTTGCCAGCCTCTGAGCTTGCAGTTTGACACATTGTTACAAATATAGAATCTAAACAAAACCCCAGAAACCTGCTTTCAGCGAGCTGGGAACTCAGAGCTGGAGTTGAAACAGTGTTTCGATTATAGAACCCAAACAAACCAGATACCAGCTTTCAGCAGCAGAGGCCTCAGAGCTGGAGTCAGAGCTAAAGCTGGCCCAGAATAAAAAAAAGAAAAAAAGGAGCAGTTGGGAACTTCAGTCACCCACCAGCCTGAAAACAGGCCTCAGCCCCTCACCCAGACTGGCCAGGCACCCCAGTGGGGACCCCCACCCTGAAGGGTGTGTGACCAGCTTCAAACAGCCATTATCCCCTCATCCAGGCCTGCCAGCCACCCCAGTGGGGACCCCCAACCTGATCCAGGACACCCTTCAGGGCAAACCAGCCAGCCCCCACCCATGCACCAGGCCTCCATCCTATATAGTAAAAGGGTAATATGCCTCCCAGCACCAGGATCAGTGGAGCCGCAAGGCCTCCTGGCACCAGGATCAGCGTGACAGGAGGCAGCGCCCAAACCCCCTGATCGCCCTGCGGCTCTGTGTGTGACAGGGGACAGGGACACAACCTCCCTATCCACCCTGCTCTGTTTGTGACAGGTGAAGGTGCCCCAACCCCCTGATCAGCCCTGCTCTGTGCCTGATAGGGGGGGGGCTCCCTGCCGGGAGCCGGTCCATCCTTGCTGTTTCAAAGGACCTGGCATATATGGCATACTGTTCTTAAAATGTTTGCTCACCTTCTTGGCACTGTGTTTTAATCAAGGTCTCCTCTCTGAGAAAGGTTGTTTCCCCAGGTAGGGATTTTCCCCTGAAGTTAGGGAGGGAATAAAACCCCTCAACTAAGTGCCAGGCGGTAATTAATCACTTTAACTACGAACAATCATGCTTAAGCTACATAATCTTTACTCCCTGGAATGGAGATAAGAAACATCCTAACCTTTGTAATAAAGATTGATAGGATTGAATCAACTGGTATAAATATAGATGTAACAAGACAGCAAGACACAGAACTTAGAACACAGAACTTAGAAGACGAAACTTAGGAGACAAAACCTAGGCACAGAACCTACACAGAACGTTCTCTAGAGACAGAAGAACTTCGCTGGAGAGAACATGGCAAAAGATCCTGGACAGAAACTGGCCTCAGAACCTAGAGACAGAACCTAGCAAGAGAACATGGCAAAAGATCCTGGACAGAAACTGGCCTCAGAACCTAGAGACAGAACCTAGCAAGAGAACATGGCAAAAGATCCTGGACTGAACCTGACTACAGAAATATGGCAAGAGAACCTGACTAGAACCTGGTGACAGAACCTGGCTGGAGATCTCAGACAGAACCTGGCTGGAGAACCTAGTGAGGGAACATGGCTACAGAACCTGGCTGGAGATCCTAAGCAGAACCTCTCTGGAGATCCAGACCAGAACCTGGCTGGAGATCTGGGCTAGAGATCCTGGCTAGGCTGCTGATCAACTGAACACTGTCTCCGTGTCATTCCTTCTTCGCCGACTCCATCCACACCTTTGAGGACCCCTGGACCCGCTGGGGTTGGACCCCGGCAGCTCCCCAACCCCCTGATCGCCCTGCGGCTCTGTGCATGACAGGGGGCAGCACCCCAACCCCCTGATCGACCCTGCTCTGTGCGTGACAGGGTACAGAGCCCCAATCCCCCTGATGGGCCCTGCTCTGTGCGTGACAGGGGGCAGTGCTCCAACCCCCTGATTGGCCCTGCTCTGTGCATGACAGGGGGCGTTGCCCCAACTCCCCAATCGGCCCTGCTCTGAGCCCTAGGGATTGGGCCTGCCCTCTGCCACCTGGGAGCAGGCCTTAGCCAGCAGGTCGTTATCTCCTGAGGGGTCCCAGACTGTGAGAGGGCACAGGCCTGGCTGAGGGACATCCCCCTACCCCCCGAGTGCACAAATTTTTGTGCACCGGGCCTCTAGTATATATATATAAGCCTAAGTGACTGAATGACTGAACAACTCGTTGACAGGTTGCTATGATGCACACTGACCACCAGGGGGCAGATGACCAATGCAGGAGCTGCCCCCTGGTGGTCAGTACACTCCCACAGCCAACCTCCCATGGCCAGCCAACCTCCCACGGTCCCTCCCTCCTGGCCAGCCAGCCCTTATAGGCCCCAATCTAGACTGGGCAAGATGGCCCCAATCAGCCCCGATCGTCGACCAGGCCAAGGGAGCCCACCCATGCACAAATTTGTGCACTAGGCCTCTTGTAGAATATAAATGCCAGTTATTATCACTATTAAGTATGTACCATTGTACTCCTGATAAAATTAGAAGTGAAGCTCAGAATGTTGATCTCATACACACTTATGAATGCTGGCATAGAGTGGGAAAAGAAGACCTGGGAAAGCGGGTGACAGCTGTCACTTGAAGGCAAATATTTTAATGCTACCACTGATACATAAATGGGGCATTCAGGATCAGAAAATTTGAATGAGATATGTAACATCATAATAACCTTGATTTATTGAAATTTTAACTATACTAGAACAAGAAGAAATTGTCCTTTTCATATAATAATATAAAGTCTATTTCCATTATTCTAGTGAGTTAAAGCACTCCCAAAATAATAAAATTATAAGCAAATTTTAAGCAAGTATTTTGCATATAAAAATAAATACATTTAAACACCAGCATTACCATTTACTTTCCTCTAAAATTTAATTTTTCTTTTTCTTTAAAATATTGGCATTTAAAGATTTCACAACACACCCTGTGTGCAATTGTGAAAATAAGTTTATATCATGCTGTGTAGTTGGTCATATTAAACATTAAATACTTGAGAAAAAATTTCCGAGATTATGGAATTCCAACTTTTAGCTTAGTCTATAAAGTCACCTTAATAAAATAGTCAATCTGATAGGCTAGAAAGGAACAAATTATAAAATAACAGTTTTGCATATTAATTCCTGAACATAGGCATTTGAGAAATCATGATGAATAATTTAGACATCAAAAGGTAAAACTTAAGTGCTTGATAACAGAAATTACTATTAGAGTTAGCTTGTAAACAATGCATAATTTTCCAAATAAAAGCATTACATTAAATATAATCACATGTGATAATGCAACATATGTTTAATCTATAGTTAAATCATTATTCACATCAACTTAATTTACTCATAAAATATTTGATCTAAAAAGATCAGTTAAGATGAATATGCATGGTCAAGTACCTAGAATGCTCCATTCATATTAATTTAATATGGTAAATGTTTGTAAATAAACATGTGACTTGTATATAAATGACATAGAGTAATAAGATAGTTCAGATCATGAGTATGAAATCAAGAACTATAAAAAATTATATTCAAAATATAATACATCTGCAAATTTATGACATCAAGGTAATATTAAATCAATAGTTATCAACAACTTTTTTCTTATTACTCTCTCTTAAGATGATCTTTTACTTAAAATAATTTCCTCATTTTCAACTATATTTTTACTATCACTTTCAAATAATAATACTTTTTATAATGAATATATTACTGCCTTGTGGTTTATTGTTTCATGACCTAGAGGTAATAGAATTTTTTAGAATAGCATCTTCATAATAAATTCTCTCTCTGTTTAATCCTTTTTTAAATTCTTCCTTTGAACATTGGATTGTCTGAGCTAATCTTGATCATTAATATATTGAGTACATATTCTTTCCTCTTCAATGAGCTTACTTATAAAAATAAAATTATGCTCAGTATAAAATTTTATTGACATTGGTATCATTAATTCATTTTAACACTGATGTTAATACTTATTAATTTTAAAAATAGATTGTATGCCAAAGAAAAAGGTATGGCCCAGATAGTGATATTCATAATCTCATCAGCATCTCCATGATTAGCAAAATTGACAGTGAATAATATATTTGAGTATCCCTGGTGAATCTCAAAGATACAGCATCTGATTTTCAAGGTTTTCTGCTGAAAATTATATGTATACTAGAGGCCCGGTGCAAAAAAATTGTACACACGGGAGGGTCCCTCAACCTGGCCTGTGCCCTCTCGCAGCCTGAGACCCCTCAGGGGATGACCACCTGCTGGCTTAGGCCCACTCCCTGGGGGATTGGGCCTAAGCTGGCAGTCAGACATCCCTCTGGCAGCCCGGCAGCCCCCGGGGGATGTCCACTTGCCAGCGGGGAGCAGGCCTAAGCTGCAGTCTGACATCCTTAGCACTGCTGAGGAGGTGGGAGAGGCTCCCACCACCACCGCTGTACTGGCAGCCATCAGCCTGGCTTGTGGCCTAGCAGAGCTCCCCCTGTGGGAGCACACTGACCACCAGAGGGCAGCTCCTGCATTGAGTGTCTGCCCCCTGGTGATCAGTGTGTCATAGTGACCAGTCATTCCCAGTCTTTCTGCTGTTTGGGTCAGTTTGCATATTACCCTTTTACTATATAGGATAGAGGCCTGGTGCATGGGTGGGGGCCAGCTGGTTTGCCCTGAAGGGTGTCTCGGATCAGAGTGGGGGTTACGCTTGGGTGCCTGGACAGCCTGGGTGAGGGTCTGATGGCTGTTTTCAAGCTGGCCACACCCCCTTCAGGGTGGGGGGGTCCCCACTGGGGTGCCTGGCCAGTCTGGGTGAGGGGCTGAGGGCCGTTTTCAGGCTGGCCTGCGACTGAAGCTCCCAGCCTCTCCTTTTTTTCTTTTTCTTTTTACTCTGGGATTTATTTACCTTCTATAATTGAAACTCTGTTGCCTTCACTGGCTCTCCCAGCTCTGAGGCTGCGACTGGCTGAAAGCAGGTATCTGGAGTTTGTTTGGCTTCTATAATTGAAACTTTGTTGCTTTTGGAGCTGTTGCTTTTGGAACTTAGAGCAGGCTGTGGCAGGCGGGGAACCTTGGCTTCTTCCATCACTGGAGCAAGCAAACCTCCTGCTTGCTTCAGCTGCGTGGCTGCCAGCCATCATCTTTGTTGGCAGTTAATTTGCATATCTTGCTGATTAGCCAATGGGAAGCATAGCAGAGGTATGGTTAATTACCCTTTTGTCTTTTATTAGATAGGATAATATTCCATTGTTAGAATTGCCACATGTCAAAGTAACTTTTTTAAAATAACTTGCAAATATTGACTTCTTTTTATTCGTCTTAGATTAGGACTTTGCAACTAGTGTTTGCAGATAATTGAATACTTAGTAAATCAATTTCCATTGTTTATGGAGAAAAATTCACTATCATTACTTAATAATAATGGCATCATTATTGTTATTAACATAATTGTGAGATAAGCCTTGATGCATAATATTTAAAAAGTGTACTAACAGCCCTAGCCAGTTTTGCTCAGTGGATAGAGCATCGGCCTGTGGACTCAAGGGTCCTAGGTTCGGTTCCAGTCAAAGGCATGTACCTTGGTTGCGGGCATATCCCCAGTAGCGGGTGTGCAGGAGGCAGCTGATCGATGTTTCTCTCTCATCTATGTTTCTAACTCTCTATCCCTCTCCCTTCCTCTCTGTAAAAAATCAATAAAATATATTTTTAAAAAAGTGTACTAACACTAATCGTTGTGTTTTTTTGTTTGTTTGTTTGTTTGTTTTTGTTTGCAATTTCAGAGACAAAAAGAAATAGCATGGCATGAAACATGGCTCAGTTCTACTACAAAAGAAATGTTAATGCCCCTTACAGAGACCGCATCCCTCTAAGGATAGTTCGAGCAGAATCAGAACTCTCACCATCAGAAAAAGCCTACTTAAATGCTGTGGAAAAGGGAGATTATGCAAGTGTCAAGAGAGCCCTAGAGGAAGCTGAAATTTATTTTAAAATAAATATTAATTGCATTGATCCTCTTGGAAGAACTGCTCTCCTAATTGCAATTGAAAATGAGAACTTGGAGCTCATTGAACTACTCTTAAGCTTTAATGTCTATGTTGGCGATGCTCTATTACATGCAATCAGGAAAGAAGTTGTTGGAGCTGTTGAGCTGTTATTGAACCACAAAAAGCCAAGTGGAGAAAAGCAGGTATGTGGAAAAACATTGTTTTTAAATTATTTTACTTGCAGAAGGTTTCTATGGGTGTTCACATGCCCTCAAATACTAATAGAAGCATTAATATCAGAATTATTATGTTAGAAAACTGTTCATATCCTCCAAAAGTTACTGCCACCACTAGTTGTACCACTTACCCTGGAAAATCTGACATTTAGTGAGAACCAAAGTAAAACAAAGTAACCTATGTTGGCTTTCTTTACATTGGAAACATTTCTATGTTGTGTTCAACACAGAATGTTGTTTGGGACTTATTGTGTATATGTGGGTGTTTTTCCTCTTGCCTTTCATTTTCTGACATTCTATAGTAGCAGGCTAAATTTTTTTGGTATTTTTCTGTTTAAGGTGCTTGCCCATTTTGAGATTCTGTATCTCACTGCAAAAGTGAATTGTGTCATCAAATTTTGATATTGTTCTTTAGCAGACTCCAGTGGATCCTCTTAAATTGAGACTCGATTTTTTTTAAGTTTACTAGAGCCCTAGCCGGTTTGCACAGTCGATCTAGGGACCAAATCCTGGGTTCGATTCCAGTCAAGGGCATGTACCAGTGTTGCAGGCTCCTCCTATGTCCAAGCTCTGGTCAGGGCATGTGCAGGAGGCAACCAACCGATGTGTTTCTCTCATAGCGATGTTTCTCTCTGTCTTTCCCTCTCTCTCTACTCTCTCTAAAATCAGTGGAAAAATATCCTCAGGTAAGGATTAAAAAAATGTTTACTAGAAAATAACTGACTATAAATTTAATATCAAATTTATTAGTGGCAAAATTATAAGCTGCATCTTAATATCATCAGTAGAAAATTAAAACGGCACATAATGTGGTTTTCTTTTCCCTCATTGTCTCCCTGCTTTTCCCACTAAGGAAGTAGAGAAATCGTAGACAGAAATGAATAAGGAATCTGTTTCTGTCTGTCTAGAGTAGACGCTTTCCTTTGTTACTGCCTTGTATGTAAATTGTCTATTTTATCCTTTTCCTTTCACACTGAACTCTTCAATTCCCTGAATCAAGTCTATCTTACTAATTAAAAAGACATTGAACCTACTACAGTAGCTCAAATATGTCTTTTAAAGTAAAATCTTATTAAATGTGTGTTATGACATCTCTAGCAAATTTTTCCCTCTTTGATACAATGCACAAATCTCTATTTCTGCAAATGATAGACTGTTAGGAGATCTTATATATTTTTAAAGCAGCGATTTTCAACCAGGGAGTATCACAAGAATTTTTACAACACACAATACTTGGCTATTTAGTCATAGGCAATGACCTCTTTTCCCTTAGATTATCAAATTAAAAAAAAATGACAGCAGCCAACACAACAGTAGCCTTCTGGTGTGAATACCCTCTTTTGAATCATAAATATATAGATCATATAATAGAGTTGCATTTTATTGGTCTTGTCACATGATAAGGCTGCATCTTGATACCAGAAATCCTTATTTACAAGCATAGTCACCTGATTTTTTAAAACGTCACTTTGGAGGAAAAAGTCGTTTGCTCAGTGGCCAGTGTTCTCAGTGGTTTAGCATCGTAGACCCATGCACCAAGAGGTCCCTGGTTCAATTCCTAGTCAGGGCACATGCCAGGGTTTCTGCTGGATACCCACTAGGGGGCGTGCAGGAGGCCAGCCTATGGATGTTAATGTTTCTCTATGGATGTTTCTATCTCTCCCTCTCCCTTCCTCTCTCTTTCTAAAAGTCAATAAATTCTTAACCGGTTTGGCTCAGTGAATATAGCATCAGCCTGTGGTCTGAAGGGCCCCAGGTTCGATTCTGAACAAGGGCATGTACCTCGGTGGCTCAATCTCCAGGTGAGTGCAGAAGGCAACCACTCGATGTATCTCTCTCACATCAATGCTTCTCTTTATCTGTGTCTTCCCTCCCCTCTCCATTCTCTCTAAAAATCAACAGAAAAATATCCTTGGGTGAGGAATAAGAAAACAAAATAAAAATCAATAAAACATTTTTTAAAAGATAGCTAATTAGCCGAAACCGGTTTGGCTCAGTGGATAGAGCGTCTGCCTACGGACTGAAGGGTCGCAGGTTCGATTCCAGTCAAGGGCATGTACCTTGGTTGCAGGCACATCCCCAGTGGGAGATGTGCAGGAGGCAGCTGATCGATGTTTCTCTCTCATCGATGTTTCTAACTCTCTATCTCTCCCCCTTCCTCTCTGTAAAAAAATCAATAAAATATATTTTTTAAAAAAGATAGCTAATTACAATTATTATTTATTATAAATCAAACAAAATCATATATATCTTTATCAGATCGGCAATATATATATATATATATATATATATATATATATATATATATATATATATATATATATATTTGGTTTGTCACAGAATTTTAGTAATTAGTTTCTGTATGCCATAAAATGAAAAAGTTTGAAAATCAATGTTTTAAAGCAAGCTTTGCTATAACTACTGTTGTCTTTGTTTTACTAGAGGACTTTCATCAGACTCCTTGCCATTATTAAAAAACATTTGTGGCTGGGTGTCTCCTGAAAAACTCACTGCGTTCTCAGAAATCTGTTCTCTTGTCCAGTCTTATTTTCACCTCCACTCACCCTGTTTCCTTACCTGAACCCAAACTTTGATAAAACAACATTCCACAATAACAATACTTGATAGAAAATTACCCTTGATTCATCTATCCTTTCAATTTTATACAAACCTTGACAGGTAATGGTAATATCTAATGACATATGTAATGTTATATCCTAGTTTTTCACTACTAAGGGAATGTAAGACACTTAAGAGTGACTAGGAATCTGTTTTTATCTGTGTAACTTCAGGTGCTACTTCCCCAGTACCTTGTGATTTTGAAATTACTTCCATAATTACATCCCTCCAATGTTTGTATTTTCTAATAACAATGACCTTAGGGTGTCCGCACTCTTATGTTTATGTAGGAAACCATAAGATAGATGTTATGACTGTGGTCTAAATCATTTTAGATTTCAACAAGTCTACAGAATAAAATTGCTATTAAATGTGTTTTTCATGTTTATTACAAAATAACCTCCTTAGTTTTAATCTCTAGAAAAAAATTGGCCTCTATATTTCAACTCTCTTTAATCAATGACATTTGTTCTGGCTAGAGTTATTTGGTGTCTGGAGAAGATATCTGCTCTTATGGAAGTGTTTGTAAGATGTTAAACTTTTGACCTAAACCTTTATCTCACAAGTAGGTCCTGGCTCCTTAGAGGCACTTGATCTAAACTTTGATTGTTAATAAAAGGCAGTGAAGGTTTGAAATCTGCCAAGAGTCAGAAACATTCCAGGTGTTGAGGGATGTTTAATGAACCGAAGATGCAGAGTTAAGATGAGCACACAGGCGATTGATTACCAGACAGAGGGCTACAGCTCGCTCAGGCATGTAACAAACTCTGTACTCTCAACCATTGCTTTTATTGGGATTTGGTACGAGGTTAGTGCATCAGCAGTTAATCAACTAAATCTTGTTTTGTTCTATATTATTACAATAGCACATTGAAGACAACTTGCAGCTGTGCCCTCCCTTTCTGTTCTACACCCACGACTATTAAATCTTATCCTTTCTCAGGGAGGTAAATGTTCTGGGAACTCAAGATTGCGGTGCTCTTGATGGAACATCTACTTCTTCTTAGCAGGACTTCAGATCCTTGTTTATAAATGTCCAGCTACCACCAGGCCATGTGTTTCAGGAAGATTTATCTTGTATCCATTTCTGGACAAATATTTTCCCCTTCAGTGAAGACACTGATAATATTTTTAATTGTATCTGTTTATTTGAACTTTATTTGAGCCTTATTAGAATAACCAATCTACCTACTTCTGAGATCTTGGTATGTTGTACAATGAAAGTGGAGTTGTTACAACATTAAATGTATATAATATACAGCCCACAAAAGATGTCCTCGGAGCATGGAGATGCAGCTCTATTAAAGCTTGGCTGTTTATCTGTGATTTACTTAGGTAATATAGCTCCGAAGTATAGCCAACATCTTCTGGAATAGGTTTCCATAAGTCAGTGTGTTGTAGGTAGCAAATATGTTCTAGACAGGAATTTTTTCTCTCATAAATTGTAATTCCTTAGATGATTCTTTAGATTGTTGAAAGCCAATTTGGATTTTATTATTTGCCTAAAACTCAGCCCAAAGACTCTGGGACATATTGTCATTAATTTTGGTGAGGTCATTGAAGCTAAGTGTTATAATCTAAAAACAAAAATATCCAAGTGGTCAAAAATAAACATAACTTGTCTTAAAATGAGTTGAGAAAGAATGTCTAATACAAATACCATGCAGACCTGACAAATGTAGATTAGACTATATATTCTTCTTTTCCAAATTTGTCACATATCAATTTCTTTATCTGAAAAAAATATTCAGTGTTTGATGGCATCCTGAAATCATGAGGGCTTTGAGATTTGAGATTAGTTTTTGTTTTCATCTAGTACATTTAACTTGAGAAAAATCTGAGGATGCTTATTGTGCCAGGTCTTGTGCTGGGCTCTGGGTAGGAGACATTGCTGCTGTTCACCAGAGTCTTAAGATCTAGTTATGAAGAAACAGGAAAAATATTATGGGAATATGAATAAAAGTGATCATAACAGAAAAGGGGAAAGAGAACCAAATCCTCAGGTAACTGTGATTTTATTAATTTTTTTATTTTTAATATATTTTTTATTGATTAAGATATTACATCTGTGTCCTTATCCCCTACCTGCCCGCCCACTCATGCCCTCACCTCTCCCCCCCCTTCCCTGCTGTCCATGTCCATTGGTTAGGCCTATATGCTTGCTTATAAGTCCTTTAGTTGATCTCTCCCCTTTACCCCCACCCTCCCCTACCTTACCTCCAGGGCCCTACAGTCCAATCAATGCCTCTCTGTCTCTGGATCAGTCCTTGTTCATCAGTTTATGTTGTTCATTATATTCCACAAATGAGTGAGATCATGTGGTATTTATCCCTTAAAGAATATCCTTCAGCATTTCATATAATACTGGTTTGGTGGTGATGAACTCCTTTAGCTTTTTCTTATCTGTGAAGCTCTTTATCTGACCTTCAATTCTGAATGATAGCTTTGCTGGGTAAAGTAATCTTGGTTGTAGGTTCTTGCTATTCATCACTTCGAATATTTCTTGCCTCTCCCTTCTGGCCTGCATAGTTTCTGTTGAGAAATCAGCTGACAGTCGTATGGGTACTCCCTTGTAGGTAACTAACTGTTTTTCTCTTGCTGCTTTTAAGATTCTCTCTTTGTCTTTTGCTCTTGGCATTTTAATTATGATGAGTCTTGGTGTGGTCCTCTTTGGATTCCTTTTGTTTGGGGTTCTCTGCACTTCCTGGACTTATAAGTCTATTTCTTTCAGGTAGGGGAAGTTTTCTGTCATTATTTCTTCAAATAGACTTTCAGTATCTTGCTCTCTCTCTTCTTCTAGCACCCTGATAATTCGGATGTTGGTGCATTTGAAGTTGTCCCAGAGGCTCCTTACACTAGCCTCATATTTTTGGATTCTTTTTTCGTTTTGCTCTTCTGGATAGGTGTTTTTTGCTTCTTTGCATTTCAGATCTTTGACTTGATTCTTGGGATCCTCTTGTCTGCTGTTGGATCTCTGTATATTATTCTTTATTTCAGTCAGTGTATGTTTTATTTCTGACTGGTCCTTTTCCATTTTTTTTTTTTTGGCATTCTCATTAAGATCCTTGAAGGTCTCACTAAGTTCCTTGGAGGTTCGTAGAAGATTCTTGAGTAACCTTATAACTGTGGTTCTGAAATCTATATCCTCCATTAGTTTGCTTTCCTCCATTTCTTTCATTTGTGACATGTTTCTTTGTCATTGCATATTTGGCTGACTGTGAAGAGCCACTGTCTGTGCTGGAGACACTCTTATGTGTGTGGGTCCACCCAGCAGGGGCTACAGCAATATCAACAGATTTCTCCTCTGTGTTTGGAAGTTTTGGAGCTCTCTGATTCACTGCAGTTAGGCTGCAAAAACACAGGTGCCTCCTTTGGGCTGCCGAGCACAGCTTGGGAGGGGATGTAGTGGAGTGGGGTCTCAGAGAGTTCTCAGGAAGTGGCAAACAGCAACGGTGTCCTCAGAGACCCCGCGACTCCGACTCCACGATTCCCCAAGTGCGGCGCCCCCACAGCCCTGCGAGCAGCCCTGTGAGAAAGTCACCTTTGCTTTCCAACCTGCTGCAAGACAGTCCCATTTCTCCTGTAGGAGCCTGGGACCCCAGAGTCTCCCTGTAAATGAGTTCAGTGCATTCGAGAGCTTGTATCCCCTTCTGATTGAAAAAAACCGTGCACCCAGGTGCAGCAGCCTCGCATGTGCCCCCATACCTCTGTTCTTGGCACCTCTCCCCTCCTACTGGGTCTCAATGCGCTTTTTTCTTTCCTTCTAGTTGTAGAACTTCCACTCAATCAGCTTTCCTGTGGTTCTGGATGATAGCTGTTTTGTCTTATAGTTGTTGTTTTAATGTTGTTGTGAGGGGCAGCATGTACAGGTTTGTACCTTATGTCGCCATCTTGGTTCTCCATAAATTATATCAGGTAACTGTGAATTTAAATAAACAATTTGGTAAATACAAAATATTACTTGGTATAGCGCATGAAAGAGCAGGAGAAGGACTTGAAGAATAAAGAAAAACAAGAAGGTGTAAGGGTTTATACCTGGAAAAGATTAATTCTTTTAACTGGGATAGATACTATGATAAAAAGTTTCAGGGACCTGATTGGATATACTCAGTTTTTATTTATTGAATTTCAATGAAGGCAATTATATATTTGTACTTAAGAAAGGGTCTGAGATTGCTATATAAATGATAGTGAGGACATTGAAGCAAATAAAATCTGTTGTCTTCCTATCATTCTAAAATTTTCTCTTCTTGCCCTTATACATTGTTTAAATGTTTGTGATTCCTAATATATTGAAAGATTTTTTTCGGTGGAGAATTTAATGAAGCTATTTAGGTTTTTCTGGTTGGGCTTAGATCATTAAATATTTTCTTCCATATTTAATATACACTTTAATATAGACCTTCAGATCAAAGTATTGAGCTCTTAGTGTTTATTTTTATGCCAAAAAATGGAAAAAGAAATAATTAACTTCTTTTATGTAATAGACAGCATAAAGAACATTTGTTTCTTAACACTAAGTAGGAAAATAAACATTATGCACTTGTACTGCTCCTTTACTAGAATCATTGCTCTGATATTCTCTTATGATTATACTGAGCTTTTCTTTAACATTTTCAGTACCTTATTTCTCTACAGGAAATAAATGAGTGAGTTTTTAGCCCTGATTCAGTAAATTGGTTACTTGACTTTTATTTCTGGCAGACCTTTCTCTTTGAGGTCTTCTAAGGTTAGATCCAATTGCACTTTTAGCTGCTTCAGTAAATGCTTATCAGAAACATAAATTTCTTTTCCATTCTTAACTTAGATAATGGTTCTCTGCCTTCACTGTCATTAGAGTCACTAAAAGGGCTTGTTAAAACACAGGTCACTCTATCCCATAATGAGAGTCTAAGCAGCAGGTTTGGAATGAGACCCTGGAACTTATATTTCTAACAATTACTCGAGTAATACTAATGCTGCTCTGACCTGGAGACAACACTTTGAGAACAGTTTCCTTAGAGAATGTTGAAAGTTGTAGAATACATATAGTTGTATAGTGCTTGAACTCAGTAAGCAACAAAAAGTAAACACTGTGTTGTCTGGTTCTAGCAATTGCACCAATTTAAAAGGGAGTCATTTAAATCATTGATTAATTATCCTTACTTAGGATATGAGTTAAATCATTTTAAAAGAGCCTCTAGATCTACATATTCAGGTTGTGCCTCTATCTGGAATATTATAATGCCATTTATAATTTAGTTGCTCACTAAATACCAAGGAATAGCAACGTCGTTAGAAGCTATAAAGTGCTGCAGAAGAACAGAGTTGTCATAGAAATACTGACTTCTAGCCTGTTCACCATTTCCTAATAGGACAAGTCTCTGAATCACTCTCAGCCTTGTTTTATTTTTTTTTTTTTGCAATTAATTAGGATTGTAGTATGAATTTACTTGCTTTTTAAAGTCTGGTGGTGGTCAAATTCTGAAAAAGTGCTTTATAAGGTAATATAATAACAGCATAATATACTATTATTACTTTATTATGCCACAATCTCTGTCTTCCTATCGACAAACATCCTATCTAATAAAGATGGAATATGCTAATTGACTCTCATGCTGTTGCAAAGATGACGGAACCCACAGCCAATAAGGAGGGAATATGCTAATTGACTGCCACACCCTCAAAGATGTTGGCGCACACAGCCACAAGATGGATGGCAGGGGAGTGCAGTTGTGGGCAACCAGGCCAACAGGGGAGGGCAGTAAGGGGTGACCAGGCCAGCAGGGGAGAGCAGTTAGGGGTGACCAAACCTGCAGGGGAGGGCAGTTAGGGGCAACCGGGCTGGCAGGGGAGGGCAGTTAGGGGCGATCGGGCAGGCAGGCAGGCGAGCAGTTGGGAGCCAGCAGTCCTGGATTGTGAGAGGGATGTCTGACTGTCTGACTGATTCCCATAAGGAATCAGGCCTAAACCGGCAGTCTGACATCTCCTGAGGGGTCCCAGATTGGAGAGAGTGCAGGTTGGGCTGAGGGACACCCTCCCGTGAACAAATTTCATGCAGTGGGCCTCTAGTAATTAACATAAAGAGAAAAACTAATGTGAAAGCTTTATGTAGAATAAAAAGAACAACAGGCTTAAGTTTGATCCCTAGAAAAGAACACTGTTCTAGGCAAGAATAAATAGGACAAGGGGACCCAGTGAGTGAGACTGAGAAAGAATAACCAGAAAAAAATAGTGATGATAATGATGATGATAATTACAATATTCATAATAAGTTATGTTTTAGCAAATGTACACAACACTTATATTCACCATTACTTTAATTTCATAAAAGAAACCTACGAGGTAAATACTATGATTATCTCCATTTTAAAGATGATAAAATTGATGTTTAGGGGGAAGTTAAAGAATGTTTCCAAAGCTACACATGGTTAATGACACAGCCAATATTTGAGCCCATGTGCTATCACCCACAGAAAATAGAGTCATGGAAGTTGAAAGACTGGTGACTTTTAAAAAGGAGAGTGTGATAAATTAAAAATGGAATAGGTCATATTAAAAATGGAATCACTGATCACTATTGCTATCAGAAATGTCTGAGGTTTTTTTTTGTCTTTTTGTTAATCCTCACCCAAGGATTTTTTTTCCCCCCATTGATTTTTAGAAAGATTAGAAGGGCGGGGGAGAGACAGAGAGGAAGAAACATCAATGTAAGGGAGACACATTGATTGGTTGCCCTCACAGGAACCCAGACAGGGCCAGGGATGCAGCCTGCAACCAAGGCACATGCCCTTCACCTGAATCAAACCTGAGACCCTTGAGTCCTTGGGCAACACTCCAACCATTGAGCAAAACTGGTCAGGGTGAGATGTCTGAGATTTTGCTGCCTTTGGTTTCTTCTAGGATGCATATGGTTTCATGACTTTTATCCATTTTGATGTATTCTTGTATATGGTGTAAGTTGGTGGTCTAGTTTCATTTTATTGCATGTACCTGTCCAATTTTCCCAACACCATTTATTGAAGAGACTGTCTTTACCCTATTGCATGTTGCTGCCTCCTTTGTCAAATATTAACTCAGCATAATGGCTTGGGTCAATTTCTGGGTTCTCTGTTCTGTTTCATTGATCTATATGCCTTTTCTGATGCCAGTACCATGTAATTTTTATTACAATGGCTTTGCAGTATAATTTGGTATCTGATATTTTGATCCCTACTACTTTGGTCTTTTTTCCTTAAGATTGCTGTGGCTCTTTAGGACCTTTTTCTTGGTTCCATATAAATTTTTGAAATATTTGTTCTCTATCTGTGAAATATGCTGTTGATATACAGTACATAGTAAAAAGCACATGCCATTATAGGAGATACACAGCTTAAAATTTCAGTAGTGAAAAGTACACGTTCAAACTTTGACATATACACTTGTGAAACTGGACCACCAGGAAATTATTGTTCTACCTTTCAGATGAGTCAAGCACTATAATTCAGACTGTGTCTATGAGAAGACAAACAACTGAATCTGGCAAAACTGAACAAGATAGTTTTCTGCTCTTTCTCCTAACAATCTTAGGTTTGTCACATAACACTAGATACCTTCATGTTACTTAGTTATTTAAAGATTACAACATACTTTCACATTTAATCTTCACCAAAACCCTGTGAAAATTTACCTTGAAAAGCCTTTGATATATATTTCTCCAGTTCTTATTCTATAACGAGAAATATCTTGAATAAATTTCCACATTTCAAAATGGGAAAATGGAAAAGGAGAAAAATTAACTGGCTTTGTCTTTTTTACATAAATAAAAATGGTTGAAAAAAATGTAGGATTTAATACATATGTTCTTCCTCTTGTTACCTGAACTACTTCAGGATATCACAGTTGCCTTCCATACAAGGACGCAGTCTATTATTTAAAAATTTAGACTCTGGCATCAAGCTGCATGGCTTTCTCTGTGACCATGGACAAGTAACTTAGGTTCTCTATTTTCCTCATTTGTAGAAAGGGGATGATAATAATACCTACTTCCAAAAGTGATCCTGTGGATTAACTAAAATTAATTTGAGGATTAACTAAGGCACTTAAAGCTCCTAGCATAGTCATGGCACATGGTACATGTCACATGCATGTCAGTTATTGCTTGTGTCACTATTGTCAGAATCAATGTATATTTGTATTAACAGTGTCAATAAGATGAAATAATTTTTGCCAAATCCTTGTTTATTTGGTTCAAGTGTGTATCATAGTAAGAAAATAAATTTTTCATCCAAGTTATTGTAGAATTATATTTACTATGTACCTCATAACACCTACTCATATCAACACAGACTGTATTTGTTGCTATTTTTAATTCAAAGCAGCCTAAACAGGCTTTCAAAAACTTATTTACCTAATACAATTTAAAATGCTTAAGTTTTAAAAATTTAAAATAGCTACTAGTACCAATATCCTATATTATAAAAGGTTAATATGAAAATAGACCAAACGGCAGAACAACTGGTCGCTATGACGTGTACTGACCACACTCAATGCAGGAGCTGCCCCCTGGTGGTCAGTGTGCTCCCACAGGGGGAGTGCTGCTCAGCCAGAAGCCAGGCTCATGGCTGGTGAGCCAGTGGCAGTGGCAGGAGCCTCTCCCACTTCCATGGCAGTGCTCAGGATGTCCAATTGCTGGCTTGGGCCCACTCCCCATGCAGAGCAAGCCTAAGCCATCAGTTGGGCATCCCCTGAGGGCTCCCAGACTGCGAGAGGGCACAGGCCGAGCTGAGGGACCCCCCTGAATGCACAAATTTTGTGCATTGGGTCTCTAGTATTATTCATATTTTTATTGGATATTTCACTGACCAAGGTTTGAGTAAAATTGTAAGTTTTTGTATGAAAACCCTTAAAAGAGATAAGAGAATCAGGAGCAGTATAATATGCACTCTCTTTCTTCACTTCTCTCTGTCTTTCTGTCTCTTTCTCTCTCTCTCCCTCTCTCTCTCTCTCTCTCTCTCTCTCTCTCTCTCTCTTTGAATGGATATTTCTCTCTTCTTGTGTAAAAAAATAATGATATCTTCCCTTTGCCTTGCTTCTGATTTGAAGAAAAAAGGGCAAGTTAATAACCATTAAACTGTATTAAAGCGCATCATAAAAATAATCATATTTGAGCTGGGTTCTGAGTGTTTGTTATATTGGCTAAGTGGAAGGGAATAAGCTTGTAATAATAACAAAATTACCACTGAAAAGTTTGATGCTCAAATGATTGAGCCAAAGAATGCATGTCAAGAGAGAGTTCAAAGTAAATTTTAAAATACAGGGTTGGGCCTGAGTATAGAGGTCTTTGTTTATCAAATAAAGCAGTTTTGATATAACTGAATTATACCAAGGACAGTGCTGATGCAGAGTAGATTCTTAACTCATGTTAATAAACCTCAATTAAGAAGACTTTATGTAAATAACTATAGTACAACACTCCAACAGGACAAAATGAAACCTCAGGTGCATTTCTAAAGATTGATACATACAACATTCATTCTAATTCAAGTATTCAATAGCACCATAATATTTTATATTAGTAATATACAATTACTTATTCAACTTTTCTCTTTTATAAAATGTTCAGATGATACCCACATTTCTATTATAATATAACAATAATGAAAATAAGTAGAAAGAAATATTTTCACAGTACTTGCTTTTCTGTAGGAAGGGTTTACAGACGTGAGACTGTGGTTCTCAGAATTGATGTAAGCATCAGATACTTTCCAGCAAGGCATTTATTCATATTCCTCTAGCTTTTGATAAATGAAAGGACCTATTTCCACAGCTCCTTAAATTTGACAATATGGTGGACCAAAATATTGTAGTTCATTATTGTTTTAGTTTGCCTTTCCCTGATTAATAATGAGAAAAATCATGCAATGTTTCTGTTTTTTTTCTTCTTCTTCTTTAATACACTTGGTTATAATAGTCCATTTGTCCATTGGGTTGTTTATAATTTTATTTTCAATTTATAGGTTCCTTGTGTAATGTGAATATTAAGTATGTTTTGTATGCTGCAAAAGTGTGTTTTACTGTAGTTACTTATCTTATGACTTTATTTATGTTATATTTGGACATTCTACTTAAGAATTGAATAATCAAATATGTAGTCATCTATTCTGTGTTTCCAACCTTTAAGAAGTTTCCATACATAATAAGAAATAACTCTGGTTAAAATTACATTCAACTGATTTATAGTTCTTGTTATAGTCTTGAATTCTACTCTCCATTCCATAATTTTTGCAATTCTTCGATATGTAGTCCTCCATAGGCACTAATAAAATGATTTCACCAAGTTATAAATAACACAACATAAAACATTCTAGATAAAATAGTATTAAATGCATATGTATATTTTTTGAGAATATGTATTATTAAGATTAGGTCCTCTTATGTAGAAATATCTTTTCCCCATATTTTGGATCCATAAAATAATAAATAAAATGCATAAATTCTTCTGATGTGTCACTATTTCTTCTTATAAGTTTTATTTTTCCTTTAAATTTCTCCTAAGTGTTGTATATTTTACCACCATTAATAATAGCAACTTTTTCATTTTATAAATAATCAGTTCTGTTTATAACTTGTACTGCTACTATAGAGAAAAATATGGATTTTTTATAAATGTATCTTGTATTAAGCTTTGTTAATGCTGTTACTATATCTTTCCTTTTCAAAATATATGGCCATGTAATCTGCCAGAGATGCATTTGTTTTCTTAATATTTTATGGATATTTTGTATCCAATTGTATTGCATTAGGTAGAAACATTAACATAACAGTGAACACTATTTTGAAAATAAACATCTTAGTCTTATTTCTAATTTTAATAAGAAAAGCTTTTAATCTTTATTATAAGGTTTACTATTGGTGTTTGATAAATACTCCATCATATTTAGGAATTGCGATAGATTTTATCAAATACTAAAGGCCCAGTGTACAAATTTGTGCACCAGTAGGATCCCTCGACCTGGTCTGTGGAATCGGGCCAAAACCGGCTCTCCAACATCCCCCAAGGGATCCCAGATTGTGAGAGGGTGCAAGCCAAGCCAAGGGACCCCACCAGTGCACGACTGGGGACAGGGAGGGACACAGGAGGTTGGCCAGCCTGGGAGGGATTGTAAGAGGGCTACAGGGCATGTCTGGCCTGTCTCCCTCAGTCCCAATTGGCCAGAGCCCAGCAGCAAGCTAACCTACTGGTTGGAGCGTCTGCTCCCTGGTGGTCAGTGCACATCATAGCGAGTGGTTGAGCAGCCTTAGCATATGATTAGCATATTATGCTTTGATTGGTTGAATGGCTGACCAGATGACAGGACACTTAGCATATTAGGCTTTTATTATATAGGATTATTTCATGTATGGTATCATCACATTTAAAAAAATAATTCACTGGAACATGTTATTGTGAAAATATAATAATAATCAATGCAATTTGCATTCTGAAATAAACTCTACCTTTACACTGTTTTATTCTTTTCAAACATGGTTGCGTTCAACTTGCTAACAATTATTCTAGTGGTCACCTTTATAGAAATTTTCAACTTCATTTTTATTTTCCTTTGATCTTTGTTTTTGGTTTGTTTTAAAATATTTTTATTGATTTCAGAGAGGAGGGGAGAAAGAGAGAGAGAGAGAGAGAGAGAGAGAGAGAGAGAGAGAGAGACAAAGAGAGAGCGAAACATCCATGATGAGAGAGGATCATAGGATCATGGATTGGCTGCCTCCTGCACGCCCCACACTAGGGATGGAGCTGACCACCTGGGCATATGCCCTGACTAGGAATTGAACCCTGACCTCCTGGTTCATAGGTCCGATGCTCAATCACGGAGCCACGCCGACCAGACTGATCTTTGTTTTTGAAACGGATTACTTAGTTTTATTTATTTATTTGGTTATTTGTTGTTTATTTAAAATTCAAAAGTAAAGAAGAAAATGGCAATCAAGAAATATAAAACAATATAGAGATCAAAACTAATAATATTTATTATTACACTAATATGAACCAGCCAATTGCCCCTAATTAAAAGACAGAGGCTCATATACATATAAGCTAATTTTGGAAGATATATGTTCTTTGTAAGAGACTCAGTAAAACAAAGTCTTATTTTGTTTCTATTTTTCTCCAACCTCAAATTCTACCCACCAGTTCTTAGGTTATAGTGAGATAGTTTAAAACGGAATTCCAAACTGTTTTTGGATATCCTCTTCACATTTGTCTCTTCAGCTTCAAGTAACCTTACTTATTAACTATATTAATAACCCCCAGGCATAATAAATATAAACATTTACATTAACTCTAAATATTGCAAGACTCATTCCTCAACCTATTTTTTTCTACTTTTGGGGAGGTGAATCACTTAACAGTTGATGATAATACTATTTGGAATATTTGCTCCTGTAGGATATATAGGTGATGTACCTTCTGAATTCTAGTATTACCATAAATACATTTCTTTTTCTCTTAACAGGAGAGTGGTAACTTGGCTAGAATCCTGAGTCACATTTTTTTAAAATTTATTTTTATTAATTGAATTTTTTCAGGTGACATTGGTTAATAAAATTATATAGGTTTCAGATATACAATTCTATAATATATAATCTGTATATTGTATTGTGTGTTCACCACCCCAAGTCTAGTTTTCTTACACCCCCCGTCCTCTTTTTTACCTGCCCATCTCCTTATTCTTTCACTGAAAATTGTCTATTGATGCAATTATACTATCTTGCATATTTTAATGAGGGAAAATAAAAAAAAATAATATGTTGCTTTTCCATTCTTACTCACTTATTCTATATAACTGGTAACTTTACATTCTTAATCTTTCTAAAAAATTTTGGTAATTTGGGATATCATCAGGATGCTTCTATGCATATACCATTGTTTTCATTATTTCAGTCAAAGACCTTCTCAGTCTACAGACCCAACATTTTCTTAGAATAGGAAAATGTTGCCTGCTTTATGAATCATTTATTTGAAAAAAATTTCACTATCTGTTTTTCATTTTCTTCTTAACTATAATTTGTTTACATAATAAGTCTTCTGGGTCTTTTCCCAAATATCCATAATTTTCCCTCACAAAGTAAATATTTGTGTGTGTGCATGTGTATGTGTTGTGACATTTTTGTTCTACTTGATATTCTAGAAATTTATAATTATAGAAAATTCTAGCTTTTAATAAAGATGAAAGTATTTTTAAATTTCAAAATTAATACTATATATTTATTTTCCAGAAAGTCTTTGTAATTCTCTAGTTGCCTGTCCTAGAAAACAAGTCTCTGCTGAGTGCTTTCTAGTTAAAACTCTCATATAAGTTTCCCAATTCCAATTTAATCAGACCTGAAGAATTTCTTAAATGCAATAGATAAAACTCAAAGAAATTGTGAACTAGCATAAGAAAATTACATCTTATTTTACTAAATTTTGAACTGAATATATGAGTTTATTTAATTCTGAACATAGGCAAAAAATAGTCTTGTTAGCAATTCTTATGTCTTTGTCAATAGTAGAAATCATAGATATTTTAGTATCATAACACTGTTTTACCATATATCTGATATATTTGTATATTTATCATTACTTTAAAATTAGTCTAATTGCTTGCCAGTAGATATTTGTATTTAATGCACTAATAGAGAAGTCTATATGTTTACTGCTTCACATTTGCTTTAAATATATTTAAATACCTTTTTTTACTGTAATACTATGCATTTATGTTTAGAAATATTCTTTCTAAATAAGGATCCACAGACTGCTTCATATTTCCAAAGGAGTCTGTGGCACATGAAAATTTAAGGACCTCTGATTAGAGTCATATGCATTAATTGGTGGCTAATTCATTTTGAGCTGTTTTTTATAATTACTTTCTGGATTAAGGTTTCATTAGATGTGAGCTCAAACTATTAATATCTTTAAATATCAGCCCTTAGAGCAGTGAAAGGCACAAAAGTATTTGCTCTTATACATTATCTGTGATCATACTGGTAAATCATTAGCTCTAAGCTAAGACAAGAGGGCATTCCTTTTTCTGCACAAGTAGAATTTTGCCTTTTGTTTACTAGTAGTCTTTCCAGGCAGCGGTTTAGGCCTAAAAGAATAAATTTGACTTTTCTAAGATAAGATTGTAACCTAACCATTCATTTATCCATCCATTTGTTCATTCATTTATTCATTCATTCACGTAACAACCAGTTCATTGTGCATGTGTATGTGTTTGTGTTAGCATGTGTGTGTGTATGTATTTCAAGTTTTAAATTTCTGATAATAAGTGAATTTTAAAATAAACTTCTAAGTTAAAACTTTCTTATGTTGGTTTGAATTAGAAAGTCAGTATTATGTATAAGAGAGGTACATGTTAATATATATTCATTATATAACTAACATTGAAATTAAAAGCAAGCCCGGCTGGTGTGACTCAGTGGTTGAATGTCAACTTATGAACCAGGAGGTGATGGTTCTATTCCTGGTCAGGGCACATGCCCAGGTTGTGGGCTCAATCTCTGGTAGGGGGAGTGCAGAAGGCAGCCAATTAATGATTCTCTCTCATCATTGATGTTTCTCTCTCTCCTTTCCTCTCTGAAATCAATAAAAATATTTTTAAAAGAAATTAAAAGCAAAATGAATGAACTTAATAATTTTTATTGAAGCAATTAATAAAAGTATCATAAATATTTTATTATTGTGCTATCAAGTAGAGTATAACAAAGGTTTTATGAATAATAAAAATTCCATGTTAGAAGATATATTCTTTCTCATATAACAGAGATAATAAAAGATTTTCACATGGTAATATAGCTAATTAAGGGTAAGGCCAGATTAGGTTATAAATCTACTTAATCTTAAAAATTTAGGATATACTGTAAATAAATTTATTGTATTCAATTTATATAAACTCACTGTAATAAATGTTGAATTTAAGAGAATCAATAGTCTTAAGCTGAATGAATGTTACTCCAGCATGAATTTCTCTCTTAAAGTTTTTCAATAATTGAGTAAAATATCACACTCTAGATTTAAAATATATGCAGCAGAATGGTACCGAGTTACTTCAAGGTAAAGCATTTGGATTAATTCTGAGAAAAGTAATCAGTTTTGAGTTAATATATTCCTTGTGTATGTCAGTCATTTTTAATGTTATGTGACATGAAAATAATTTAGTTAATAATACAACTAATGTTATTGTCAGGTTGAGAAAAATGCATTAAATAAATATTCATTCATACTGTTTGGACAGAATAAAATCCAGAACAAGTTTCCAGTTACAAAATATTAAAACCAGGAACATTTATTTGGCTTCAAGATCCTCTTTTAATCACCTCTTCTACTTAGTTGTTGTTTACTTAGTGAAATAAATATGTAACTCAATCACTGAAATTTATTTTTTTAAATAGTTGGGTGTGTGTTGCTTGTTTATTTGTAAATATATTTTCATGCATATCTGTTTGCCTGGGTATAAAGCTTTATTTATGTCTGTAGATTTTACATCTGTTAAAATAAGTCAAGCCCTAACCGGCTTGGCTCAGTGGATAGAGCGTCGGCCTGAGGACTCAAGGGTCCCAGGTTCGATTCTGGTCAAGGGCATGCACCTTGGTTGTGGGCACAACCCCGGTGGGGAGTGTACAGGAGGCAACTGATTGATGTTTCTCTCTCATCGATGTTTCTAACTCTCTGTCCCTGTCCCTTCCTCTCTATAAAAAGTCAATAAAATATATTTTTAAAAAATAAGTCAAGTATAGTGTGATTTTTATCTATACAGGGTTATGGTCATGACATTCACATCTGTCCTTAAATATACTAAATGAAAATTTTAATAAACAAAATTTTCTATCAAAATAACTTTTATTTAATAGTTACTAAGAACCTACTGTAACTTATTTATTTATTTTAATGTTAAAAGTGTGTTCTTCACTTGTGAAATTGGAACAACAAAGAAAAGAGGAAGAGTTGCATATTGAAGATATTGAATAAAGCAAATGAGAAGGATTAAGGTAGGAAATACACTGGTTTGAAAATGAAACCTGAAAAAGGAAGATAAAGTCCATTTTTCTAGATTTTCTAAATGTTTCTGAGGTCAAATGCCTTACATTTTAGACTCATTTAGATTTCTGAATAGATAGTAAAATTTCTGAATAGGTAATGAATTTGGCAACAGACTGAAAAAAATATATCAGCTTCAGGAGATGAGCAAATGAGACTCTCTGAGTTGCAGCTATTTGCTGCCCTATTAATGGCTTCAGTATTGTCCATTTTCCATGGCAGGAGGTGGTTTGAGATGGAACTCTCACCTACAAGTTTGGTAAGACATGACCCTTTACAAACCCTTATTCATAGCCATCTAAAGGACAGAAGAAAGGTGTAGGGTAATTGGTCCTAAATGGATTTGGGACTTCTCTGAAAGTCTCCTTTTAGTGCTAGGCCTGGCAAATTGCCATTACATTCTTCTGCAATGTAACTTTTTTTTTAGTTTCATTAATGTTCAGTGTTTCTTCCCAAACAAGTGGACACTGAACTCCAAGATATCCCAGGGCATCTGAACTGGATCCTCTCAAGTTCTCTGACACTTTTGCTTTGAATTATTATACTCCATACTTCTGCTTTCCCTCTGTCTGGCCTACTTGACAGGATGTGATCACATTTCCATTGCTGGAACTCTACTTCCGACTGCATTAGTTACTGGGCATTTTAATCTGCCTCCAACCATTCTAATTTTTAATTCATGAATCAAAATATGCTAGCTTAATTCTAATACTTAAGAAGTATCTTACTACATTTCTGTTTAAATTCTTCTATGACTCCATCAATTTCTACAAAATAATGCTATGCAAAACTTTCCCTAATATATATTGAGGTATTTTCCAATTATTTACCTTTATTTATATGACTTATATCATACTCTAAAGAAAGCTTTTCTTTGAACCCATCTTTCATATTTTCTTCTTGTGGCTGTCAGTTTCCTACAACTTTTCTATATCACTAATAGTTCCAGCCACGCTTAAATGTAAACTCTTCCTCAAATCATTTTCTAATTCTACCTAGGAAATATAAGTTTCCCTCTCTAAATTAATTTCCCTTTTACTTTTATTCATATTCTTTTTAGGGAATTTACTGAGTTCTTATGCTAAAATTCATTTCTATAATATTATACTATGAGTGTGTGTGTGTGTGTGTGTGTGTGTGTGTGTGTGTGTGAGAGAGAGAGAGAGAGAGAGAGAGAGAGATTTTTAATTTATGCTACTTGAGAACATGAAGCACATTTTTTTACCACATTTCCTTGCATACTGCTCATATCTAGTAATTATTTGTTGATTAAATGAAAGACATTCATGTGAATTGATTATTATAAGACTCAGTGAATACTTTTTTCTACTTTGTTTGAGTAGCTGAAAATCTGTAAACCTGGAACATTTACTTGGAATGAACTAAATGTACCAGCCACGTAGGGAGAAAACGGGAATTTATGTCTATACTAGAGGCCCAGAGCACGGACTCCTGTACATTGAAAGGAAATTAATTAGAAGGTGGCTGGCAGAGCGAGACTGGGTGAGATGGGCTGGACACACCGGGAGCCAACTTCCCTTGGTCCCTCCATGTCTGGCCATACCTGAGGTGGCGCTGTGGCTCAAAGGGCATCTGCAGAGTGAGCAGGATCCCTCCTGCAGGTGGGGTTCCTCAGCCTGACCTGTGGGGATCGGGCCAAAACCAGCAGTCCAATAACCCCTGAGGGGTCCCGGAGTGCTAGAGGGCACTCTGCAAAGTTGCTGTTGCTTGGCAGCTCCTGCATTGAGCGTCTTCCCCCTGGTGGACAGTGCATGTCATAGCTACCAGCCAGTTGACCAATCAGCTGGTCGCTTAGCCTTTTATATATATAGACTAGAGGCCCAGAGCATGAAATTCATGCATGAGGGGCAGGTGTCCCTCAGCCCAGCCTGCACCCTCTCCAATCTGGGACCCTGCTCACAATCAGGGATATCTGGCTCCTAACTGCTTGCTTGCCTGCCTGCCTAATTGCCCTCTAAATGATTTCCTGCTGGCCTGTTTGTCACCTAGCTGCTCCCTTCTGGCCTGATTGCCCCCAACTGCCCTCCCCTGCCAGCCTGATCACCCCCAAATGACCTGCCCTGCAGGCCTGGTCACACCCAACTGCCCTCCCCTGCAGGCCTGATTTCACCCCCAACTGCCCTTCCCTGCAGGCCTGATGGCTCTCAACTGCCCTCCCCTGCCAGCCTGGTCACCCCCAACTGCTCTCCCCTGCTGGCCATCTTGTGGTGACCATTTGTGGCGGCTATCTTGTGATGATGAGGGGGCAGGTATCTTGTAGTGCCCATCTTGTAATGATGTGGGGGTGGCCATCTTGTAGTGGCCATATTGTGACAACATAGTGTGACACCACCTAGGCTTTTATTATATAGGACTAGAGTCCCGGTGCACAAAAATCTGTGCACTCAGTGGGCATCCCTCAGCCCAGCCTGCCCCCTCTAAGTCTGGGAGCCCTCACAGGATGTCCTACTGATGTCCCTGTGGGAAGCAGGCCTAAGCCACTGTCTGGCCTCCCTCTGTGGAAGGCAACTGGCCTATCAGGTATATAGATACTTTCTGAAGGCAGCACAGACTCCTTCCTTATTTATTTCCTCTGTGGTTGGAGAATAGGGGGCTAAAAGGTGGAGACAGAACTGTGGCTGGGCCTGGGGCTCTTGTAGGCAGCAGATAGGAGAGGGCTGGAGAAAGTCTAGACACAGTTTTCTTCAATTGTCCTCCCTTGCTCCGGGCCCCTCGCTCTGTTCTCCCCTTGTCGTGGTGGATGCTTGGGCCTTGGACTGACAGGAGCCCAGCGATGGTGGAGTTCAGCCCCCTCACTTCTCAGCTGAACATACAACTGCCTCACATTCCAAGTGGAGCTATTTTCAAGTGGCTAAAGTGATGGCAATTCATGCCTCCTGGCCTTTCCCCTCTCAGGTTTCCTCCTTGGGTCAGTTGCAAACTTCACTGAGACACCGAAGCAACTCTGCCCTGGTAGTTCTGCACTGGCCCCTGCCCGGGTCCACACCAGGAGGATCCCAGCTGAGGTCCCCTCCCTGCACCCAGTCCACTCTTCCCTGTTCTACCACTGGGGGAAGGGAACAGCTCACCTGCTCTGGACCCTGTCAACCTGGCAGGCTGAGGCACAGGCCAGGCGGTGCAGCCCAGGGTTCTGGTGGCTGTGAGCCTTCTTCCCCTCCCTGAAGCATGGGGTGGGGTTGCAGCAGCTCATAGCCGCCCCTGGGCACCATGCATGGAGATACCACTCTCCACTGAGCCACCGTCTGCCCAGGCCCTGTGGGGGTTGGGGTGGCCTCGGGCTCCCACTGGCCCCACTGAAGCCAGACTCGGCTTGGCCGGCCACCCCCACCGCCAGAGGGCTGTGCATGCCCCATGGACCTCATTGCCCTCATGAATCCCTGTGGTTTGGCCATCTCATCCCAGGAAGTGGCCATCCTGATCTCCATGGCTCACTCCCTGGTGCAGTTGGGCCTGCCCAGCAAGCATGTAGGCAGGAGCTGGGCCTCTGAGGGGAAGGAGGAGGGATGCAGGCCAGGGCAGAAGTGGGGAACTTGGCGGTGTAAACACAGACCGCCCCCCAATGTCGTGCTGGCCCCTTGTGCTGCATTCCTGAACCCCTGGGTGCCCATGCCCAGCACTGTAGTCTCAGGCCTGGGGTGGGGATGAAGGACCTGGAGCTGCAGCCTGAATGCAGCCCTCGTTGGCTTGGAATCACAGTGGTCAATCAGGGAGGGATGTGGGGTACCAAATTCCACCTCTCTCTCTCTTCTCTCTCTCTCTCTCTCTCTCTCTCTCTCTCTCTCTCTCTCTCTCTCTTAGAGGGGGCCCTATGTCCCTGGTGGGCAGGCAGGGCTCAGGCCCCGCTCACCATTGTATTGCTGCCCGCTCTGTTGCTACTGAGGTGGCGGCAGTGGGGGCTGCTGACCTGGCCCAGGACCTTGGCCAGCCTCCTGCGCCTGGACCCCAAGCAGCAGTGGAGCTTCCAGCAGCCAAAGTAGAAGCAGTAGCCAGCGCACCAAGTGCCCAGAGCCAGCTGGGGGGCGGCAGCGGTGGTGGCCAGAGGCCCAGCTTCCCTCTGCCACCAGCCTCGTCGGGAGCGTCCGACACAAAGTTTCCAGCTCCTGGAGCCAGTGGCTGGGGACTTCTTAGGTGCCTCCACCTCTCCACCACCTGCTCTTTATGAATCCCAAGTTTCCACGGAGGCTGCAGCTGCAGGACACAGAGCGGGAGACAGGGGAGCAGGCCGAGTGCCCCTCAGGCTTGACAGAGGGCACCAGCGCAGAGGAGATCTCCCCGGCAGCAGGGGGAGCCGCTACCCACTGGGGAGATCTCCTCCGCACTGGTGCCCTCCATCAAGCCCGAGCGGCACAAAGCCTGCTCCCCTGTCTCCCTCTCTGTGTCCTGCAGCCATCGCTTCTGCATAAACTTGGGATTCATGAAGCATGGACAGCGGGGAGAGCCCCAGTGGCTCCACCGCTCCAGGGCCGCCTCCCGCCTTCCTGGACCTGGGCTGGCTGGCTCCTGGCAGGCGGGCGGGGCTCATGCTAAGGCAAGGGATGCTGCTGATCCCCCACCCGCCCCAGGGTTGCACACAGGAGTGGGCCCCTGTCTCCGGTAGGCGGGTGAGGGCTCCAGCCAGGCGATTGGCACCCCTTGCCTTTGCCCCAGCCCCCGCCCACAACCCGGTTGCACACGGGAGTGGGCCCCATCTCTCCAGTGGGTTGGCAAAGGCTCCGGCCAGGCGATCAGCACTGCTTGCCTTCGCCCCAGCCCCCCGCCCACACCCAGGTCACACATGGGGCCCTGGATGGCAGCTTGCGCTGTCCTACCCTGCCTGCAGTATGCAAATTAGCCGCCACCTTTGTTGGTGGTTAACCACCATCTTAGTTAGCAGTTAATTAGCATATTGCCCTGATTAGCCAATGGGAAGCGTGTCAGAGGTATGGTTAATTACCATGTTTGTCTATTATTAGATTAGGCTAGAGGCCCGGTGCACAAAAATTTGTGTACTTGGGGGGTTTCTCAGTTCGGCCTGTGCCCTTTCACAGTCTGGGCCCCCTCGAGAGATGACCACCTGATGGCTTAGGCCCGCTCCCCAGGGGATTGGTCCTAAACTGACAGTCAGACAACCCTCTGGCAGCCCAGCAGCCTTTGGGGGATGTCCACTTGTCAGCAGGGAGCAAGCCTATGCTGCAGTTGGACATCCTTAGCGCTGCTGAGGAGGCAGGAGAGGCTCCCACCACCACCCCTGTACTGGCAGCCATCAGCCTGGCTTGTGGCTGAGCAGAGCTCCCCCTGTGGGAGCACACTGACCACCAGAGGGCAGCTCCTGCATTGAGCGTCTTCCCCCTGGTGGTCAGTGTGTGTCATAGTGACCAGTCATTCCCAGTCTTTCTGCTGTTAGGGTCAGTTTGCATATTACCCTTTTACTATGTAGGATAGAGGCCTGGTGCATGGGTGGGGGCCAGATGGTTTTCCCAGAAGGGTGTCCCCGATCAGGGTGGGGGTCACACTGGGTTGCCTGGTCAGCCTGGATGAGGGGCTGATGGGTGTTTGCAGGCTGGTCACACCCCCTTTAGGGTGGGGGGTCCCCACTGGGGTGCCTGGCCAGTCTGGGTGAGTAGCCGAGGGCCGTTTTCAGGCCGGCCAAGCACCCCCGGCGATGGAAGCTCCCAGCCTCTCCTTTTTTCTTTTTCTTTTTTATTCTTGGATTTATTTATCTTCTATAATTGAAACTTTGTAGCCTTGAGAGGAGATCAGAGCCGGCCAGGGTGGGCCAGAGGGAAGCTTGGCTTCCTCCATTGCCAGGGGCAACCAAACTTCCTGCTCGCTCCAGCTCCGTGGCCACGGCCGGCTGAAAGCAGGTATCTGGGGTTTATTTACCTTCTATAATTGAAACTTTGTTGCTTTGAGTGGAGCTCAGAGCCGGCCAGGAAGCTTGGCTTCCTCCATCATTGGGACAACCAAGCCTCCTGCTTGCTCAAGCTCTGACTGCTAGCCGCCATCTTGGTTGGGTTAATTTGCATATAGTCACTCTGATTGGCTGGTGGGCGTGGCTTAAGGTATAGCAAAGGTACAGTCAATTTGCATGTTTGTCTTTTATTAGTGGAGATACACTCCAAAGATCATGTTGTTGTATGTGAAAGGTTGTAATAAAAGGATTATTGAAAAGGAGAGGCAGAGAAAGTTAGCAATTAAAACAGGATAGTGGTGGGGATATGAGTGTGACATTTAAAAATAATTTTTTTGAGATACATTAGTTCTCAAGTGCAAAAAACTGAAGGGTCTCTTTGTCCTACATTGTTTCACCTTCTTTGATTGTTTTTGTCATTTGAGCTTGATTCAATTGCTAATTGGACAGCCCAGAACTCTGATTCCATAACTTTATCCTATAGAAATGGCACTCCCCTTTACATGCAGTAAAAATTAATAGATTATAGAACGAGATGCACACTATCAGCTAGAGACTTTACTTAAGTGGAAAAGGAATATCATCCCAAATATTCTAACATTTCCAAAAAAACTCTTTGAATCAGCAGTTTTTTACTCCCAATATGTCAACTGTTTGCTATTGTTAAAGAATGTAAAATGTTGCAAAATACCAAATTCTTGTTAACACTGAAAAAAGTTGGTTAGCAAATAATTCTTATATTATATGGTCTATAGTGGAGCAGGTGAGCGGGGGCGCTGGACCAAGATGGGGTGCTAGTCACTGTCATGAGGGCGAGCCTCTGGTAGTTACTGAAAATTCTTTGCTCTTGTGTGCCGCAGTCCTGCTCAGTGCTCACCCCTGCTGCCTGTGCTGGCCCACTCACACCCGTTGCCAGTGCTGGAGCCGGTCCCAATCGTTCTATTCTGTCAGCAGGTGCAAGTGGTGACTTCCAGCCCTGATTGCTCCTGAGGGCTTCTCCACCTCCCCCTGCTCCTGAGGGGCAATTGGGGCAGCAGCCACCACTCACACCCACTGCTGGCACTTGCCCCAATTGCTCTGCGCCATCAGTGGGTGTGAGCGGGCCCAGCACCATCAGTGCATAGGAGTGGTAGTGGCTGCTGTGGGAGCAGGGCTGCCAGCAGACAGGGGACCAAGGGCCACAGCAGGAGGGGTCAGTCGGGGGCATGGAGGATGGGCCAAGACCTGCCCCTGTGCCTACCTCATCCGCATGGCCCACAGTTCCTTTCAAGGTGCACGAATTCATGCACTGAGCCCCTAGTATACTATAATAAAGTTTAATTTATAAATTAGACATGGAAGCGATTAACAACAATAGCTAATGATAAAATAGAATGATTATAACAATATACTATAATAAAAGTTATGTGAATGTAGTCTCACTCTGTCAAAATACCTTATTAATATGTTTATACAGTGTGGATATGCTAGACTAGACAAAGGAATGATTTACTACTCTGGCAGGAAGTAGCTGTCATTTTTTTTTTTCACTTAAATACATACAAAGTTTATTAAAAATAGGCTGGGCTGGAATACAGTAGAATGGAAGCTACAGCAGTTGGATGTGTCCACAGTAGTGGAGTCATGAAAGGCCCAACCCACCTGGAGGGCAGGCCGCCGCCTCTGTCTGAGCCGCAGCCCTGTGAAGTGTTCGCATGTTGCTCACGTGCTGGTGGGCCCTGTGCAGTGCTCGCATGTCACTCACGTGCTGGTGGGCACAGGCCTTTCCATATGTTAACAGAACAGAAGTTGGTCCACAGCATCTCTTGGGGGACATGTGGGCTTCGCCCTGTGGGGCTGCCAGTGTCTCGAGGTGCCTGGGAGGAGCCTGCTCTCCAGCCACCTGCACCATGCGATCCTTCACAGCCCTGCAGGCCCCTCCACTGCCCTCCCCTCCCACCAGAGCCCTGGCCGCGTGGACGATTGACGCGCGCCCTGGAAAGGCTTACCCTACAGTCTCACCCGTGGGTCCCAGGCCAGAAGCCCCTTTCCCTCCATGAAAGTGTGCGGGTTTCTAACAGACACATTTGTCAGACAGCAATGTGGCACAGAAAAGTTTCCCGGCCCCACCTCAAGGTGTTGTTAAACATCTGATATAACATTGGAAAACACTTGATTCTTATTTTTGTCATTGTTAATCTTCACCTGAGGATTTTTTTCCATTGATTTTTTAGAGAGTGGAAGGGAGATGAAGAGACAGAGAGAGAAACAACAGTGTGAAGAGACACATCGATTGGTTGCTTCCCACAGGCACACACCCCGGCCAGGGCAGAGATCAAGCCTGAAATCAAGATATGTGCCCTTGACTAGAATTGAACCTGGGACCCTTCAGTCTGGGGCCAATGCACTATCCACTGAGCCAAACTGTTTAGGGCTTGTTTCTTATTTTTCAGTGTATTTCACACAGTATCTTTATGGTATTGGGTTTATAGTAAACTAAAAGCCCAGTGCATGAAATTGCATGGCCCTGCCCACCTATGTGCCCTGCAGCACTTGCAGCTCTGCCCACCCACGCATGCCCCACCCACACGCCCACTTGTGCTCACCTCGCTGCACTGGCAGGCCCACCCACCTGTGTGCACCTCTACTGCACACCCGCACTTGTCTTTGGTCATTACGGCATTCAGCCACAGGCCTTTTACATTTGAATTCATTTAATGGAGAGATATGGGAAATGTGTGTTCTAGCTTTCTGTCAAAATGTTACTCATCTCTTTGAGGATATGGACTGTTTCATCTTTATTTTTCTCAATTATGAAACTATAATACTTTGCCAGACAATAGATTCAATAAATATTTGTTGATTGAAGTATGAATGCATTATTGAATTACAAAGATTTTTAAGTCATGGTAGTATTTTAAAAAAATAAATTATTTGGAGGGAAAATGGCGGAGGTATAAACGGATGTGTCCGGTTCCTTGTCCTGGAGCAGATAAGGGTGAGCAGCTGAAACGGGTAACATGCAGCCCGAATAGGCAGAGGATTTTCAGCTGAGAGACTGTTTGCAGCTAGGAAAGACCGAGAACCCCCAGGAAAAAAAGGACGGTTGGAGACTGCGGCTGAAGCCTCTCCTGGTGAGCCAGCTAAGCAGCGGAGACTGCGCCATCTTGGGTGGTTGTTGCTGGCATCCAGAGACCAGCTACTAACCTGGAAACAAGGGATCTCAAGCAGCGTGACTGCATGAACTCAGACGAGCACTGCTTCTTCTCACGGAAAGGTTGGACATCCCCTAAAGGTGCAGTTTGCAGTTCAGGTTGGAGGGAGGACCGAGCTCGCGCAGCGGAATCTGCGCCCCACAGAGTCCGCAGCCGTTGGGACCAGCGTGACCCACGAGTGGGGAAGGGGCCCCACAGGGCTGCTGGCAGAAGGGAACGCGAAAAATGAGCCCATAGCTGGACTGGATGTAAAGGAGCAGCCTTGGACTTTGCTAATCTGCTGGCTGCTTGGTGCCAGGGGCGAGTGGGCGCGCTGAGATTGCGCGCGGAGACTGTGCACAGACCTGGAAGGTGGAGGCTTGTGAATTCGCACAACTATCAGGCTCTTGTTACAATTCCCCTTAGATCCGTGCATTTGATTATTAAACCCAGTGCATGGGATTCCCCAGTTGGGGTCATTCCCAGAGCCTGTAGGGGAAAGTTCTTTTTGGGGAGCCTGGGAAACAGCGGGCAGTGGCAAGGAACCAGCTCTGGGCAGTGGTCTTTCCCTAATCAGTTCCAAGTACCATAGAGGAAAAAAAAAAAACCCTACTGATAGAGAGGACTTATAGCCTCGGAGGTCAATCCAGACACACTGCCACCCAGAGGCAGAGCCACGAACTGTCTCTTCTGTGATCACAAATAAAGGCAGTCTGGTAAACAAATACAACCTGCCTTAAAATCAGGTCTGTGGTTTACTGCACGAGGGACAGTGTAATGCAGGGAAGTTCAACACTCCCCTGAATGCCTGGCAGGACTAAGGCGTGCCAAAAACAAGAGTGGAAGATCTGAAGCACCTTCATTTCCAAATATATATATATATATATATATATATATATATATATATATATATATATATTTAATTCTTTTTTCACCATTTCATTAAGAACCTATTTTATTATATTTTTTATTTTTTATTTTTTTATCACTTGATTTTTACCTTTTTAATTACTACATTTTTTTAACCAGTATTATTGCTATCCTTTTACCATTTTTTCAATGGTGTCATTTTATTTTTTATTTTTTATTTTTTTATTTTTCTTTATTTTATTTTGGGATTAGTGTTCTACACTCTATTTTCATCGTTCCTTTAGCATCATTTCTCTCTATCTCACATTTACCCTTAAGCCAAAACTCTCTTCCTCACTTTTCCCCTTTTGTTGTCCTGTTTCTCTTACCCTATTCCTTCTTTGGATTTTCCCTATTCCTTCTTTCTACCACTGTCTAAATTTCACCCTACTTATATATCTAATTTCCAATCCCTCGCTCTAAATCCATATACACCTCTCTCTTATCTTTCTTCACTAATTTTTTTTCTCTCACTCTCTGTCGTTTTGCTAGTGTTTGCTTGATTTTGAGTATATTGGGGTTTTTTATGCTTGTGTGGGAAATTGTTTTGTTTTTCATTTTCATTTTTCTGTTTTGCTTACTTTTTCTTTATCTGGTTATTTTTGTGCTTCTGTTTTCCCTTGCCTCGCTTGATATTGGTGGTTGTTTGTAGTTTGCATTAGTCTCTAGGGATCTGCTGCTGGAGTTCATTGAGATTGGTTGCGGTTCTCTTTGAGTTTTCTCCCCTTATAAATAGCCTCTTCCCCACCTCTATTTCATTCTCTTACTTTTTTTTTTTTTGTCTTTTTGTTTTTTTCTTCTCTCCCTTTTCCCAATCTCATTTTGGCACTTCTTTTTGTTTTTTATTTTTCTCTAATCTTTTTCTCTTTTTTTTTCTTTATCCCCCAATTCTCTTCGCTCGGGGGGTCACCTTTATTTGGGGTTATTAATATTGTGAATGCATTTAGTTTGGTGCCTTGTATGTTGTGCCTTGTTGTGTTGTATTTTGTGCCTTTGAATCAGCGCAGCAGAGAGAGAACTACATAACCAAACACCTTGAAAAGAGAAATCATGGTGAAACAAAGAACCAACCCAAATATGAAAGAAAAACAGGCATCATCAGAAAAGGAAGTAAACAAAATGGAGGCAATGGAGGCAAGCAACCTGTCAGAGAAAGAATTCAGAGTAATGGCCATAAGGTGGATGAAAAGAATGGAAGACCAATTGAACAATATGTGTAGGAACCAAGAGGAAATGAAGAAGAACCAAGAGGAAATAAAGAGAAACCAAGAAGAAATGAAAAATGACATCACTGCCATAAAGAACTCAATAGAAAGCATCAACAGTAGACTAGAAGAAGCAGAGGACTGCATCAGCGAGCTAGAAGACAAGGTAGAAAAAAATACCCAAACAGAACAGCTTCTAGAAAAAAAAATTAAAAAGCAGGAGGAGAGCCTAAGAGAACTCTGGGACAATGCTAAACGAAACAACATCCGAATAATAGGGGTGCCAGAAGGAGAGGAAAGTGAGCAAGAAATAGAAAACCTGTTTGAAAAAATAGTAACAGAAAATTTCCCTGATATAGGGAGGAAAAAACCTCACACAAATCCAAGAAGCTCAGAGTCCCAAACAAAATGAACCCAAAAAGACCGACACCAATGCACTTAATAATTAAATTGGCAAACACCAACGACAAAGCAAGAATCTTAAAAGCAGCCAGAGAGAGACAGAAAGTTACCTACAAAGGATCCCCCATCAGCCTAGCGACCGATTTCTCAACAGAAACACATCAGGCAAGAAGGGAATGGAATGAAATATACAAAGTCATGCAAAGGAAGAGTCTGAATCCAAGAATACTATACCCAGCGAGGCTATCAATCAAAATTGAGGGTCAAATCAGGAGCTTCACAGACAAAAACGGTCTATGGGAGTTTATTACAACCAAACCAGCAATGCAAGAAATGCTAAAGGGTCTGCTGTAAATAGAAAAAAACAGGAAACAAAGAAGGAATGCAGCGGTAAAGAACAAAAATGGCGACTAACAAGTTTCTATCAATAATAACTTTAAATGTAAATGGATTAAATTCCCCAGTGAAAAGGCATAGGGTAAATGAGTGGATAAGAAAACATGACCCATATATCTGCTGTTTATAGGAAACCCACCTCAGAAAAAAAGACGCACACAGACTGATGGTGAAGGGATGGAAAAAGTTTTTTCAGGCCAATGGAAGTGAAAAAAAAGCCGGGGTAGCAATACTTATATCTGACAAATTAGATCTCAAAGTGAAGGACATAAAAAGAGATAAAGAAGGCCACTTCATAATACTAAAGGGAGCAGTCCAACAAGAAGAAATAACTCTGGTAAATATCTATGCACCCAATATAGGAGCACCCAAATACGTAAGAAATCTTCTGGAGGAGATCAAGGGAGAGATTGACAGCATTACAATCATAGTAGGGGACCTTAACACCCCATTATCTCCACTGGACAAATCCTCTAAACAGAAACTCAGCAAAGAAACATCAATCCTAAATGACTCACTAGATCAGATGGAATTAATTGACATCTTCAGAACATTTCACCCCAAAGCCACAGAATATACATTCTCCTCAGGTGCACATTTGTCATTTTCAAAGATAGACCATATATTGGGTCACAGACAAAGTCTCTTCAAATTCAAGAAAATTGAAATCATATCAAGCATCTTCTCAGACAACAAAGGCATAAAACTGGAAATCAACTACAACCAAAACAATCCAAAAAAATCAAACGCATGGAGACTAAATAGCATGCTATTAAAAAACGACTGGGTTACCAGTGAGATCAAAGAAGAAATAAAAAACATCATGGCAACAAATGACAATGAAAACACAACAATCCAAAACCTATGGGACACAGCAAAAGCAGTCTTGAGAGGGAAGTTCATAGCTCTACAAGCCTACTGCAAGAAACAAGAAACAATGAGAATAAATGACCTAACTCTACAACTCGAAGAGTTAGAAAGAGAGCAACAAAAAAGGCCCACTGTAAGCAGAAGGAAGGAAATAACAAAGATCAGAGTGGAGATAAATGACATAGAGACCAAAAAAACAATACAAAAGATCAACAAAACCAAGAGCTGGTTCTTTGAAAGGATAAACAAGATTGATACACCTCTAGCCAGGCTCACCAAGAAACAAAGAGAGAGGACCCAAATAAACAAAATCAGAAATGAAAGAGGAGAAATAACAACAGACCCCATAGAAATACAAAGGATTGTTAGAAAATACTATGAACAACTCTACTCCAACACACTAGACAACCTGGAGGAAATGGACATATTCCTAGATAAATACAACCTTCCAAAACTTAACCAGGAAGAATCTAAAAATCTCAATAGGCCAATAACTATGGAGGAAATCGAAGCAGTAATCAAAAAGCTTCCAGCAAACAAAAGCCCAGGGCCAGATGGCTTCACAGGGGAGTTTTACCAAACATTCAAGGAAGACCTAAAACCTATCCTCCTCAGACTACGTCAAAAGATCCAAGAGGAAGGAACACGTCCCAGCTCATTCTATGAAGCCAGCATCACCCTAATCCCAAAACCAGATAAAGACAATACAATGAAAGAGAATTATAGGCCAATATCCCTCATAAACATAGATGCCAAAATCCTCAACAAAATCCTAGCAACTCGGATCCAGCAGTACATCAAAAAGATCATACACCATGAGCAAGTAGGATTTATCCCAGGGATGCAAGGATGGTACAATATCCACAAATCAATAAACGTGATACATCACATAAACAAATTGAGAGAAAAAAACCACATAGTCATATCAATTGATGCGGAAAAAGCATTTGACAAAATCCAACACCCTTTCTTGATAAAAACTCTCAGCAAGATAGGAATTGAGGGATCATACCTCAACATAATAAAAGCCATATATGACAAACCCACAGCCAACATCATAATCAATGGGCAAAAACGAAAACCATTCCCCCTAAAAACAGGAACAAGACAGGGATGCCCCCTCTCACCACTCCTGTTCAACATAGTACTGGAAGTACTAGCCGTTGTGATCAGACACGAAGAAGAAATAAAAGGCATCCAGATTGGAAAAGAAGAAGTTAAACTGTCCTTATTTGCAGATGACATGATACTGTACATACAGAACCCTAAAGACTCCATCAAAAAAATTATTAGACTTAATAAATGAATTCGGCAATGTAGCCGGATACAAAATTAATGCTAAGAAATCCATGGCATTTCTTTACACCAATAGTGAACTTACAGAAAGTGAAACTACAGAAGCAATCCCATTTACCATTGCACCAAAAAAATTAAAATACCTAGGAATAAACTTAACTAAAGAGGTAAAAGACTTATATGTTGAAAACTACAGGAGACTGAAAAAAGAGATAGAGGAAGACATAAACAGATGGAAGAATATACCGTGTTCATGGATTGGTAGAATCAACATCATCAAAATGTCCATACTACCCAAAGCAATTTATAGATTCAATGCAATCCCCATTAAATTACCAACGGCATATTTCACAAATCTAGAACGAACGTTCCAAAAATTCATCTGGAAATAAAAAAGACCCTGAATAGCTGCAGCAATCCTGAGAAAGAACAAAGTAGGTGGGATCTCAATACCAGATATCAAACTGTATTACAAAGCCACTGTTCTTAAAACAGCTTGGTACTGGCACAAGAACAGACATATAGATCAATGGAATAGAATAGAGACCCCAGAAATCGACCCAAACCACTATGCCCAATTAATATTCGACAAAGGAGGCAAGAGCATACAATGGAGTCAAGACAGTCTTTTCAATAAATGGTGTTGGGAAAATTGGACAGATACATGCAAAAGGATGAAACTAGATCACCAACTCACACCATACACAAAAACAAACTCAAAATGGATAAAAGACTTAAACGTAAGACTGGAAACCATAAAAATACTAGAGAAATCCACAGGCAGTGAAATCGCAAACATGTGCCGAAGAAATTTCTTCTCTGATAATGCTCCTAGGGCAATGGAAACTAAAGAGAAAATAAACAAATGGGACTACATCAAAATAAAAAGCTTTTGCACAGCAAAGGAAACCATCAACAAAACAACAAGAAGACCCACTACATAGGAGAACATATTTGCCAATGATTCCACCGATAAGGGTTTAATTTCCAACATTTACAGGGATCTCATGAAACTTAACAAAAGGAAGATAAACAATCCAATAAAAAAATGGGCAACGGACCTAGATAGACACTTTTCGAAAGAGGACATACAGAAGGCCGAAAGACATATGAAAATCTGCTCAAAGTCACTAATTATACGAGAGATGCAAATCAAAACGACAATGCGTTATCATCTCACACCTGTCAGAATGGCTATCATCAACAAATCAACAAACAACAAGTGTTGGAGAGGATGTGGAGAAAAAGGAACCCTTCTGCACTGCTGGTGGGAATGCAGACTGGTGCAGCCACTGTGGAGAACAGTATGGAGCTACCTCAGAAGACTAAAAATGGAACTCCCATTTGACCCAGTGATCCCACTACTAGGAATATATCCCAAGAAACCAGAAACGCCAATCAGAAAGGATATATGCACCCCTATGTTCATAGCAGCACAATTCACCATAGCTAAGATTTGGAAACAGCCTAAGTGCCCATCAGCAGATGAGTGGATTAGAAAACTGTGGTACATATACACAATGGAATACTATGCTGTGGTAAAAAAAAGGAACTCTTGCCTTTTGCAACAGCATGGATGGAACTGGAGAGCATTATGCTAAGTGAAATAAGCCAGTCAGAGAAAGATAAATACCACATGATCTCACTCATTTGTGGATTATAGAGAACAACATAGACTGATGAAAAGGGACAGACCCAAAGACTGAGAAACAGCGATCATGCTATCAATCCCCAGAAGGAAAGTAGGGGAGGGCGGGGGTAAGGGGAAGAGATCAACCGAAGGACTTGTATACATGTATATAAGCCAAACCAATGGACATGGACAACAGGGGGATGGGAGCATGAGTTTGTGTGTGGGGGGGGAGGTTGGGGGTTAATGGGGGGGATGAGGACACATTTGTAATACCTTAACTAATAATAATAATAAATTATTTGAAGAAGTTAATATTTTAGAACAATCACCTTTGCAGTAGTGGAGGGAAAAAACTGAAGACATATTTTTTTCATGATTTAGAATTGTTTATATATTATATTACTATTATAAAACCCAATGGCGCCTTTTTATCTTATTAAGGCTTTCATTCTATTAACTGTTTAAGATAAAGCCTTTTATTCCTTACATTGCAATATGCAGTAAAGACAGCATATAAATTATGTCAGAGTAAAAAGAAATGCTACAATGATTAAAATTATGTAATTTTAAAATTAGTTATTTATTGATCAATAAATCATTATTGAATATATTTGGTTGGTCCTATAAAATATTACCATGTAATAATTATTCAACAAAATTCAAATTATTATAAAAATAAATTTAGAATAGTTCATGTATTAATAATTATAAATTCACAATGATTTATTTAGACTTAAAAATAATAAACAGAATATTTATTCTTGGTATATTCTCATATATTTTAATCAATTACTTAATAATATCTCTAATATTATGACACTGACCTTTTTTCTGAAAAATGTATTTACTTTTCAAAAATTTATTGTTGACACTATTACAGATGTCTACCTCCCACACATTTTTTTACCAACCTCAACCTAAACCCCAAACTCCCTTCCTCTGGTAATCACCACACTGTTGTCTGTGTTTTCAGGCTATGCATATATGTTCTTTAGTTGATCTCTTCATCTTCTTTCATCCAGTACCCACCTTCACACTCTCTTCTGACACATGTCAGTTTGTTTCATATATTCATGCCTCTGGTTCTATTTTGTTTGTCAGTTTATTTTGTTCATTATATTACACATATAAGTGAGATCATATGGTATTTGTATTTTTCTGTCTGGCTTATTTTGCTTAGCATAATAATCTTCAGGTCCACCCATGCTATCTGAAGAAGGTATGAGATCCTCTTTTTTTACAGTCACATAGCATTCCATTGTGTAAATGTACCACGGTTTTTTAACCACTCATCTACTGATGGGCATTTGGGCTGTTTCCAGATATTGGCTATTGTAGATAATGCTGCAATGAACATAGTGGTGCATATATTCTTTTGAATTGGTGTTTCAGGACTCGTAGGATATATTCCTAGAAGTGAGATTCCTAGAAGTGGGACAAAAGGCAGTTTCATTTTTAATTTTTTTGAGGAAACTCCACATTGTTTTTTACAGAGACTTACCTAGTCTGCATTCCCACCAACAGTACACAAGGATTTCTTTTTCTCCACATTTTTGCCAATACTTGTTTGTTGATTTAATGATGGTAGCCATTCCAGCAGGTGTGAGGTGATTTTTCATTGTGGTTTATAATTTGCATCTCTCTGATAACTAGTGACATTAATCATTTATTCATATGTCTATTGGCTATCCATATGTACTCTTTGGAGAAGTGGTCTATTCAGGTCCTTTGCCAAATTTTTATTTGGATTGTTTGTTTTTTGGGTGTTGGGTTTTATAAGTGCTTTATATATTTTGGAAATTAACCCATTATCAGACATATCATTGGCAAACATATTCTCCCATACAGTGAGTCCCCTTTTCATTTGGTTGATGGTTCCCTTAGCTGTGCAGGAGCTTTTTAGTTTGATGTGGTCCCATTTGTTTATTTTGTTTGTGCTTGCCCTAGCAGGTATATTGGCAAAAATATTGCTTTGAGAGATGTCTGAGATTTTACTGCCTATATTTTCTTCTAAGATTTTTATGGTTTTGCAACTTACATTTAATTCTTTTATCCATTTTGAGTTTATTCTTGTATATGGTGAAAGATGGTGGTCTAGTTTCATTTTTTGCATGTACCTGTTCAATTTTCCCAACACGATTTATTGAAAAGCCTGTCATTATTGCATTGTATGCTCTTGTCTACATTTTCAAATATTAATTGACCATAGAAATGTGGGTTGGCCAACGTGGCATGGCTCAGTGATTGAGCGTGGACCATGAACTAGGAGGTTGCAGTTTGATTCCCGGTTAAGGCACATTCCTAGGTTACAGATTTGATCCCCATTGGGGAGTGTGCAGGAGGCAGCCAATCAATGATTCTCTCTCATTATTGATGTCTCTATCACTCTCTCCCTCTCCCTTCTCCTCTTAAATCAATAAAAATATATCTATTTAAAGAATAAAATAAATGTGGGTAGATTTCTTGGCTCTCTGTTCCTTTGAACTATATTCCTGTTCTTATGTCAGTATCAGGCTGTTTTTATTACAATGACCATGTGGTATAGTTTGATTATGTATTTTAATACCTCCATCTTTTTCTTCTTTCTCAAGATTTCTGGTGCTCTTCAGGGTCTTTATGGTTCTATATAAATGTTTGGAATATTTTCTCTAGTTATGTGTAATATACCATTTGATATTTTAATGGAGATTGCATTGAATCTATAGATTGCTTTGGGAAGTATGAACATTTTAATGATGTTCCAATCCATGAACACAGTATTGTTTCCACTTGTATCTTCCTCAGTTTCTTTCTCTAGTGTCATACAGTTTTCTGAGTACAGGTTCTTTTACCTCCTTGTTACATTTATTCCTAGGTACCTTATTTTTTTGTTGCAATAGTAACTGTAATTGTTTTCTGTTTCTCTTTCTGATAGTTCATTGTTGGTGTATAAAAATGCCACTGATTTCTGAATATTAATTTTGTATCCTGCTACTTTACCAAATTCATTATTAGATATAGTAGTTGTTTGGTGGAGTCTTTAGGGTTATCTATGTACAATATCATGTCATCTTTATCACAGTTTTATTTCCTCCTTTCCAATTTGGATGAGAGTTATTTCTTCTTCTTTTCTGATTGCTGTGGCTAGGACTTCAAGTATTATTTTGAAAAAGAGTGGTAAAAGCAGGCATCCCTATCTTCTTCCTGATATTAGGGGAAATGCTTTTAGTTTTTGCCCATTGAGTATGATGTTAGCTGTAAGTTTTTTCATACATGGACTTTATTTTTTTTTTAATATATTTTATTGATTTTTCACAGAGAGGAAGGGAGAGAGATAGTTAGAAACATCGATGAGAGAGAAACATCTATCAGCCGCCTCCTGCACATCTCCCACTGGGGATGTGCCTGCAACCCAGGTACATGCCCTTGACCGGAATCGAACCCAGGACCCTTCAGTCCGCAGGCTGATGCTCTATCCACTGAGCCAAACCGGTTTCGGCCATATATGGACTTTATTTTATGTTGAGGTATGGTCCCTCTAGTCTCACTTTGCTGAGAATCAACACTAATAAAAGAGAAAAATGGTAATTGGAGTATGAGCTACCCTTTTCATTGGCTAATCAGGGCTATATGCAAATTAACTGCCAACTAAGATTGGCAGTTAACTGCCAACAAGATGGCGGTTAATTTGCATACGTAGGCACAATGCAGGGAGGCGAAAGGGAAAGCAGGAAGAAGCCCCCTGCCACTGACAGTGATCGGAAACCCAGGGGGGAGCTAAGAGCTGGGGGGCAGGGCAAAGGCGGCCCTGGGGCCGCCTTTGCCCTGCCCCCAGCCATGATTGGAGAATCAGGTGCCTTTTCCGCCCTGGCCAGTGATAGCAGGAAGTAGGGGTGGAGCCAGCGATGGGAGCTGGGCAAGGTCGAAGCTGGCAGTCCCAGGAGCTAGGGGTCCCTTGCCTGGGCCTAAAGCGAAGCCCACGATCGTGGGGCTGCTGCAGCTGTGGGTCCCCGCTGCCCGGGCCGGACACCTAGGCCAGAGGTGTTAGGCCTGGGCAGGGGCGGAGCCTGCAACCACGGGGAGGTGGGGGTCCCCTGCCCAGGCCTGACCCCTCTGCCGGAGTCCTCAGGCCTGGTCAAGGGGCCGATCCGGTGATTGGTGATCGGAGGGTGATGAGGGTCAACTCCTCTGGCCGAGGCATCAGGCCTGGGCGGGGGGCGGAGCCAGGGATTGGGGGGATATGATGGTCCCCTTGCCCAGGCCTGAAGCCTGGGTCAGAGGCGTCAGGCTTGGGCGGGGGGTGGAGCAAACGATCAGAGGGAGATGGGGGTCCCCTGCCCAGGCATGATTCCTGGGCCAGAGGCTTCAGGCCTGGGCGGGGGCCATAGCCAGTGATCAGGGGGAGATGGGGGTCCCCTGTCCAAGCCTGACACCTCTGGCGGAGGCGTCAGGCCTGGGCAAGGGGCCGATCAGGCGATCGGAGGGTGATGGGGGTCTACGCCTCTGGCCAAGGCCTCAGGCCTGGGCGGGGGCCAGAGCCAGTGATCAGGGGGAGATGATGGGGGTCCCCTGTCCAAGCCTAACACCTCTGTCAGAGGCGTCAGGCCTGGGCAAGGGGCCGATCCTGCGATTGGAGGGTAATGGGGGTCAACGCCTGAGGGCTCCCAGTATGTGTGAGGGGGCAGGCTGGGCTGAGGGACACTCCCCCCCCCCCCCACACACACCCAGTGCACGAATTTCGTGCACCGGGCCCCTAGTCCTATCTAATAAAAGACAAAAAGGGTAATTGACCATACCTTCGCTACACTTCCCATTGGCTAATCAGGGTCATATGCAAATTAACTGCCAACAAAGATGGCAGCCGGCAGCCATGCAGCTTAAGCAAGCAGGCGGCTTGCTTGCTCCAGTGATGGAGGAAGCCAAGGTTGCTCCCCTGCTGCGGCCTGGCTCTGAGCTCCGAAATCAACAAAGTTTCAATTATAGAAGCTAAACAAACCCCAGATACCTGCTTTCAGCAGGCCGTGGCCTCAGAGCTGGAGCAAGCAAGAGCCAGCTCTCAGCTCCATTGATGGCAACAAAGTTTTGATTATAGAAGGCAAATAAATCCCAGAATTAAAAAAAAAAGGAAAAAAGGAGAGGCTGGGAGCTTCAGTCACCGGCCAGACTGAAAACAGCCCTCAGCCCCTCACCCAGGCTGGCAAGGCATCGAAGCGGGACTCCACCCTGATCTGGGACACCCTTCAGGGAAAACCATCTGGCCCCCACCCATGCACCAGGCCTCTATCCTATATAGTAAAAGGGTAATATGCAAACTGACCCTAACAGCAGGCCCAGGCAAGGGACCCCTAGCTCCCGGGACTGCCAGCTTCGACCGTGCCCAGCTCCCATCGCTGGCTCCACTCTGCCATAGACTGGGAATGACTGGTCACTATGACACACACTGACCACCAGGGGGAAGATGCTCAATGCAGGAGCTGCCCTCTGGTGGTCAGTGTCGTCCCACATGGGGGAGCTCTGCTCAGCCACAAGCCAGGCTGATGGCTGCCAGTACAGCGGTGGTGGTGGGAGCCTCTCCTGCCTCCTCAGCAGCACTAAGGATGTCTGACTGCAGCTTAGGTCTGCTCCCCGTTGGCAAGTGGACATCCCCCGAGGGCTGCCGGGCTGCCAGAGGGATGTCTGATTGCCAGCTTAGGCCAAATCCCCTGGGGAGCAGGCCTAAGCCAGCAGGTGGTCATCCCCTAAGGAGTTCCAGACTGCGAGAGGGCACAGGCCGGGCTCAGGGACCCCCTCCCCCCTGAGTGCACAACTTTTTGTGCACTGGGCCTCTACTATCCTAACAAGAGCTTGGAAGTATACTCTCCTCTTAAAATTTTGGAACAGTTTGAGATGTATAGGTGTTAGTTTTTATTTGAATGTTTGGTAAAATTTGCCAGTGAAGCCATCTAGTCCAGAACTTTTGTTTACTCTAAGCTTTGTTATTGCTGTTTCAATTTCATAGTTGTTATAGTCCTATTCAGGTTTCTGACTCTTCCTGATTGAGTTTTGGAAAATTGTATGTTTCTAGGAATTTGTCCATTTTACCCAGGTTGTCCAATTTGTTGGCATATAGTTGTTCATAGTATTTTCGTACAATTCTTTGTATTACTGTAAAGTAAGATATTACTTATCCTCTTTCATTTCTGATTTTATTTATTTGGGTCCTCTCTCTTTTTTTTTTAATGATTCTGGTTAGAGGTTCATCAATTTTGTTTATCTTTTCAAAGAACCAACTCATGGTTTCCTTGATCTTTTGTATTACTATTATTTTTAGTCTTTAGGTCATTTATTTCCTTCCTTCTACTTACTCTGGGCTTTTCTTGTTGTTCTTTCTGTAGTTCTTTTAAGGGTAGAGTTAGATTGTTTATTTGAGTTTTTGTTTGTTTGTTGTTGTTGTTTTTTTGCTTCTTGAGCTAGGCTTATAATGCTATGGACTTCACTTTCAGGACTGCTTTTGCTGTTTCCCATAGATTTTAGGTTGTTGTGTGTTAAAAACGTATGCTTTTCAATATGGCCATTTTATAATGTTTTTGACAAAACATCCTGTAAGTTTTCAAAGTAACATTTTATGGTTAATGAATTGTTGACACTTTAAAAATATATGGAAAACTATGGTGAAATTATACTGAATTCAGAAAATCCCATTAAATTACATCTGTCATTTTAATCTACATTTACTTTAGGAACTTATTTACTTGTAGTTTTTAATGTTTTTGTTGATTTCAGTGAGAAAGGAAGGGAGAGGGATAGAGAGATAGAAGCATCAATGAGAGAGAGATGATGAGAGAGAAACATCAATTGACTGCCTCCTGCATGCCCCCTACTGGGGATTGAGCCCACAACCTGTGTGAGTGCCCTGACTGGGAGTCAAACCATCAAACCTGGGATCTCTTGGTTCTTGTGTCAATGCTCAACCACTGAGCAACACCAGTGGGGTTACTTATAGTTTTGATTTTACTAAATGTCTGCCATAGCAAAAACTTAGTGTATAGTTATAGATGACCTCTTGTTTGGTTTTATTTAAAGGATTTCTTTCTCTTTGTAGTAAATATATAACTAAATTAATAGTTAATGTTATCTTTAAAATGAAAGATTACTTAAAAATAATGCAGTATGTATTGACCCTATTTAAATGAAACATACTATCTCACAAGGCAATACTGTTTCCTTTATTAGTGCATTTTAAAAATCGTGGTTGTTGTTATTTTTATCAACTAATTGCATATATTTCAAATCTTTATATCTTTATATAATGTTTCTTATAAAACAAATTGATATTCTAAATGGCCAGATGAGCTGGCGCCCTCTTAGTGCAGCAGGCAGCGCGTCAGTCTCATAAATAGCCAGATGAAATAAAAGCATGTAGGTTTAATTATTCACATGTAAAGCCTACACCTCTACTTAAAAGTAGTAGAATTGAAGTTTACTATTAGTGGTGTTTTCTGCATGCTTCTTTTCCTTTTGATCCTATTTCCTTCATATTTTACCAGCAGCATATTTTAATGTGACATGTATCATTTTTCTCTGTTATTCCTGCTTAACTTATCCTTATGTAGCTTTTATTTTCACAGATGACACTGCAACTTTTTGCCAGCAGGGAGAAATATTAAACCAAAAATTGTACAACAGCATGGTGTAATGTAAGACATACAGAATTGGATGTCAGACAAGTGGACTTGGGTTCAAAGAACAGGCCTTTCACTTACTTTCTGAGGGAACATATGTATAATATGTGAATAATCAATGGGGAGGGTTAATGTACGTAGAAAATGCTTACTAAATAGTGCCTATTAAATTATTTTCCTCAATATCATTTCTACAGTATATATAACCCAAAGGAAATTATGCATAAACACACTGGTGATCTGATTTACTAGGGAGCAATTGTTTATCCTATCTAATAAAGAGGGAATATGCTAATTGACACTCATGCCATTGCAAAGATGGTGGCAACCACAGCCAATAAGGAGGAAATATGCTAATTGACTGCCCAGCCCTCAAAGATGGCGGCGCCCACAGCCACATGATGGCGGCACCCAATCCCCTCAGCCCCACTGTGGCAGCAGGCGTGCGGCAAAGCCTCTGGAGTCCCCTAGTTCCCTCAGTCCCCCAGCCTCCCAGGGCTGGCCCGAGGTGCAGGCAAGCCTTGGATGGCAGCTTCCCAGCCATCCAGGCCTGCCCCAGGCTCAGGTAACCAGAACTGGCCATGGCTTGTGCTGCCGGCAGTGGCAGCATCAGAGGTGTGATGGGGGCATGGCCTTCCCCTGATTGCCAGTTCGCTTCCCACCCCTGAAGGCTCCCGGATTGTGAGAGGGAGCAGGCTGAGCTGAGGGACCAGTGCATGAATTTTCATGCACCGGGCCTCTAATTATATATATATATATATTATATATATGTATATGTGTGTGTGTGTGTGTGTATATATATATATATATATATATATATATATATATATATATCCTATCTAATAATAGACAAACATTGTAATTAACCATACCTCCAACACGCTTCCAATTGGCTAATCAGGGCAATATGCAAATTAACTGCCACCCAAGATGGCGGTTAACTGCCAATAAAGATGGCGGTTAATTTGCATACATAGGCACAATCATGGGAGGCGAATGGTATTGGAAACCCAGGCGGCAGGCAAGAGCTGGGGGGCGGGCAAAGGTGGCCCTGCCGGCCGCCTTTGCCCACCCCACAGCAGGTGATCACCATTGGAAAGCCTGGCGGCAGGAGAGGCAACAACCCCAGGCCAGGGGTGCGGGCTGCCTGCAGCCGGTGATTGCATTGTGGATTGGAGGGAGCGAGAGCCCGGGCACAGGCCAGCCGGCACCCCCGGATCCCCAGGCCACCCGAGGGTCAGGGGTGCTGGCTGTCCTGCTTCCCTGTGATCGCCATGGCACCCCCGGCACCTCAGCACCTGAGATGCAAAGGTTGGGGATGAAATGACTTTTCCCAGCCACATCTGCAAATATCCTGGGGAAGGCATCACTGAAGAGTTCACAACTGTCTTACTTAGCAAGGAAGAAAACAGTTGGCAACTGGAAACAATCCCTTACATCAAAGTTAAGGTCCCTCTGAGTAAAAAAAAATATTTCCAAAGTAAAGGAGGTAGCAGGCAAAAATAATAGGTTCTCATGACTTCCACTGAAGTTTGAGCATATGACAGAGTCAAAACGAACAGACAAATTAAAACAGACAGTGGGCCAAACTGGTTTGGCTCAATGGATAGAGCATCGGCCTGTGGACTGAAGGGTCCCAGGTTCAATTCCAGTCAAGGGCATGTACCTTGGTTGCGGGCACATCCCCAGTAGGAGGTGTGCAGGAGGCAGCTGATTGATGTTTCTCTCTCATCTATGTTTCTAACTCTCTATCCCTCTCCCTTCCTCTCTGTAAAAAAAACAATAAAATATATTAGAAAAAAAAAAAAGAAAAATCAATGATGAGAGCGAATCATGGATCAGCTGCCTCCTACAGCCCCATACTGGGGATCAAGCCCACAACCCGGGCATGTGGCCTGACCTGGAATCAAACCGTGACTTCCTGGTTCATAGGTTGATGCTAAACCACTGAGTCACACTGGCTGGTCTCAATTCTAATTTATAAATTCATTCCAAGGACATAACAGCTTGAAAAGCTTTGGAAGTAGTTTCAAAAAAACTAGCTTTTAAGTAACAAGGAAACAGTTATAGAAGAAAGTTTAAATTAAAAAAAAAATTGTTTTGATTTATTCAAGAGTGAGAACATCCTCCATAAAAATGTGTACCTTGACTGTGCATGGTTGGGAGGCCTTATCACACCTTAGGAATTCAAATGCTTTTTACAATGAAAAGAAAGAGAGTTTCATCTCATTTCTCTACTGGGGTAGATGTCTGTCAATAGAAGGTGGACATCAATTAAAGGAAGGGCTTGCACAATCAATCCAGAAAGTCAGCAATCTATGAATAATCCAGAACCGAGTATTTATCTCCTCTGCCACACACCCTCCCTCCCAGCCAGTGAGCAAGATAATTACTCTTAAGTCAAGCTAAGTGCCTCCCAGTCACAGTGGCCCAATGCTGACATACAATGCATACAAATAATTCTCACTCTGGCATAAAAGTGACAACTTTCTTGGAAGAAAAGCAGATGCTGTAAATTTCTCAAAGTCTTCCTGAAACATTTTTTAAAGTAATTTTTACTTCTTTAGAAAAAATGCCATGGGAAACCATCTGTAATAAAATGCCCATTCTATAAAATAATTCATCTATACTAATAAAAGGGTAATATGCTAATTAGACTGGGAGACCTTCCAGATGTTCTTCTGGACAAAGCCATGGTGGTGGGGCCGAGGTAGAGGCAGTTAGAGGCCAAGAGGGGAGGGCAGTTGTGGGTGATCAGGCTGTTGGGGGGCAGGGCCATTGGGGGTAAGCAAACCAGCATGGGGGGCAGTTGGGGACAAGCAGGCCACCAGTGGGGGTCAGTTGGATGTGATCAGGACAGCGGGGGGGGGGGGCAGTTTGGAGTGAGCAGGCCAGCAGGGGGACAGTTGGGGATGAGCAGGCCAGTGGGGAGGGAAGGTAGGGGTGAGCAGGCCAGCGGGGAGGGGGGGCAGTTTTGGGTGATCAGGCCAGCAGCGGGGGGTGGGGGGGAAGTTGGGAGCAAGCAGACTGGCAGGCAGATTGGTTAGAGGCAATCAGGCAGGCAGGCAGGCAGGTGAGTGGTTAGGAGCCAGCAGTCCTGGATTGCGAGAGGGATGTCCGACTGCTGGTTTAGGCCCGATCTCTGTAAACTGGCAGTAGGACATCCTTCGAGGGGTCCCAAATTGGAGAGGGTGCAGGCCAGGCTGAGGAACATACCCTCCCCATGCACGAATTTCGTGCACAGGGCCACTAGTATATATATATATATATATATATATATATATATATATATATATATATATATATATATATATTGCAAATTAGGCCGGGAAACCGTAATGGGTCAGGACTGTACAGGAGGAGGTTGGGCGCAGCAACAGGGGTGGGGCGGAACTGGGGACTGGCTCCCTTAGTAGTCCTGCGGGGTCAATCTCAAGAGGACAGGCAAAGTACCAATGGACTAGTGCTGCCAGCATGATCCCAACAGCACTGCCGGCCTCCTGGAACTTGGCCTCGGGCACTGAGGCTGCTTCCCTCCCTTAGACTGGCTCCCTTAGTAGTCCTGCAGGTTGAATCTGAAGAGGACAGACCAAGCACCAACAGACATGAATGTGAACAGACAGAAGGAAAAAAGACCTTCAAGGCCTGTCCAAGGTGGATTTGCATTTAAAACCAAGTGGGGTGGGTCTGGAGCTGCGCAGCACTGACAACCATGGCAGTCTCCCTGTCGGCAGCATGACTGAGGCTAGGAGTGTGAGGAGTGAGGGCCATGAAAGCTGGAGGCCTTGGCTGCGAACAATCAGCTAATTTCAGCTCCCAGGCAGGCGCGATCAGGGAAGCCGGTGGAGCCTTTGCAAAAAAAAAGAGAAGGCTGAAGAAGAACGATACTTCAGAAGGTAGACTGAAGAACAGCTGTAAGCCTTGAAGAAACAACATGAAGAAACCACTCATCATAAAAAGGAGATTGAGCATCTGCAGAAAGAAATTGAGCAGCAGAAGCAGAACATCAAGAAACTGAAAGATCATGATACTGCGGTGGTGTCAGGGTGAGGGACAGCCATATTTGCCAGTGCGGCCCAAGCTGTCAACAACAAAAAGTGTGCGGGAGATCAGCAGGCACATGGATGGGTGCACGGATGCCAGGACCACCCGCCACGGGGCGGGGGGGGGAGGAGTTGGGGGGGAATGTCTTACGAACCGAACTTGACCACACACATGCCCACTGCTTCCCTCAACGCCACTGGGAGCGTCCACCTGCCTTCCACCAACATGGCAACGTCCTTCCAGGACTGCCAGCTGCTGAGTGACTAGGACCACCATCTCTAGGCTACACGTAGGGAACAGAGAACAGACAGGTTCCCAGAGAAAATATGCTGAGCTGTTGGCAATTATCAAAGAGCTGGGGAAGGAGGTCAGACCCACATACACGGGCAGCAAGAGCGCGATGGAGAGACTGAAATGAGGCATCATCCACACGACAGGGCTGATTTGGGAGTACTTGGCTGAGATGGAGCGGAACACCAGGTCCTAGCCCCTGAGTCAGCGTGAAAAGCTTTCCATCTTCTTCCAAGAAGTGACAGCTCATTGCCCCCTGCCCTCCTTCAGATGAAACTTGGTTTCAAAATGGTAACAGCTTGGTTTCTCCTCCCCGTGCCCCTCCCGTGGTTCATCAGGCTCTGAACCTCCCATCGCTAAGATGGAGAAGAGATTTTTGCAGTTATTAGATTTACATATTAGTTAGGAACTACCCAGGGCATTTTGTATGTTTTTTTAAAGCATTGATTTACATGATGCGTATCTGTTTCCTATCACTACAAACTGTAGTTGGCCTTGCAGATACCGGTGTTTCTCTTCGGGATATATTTCTGTTCCTCACATGGTTCTTTATGTCTCTCTTCTGAGCTGATCCAACTCTGAGGGTTTGTTTCAGTGAGTCCTGAGGCAGCGCTTTAGTAGCCAGTGCCTGTTCGCCACACAGTATAAATTCTGCTCAATGTAACTTTTTTTTTTTTTTGCTTAAGCATTTGCATGAATATTAGTACTTTGAAGTTGATCTTTAAAATGCACAAGTTATAAATACAGAAGAAAGAGCATCTTATGGAACTTTTCCTGACAAGGACCCCTGAAATTTCCCCTAAGGATGTATGTACATTTCAGTTCCACCTTTCCCATCAGTGGATCCAAACCTCTGGAAGAAAGTGACTAATACTGTTTGCATCTTGTATGTATTTATTACTTGATGTAATAAAGCTTATTTTCATTAACAACAACAACAAAAACAAATCATGCTGATGCTTAAGTGCACACAGTTCCCCATAGAATGGCTACATACTATCCACTTCTATGAAGACATAGTTCTGGTAACTAATATCTATCTTTGCTGCCAACAGATTATAATAAATTGTGATCAGTGGAGAAAAAAAAACAAGTGGGGTGATGTCAGAATAACCCAAGCGCGCCCCCAACCCCTTCACCTGCCCAGACGCCTAGGGTCCCTTTACAGCTGGGCTGAGCCCAGGGCTTCCTAGTGGCCTGGACACCAGGCCTGACAGCCTCTCTAGCTTGACCCAAACATCTAAAGTTCACATTAGTTGCCAACTTAAGAAATTGGAGCATTCACCTAAAATCAGGATTCCCCACTTCTCTTTCCAAGGGGGTTGATTGGGCTACCAACCAAGGGTGGTTGGTGTCACTTCAACTTTAAGAGGAACCCCCAGCTTGGGGGTGTGGTGAGGAGGAAGCTATCCGTACAGACAGTTCAGTTGTGTAAACTCCCGCTGACTGTGGCACAGCCCAACAGTGTGGCTGCTCAACTGCGAGGCAGCACAGCCATGAAACAGTGTGGCTGTTAAACAAGGTCCCTCTCCAGCTTTCAGGAGGCTTCACCTACTCCTACCCACTGCACCCCACTCGGCCCTGAGCTGTCCAGTGACCACACTCTGCCCCAGTGAGACAGCTTCAATGTTTCAGCTCCAGCAAACAGAACACATCCCAGCGGAAAGGGAAAGTGTAGCCCTGGCCAGTGTTGCTCAGTGGATAGAGCCTCCGCCTGAGGACTAAAGGGCCCGGAGTTCAATTCCTGGTCAGAGCACATGCCTGGGTTGTGGGCTTGATCCCCAATGTGGGGTGTGCAGGAGGCAGCCAATCAATGATTCTCTCTCATCATTGAGGTTTCTATTTCCCTCCCTCTCTGAAATTAATCTATACTAATAAAAGGGTAATATAATAACAACTTCTGGACGACTTTCCAGATGTCCTTTCGGACAAAGCCATGGTGGCGGGGCTGAGGCAGAGGCGGTTAGGGGCATAAGGCCAGCAGGGACGAGCAGTTAGGAGAATCAGGTTGGCAGGAGAGAGCAATTACGGGGATCAGGCCAGCAAGGGAGAGCAATTAGGGAGAACAGGCTGGCAGGCAGGTGAGCAGTTAGGAGCCAGAGATCCCAGATTGTGAGAGGGTGCAGGCTGGGCTGAGGGACCCCCGCCCCCCCCCCATGCATGAATTTCATACACCAGGCCACTAGTTTTTAATAAAACAATGGTATTTGCAATGTAGCATATCTTGTCCTCTGGAAAATGTACCATAGAGGAATAGATGAAAATAGAAAACATGAGGCTAGACCTCCTATGTCTGCTGCCATCTTTAATCATTGGTTGGATGTTAGGAATTCAGAAGATAAAACGCACACACACACACACACACACACACACACACACACACACACACACTGAAGAATTAAAATACTTTTATTACAGAGGAAAATTTGTTTTAAAACAAATAATTAACTATTTTTAATGTATTTCTTAATTATTTAGGAAATCATCATCTGGGAAAGAAAAGCAAAGATTGTCAGTCAGAAACTAAGTTGAAAGCAAGAAGGGCTGTAACCAAATAGCAAGTTTCCATAGCCACTTATTTAAGATTCCTAAAATGTTGTAATTCAGATTAAAGAAAGAATAACGTGTCATTATATAGGAGTTATTTTTCTGTAATTCCCTCTTGATTTTTTGGAAAAACAGCTATATCCCTCCACATAAAACAGGCAAAAGATTTATGAACTCTGTTCAACATTCTATGGCATGCTGTCTGAAATTCACAGGCCTGAACAAATGAATAAATATTCATTAAATCTGCTTTCATCTTTTTCCTAGGTACCTCCCATACTCCTTGATAAGCAGTTCTCTGAATTCACTCCGGACATTACACCAATCATCTTGGCAGCCCACACAAATAATTATGAGATAATAAAACTTTTAGTTCAGAAAGGAGTCTCAGTGCCCAGACCCCATGAGGTCCGCTGTAACTGTGTTGAATGTGTCTCCAGTTCAGATGTGGACAGCCTTCGCCACTCACGCTCCAGACTCAATATCTACAAGGCCTTGGCTAGCCCTTCTCTCATTGCACTGTCAAGTGAAGATCCTTTTCTCACAGCCTTTCAACTAAGTTGGGAGCTTCAGGAATTGAGCAAGGTGGAAAATGAATTCAAGTCTGAGTATGAGGAACTTTCACAACAGTGCAAACAGTTTGCTAAGGACCTATTGGATCAGACAAGAAGCTCCAGAGAACTAGAAATCATACTTAATTACCGAGATGATAATAACCTCATAGAAGATCAAAGTGGAAATGATCTTGCAAGACTAAAATTGGCCATTAAGTACCGTCAAAAAGAGGTGAGTGTTGCCAGAATTTACCCATCAAAACACCATAATTTTAATCACAGTGCAAGGAAAATGGTACTCCAAAATTAGGTATGAGAATTCTATTTATTTATTTATTTAATCTTTTCCATTACCATTTATCCCCTCTGTGTATGAGTATTTTCTATTTAACTGTTATGTGGATGATGTTTATTATTTGATTGATATTTATTTGTCAGATTGATAATTATGAAATACATTGAAGAGTGATAAATGATTTTGTAATTGGTGATGGTTTAGTATCTGTTAAATGAACATATTTACTTTGGCATAATGCAAAAAATGAATAAATTTTAAATTTTTCAGACTGAGCTTTTTGGTTCTCTCATGTGTAATTCTTGTTACTTTAGGTTGTCATGCATCTTTCTCCAAGCTTCTGTTTTCTCATCTACTTAATGTACTTCATATTTATAATATTTGATTATACATGTGTTTATACATATAAAAGGTGTCTCTCACAGATTTATAGAAAGTGTAAAATGTTTGGATATATGTGAAGACTCTTAGTGAATTATAAGGTGTTATATTAATAAAATACATTATTAGAAGTTATTAATAAAGAAAAAGCCTTTGCCCCAACAGCAGATAAAAGTACTAAAACCTTTCTCATGTTTGGCTTAGTTTCTTGATTGTTCAACAATAACAGGTTAAGAGGAAACTCCAAACTTTTTTCAACTGAGGCTGCACTAGTTCGCATTCCCAGCAGCAGTCTACAAGGGTTCCCTTTTCTCCACATCCTCACCAATACTTGTCATTTGTTGATTTGTTGAAGATAGCCATTCTAACAAGTGTGAGGTGGTACCTCATTGTCATTTTGATTTGCATCTTTAGAATTATTAATGACTTTGAGCATTTTTTCATATGACTTTTGCCCTTCTGTATGTCCATTTTGGAGAAGTGTCTATTAAGGACCTTTGCCCTTTTTTTTAATTAGATTTTTTATCTTTCTTTTGTTAAGTTGTGTGAATTCCTTATAGATTTTGGAGGTCAGTAAATATTAGTAAAGATTCACTTTGAGACTATTAGGTCAGGAAATTGCTTGAGCCACTATTGTCTCAAATAAACAATCGATGCATAGCTTTTGCCCTTGCCAAAGCTCAGGGTCCATCAGCCTTCTGGGTTCCTTGTTTACACTTTCCTGATAGTGCAGACAATGGATAGCTTCCAGCATAGGGGTGATCAGGCAGTCAGGCAGAGGCAGTTAGGGGCAATCAGGCAGGCAGGCAGAGAGGTTAAGGGTGATCAGGCAGTCAGGCAGAGGTGGTTAGGGGTGATCAGGCAGGCAGGTAGAATGGTGAGGGGCGATCAGGCAGGCAGGCAGGAGGTGAGCAGTTAGGAGCCAGTGGTCCTGGATTGTGAGAGGGATGTCTGACTGTGGGATCAGGCCTAAACTGGCAGTCAGACATCCCCCAAGGGGTCCTGTATTGGAGAGGGTGCAAGCCGGGCTGAGAGACCATCCCCTCCCCCAATGCATGAATTTTGTGCACCGGGCCTCTAGTATTAAAATAAAGAGTTGTCCAAGACAAAAAAAAATTAATATTAATTTCTTATATATTAACTGAAAGGTTAACATGGTGATATGCGGACAGGCTAAATAGCCATCTCAGAGGGTGGATAAAGAAAAATGTAATTTATTTTGGAAAGGGGATGGAGGATGGGCTATCCAAAGGGAAGAGATGCACAGCACTGAGCGAAGGGGATATAGAGTCCATGATGGCAGCACCCAGGAGCTGGAGTTTTATCCTTATATGCAGTCACTAGCAGGAAGCTCTTGTCATTAGTGGGTCAGGGAGCTGAGTTTGTGGACTTGGAATTTGGATGGAATGCAGATATGCGATCAGGTCTTTAGAAAAGTTTCAATTTCTTATATGGTCTGAGTCCTGGTGTCCAGCAAGTTTTTCCTGGTCTTTGTCCTCCTATGGCAAGAAATTTACAAATGGCTATTAAGGATTGTATTGCCATATAGTACTAGTAGTTCCCTACTCTTTCTATTTGTTAGTAATTATTCTTATGGAATCTGGGTGAAGATCTCTACCTTCTGTCAGTATTCCTAAGGAACAAGGCCTCCTGGTGCTGTTGGCAGGGATATATGAATAAACAATTCCCCACATATCAGAAACCAACCAGCCAGTGGTTTAGTATGTCCATTATTATAAGGGAGGGTGAAATTATCAGAACAATTCATGTTTTAGTTATTAGACACTATAAGACAATAATTAGAACAACTGGTAAAAGTCAGACATTTGTCACAGGGAGCTACTGCAGCAATATTGAGAGAAAATATGCCTTCATCCTTTTTCTGGACAATGGGTCCCAATGCATAAAGGTTCCGGTATGTGACTTTCTTCCCAAAATGAATAAAATGAGTACAATTCTATATATTAGCAATAGGTGTCCCAACTCCTACTACACAGGATATAAAGGTCTGTTCTACTTATGTTCCTCCTAAAAGGCAAAAGTCAGAGATATTAAGAACATTTTTTGCTAAGTTCACCCAAATATTTTTGTATCTTCCTTCTGAATGGAATGAATTCTTCAGCCAAACCAGCATTGGTCAAGAGCATGATTATAGTAAATTTTGTCTTCTAAAGATGACCTTGAGGTGTTTCTTGGGTTTGGTTACCCATTCTTCCCCTTCTGGCACCCTCTTCACCTGGTGTAATGGATCTAGGGCTTTATCCCTGACCGCTTCAGAGCAGTTGGAATAGTGAGAAGCACATCCCAGGACCCCATCCATGTTGATTGTCTGGTGATCTGGTTTTCCATGTTTTGAGTAGAGCTCTCTCTCCTGCTAAGAAGGAATGTAGCATACCTGTGACAGAAAAATCCCTAGCACATGCTAAATTATTAATAAAGCACATAATTATTAATATTTATGTCAAAACCGGTTTGGCTCAGTGGATAGAGCGTCGGCCTGTAGACTGAAGGGTCCCAGGTTAGATTCCGGTCAAGGGCATGTACCTGGGTTGCGGGCACATCCCCGGTAGGGGATGTGCAGGAGGCGGCTGATCGATGTTTCTCTCTCATCGATGTTTCTGACTCTCTATCTCTCTCCCTTCCTCTCTGTAAAAAATCAATAAAAATATATTTAAAAATAAAAATAAAAAATAAAGTCACTATTTGATAAAGATGCCACATATAATTCTTACTTTTAACATCATATCTACATATACATCTGTATCTATAACAACCTGAAAGGGCCTCCCATATATTATTTCATAGGTTCTCAAACAAATCCCGCTTCAGGGAGCTACTCTAATCCTGAGCAGGAATATTGGCAACACCTGATTCTAATCCAGATGAGTCTCCTGACATAATTTGGCTATATTATTTTTTTAGGGCATGGTTAATTTTCCAAACCTTTCCTGAGGCCTAGATGATATCTCTAGGGACAAAAGGTCAGAAGGCCTAACTGTATAACTAGCAATATGCTAGGGGAGGAGAGGCCACTCTCAGGGCAAGGTCCCTACAATTGTCCCTTGCTAGGCACCCGTGACCTTCTGTACCTGGCCTATCATACTTGCTCAGCTCATATCTGTTTAACATTACACCCCTCAAGGATTTTGGGGACTGGATTCTTTCATAGAAAAGGGGCATAGGATCTCTTCTGTAGTTGTTTCCTGCTGAAAGGAAGTGATGTTTTCCTTCTGAGCCAAAAGATCCTTGCTCTTTGTCAGAAGGAAGATGAGGCCTGGGCACAAAAGGAAGTTGTAATTGTGTATAGGGGTGGTATTTCCTGAATATAAATAGGGTTTGTACCTCAGTGGAGAAAAATTGTTTTATAAATTTCAGTATCACTGGGGGAAAAGCTAGAATGACAATAATTATGATAAATAGTCTGATAAAAGGAAAAAGTACTGGTTGTTAATAATTATAAGTAAAGGATGATAAAAAATGAAATATTAGTTTGGATGGTTGTAGTCAAATATTTAAGAAAACTAGATAAAAATTTAGGATCTAGTTTAGTTTAGCTCATAGGTGAAAAAATAAAACTTTGAAGATAATGAACTGGATTAGAGTCTAACATTTAAAACTATGTATATGGAGAATTTTCCCCCTAAAATTACTCTCATTTTTATTAAAGAGGCAAATTATGACCAATTTATTTACTGTAGTAAGTCTAGTTTCAATTTGGCCTGATTGTTTGCATGAACATAATAAGAATAGCAATTGATCATATAGGCTTTTAAAAAAATCTGCTGTGCTGAAATTTCAAGATTGAGCCTTAATTAGCCCGTCAGGACAAATAATCTGAGTGGCCTAGTTGTCATCAGGTTTTCCTGCAATACCTGTAGACTTGGGTGAATTCCTCAAGTTATTGAGGTCCCCAAAGATGTCGTGAGGTTCTTTCCTTGCCATCTCCCAGGAAAGCAACCTCATTCCTTACCTGGAAAGACTATCATGAACCATGTGACCAAACAAGATACCAGGCTTTCTCCAAGGGGGCCATATTAGCTTCATAATCAATCTTCACACTTTAAGACTTTTTGGTGGTGACATCCTGAGACCAGGCACGTCTCTCTCAGACATGACATTCCAGTCAAAGTCTTGGATAATTGGAAACTGGTCTTATTGAATTCATGCAAAGAACTATGTTGCCATAACTCACTCATTAAAAATTGCCAAATTTTGGAGGGATTAGTAGAAAGAAAAATAAAAAGGCTTTAATATTACTTAAGAAGGTATAATTTACCAAATTTTTCTAGGGAAATAAAAACAAATTTTCTTATGTTTGGAACACAGATTTTCATATAACTAATCTTTTGTTTGTCCTGATTACTTGCTAGTGTTTATCTTTTAAAGATATTTATATTTTTAATGCATTTGTATTGATTTCAGAGAGGAAGGAAGAGGGAGACAGAGACAGAACCATCAATGATGAGAGAGAATCATCAATTGGCTGTCCACACTGGGGATCCAGCCCACAATCCAGGCATGTGCCCTGACCGGGAATCAAACCATGACCTCCTGGTTTATAGGTTGATGCTCACTGACCCAGGCCGGTCAGGCAATTTGTTAGTATTTCATATTTTCAATTATTCTTTTATTTCTTTATTGATTAAGGTATTATATATGTGTCTTTATCCCCCCATTATCCTCTCACTGCCCCCCACTCATGCCCTCACTCCCCTGGTGACTGGCTTATTTCCCTTAGCATAATGCTCTCCAGTTCTATCCATGCTGTTGCAAATGGTAAGAATTCGTTCTATTTTACTGCAGCACAATATTCCATTGTGTAGATGTACTAGTTTTTAATCCACTCATCTGCTGATGGGTGCTTACGCTGTTTTCAAATCTTAGCTATGGTGAATTGTACCGCTATGAACATAGGGGTGATTATATCCTTTCTGATTGGTGTTTCTAGTTTCTTGAAATATATTCCTAGAAGTGGTATTACTGGGTCAAATGGGAGTTTCACTTTTAGTTTTTTGAGGAAACTCCATACTGTTCTCCACAGTGGCTGCACCAGTCTACATTCCCACCAGCAGTGCAAGACGGTTCCTTTTTCTTCGCATCTTGCCAGAACCTGTCATTTGTTGATTTGTTGATGATAGCCATTCTGACAGGTGTGAGATGGTATCTCATTGTCATTTTGATTTGCATCTCTTGGATGATTAGTGACTTTGAGCATGTTTTCATATGTCTCTTGGCTGTCTTTATGTCCTCTTTTGGAAAGTGTCTATTTCGGTCCTTTGCCCCTTTTTTGATTGGGTTGTTTATCTTCCTTTTGTTAAGTTGTATGAGTTTCCTGTAAATGTTGAGATTAAACCTTTATCGGTGATAACATTGGCAAATATGTTCTCCCATGCAGTGGGCTTTCTTTTTTTGTTAATGGTTTCTTTTGCTGTATAGAAGCTTTTTTTATTTTGATGTAGTCCCATTTGTTTATTTTCTCTTTAGTTTCCATTGCCCTAGGAGCTGTATCGGTGAAGATATTGCTTCTGCATATGTCTGAGATTTTGCTGCCTGTGGATTCCTCTAATATTGTTATGGTTTCCCATCTTATGTTTAAGTCCTTTATCCATTTTGAGTATATTTTTGTATATGGTGTAAGTTGGTGGGCTAGTACCAACAGCATATTTCACAACCCTAGAATGAACCCTCCAAAAATTCATCTGGAATAAAAAAAAGACCCCAAATAGCCACAGCAATCCTGAGAAAGAAGAACAAAGTAGGAGGGACCTCAATACCAGATACCAAGCTGTGTTACAAAGCCACTGTTCTCAAAACTGCCTGGTACTGGCACAAGAACAGACATATAAACGAACGGAATAGAGTAGAGAACCTAGAAATCGACCAAAACCACCATGCTCAATTAATATTTGACAAAGGAGGCAAGGTCATACAATGGAGTCAAGACAGTCTCTTCAATAAATGGTGTTGGGAAAATTGGACAGATACATTCAATTATTCTTTCAGGTTCTATAAATTTTTACTTTCTTTAAAGAAAAGACCTGATTATAAACCTGTAACTTAAAGTAAGTCACAGTTCTTGTTATCAATCTTTTCAAAGACTTAATTATATTTGCAAATGCATCAGAAGAAAACAATAATGATATCTAAATGGCAAACTCAGACATGGTTATAGACTTGACCACAAAACAATTGCAGAGAACCCTGCTTTATTTGTAAGATATAAAATTTCAAGATAAAAATATTTTGGTAAATAATAATTGTCACTACTTGAGCCAATCAATCAGAGACAGGGTTGAATCATATTTGAGCGTTTATTCCAATAATACCAGCAGTATGGGAGAGCAGCAGGTCATCCACAAAAAAATCTGTTTTGCACCCACCATAAGCCAGCTGCTTATGTTGGGTAGAAGGACAAAGATTACATGGGAAAGTAGGAATTACAGGCATGGGAAAGTGGCACTGGATAATCATAACAGGTTACAAGTCATGTGGCTGGAGGGGGGATGTCACATAGGGCGGGCTCCTTCGGGCACCCCAGGCCCAGAATACAGATAATAGGGGAAGGAGGCTATAAACAGCAGGTGAATCTAGGACTAGATTGTTTCAGCCAAGAGGTTGTCTTTCCAAAATAATAGGCAGTTCTCAGAACAGAAGGATGGACTGCATGCTTATGTTAGCTCCCTTGTCCCAGATGTACCACTCTCAGCCAGATTACAATGTGCTTTCTCTAGTCAGAACAGAACCATCATGGTTAACAGAGCATAATTAATGTTTCTTACTAGAGGCTCGGTGCATGAATTCATGCACTGGTGGGGTCCTTCAGCCTGGCCTGCACCCTCTTGCAATCCAGGAACCCTCGGGGGATGTCGCCAGCCTGCGGGGATCAGGATGAAACCGGCAGTCTGACATCCCCCGAGGCATGTAGTAGTGTGCAAAGTGGCAAGTGGCTTGGGAGAAGCCCGAGCCCGAGCACAGCACCACTCTGCTCCTGCTCATCCCAGCCTGCTGCTCCTGCTGCCGCTGCCTGGTAGCACTTCTGTGGAGATGGGAAAAACTCCCACTGCCCCAGCTGTGCTTTCTAGCTGTGATCCTGGTGTCTGATGCCCATTGGTCAGCTGAGCGGCACTCCTGCTGTGGGAGGGCACTGACCACCAGGGGGAATCTCTTGCATTGAGCACCTGCCTCCTGGTGGTCAGTGTGTGTCATAGTGACCCGTCAACTGGTCATTTGGTGTTAGGTTGTTCTGTGGCTTAGGTTTTTCTATATATACTAGAGGCCCGGTGCACAAAAATTTGTGCACTTGGAGGTAGGGGTTCCCTCAGCCTAGCCTGTGCCCTCTCACAGTCTGGGACCCCTCAGGGGTGACCACTTGCTGGCTTAGGCCTGCTCCCCGGGAAATTGGGCATAAGATGACAATCAGACATCCCTGTGGCAGCCCAGCAGCCCTCGGGGGATGTCCATTTGCCAACAGGGAGCAGACCTAAGCTGCAGTCAGACATCCTTAGGGCTGCTGAGGAGGCAGGAGAGGCTCCCTCCACCACCGCTGTACTGGCAGCCATCAGCCTGGCTTGTGGCTGAGCAGAGCTCCCCCATATGGGAGCGCACTGACCACCAGAGGGCAGCTCCTGCATTGAGTGTCTGCCCCCTGGTGGTCAGTGTGTGTCATAGTGACCAGTCATTCCACCTTTCTGCTGTTAGGGTCAGTTTGCATATTACCCTTTTACTATATAGGATAGAGGCCTGGTGCTCAGGTGGGGGCCGGCTGGTTTGCCCTGAAGGGTGTCCAGTATCAGGGTGGGGGTCCCGCTTGGGTGCCTGGTCAGCTGGATGACAGGCTGATGGCTGTTTGCAGCTGGCCATACCCTCTTCAGGGTGGGGGTCCGCACTGGGGTGCCTGGCCAGTCTGGGTGAGGGGCTGAGGCCCGTTTTCAGGCTGGCAGGCGACTGAAGCTCCCAGCCTCTTTTCTTTTTCTTTTTCTTTTTTTATTCTGGGATTTATTTACCTTCTATAGCTGTCACTGAAGCTGAGAGCTGCCTTCATCTCTGAGGCTGTGGCTGGCTGAAAGCAGGTATCTGGGTTTGTTTAGCTTCTATAATTGAAACTTTGTTGCCATCACTTGCCATCACTGGTGCTCTAAGCTCTGAGGCCCTGGCTGGCTGAAAGCACGTATCTGGGGGTTTTTTAGCTTCTATAATTGAAACATTGTTGCTTCTGGAGCTCAGAGCTGGGCCGTGGCAGGTGGGGAACCTTGGCTTCCTCCATTACTGGAGCAAGCATACCTCCTGCTCGCTTCAGCTGCGTGGCTACCGGCCGCCATCTTTGTTGGCAGTTAATTTGCATATCTTGCTGATTAGCCCATGGGAAGCGTAGCAGAGGTATGGTCAATTACCATGTTTGTCTATTATTAGATAGGATACTAGGGGTCTGGTGCACGAATTCATGCACCAATGGGGTCCCTCGGTCTGGCCAGCAGGATTGGGCCAAAACTGGTTCTCCAACATCCTCCAAGGGGTCCTGGATTGCGAGAGGGCACAAGCTAGGCTGAGGTACCCCACTGGTGCACAATTGGGGCCATGGAGGGACGTGGGAGGTTGGCCAGCTGGGGAGGGACAGCAGGAGGGCTCCAGGGCATGTCTGGCCTGTCTTGCTCAGTCCCAATTGACTGGACCCCAGCAGCAAGGTAACCTACTGGTCAGAGTGTCTGCCCCCAGTGGTCAGTGCACATCATAGCAAGCAGTCTTAGCATATCATTAACAGATTACACTTTGATTGGTTGAATGCACTACCGGACACTTAGCATATTAGGCTTTTATTATATAGGATAGATAATTGTAGCTGGTCCCCAATATTCTATTTCTGTCCCTAAAACCTCAATTGCTAGGATCGACTGGTGAGCTGCCTAGTGCAATCTTGCTCGTTCTAAGCCTAGTGTAGCTTGTCATGGGAATCTTCTATAAGCAGCCTTGTAGGATTGTATTTTGGGGACTATGAGTCTCAGCATTGCCAATTCCAGCTTTTCAGGGGATAATAGCTCATTTTTCGGCCAGTTGGGTCACATTAGGGTTTCACTGGGAAACCCAGCACTGGTTCTGACCATCAGTTTACTAGGGAATAGTGGGGATGCTCCTATTTATCCCTTTTAAGTGGCTGATCCATGCCCACAAATGGTGGCCCTGTGAGGAGCTGAGAGTCTTGGTCTCTAGTATCCTGTTCCCAAAAATGAAGTGACTCACCCACCAGTAGAAATCAGAAGTTCTGATGATCTGACACTCCTGTAGCTGCTAGGGAGTCTGGAAGGCCTTGGTCAGTGTTGGAATCCAAGACAAAAAGTCTATAGGGGTTGAGGAAGGGAGGGAGGAAAAAAAGGGAGGGCTTCCCATCTGGATATCCCCATATTGGCCACCAAAATGAAAGGCTAACGTGGGTGGTGGTACGTGGGCAGATGGTGGATAAAGAAAAATTGAATTTATTTAAGGAAAGTGGGTGGGGATGGGATATCCAAAGGGAAGGACTGCACAGCACTAAGCCAAGGAGATATAAAGTCCATGACGGCAGCACCCATGAGCTGAAGTTTCATCCTTATATGCAGTCACTGGCAGGAAGCTATTGTTGTGAGTGGGTCTTGGGGCTGAGTTGGTGGGTTTGGAATGCAGGTGAGTGATCAGGTGTCTTTAGGACAGTTTCAGTTCCTTAGATGGTCTGATTCCTGGTGTCCAGCAGGTTTTTCCTGGTTTTTGTCTTCCTGTGGCAGGAAGATTACAAATAGCCATTAAGGATTGTATTTTCCTATAGTCCTAATATTAACATATGTTTATATTTTTACCAAAAAATTACTTTTATACATTTCATTCATACATTCATTTCTTCTTTCATTAACTCTTTGAACATTTATTTTACAAAATGCATTCCAGGCAACATGCAGAGCACTTAGGGCTCCATGGTGGCATGGCTCTGCCCATGTAGAGTTTATAATCTATTATGAGGAGACAATAAAATATTAAATGTATATTGTTCTCTGTTTTGTTTCTGAATCACTAAAAATGGTCATTTTTACTAGCCAGGTATGTGATGTTAGACAAATTATCCTTTGAGTTTATGCTTTCTCTATTTTAAAATTGGATCATTTGATTATGACCTCACTTATATGAGGAATCTAATGAACAAAATAAACTGTTAAACAAAATAGGTCCAGAGGCATGGAAACATGGCACAGATGTAGGAATTTCAGAGGGGAGGGGGGGTGAGAAGTGGGAAGAAATTAACCAAAGAACTTATATGCACATATGCATAACCTATGGGGTGGAAACTAGGTGGAGGGTTGTAATGGGGGGGCAATGGTGGACATCTGTAATACTCTCAAAAATAAAGATTAAAAAAAGGATTAAAAAAAGTAATTTGTATTCCTATCATTTTAATTGGCCATTGGGTCTTTTACACCTACCATCATTTCTCAAGTATCTCAATTGTAACCAAATTATTTTTAATGACTACATATGGTAGTCAAGAATTTCTTCTGGATATACTATAAATTACTTAAACACTTTCACTATTATTGAATATTTAGTTTGTTTTCAATTATAAATTATACTATGATAGATATATTTTGTGTATAAAAATAAAATGATTGACTTGGGGTGGTGAACACATAATACAATATGCAAATGATGTATTATAGAATAGTACAACTGAAATCTATATAATTTTAATAACTAATGCCACTTCAATACATTTAATAAAAATGGGGGAAAAGGGATCATAATACCTACCTCATAGGTTATCTGTGAAGTTGAAACATAATAAAGCAAATCCAGAGTTTAGGATACTTCAAGGTATATTTGTCCATGAAGAATGACTATCTATTATTATTAGTTATTACTATTGTCAGAAAACATAAATCAATGAAGTAAATTTGAATATTGACTTAGCTTCAATAAGCGATTCATGAATCAGTTGGACAAAATCTCATCTAGCAAGCAGAGATACTCTAAGGGGTTGTACAAAATTGGAGGTTGTTATAGGAAGAAAGATGGGGAAAAGGGATGATTAGCAAAAAAAGAAAGAAAAAAAAAAGGAAGTTTTATTTTTAGGCCAGGATATCTTTTTTGGGGGGGAAGAGAGGGAAAGGCAAGGGCTTTATCGTACAGATTTCCTCTTTTTTTATTGTTGACTCTATTACAGATGTCCCCCATTTTCTCCCTCCCTTTGCCTTCTTCCAACCTGCCCCAACCTGTAATACTCTCTGGCCTTCACCACATTATTGTCTGTGTCCATTGATGATGCATATGTGTATATATATTATTTGACTGATCTCTTCTCCTCCTCCCCATCCACCTCCTCTCTGAGATCTGTCAGTCTGTCCCATGTATCCATACCTCTGGTCCTATTTTGTTCATCAGTTAATTTTGTTCTTTAGATTACATATAAGTGAAATCATGTGATATTTTCCCCCTAAGAGACAGAAAGGACCACTATGACTGATTACATCTTTAGTGCTAATCAGAAAACTCTAGATTGGTTGATTAATATTATATGTCTAGGAGAGATTAAAATTGCAATTAAAGAAGGTATGAAATCAAGGTTTGATATCATGGGCTTTTAGCACTAGTGGTGCCATTTTGAGCCTGCAGTTTTCTTTTTTGAAACACTAGTATCATTGTTTTTGTTTATTCTCTCATGGATGCCCAGTATGAAAGGCTGACCATATGCAGGAATGCTACACACCATTCTCCTGTATAGCAGAAAGGATTGGATTCATCATTAACCATTACAATATTTATAATGACTGTATCAATGCTTATTGGTTGCATTACACTTTTGAATATCAAAGTCAGTCTATAATTCTTATAGTCTATTAGTATAATCAGTACTTTGAATCATTTATATTAAAATATACATTCTCATAAAAATGTATAATGTATAAATTTTGCCCCAGCTCCTAAGATTGTCTATACTCTATTTTTTTTTTTTTGGAAGCTTTCACAAGTGACTTATATTGTTGATAGAAAACACTTGATTTTAATTAGTCCTTATAACCTGCATTTTAAACATTTTAGGAATTGATTATGTCTTTCCTTTGAATCTAACTGTAACAATACCTTAGAATCAGGAACTGATATCACAGTAGCGCTCATAAAAAATGTTAGGCATATGGTAGAATTGTAATACACGAGGCAACCCTGAGTGATGTCTATAGTTATTAGACTTGAAAAGGAGATAACAGGCAGCATTCCTCTGGCTCAGTTTTTCCCCCTGCAGTTCCCAGACGTATATTTGCTCTCTAGCCAATTTCTGGGCCAAACTCTCTGTCCTCTGTGTGTGCATGCCCTCAACTGCTATCACCAGGCAAAGACAACATGGATCACAGGCTCACAAATGTCTTAGCCCAACCCCTTCCCAGAGACCAAACATTTCAGTGCCTGCCAATGTAGAATGAAGGAGTCAGATGCTTTTTCAGACTTGACAACCTGCCTGACAAAACTATGACACATCATTAGACATTTAAATACCACCAGGATTTTAATTATTTTTTTGATTTCCTAGAGGCCTGGTGCACAAAAATTGTGCACATGGGGAGCCCTCAGCCCGGCCTGGACCCTCTCCAATCCGGGACCTCTTGGAGATGTCCGACTACCTCTCGCAATCTGGGACCGCTGGCTCCTAACTGCTCATCTGCCTGCCTGTCTGATTGCCCCTAACCACCTCTCCCTGCCTGCCTGATCATCCCTAACTGCTCCCCTGCTGCCCTGTTTTCTCCTAACCACCTCTGCCTTGCCCAGCACCCAGGAACCAGGATTCCCTCCTCCGGCCAGCTGCAGGCACTCAGGACCGCGGGCCAGCATCACCTGGGCTGGCCACAGCCCAGGGGACTGTGGGTGGTTGGCTTTGCCTGGGCCACAGCTTCAGGCACCTGGGACTGGGGGGTGGAGGCTTGTCCCTATTCTGGACTGCAGGTGCAGATGTAGTCACTGGTGCCCGGGACTGTGGGGCAGTTGGCTTGTCCCTCTACTGGGCCGCAGGTGCAGATGCAGCTGCTGGTGCCCGGGACCGCAGGGCATGCAGCTTGTCCCTCTCTGGGGCTGCAGCATGGCTGGTCTCCATTTCTCTCTCAAGAGCTCATTTGTGCCTGGCTGGTCCCCATTCCTCTCTCCCCAGTGTTGAGTGTCTGAGCTGTTATGGCATGATGGTGTGAGGGCGTGATGACCATTTGCATAGTAGCCCTTTATTATATAGGATATTTATTGTTAAATGTATTACAGATGTCCCCTTTGTTGTTTTTTCCAATTGAAATACCCCTCACTGCCCCTCCCAGGCCTCCATCACACAAATTGTGTGTATCCACGGGCTATGCATATATGCATATAGGTTTCACGGTTAATCTCTTCCCACAACTCTCCCAAACCTGCCTTTCCTCGGAAATATGTTAGTCTGTTCCATATTTCTATTTTTCTGCATCTATTTTCTTCATCAGTTTATTTTGTTCCTTACATTCCATATATGAGTGAGATCATGTGATACTTATCTTTCTCTGACTGGCATATTTCACTTAGTATATTACTCTCCAGGTCCATCCATGCTGTTGCAAATGGTAAGAGGGCTTTCTTTTTCACAGCTGTGTAGTATTCCATGGTTGCAAATATACCACAGATTTTTTATCCACTTATTTACTGATGGACACTTGGCCTGTTTCCAGATCTTAGGTATTGTAAATTGCACTGCTATGAACACAGGGGTGCATATATTCTTTCTGATTGGTGTTTTGGGTTTCTTAGAATATATTCCTAGGAGTGGGACTAAAGGGTCAAATGGCAGTTTCATTTTTCATTTTTTTGAGAAAACTCCATACTATTTTCCACAGTGGCTGAACCAGTCTGCATTCCCACCAGCAGTGTACTATGGTACCCTTTTCTCCACATCCTCACCAATGCTTGTCCTTTGTTGATTTGTTGATAATAGCCTTTCTGACCAGTGTGAGGTGTTATCTCATTGTTTTAATTTGCATCTTTCCAATGATTAATGACTTTGAGCATTTTTTCGTATGTCTCTTGTCCTTCTGTATGTCTGCTTTGGAGAAGTGTCTACTTAGGTCCTTTGCCCATTTTTAAATTGGATTATTTGTCTTCCTTTTGTTAAGTCGTATGAGCTCTTTATATATTTTGGAAATTAACCCCTTTTCAGATGTATCATTGGCAAATATGTTCTCCCATGCAATGGGCTCCCTTTTCATTTTGTTGATGCTTTCTTTTGCTGGGAAGAAGCCTTTTATTTTGATGTAGTCCCATATATTTATTTTCTTCTTAGTATCCCTTGCCCCAGGAGATGTATATTGCTATGAGAGATATCTGAGATTTTGCTGCCTATGGTTACTTCTTGGATTTTATGTGTTCATGACCTACAGTTAGGTCTTTTAGCCCTGGCTAGTTTGGCTCAGTGAATAGAGCATCAGCCTGTGGACTGAAGGGTCCCAGGTTTGATTCTGGTCAAGAGCACATGCCTGGGTTGTAGGCTCAATCCCCAGTAGGTGGCTTACAGGAGGCAGCCGATCAATGATTCTCTTTCATCATTGATCTCTCTCTCTTTCTCTCTCTCCCTCTTCCTTCCCTCCCTCCCTCCCTCCCTCTTCCTTCCCCTCGGAAATCAATAAAGATATATTTTTTTAAAAAAATTAAATAAATAAAAATTTTTAAAAAGCCTTTTATCCATTTTTTTTAATTAAATCTTTATTGTTCATATTATTACATTTGTTCCTTTTTTCCCCCCCCATAACTCCCCTCCTCCCAGTTCCTGCCCTACCCTCCGCCCTCACTCCCCACCCACTGTCCTCATCCATAGGTGCACGATTTTTGTCCAGTCTCTTCCCACATCTCCCACACCCCTTTCCCCCCCAAGAATAGTCAGTCCATTCCCTTTCTATGTCCCTGATTCTATTATAATCAACAGTTTATTCTGTTCATCAGATTATTTATTCACTTGATTCTTAGATTCACTTGTTGATAGATGCATATTTGTTGTTCATAATTTGTATCTTTACCTTTTTCTTCCTCTTCCTCTTCTTAAAGGATACCTTTCAGCATTTCATATAATCCTGGTTTGGTGGTGATGAACTCCTTTAGCTTTTCCTTATCTGTGAAGCTCTTTATCTGACCTTCAATTCTGAATGATAGCTTTGCTGGATAAAGTAATCTTGGTTGTAGGTTCTTGGTATTCATCACTTTGAATATTTCTTGCCACTCCCTTCTGGCCTGCAAAGTTTCTGTTGAGAAATCAGCTGACAGTCATATGGGTATTCCCTTGTAGGTAACTGAGTTTCTTTCTCTTGCTGTTTTTAAGATTCTCTCTTTATCTTTTGCTCTTGGCATTTTAATTATGATGTGTCTTGGTGTGGTCCTCTTTGGATTCCTTTTGTTTGGGGTTCTCCGCGCTTCTTGGACCTGTAAGTCCATTTCTTTCACCAGGTGGGGGAAGTTTTCTGTCATTATTTCTTCAAATAGGTTTTCAATATCTTGCTCTCTCTCATCTTCTGGCACCCCTATAATTCTGATGTTGGTACGCTTGAAGCTGTCCCAGAGGCTCCTTACACTATCCTCGCATTTTTGGATTCTTTTTTCATTTTGCTTTTCCGGTTGGATGTTTTTTGCTTCCTCGCATTTCAAATCATTGACTTGATTCTTGCGCTCCTCTGGTCTGCTGTCGGGCATCTGTATAATATTCGTTATTTCAGTCCGTGTGTGCTTAATTTCTAGTTGGTTCCCCAATATAAGATCGAGGGTCTTATTAGTTTTCGTGTAGAGCTCATTAAGTTTATCGGCAGCTTCTAAACAGTTCTTGAGAGACCTTAAAAGTGTGGTTCTGAACTCTATTTCTTCCATTGACAATTTTGTCCTGTTTCTTTGTCTCCGCATTTTGTTATGCTTCCTTGGTGCACCCCCTAGTGGTCTTTGTTCGCAGTCTTATAGATAAATCTTGATTGCTGTAGCTAATTCCAGGGAGGGTTTGACCTCCAGGCCAAGTGGCTATGAGATTCAGCTGTGTCAGCGGTGAGAGAACTTCTGTCCTCTAGGGAGGTGCTAATCTAGCCTTTGCCTGAGGCTATCCGGCAAATGCCTCTGTGCAGGGCTTGGGCAGGGCGGGTCGAACAGGATCAACAGTGTGGGCCGGAGAGAGCAGTTATGGCGGCTCTCAGTCCTGTCCCAAGGGGCTCTGCCTCTCTGAGTCCCAGCACCCGCTGCAAAGCTCGGAGAGAAAGCTGCACTCGCTCTGACCGAAGCCAGACAGTCCCGCTTCTTCCGCCTGAGTCTGGGTCCCTAAAGACTCGCCCGGATCTGGAGCTCAGAGTCTGCGACTCCCTCCCGATTGAAAACAACAACCGCGCCCTCCGCCGCCAGCCCGCTCTGCACACTCCGCACCTCAGAATTTGACTTCAGCACTGCGCCTCCTCTGAGTGTCCGTGTGCGTTTCTCTTTCCTCCTAGTTGTAGGACTTCCACTCAGCCAGCGCCCCTGTGGTTCTGGGTGATGTCCCTTCCATTTTTTGGTTTCACTTTTGAAGTAGTTGTTCAAAGCAGCAAACTCCGGCGTTAACCTATGCCGCCATCCCCTTTTATCCATTTTGAATTTATTCTTGTGTATGATGTAAATTGGTGATCTAATTTCATTTATTTTGCATGTACCTGTCCAATTTCCCAATACTATTGATTGAAGAGAATATTTTTATTTCATTATATGCTCTTGTCTCTTTTGTCAAATATTAACTCAGCGTAATGGCTTGGGTCAATTTCTGGGTTCTCTATTCTGTTACATTGACCTATATGGCTGTTCTGGTGCCACTACCAGGCTATTTTGCATATAGTGGCATTGTAGCAAAACTTGATATCTGGCATTGTAATTCCTTCATCTTTGTTCTTCTTTCCCAAGATTGATGCAGCTATTTGGGGTCTTTTTTTTTAATTCCTTATAAATTTTGGAGTGTTTGTTCTAGATCTGTGAAGTATGCCACTGATATTTTAATAGGGGTTGCATTGAATTTATAGATTGCTTTAGGTAGTATGTACATTTTAATGATGTTGATTCTACCAATCCATGAACACGGTATATTCTCCCACTTGTTTATATCATCCTATATCCTGTTTTTCATCATTCTGTAGTTTTCCAAGTACAGGGTTTTTACCACCTTGGTCAAGTTTATTACTAAGTATCTTATTTTATTTATTTATTTTTTGCAATGGTAAATGGAATTTTTTTTAGTTTCTCTTTCTGAGAGTTCATTATTGTTGTATAAAAATGCCATTGATTTCTGGGTGTTAATCCTGCTATATTGCCAAATTTCTTTATTAAATCTAATAGTTTATTCGTGGAGTCTTTAGGATTTTCTGTGTACAATAGCATGTCATCTGCAAATAGTGAAAGTTTTACTTTCTCTTTCCAATTTGGATGCCTTTTATCTATTTTTTTCTTGTTTGATCACTGTAGCTAGGATTTCCAGTCATAGCTATATTAATAAAAGGGTAATATGCTAATTAGACTAGATAGACTGGACATCTTCCAGACATCCTTCCGGACAAAGCCACGGTGGCAGGGGCCAAGGCAGAGGTGGTTAAGGGTGATCAGGCTGGCAGGGGAGAGCAGTTGGGGGCAAGATCAGACCTCCAGGGGAAGGCAGTTGGGGGTGAGATCAGGCCGGAAAGGGAGGGCAGTTAGGAGTGATCAGGCAGACAGACAGAGAGGTTAGGGGCAATCAGGTAGGCAGGCAGAGTCAGTTAGGGGCGATCAGGCAGGCAGGCAGGTGAGCGGTTAGGAGCCAGGGGTCCCTGATTGGAGAGGGTGCAGGCTGGGCTGAGGGAACCCCTCACACCATGCACGAATTTCATGCACTGGGCCACTAGTGTTGATTATAAAATGACTAGGGGCCTGGTGCACGAAATTCCTGCACTGGGTGTGGGGCGGGGGGGGAGTGTCCCTCAGCCCAGCCTGCCCCCTCTCACATACTGGGAGCCCTCAGGCGTTGACCCCCATCACCCTCCAATCGCAGGATCGGCCCCTTGCCCAGGCATGACACCTCTGGCCTAGGCGTCCGGCCCGGGCAGCAGGGACCTGCAGTGGCAGCGGGGGCGCCGCGATCCCGCGGGCTCCTCCCCTGCAGGATGTCTCTGGCTGAGGCGTCTGTCCCGGGCAGCGGGGACCCACAGCTGCAGCGGCCCCGCGATCGTGGGCTTCGCTTTAGGCCCAGGCAAGGGGCCCCTAGCTCCTGGGACTGCCAGCTTTGACCTTGCCCAGCTCCCATCGCTGGCTCCACCCCTACTTCCTGCTATCACTGGCCAGGGCGGCAAAGGCACCTGATTCTCCGATCATGGCTGGGGGGCAGGGCAAAGGTGGCCCCAGGGCCGCCTTTGCCCTGCCCTCCAGCTCTTAGCTCCCCCCTGTGTTTCCGATCACTGTCAGTGGCAGGGGGCTTCTTCCTGCTTTCCCTTTTGCCTCCCTGCATTTTGCATATAGCCCTGATTAGCCAATGAAAAGGGTATCGTCGTACACCAATTACCATTTTTCTCTTTTATTAGTGTAGATAAATTCATCTTATAAAACATAAAATAGAAAATCTTAACTTTAAATCAGACATAAATATAACTTTTATTTGATATTGTTTTAAATAAAAGGAATAGATTAAGCATTTTTTAAAAAAGAGACATATTGTCCTATTCATTTCACAAAATGTATATCTACAGGATAAGCAATCCTTATCAATGTAGCTTTTGCCTTACACAAAATCATTATGTTAATGATATATTTTTAAAATTTTTATTGTACATTGGACACCTTTTCTTGGTTCTCAAATGAATTACTTTTATGCTTAAAACTGGCACTTCTGACTCCATGATGACTAATAAAATCTGCTATTTTTCATTATTCAGATGCAATCACTTAGGTTTCAAAGATGAAGAACCATTTCTTTTGTTTTTGTTGCACAAATGCTTACATTTAAATTTCAGTGTTATCTTTTCCAGAATTATTTACTTAATTACTTAAGACCTGAATTAACATTTGCTACCTCTGCCCCCTTTTCTTCTTCAACAACATCAGACTCCACAGTCTCTCCAACTCCTACACTGTGAAGAGACTTCCTGGGGTTATTCTTCTTTATGGCAGTCTAGTGTACAAACACATCTTCCTTGGTGTGATTCTAGTTGATGAAACGATTTCCTTTTCTTACATTGAACCATTTTACTGTTCCCCAAAACTTCCTTGCCATGACCTACTGTCCCCCCCAACTCCTAACCCTAACCAACCCCCAAGGTGTTGCTGATGAGAGGTGGTCCAGGCTGCTGCTCCATGTGCAGCAGCCTGTGGTGTTGTCCTTGGTGGGGGCTGCAGGTGGCTGCGGGGTCTCAGCCTAGCTGCTCATGGTTGCGGTAGTGACTGGGGTGGGGTGCATCAGCTCCTTACAGGGTGTGATGGTAACTAGGCCAGTGGTGGTGGTGGGGCTGCTTAGGGCTCTCTAGGGTCTGCTCTCAACTCCCACTACCTATCAAACTCTAGGATTATTATTTAATGGTTCATATATTCTCTATCGCTCATTGCTAAACAAAAATAAGAATTACCAGTTTTTGAAATTATGGATTTAATAGCTAATCATAACCCACATATACTTGAAAAAATACAAACATGTTAGACTCAAAACCATGAAAATACTAGAAAAAAATACTAGAGGAAAATCCTAGAAGAAGCTGTAAATTCTCAGACATTACTCATCACAATTTTTTTTTTCTGATATATCTCCTCAGGCAAGGGAAACAAAAGAAAAAATAAGTAATTGGGACCACATCAAACTAAAAAGTTTTTCACAGCAAAGGAAACAATCAACAAAATGAAAAGACAACCCACTGAATGGGAGAACATAATCACTGATATATCTGATAAGGGGCTAATAGTAAAAAATTAAAAGTATCTTATAAAATTCAACACCAAAAAAACAAAACACTGATCCAATTTAAAAATGGGCAAAGGACCTGAGTAGACACTTTTCCAAAGAGGACATACAGTGTCCAATAGACATATGAAAAGATGTTCAATGTCACTAATTATCAGAGAATTGCAAATTAAAACCACAATGGGATCTCACCTCACATCTGTCAGAATGGCTATCATCAATAAATCAACAAACAAAAAGTGCTGGAAAGGACATGGAGAAAGACAAGTACCACAGGATTTTATTCATATGTAAAATTTAATAAATATACTGAACTAACAAGCAAAATAGGAACACAGACAGACAGTTCTGGTGAGTGGGGCATTGAGAAAAATAAAAAGAAAGAACTCATAGACATTAACAACAGTGTAGTGATTGTTGGGTGCGGGGGGAGAGGTGTAGAGGTTCAAGAGGGTATAGGGGAAATAAATGATGATGGAAAAAATTAAATAAAATAAAGCAAAAAAAAACCATAAATTATCTTTTGGAAATATATGAAGCAGAACATTGTTGTTCTTGAGAGATAATACAAGCTCCTGTTTGTGTTTCCTTGTATTATATTCAGGGTGGGGCAAAATAGGTTTATAGTTGTGAATACATAAAAAAAGGGTTAATTCTTGTATTATTATTTACTAGAGGCCCGGTGTACAAAATTCATGCACAGGGAAGGACTTCATGCACAAGGGGGCGGGGGGTGTCCCTCAGCCAAGCCTGTACCCTCTCCAATCTGGGACCCCTTGGGGAATGTCCAACTGCCAATTTAGGCCCATTCCCTGCCTAAACTGGCAATCGGACATCCCTCTCACAATCCGGGACTGCTGACTCCTAACCAGTCTCCTGCCTGCCTGCCTGATTGCTCCTAACCACTCTGCCTGCCAGCCTGATAGCCCCATAACTGCTCCCCTGCTGACCTGATTGATGCCTAACTGCTTCCCTGTTGGCCTGATTGTCCCCAACTGCCCTCCCCTGCCAGCCCGATCACCTCCAACTGCCTTCCCCTGCAGGGCTGAGGGGACTGGGGGACTGAGGCTGGATGAGGCAGGGCTGAGGGGACTGGGAGACTGAGGCTGGATGAAGCGGGGCTGAGGGGACTGGGATACTGAGGCTGGATGAGATGCTGCTGAGGAGACTGGGCACCACCATCTTGTGGCTGTGGATGCCACCATCTTGTGAGGGCATGGCAGTCAATTAGCATATTCCCTCTTTATTGGCTGTGGGCACTGCCATCTTTGTGAGGGTGTGATGGTGAATTAGCATATTCCCTCTTTATTAGATAGGATTAATTTTTATATTATTTTCCATACAAACAACTGAAGATCTATTTTTACCCTACCCTGTATATGATAGGAAACTTTGGAACTTATCCCCACTCCCATTTTTTTACCCTATGAGGCATATTCACAGGTTTTCTAAATAGAGGTCAATTGTCTTTTATTTGAATTCTTGAAAGAAAAAAAAACATATGGTAAAAGTCTCTAGTATTTACATTGCCTGTGCTATAATTTTATGATTTGTAATTCTGAAGCTGGATTTTGAAGTTGTGTGTTTGTAGTACTTTGTTACAGCAGCCTGAACTAAGACAGCCACAAAAATGTGAAATATCATGAAGCGTTAAGCCAGTAAGTTTTGGAACATATATATGTGTTCACCACCAAAGTCTGGCAACTGTATTTCCAGTTATATTTCTTAACATTTCCCAAATAATTTTTCTCATTTCCAGCCTTATACTCCCTGCTATTTTAGAAGTAGTCTTAGACTAATGCACCTCACCCAGTTTTCCTGTGTCCATGGCTTCAATCTTGTTTCATCCAAATTCACACTACATTCTAGGACAGTGATGGTGAACCTATGACACATGTGTCAGAGGTGACATGCAAACTCATTTTTTTGGTTGATTTTTCTTTGTTAAATGGCATTTAAATATATAAAATAAATATCAAAATTATAAGTCTTTGTTTTACTATGGTTGCAAATATCAAAAAATTTCTATATGTGACATGGCACCAGACTTAAGTTAGGGTTTTTCAAAATGCTGACACGCCGAGCTCAAAAGGTTCTCCATCACTGCTCTAGGATATTTAATATGTAAACATTCCCCACATTTAAATTATTCTATTAAAATATAAGAAACATTACTATGTTACTTTTTATTGTGGCAAAATACACATAACATTAACTATTCCATCATCACAATTTTTAAGTATACAGTACAGCAACATTAAGGACATTCATATTGTTGTGTAACCATCACCATCATCTATCTTCAAAACATTTTCATCTTTCTAAACTGAAACTCCATACCCACTAAACAATAATTCTCCCTTCTCTCATCTCCCAGTCCCTGGAAACCACTATTCTACTTTCTGTTTCTATAAGTTTGACTATTCTGGGTATCTTATATAAGTGGAATCATATAATATCTGGTGTTTTGTGTTTGCCTTATATCTCTTAGCATAATGTTTTAAAGGTTCATACATATTATAACATGTATCAAAATTTCATTCCTATTTAACACTGAATAATAGTTCATTTTGTGTATATACCACATTTTGCTTATCCCTTCATCTATTGGTGGACATTTAGGGTGTTTACACTTTTAGCTATCTATAATAATAAAAGGGTAATATGCTAATTAGACTGGATGTCCTTCTGTTCATCATTCTGGACATCCCTCCAGACGAAACTGGGGCTGGAGAGAAGCCATACTGAGTTCCAGGTGCCTGTGGGTGACTGGAGGGAAGCCAGCCTGGGTCCCAGGTGCCTACCAGCAGCCAGAGCAAAGTCCGGGTCCTGGGTGCCTGCTGTTGGCCGGAGTGAAGCCTGGGTCCTGGGTGCCTGCGGGAATCCAGAGGGAAGCCATTCCAGGTCCTGGGTACCAGTGGGAGGATGGAGGGAAACAAGTCTGGATACCAGGTGCCAGAAGGAAGCAGGTGTCAGCAGCCAGGGGAAGGAAGGCCTACTCTTGCACTAATTTCATGCATTGGGCCTCTAGTCTATCCTATCTAATAATAGACAAACATGGTAATTAACCGTAACTTCGCTACCTGCCGGGAGCCGGTCCATGCTTGCTGTTTCAAGGGACCTGGCATATATGGCATACTGTTCTTAAGATGTTTGCTCACCTTCTTGGCACTATGTGTTTTAACCAAGGTCTCCTCTCTGAGAAAGGTTGTTTCCCCAGGTAGGGATTTTCCCCTGAAGTTAGGGAGGGAATAAAACCCCTTAACTAAGTGCCAGGCGGGTAATTAATCACTTTAACTACAAACAATCATGCTTAAGCTGCATAATCTTTACTCCCTGGAATGGAGATAAGAAATGCCCTAACCTTTGTAATAGAGATTGATAGGATTGAATCAACTGGTATAAATACAGTTGTAACAAGACAGAAAGAGACAGAACTTAGAACACAGAACTTAGAAGTCAGAACTCAGAAGACAGAACCTACACAGAACCTACAGACAGAAGAACTTCGCTGGAGAGAACATGGCAAAAGATCCTGGACTGAACCTGACTGCGGAGATTGGCAGGAGAGCCTGACTAGAACCTGGTGACTGAACCTGACTGGAGAACCTGGACAGAACCTCTCTGGAGATCCTGAGCAGAACCTCTCTGGAGATCCAGACCAGAACTTGGCTGGAGATCCTGGCTGGAGATCCTGGCTAGGCTGCTGATCAACTGAACACTGTCTCCATGTCCTTCCTTCTTCGCCGACTCCGTCTACACCTTTGGGGACCCCTGGACCTGCTAGGGCTGGACCCCAGCAGCTACCCTTCTCATTGGCTAATCAGGGCGAGTTGCAAATTAACTGCCAACTAAGATGGCGGTTAACCGCCAACAAATATGGCGGCTAATTTGCATACTGCAGGCAGGCTGGGACAGCGCCATCCTGCCTGCCCCGCCACCATCCGGGCCTGCTATCTGTGACCTGGGTGGCAGGCGACCCATGTGTGACCCTACCCAGGGCTGGCAGGCATGACCGCAGCAATCCACCACTGGCCAAGCCCCCAACCAGCCCTCCCACAGGAGATCAGGGCTGGTGGGGCAACTGCAGTGGTCGGCCAGCAGTCACACCCCCAACCAGCTCTCCCGTGGGGAGATTGGGGCTGGTGAGGTAACCGCAGCGGTCCGCCAGCACTCACGCCCCCAACCAGCTCTCCTGCCGGGAGATCGGGGCTGGTGAGGTGACTGCAGCGGTCTGCCAGCACTCACGCCCCCAACCAGCTGCCAGCTGCCAGCACAGCGGTGGTGGTGGGAGCTTCTCCTGCGTCCTTAGCAGTGCTATGGATGTCTGACTGCAGCTTAGGCCTGCTCCCCGCTGGCAAGCGGACATCACCTGAGGGCTCCCGGGCTGCGCAGGGAGCGGGCCTAGGCCAGCAGGTGGATATACCCCGAGGGGTCCCAGACTGCGAGAGGGCACAGGTCGGGCTGAGGGACCTCCCCGAGTGCACACATTTTTGTGCAGGCCTCTAATATATATATAAAAGCCTAAGTGACCAAATGACCGAATGACTGATGGACCGGTCACTATCACATGCAGGGGGCAGATGCTCAATGCAGGAGCTGACCCCTGGTGGTCAGTGTGCTCCCACAGCCAACTTCCCATGGCCAGCAGCCCCAATCGGGACTGGGCGAGATGGCTCCTATTGGCCCTGAACACCTGCCAGGCCAAAGGACCCCACCCATGCATGAATTCGTGCACCAGGCCTCCAGTTGTAGATAATGTTGCTATATTACATTATTTTAAAATCCTAACCCGGCTCTCTATTGCTTACTTTATAGATTCTATAAAATAAAACCCCAGCTTCTTAACAAGATATCTGAACCTGAATTTCCACCTATCTTCATCTCTCATCACTTCCTGACATCCGTTCTGTGCTCAGCAATTCCAGTTTGCTAGTATTTCTTCTGTGCTGTGCTCAGTGAATGTTGCATCTGTACATTTTCTTATTACTTTATTAACTTGAAATATAATCATTACCTAAGGCTAGATCATATGACTCTTTAAGACATTAACACTCTCCCAGCTGGTGTGATTCAGTGGTTGAGCATTGACTTATGAACAAGGAGGTCACATGCCTGAGTCTCAAGCTCAGTGTTCACTGGGGAAAAAGTGCAGGAGGCAGCCAATCAATTGCTTCTCAATGTTGATGTTTCTATCTCTCTCTCCCTCTCCCTTTCTCTCTGAAATCAATAAAAATATATTTTTAATAAAAATATTAGAACTCAAGCTTCAGAAAGGTTCCCACATTTTCTCCCTCTTTTATGTCTGGAGCATGTACATTTACCACATCCTATCTAATAAAAGAGGAACATGGTAATTAGCCGTACCTCTGCTACCCTTCCCATTGGCTAATCAGGGAGATATGCAAATTAACTGCCAGCCAAGATGGCGGCCGGCAGCCAGGCAGCTTGAAACTAACATGAGGCTTGCTTGCTTTAGTGATGGAGGACTCCAACGTTCCCCGCCTGCAGCTGCCGGCCTCTGAGCTTGCAGTTTGAAACATTGTTACAAATATAGAAGCTAAAAAAAAACCCAGAAACCTGCTTTCAGCCAGCCTGGACCTCAGAGCTGGAGTTGATACAGTGTTTCGATTATAGAACCCAAACAAACCAGATACCTGCTTTCAGCAGCGGAGGCCTAAGAGTTGGAGCAAAGCCTCAGAGCTAAAGCTGGCCCAGAATAAAAAAAAAAAGAAAAAGAAAAAAAAGAGCGGTTGGGAGCTTCAGTCACCCGCCAGCCTGAAAACAGGCCTCAGCCTCTCACCCAGACTGGCCAGGCACCCCAGTGGGGACCCCCACCCTGATCCAGGACACCCTTCAGGGCAAACCAGCCGGCCCCCACCCATGCACCAGGCCTCTATCCTATATAGTGAAAGGGTAATATGCCTCCCAGCACCGGGATCAGCATGACAGGGGGCAGCGCCCAAACCCCCTGATTGCCCTGCGGCTCTGTGTGTGACAGGGGGCGTGGCCACAACCTCCCTATCTGCCCTGCTCTGTTCGTGACAGGGGAAGGCGCCCCAACCCCCTCATGGGCCCTGCTCTGTGAGTGACAGGGGGCAGCACCTCAACCCCCTGATTGGCCCTGCTCTGTGTGTGACAGGGGGTGGCTCCGCAAACTCCCCATCGACCCTGCCTTGAGTGTGACAGGGGGAAGTGCCCCAACCCCCCAATCCACCCTACCCTGAGCGTGACTGAGGCTGGCATCGCAACCTCCCAATCCACCCTGCTCTGTGCATGACATGGGGTGGCGCCCCAACTCCCCAATTGGCCCTGCTCTGAGCCCGAACAGGGGCTGCACCTAGGGATTGGGCCTGCCCTCTGCCACCCGGAAGCAGGCCTAAGCCAGCAGGTCGTTATCTCCAGAGGGGTCCCAGACTGTGAGAGGGCACAGACCGGGCTGAGGGACCCCCCTCCCCTCCGAATGCACAAATTTTTGTGCATCGGGCCTCTAGTCCTATCTAATAAAAGAGAAAGATGGTAATTGGCGTACGACCGCTACCCTTCCCATTGGCTAATCAGGGAGATATGCAAATTAACTGCCAGTCAAGATGGCGGCCGGCAGCCAGACAGCTGATGCGAACAGGGAGGCTTGCTTGCTTCAGTGACAGAGGACTCCAACGTTCCCCAACTGACTTGCCGGCCTCTCAGCTGCAACTCTAAGCAACTATGTTGCAAATATAGAAGCTAAAAAAAACCCAGAAACCTGCTTTACTCAGCCAGGCTTCAGCCAGCCGGACCGCAACATTGTATCAAATACAGATGGTAAACAAAGGCCAGAAACCTGTTTTCAGCAGCCGAGGCCTCAGAGCTAAAGCTGGCCCAGAATAAAAAAGAAAAAAGGAAAAAAGGAGCGGTTGGGAGCTTCAGTCACCCATCAGCCTGAAAACGGCCCTCAGCCCCTCAGCCAGACTGGCCAGGCACCCCAGTGGGGACTCCCACCCTGATCCAGGACACCCTTCAGGGCAAACCAGCCAGCCCCAACCCGTGTACCAGGCCTCTATTCTATATAGTAAAAGGGTAATATGCCTCCCGGCACCGGGATCAGCGGAGCCACGAGGCCTCCCAGCACTGGGATCAGCATGACAGGGGGCAGCGCCCAAACCCCCTGATTGCCGGGAGCCAGTCCATGCTTGCTGTTTCAAGGGACCTGGCATATATGGCATACTGTTCTTAATATGTTTGCTCACCTTCTTGGCACTATGTGTTTTAACCAAGGTCTCTGAGAAAGGTTGTTTTCCCCAGGTAGGGATTTTCCCCTGAAGTTAGGGAGGGAATAAAACCCCTCAACTAAGTGCCAGGCGGGTAATTAATCCCTTTAACTACGAACAATCATGCTTAAACTACATAATCTTTTCTCCCTGGAATGGAGATAAGAAACGCCCTAACCTTTGTAATAGAGATTGATAGGATTAAATCAACTGGTATAAATACAGTTGTAACAAGACAGAAAGACTCAGAACTCAGAACACAGAATCAAGAACTCAGAACTTAGAACAGAACCAAGAGAGACAGAGCCTAGGCACAGAACCTACACAGAACGTTCTCTAGAGACAGAAGAACTTCGCTGGAGAGAGCATGCCGGAGGATCCTGGAGAGGGACTGGCCTCAGAGCCTAGAGACAGAGCCTAGCGGGAGAACATGGCAAGGGATCCTGGACTGAACCTGACTACAGAGATTGGCAGGAGAACCTGACTGGAACCTGGACACTGAACCTGACTGGAGAGCCTGGACAGAACCTGGCTGGAGAACCTAGCGAGGGAACATGGCTACAGAACCTCGCTGGAAATCCGAAGCAGAACCTCTCTGGAGATCCGGGCTAGAGATCCTGGCTAGGTTGCTGATCAACTGAACGCTGTCTCCATGTCATTCCTTCTTCGCCGACTCCGTCCACACCTTTGGGGACCCCTGGACCCGCTGGGGTTGGACCCTGGCATAGGGCGCCAGATGCCGGGGTCCAACCCCAGCGGGTCCAGGGGTCCCCAAAGGTGTGGACGGAGTCGGCAAAGAAGGAATGACACAGGGACTTCTCCAGCCAGGTTTGGTCGCCAGGTTCTAGTCAGGTTCTCTTGCCATATTTCTGTAGTCAGGTTCAGTCCAGGATCCCTTGCCATGTTCTCCCGCTAGGCTCTGTCTCTAGGCTCCGAGGCCAGTCCCTCTCCAGGATCCTCCGGCATGCTCTCTCCAGCGAAGTTCTTCTGTCTCTAGGCTCCGTGTAGGCTCTGTCTTCTTGATTCTGTTCTAAGTTCTGTGTTCTTGATTCTGTGTTCTGAGTTCTGAGTCTTTCTGTCTTGTTACAACTGTATTTATACCAGTTGATTTAATCCTATCAATCTCTATTACAAAGGTTAGGGCGTTTCTTATCTCCATTCCAGGGAGAAAAGATTATGTAGTTTAAGCATGATTGTTCGTAGTTAAAGGGATTAATTACCCGCCTGGCACTTAGTTGAGGGGTTTTATTCCCTCCCTAACTTCAGGGGAAAATCCCTACCTGGGGAAAACAACCTTTCTCAGAGACCTTGGTTAAAACACATAGTGCCAAGAAGGTGAGCAAACATATTAAGAACAGTATGCCATATATGCCAGGTCCCTTGAAACAGCAAGCATGGACTGGCTCCCGGCACCTGATCTCCTTGCGGCTCTGTGTGTGACAGTGTGCAGCGCCCCACCCCCCCACCACACAGGCCCTGCTCTGTGTGTGACGGGGTAGAGCCATAACCTCCCCATAGACCCTGCCCTGAGTGTGACAGTGGCGGCGCCCCAACCCCCTGATCGGCCCTGCTCTGTGTGTGACAGGGGGCGGTGCCCCAACTCCCCTATTGGCCCTACTCTGTGCGTGACAGGGGTGAGCTCCTCAACCCCCTGATCGGCCCTGCTCTGTGCGTGACAGGGGGAGCTCCCCAACCCCCTGATCCGCCCTGCTCTGTGTGTGACAGGGGGTGGCACTGCAACTTCCCTGTCGACCCTGCCTTGAGTGTGACAGGGGGTGGTGACCCAACCCCCCAATCGGCCGTACCCTGAGTGTGACTAGGGGTGGCATCGCAACCTCCAGATCCACCCTGCTCTGTGCATGACAGGGGGCGGCGCCCCAACTCCCCAGTCGGCCCTGCTCTGAGCCGGACCAGGGGCTGCACCTAGGGATTGGGCCTGCCCTCTGCCACCCGGGAGCAGGCCTAAGCCAGCAGGTCATAATCTCCCGAGGGGTCCCACACTGTGAAAGGGCACAGGCCGGGCTGAGGGACCCCCTCTCCCCCCCGAGTGCACAAATTTTTGTGCACCGGGCCTCTAGTTATATTATAATTAATTGTGTATGTTTCTTTCCTTTTTAAGAAAATGAGCTCCATGAAGCCAAGAACTTTTATTTATTTTTTAATATTTATTGTTGAAAGTATTACAGATGTCCCTCTTTTATCACCCCATTGTCCCCTCCAATGGTTCCTGCCCTGCCCCAGGCCTTCACTACCTATTGTCTATGTCCATAAGTAATTCATGTGTGCATATAAGGTCTTTGTTTAATCTCTTCCTGCTCCCCAACCCCTTTCCCTCTGAGAATCGTCAGTCTGTTCCATTTCCATGGCACTGATTCTATTATATTCACCAGCTTATTCCGTTCATTAGATTTCTTATTCATTTATTTTGAGTTTTAGATTCAATTGTTATTAGATATGTATTTATTGCCATTTTATTGTTCATATTTTTATCTCTTCTTCTCCTTCTCCTTTTTCCTCTTCCTCTTCCTCTTCATAAAGAATACCCTCCAACATTTAATGTAATACTGGTTTGATGGTAATGAACTCCTTTAGCTTTTTCTTGTCTGTGAAGCTCTTTATCTGACCTTCAATTCTAAATTATAGCTTTGCTTGGTAGAGTAATTTTGGTTGTAGGTTTTTGCTATTCATCACTTTGAATATTTTTTGCCACCCCATTCTGACCTGCATAGTTTATATTGAGAAATCAGCTGACAGTTGTATGTGTGCTTCCTTGTAGGTAACTACCTGCTTTTCTCTTGCTGCTTTTAAGATTATCTTTTTGTCTTTAATCATTGGCATTTTCATTATGATGTGTCTTGGTGTGGGTCTCTTTGGATTCCTCTTGTTTGGGACTCTCTGATCTTCCAAGACTTGTAAGTCTATTTCTTTCACTAGGTAGTAGAAGTTTTTCATCATTATTTCTTCAAACATGTTTTCAAGATCTTGTATCTATCTCTTCTCCTTCAGGCAGCCCCATAATGGGAATGTTGGTGTGGTTGAAGTTATCCCAAAGGCTCCTTACACTATCTTCATATTTTTGGATTCTTTTTTCTTTTTGCTCTTCTGATTGGGTGTTTTTTGCTTCCTCATACTCAAAATTGTTGATTTCATTCTCAGAATCTTCTACTCTACTGTTGAATATCTGTAAATTATTCTTTATTTCAGTTAGTGCTTAATTTATGACTGGTTCTTTTTAATGTTTTTGATGTTATCACTAATATCCTCTTTGAAAGTCTCACTAAGCCCCTTGAAGTTCTCTTTGAGTCCCTTAAAGCTCTCATTAATATCCTTGAGCAACCTTATAACCATTGTTTTGAACTCTGTATCTAGTTGTTTGCTTGCTTCCATTTATTTCTCTTTCTGGATATTTCTTCTGTTATTCATTTGTGACATGTTTTCTTGCCTTCACATTTTGGTTGCTTCCCTGTGGTTTTTTTTTTTTTTAATATTAGGTAGAGATGCTATGTTCCCTAGAATTGGTAGAGTGGCCTCATGTAGCAGGTGTCCTGTAGAGCCCAGTTGCTTAGCTTTTCCAGTCATCCAAGCTGGGCACTGTAGGTGTGCCTCTGTGTGGGCTATGTGCAAAGTCTTATTGTAGTTGAGCCTTGATTGCTGTTGAAGTCACTGGGAGGAGTTGACCTCCAACCAGTGAGGACCCACTGCAATGACAGTGAAAGAGCTGTTATATAGGAGATACCCCTGTGAAGCAGGATTTGCTTTAATGGGGCTTTCATGCTCCCTGAGTCTACCCCTTAAGTATGTTGGTTAGAGCTGTAATCTTGTATGGTCTGAAGCTGTCCACCAGGTGCACTGGCTCTGGGGGTTCCCTGGAGGTGCAAAATCAGCCACTGCCTGGGGCCACCTGGCAGGAGCTACCGAGAAATCTGTAAATGGATACTATTTGTATTGGGTTTGCAAATTCCCAGGCAATGCCAAGCTGTGAAGCAAGGCATGCTTGTGCTAGTGCCAGGTCTTGGGTCTCTTATTTTATTTATTTATTTATTTTTATTTTTTAAGGCTTTCTCTTAATATTTTTTAAATTTTATTTTATCGTTTAAAGTATTACAAATAGTAGTACATATGTCTCCCTTTTTTCCCCCATTGACCTTCCCCCAGCCTCCCCTACCCATGGCACATGCCCTCAACACCCCCCCCCCCGCCCCCGAGTGTCTTGTGTCCATTTTGGGCCTCTTATTGATAAATATGGAACATGCTGATGTCAGCTGATGCTTGTTTAAGATATTTTAGTGAAGTCTTAAGCCTGTGTCAGGACAAGCCATTCATATGGAAAAGCTGCTGCAAACAGCTTGGGTGGGGATGCCAGTTGAATGGGGTGGGGTCTCAGGGAATCTCCAGGGTGGAGCAAACAGTATGAGGCACACTGATGATAACTCAGATATGGCTATCAGCACAGGAACAGTGACCCTGTGAGCACCTCCATCTGGGAGAAAGCTACCCAGAGTTCTTGCTCCAATGCCAGACAATCCAATTCCTCCCCATATGTCCCTTGTTACCCCAATGTCCCTTCCCAGTGCTTGAGCTCTTTAAGAGGGACTGTCTGGGTCTCCAGCAGCCTCTGTGTCACTCAGCCACAAATCCTGCTGGTTTCTACAGCCTGAAGTTACAGGTACTTCTCTTCCCACATCTGGAACCCTGGGCTGGGGCTCTGGTGTGAGGCTGGAACTCCTTGTTTCCCAAAGGAGACCTTTGTAGTGGAGATATCCCTCCTGATTAACAACACATCACACCTGGGTGTCAGACCAGCCTGTTCTGCAACTCCACACCTCCACCCTCCTAAAAGTCTTGATGAACTTTCTTTTTTACTTCTCTAGTTGTAGAACTTCCATTCAGCCAGGTTTCAGGAGGTTCTGACTGATGGTTGTTCTGTATTTTAGTTGTAATTTTTATATTGCTGTGGGAGGCAGTGAGTACCAGCATTTACCTACTCCACCATCTTGGTTCTCCTTAGGGCATGTTTTCTTATCCATTCAGCTACCTTATATCTTTTTTACTGGAACATTTAATCCATTTACATTTAAGATAATTATTGATAGGTATTTATATATTGCCTTTTTTTCCTTTATACCTACATTTTTCTCTCTTCATATATTTCTTCTTAGAGTAGACTCTAACATTTCTTGCCATGCTTGCTTGGTACAGTAAACATTTGATTTTGCAGACGTTGACTTAATAAACTTTGGATTTAATGGACAAAATTTCTGTTCTGTATGTTATATGGGAAAATTAACACCCTGTTACTTTTAAAATGCTTTTAACCAAGATTTGCTTATAATTAACAGGTTATGTTTTGTTATCAATTCACTGTAGTTTTTAGCAAATTTTATTGTAAATCTTTATTGTTTAATGCATTACATCTGTCCACTTTTATTCCCTATTGACCCCTTCTAGCCTAGCCCAGCCTTCTACACCAGGCCTTTACCACCCTATTGTCTGTGTCCATGGGTAATGCATATATTCAAACAAGTTCTTTGATTGAGCTCTTCCTACCCACCCCTGCCTTCCCTCTGAGACTCAACTGTCTGTTCCATGCTTCTGTGTCTTTGGATCTATTTTGTTCATTAGATTCCACATTTAAGTGAGATCATGTGATACTTGTCTTTCTCTGACTGTCTTATTGCACTTAGCATAATATCCTCCAGGTCCCTCCATGCTGTCTCAAGGGTAAGAAATCCTTCTTTTTTACTGCTGCATAGTATTCTATTGTGTAAATGTACCACAGCTTTTTTATCTACTCACCTACTGATGGGCACTTGTGCTTTATAGATCTTAGTTATTGTAAATTGTGCTGCTATGAACATAGGAATACATACATTTTTTCTAATTGTTGTTTCAGATTTCTTAAGATATATTCCTAAAAGTGAGATCACTGGGTCAAATGGCAGTTTCAGAATTTTCTTATAATTAAATTAGCAGGTTATTTTTTGGTTATCAATTCACTGTTATTTTTACCAAATTTTAGTGAGTACCCCAAATGTTGGAAAAAAACACTGTAGTATTTAGCAAACATAAATAAATATTACATATCTACAACTATTGTCTACATATTTAAATCCAAGAGTCATCACTTATAAAAATGTTCTGTGCTAGATTAGCACATGATCACTTCACATTGAATATTGTAATTGGTCTATTGTTGCATGTCATGACTTTCTGCATCTGTTTTAACATATGTAGGCCAATGTTACAATATGAGCTAAACCACACTCCAACTATGTGCATTTGTTTGCTTGCAGTGATTGATGAATGCACTTATTTACTAGATGTATTCAATATAAATTTAAAAGTACAGTAATACACATAGAAAACTTTTATGTGAAATTAAACTTTTCATACATAGTTAATTTTAATTACACAAACATATTTACCTAAGTAAAAAAGTAACTAATTTGTCAATAATTTTTTTAAGTATGCATTTAGAAAGCATACTTTATTATATAACTGACTTTTGGCTCTAATGGACACCCCCCCTCACCTGAATAATTCATTACATCGAGGTTTTACTGTAATAAACCCTTCTAGCCTTATCTGTCTGGGAAACCCTTTATTTTTCCTTCAATTTTAAATCATAGGTTTACTGGACAGAGTAGTCTTTGATTCGTATCCTTTCTTTTCCTCACTTTGTTTTATTTTTTTTAATTAAATCTTTATTGTTCAGATTATTACATTTGTTCCTCTTTTTTCCACCCCATTACTCCCCTCCTCCCAGTTCCCGCCCCACCCTCCGCCCTCACTCCCCACCCACTGTCCTCATCCATAGGTGCACGATTTTTGTCCAGCCTCTTCCCACATCTCCCACACCCCTTTCCCCCCCAAGAATAGTCAGTCCATTCCCTTTCTATGTCCCTGATTCTATTATAATCACCAGTTCATTCTGTTCATCAGATTATTTATTCACTTGATTCTTAGATTCACTTGTTGATAGATGCATATTTGTTGTTCATAATTTGTATCTTTACCTTTTTCTTCCTCTTCCTCTTCTTAAAGGATACCTTTCAGCATTTCATATAATCCTGGTTTGGTGGTGATGAACTCCTTTAGCTTTTCCTTATCTGTGAAGCTCTTTATCTGACCTTCAATTCTGAATGATAGCTTTGCTGGATAAAGTAATCTTGGTTGTAGGTTCTTGGTATTCATCACTTTGAATATTTCTTGCCATTCCCTTCTGGCCTGCAAAGTTTCTGTTGAGAAATCAGCTGACAGTCATATGGGTATTCCCTTGTAGGTAACTGGGCTTCTTTCTCTTGCTGCTTTTAAAATTCTCTTTTTGTCTTTTGCTCTTGGCATTTTAATTATGATGTGTCTCAGTGTGGTCCTCTTTGGATTCTTTTGTTTGGGGTTCTCCGCGCTTCTTGGACCTGTAAGTCCATTTCTTTCACCAGGTGGGGGAAGTTTTCTGTCATTATTTCTTCAAATAGGTTTTCAATATCTTGCTCTCTCTCATCTTCTGGCACCCCTATAATTCTGATGTTGGTACGCTTGAAGCTGTCCCAGAGGCTCCTTACACTATCCTCCCATTTTCGGATTCTTTTTTCATTTTGCTTTTCCCGTTGGGTGTTTTTTGCTTCCTCGCATTTCAAATCATTTACTTGATTCTTGCGCTCCTCTGGTCTGCTGTCGGGAGTCTGTATAATATTCGTTATTTCATTCCGTGTATGCTTAATTTCTAGTTGGCTCCCCAATATAACATCGAGGGTTTCATTAGTTTTCTTGTAGATCTCATTAAGTTTATCGGCAGCTTCTAAACAGTTCTTGAGAGACCTTAAAAGTGTGGTTCTGAACTCTATATCTTCCATTGACAATTTTGTCCTGTTTCTTTGTCTCCGCATTTTGTTATGCTTCCTTGGTGCACCCCCTAGTGGTCTTTGTTCCTCTTTTCCTCACTTTGAATACTTCATGCCAATCCCTTCTGGTCTGAAGTTTTTCTTTTGAAAAATCAGCTGACAGACATGGGAACTCCCTTGTAGGTAACTAACTGTCTCTCTCTTGCTACCTTTAAGATTCTCTTTTTGTGAAGGCCTGGGGTGAGGGCAAGCTAGAAGAGGTCAAAAGATGGAAAAAGGAGATATATGTAATACTTTCAACAATAAAGATTTTTTTAGCCCTAACCAGTTTGGCTCAGTGGATAGAGTGTCAGTCTGTGGACTCAAGGGTTCCAGGTTCGATTTCGGTCAAGAGCATGTACCTTGGTTGCGGGCACATACCCAGTGGGGAGTGTGCAGCAGGCAGCTGATTGATGTTTCTCTCTCATTGATGTTTCTGACTATCCCTCTCTCCTCTCTGTAAAAAAATCAATAAAATATATTTAAAAAAATAAAGATTTTTTTAAAAGGTTCTTTGTCTTTAGCCTTTGCTATTTTAATTATGATGTGTCTTGGTGTGGGTCTCTTTTGAATTCATCTTGATTATGACTCTCTGTGCTTCCTGAACTTGTGTGACTTTTTCCTTCACTAGGATAGAGTAGTTTTCTGGCAGTATTTCTTCACAGAAATTCTCTTGCTCTTGCTCACATTCTTCTCCTTCTGGCACTCCTGTGATATGAATGTTGTTATGTTTCATGTTGTCCCAAAGCTTCCTTAAGCTATCCTTATGCTTTTTTATTATTTATTCTTTTTGCTATTGTTATTGTGTGTTTTTTCTACTTATTTCAAGTCACTGATTCAACCCTCTGCTTCATCTAACCAACTTTTTATTTCCTCCAGTTTATTCTTGATGTCATTCTTCATTTCCTATTAGTTATTTTTCTGGTTTCTTGTGTCCTTTCTGATGCTGTTATAATTCTCACTAAGTGCCTGGTGCATTCTTATAACTGTTACTTTGTACTCTATATCTGATAATTTGTTTGCCTCCATTTCATTTAGCTTTTTTTTCCTGGAAATTCCTCCTTTTATTTAAATTTGGGTTTGTTTCTTTGTCTTCCCATTTTGGCAGTTTTGTTTTTGTTTCTATGTATTAAATAGGCTTAACCCTAACAACAGTGTGAAAGCTTCTGTGGAGGTGTAGTATTGAGTTGTTTCTTGGGGCTCATTGGCATATTCTTCCAGCTCATTTGAACTCCCTGCTTCAGGAAGGTCTCTTGTGGGTTATGTGCACCCCTGTTTGTAGTTGATGCTTGATTGTCATTGGCCCTTTTGTGAGTACAGTTAACCCTTCAGGCTGGGTGATCATATGGCTAAACCTCTGTCATCCTAAATGAGAAGTAGTTCAGGGGCTGCTCCCTGTAGCAGGGTTGTTTCCAGCAGGTTCTTGTGTCTGCAGGGATCCCCCTTTGACTGTGCTGCTCATATGGCTAGTTAGGTCAAGCTCTGGTGCAGTGTGAAGCTCACCTCTTATTTTGTTTGTTTGTTTGTTTTTGCTCCGTTGGGATGGGTTACAGGTTCAGGTCACTGTCAGACATTGTATGTAACTATCCTTCAGCTACCTGTCTGTAGCCACCACACTGTTCCCTGTTTGTGTCTGCAACTATTAAACCTGTGTGTACAAGGGAAGGTCAATCTGTGTAATAGGGTCAGCTTTTTCCAGCATAGAGCTGGGGGAAGTTCTGTGATAGGTATGAGGTTCACTGAGGTCCACTTCCACCTTTAAGCTACTCCATCCCCTGAGATTTCTTGGTCTTATTCCAGAGCCTTCTGAAGAGAGACTGTAGGATGAAGCCAGGTTAGCCAAAATAGGTCTCCTGTTTGGGGATCACAGTCATCCATGAGGGGAAATTAGTCCCTGCTTCAAAGCTAAACCCCTCAGTCTCTACCAGAGTATCCAAATCTAGTTCCCCCTAGCAGGGCTCCCTGCAGGTTCACATCCACCTAGCTGTCTCCTCAGCAGGTGTGAGTTCAGCCTTCCTGTGCTCAGGGGGATAGGTCAAAGTCTCCCTTTGAGGGTGTTGGCCCAGACTAAGCATCTCCTTCTATTCCCAAACAGTAGCCTCTGAGGGTCTTATATTTTGAATGTCCCTAATCTGTGCCTCTCTCCCTTCCCCCATAGAACTGTGCCCAGTGGTGTATCTGGGCTTGGTGGGGCTGATTCAAGTAGTCTTTATTTTAGAGTGGTGCACACAATATATGGCAGGGGTGGGAAGAACTCCCTTTCCTTCACAGTGCAGCACAGGCTGACCTTGCAGTGCAGCTCAGATCTGCCTTCCCACAGTGTAGCTGCAGAGCCATGAACTGACCTGCCTGACTCCCAGACAGAGGCCTCCCCAGGAGATACAGTCTGAAAAACCTACCTCTGCACAACTCCCCGGTATTCCCCATGCTGTCACACCAAGCAGGAGGGGACCAAGAATCAGCCTTGCATGCCACTCTTATCTCTTCTGTGGCAGTCACAGTGGTGGGGGAATGAAATTCCCAGTTTTGCTCAAGCTCTGATCCCAGCAGGACAGGTGGAAAAATTGGCTCACCTGTGTCATCAAACCAAGCAGAATGGGCCAAAAATCACCTCCCTGCACAATTCTCCTGTGCCACCAAATTTAGCAAGATGTGGAAGAGTAAGTTGTTCAGCAGGTGCGGGGGAGGGGTAGTGACTGTGTACTTGACATGGGCAAGGTCCATCCTCTTTCCCAAGCCACACGGTTTAGTCACTAACTAGCTCTCTGCCCAGATACTTTTCAGAGAATAAAGGGCACCTCAAAGTCACTGAGCAGTGAGCGGGGCCCTCCTCAGGGCCCAACAGCAGTGACTCCAGCATTCAGAGACTAGAGCGAACTCTCTAGGCTGGTACTATAACAATAGAAACACTCTTTCTCTGGAATAATGCAGTCTGGGTCTGCCAGACAGATGGAATCTCAATTGATTCCCATCACCCAATGACACCTGGGCTCTTCTTCCTGCCCCTGTTGCTCTGGGCTGGAAATCGCTACCTGGAGTTGAAAAGTATACTACACAAACACATGTGTTTTTTTTTCTGTTCATTGCAAAATCTGAGAATCTAGAATACAACATAAAACCTGATAGATGGTTAAACATACTTGTTGAATTAATGTAAATGAGCACATTATTTAACTTTCCCATTGTTCTTCTCTTACTGAAATAATGTTATTGGAAAACAATATTTTTAAAAAACATTAATAAAAAAACTAACAATTTTTAAAGAATACCAATCATATGTTTAGAAACCCTTTATAAAGCATTTATGAGTCTTTATAGTAGTGACACTGCTTTAAATTTCATGATTATGAGCAACATTTTAACTCTGAACTATTTTAGCATATTTTAATAGAATATCAATGAACCAATAGCATTTAAAATATAGACTTAACTACTTTAAGTTTGTAAACTAGATGTAGTACTCTGTTCTAAAACTATTTTCTAAATTCTTCATTTATTAGCTATTCATCTTTTATAAAAGACTCCAATATAAACCATCTTAAATTTATAAATCATGATAATTCATTGATGACAAGAAATTTCTATTATCAATTTGGAAAATTGTATTTGAATTTATTTCTTCCTTTTATAGCTCCTTGGAAAATGTTGTGAATATAAACTATTGACATAGAAATAAGCTGTTATCTTCTGGGCAGCCTCAGTTCTGATATTTTAGTTTTCTACCTACTTCTATTATTACACTATCATTGTAAGTCTCCACATCAAAGAGTTAAACAAGTGCACATGGGTGCATATGAATATATATTCACTCTAGGATATTTTACCACTGTCTCTCATTGTATTCTATATGAACCTATACCACCTCCCTGCCACACACACACACAATCTAAGAGAAGCAGCTATGAGGAAAATAAACTCACAGAGAACAGTTTAAAAATAAAATTTTCCAGCTTCCTAGTTTAAAAATATCATGCTTGTTGAGACTTGCAATGATTAAAAATAGACCTTAAGTAGAGAGATTGTGTATGTTTTAAGATCTGTTTATCTGAGATTTTTATGTCAAAGATATTTAAGAATCAAAGTTTATATTTCATCTGTAATGTCTTTAGTCTAGAGAGCAAACCACCCCCATTTTTACCCCCACATATACATAGTATTAACTACTTCCTGCATATGCTACATAAGTTCAGAGTTCAACTTTATTTTGAAAGGAATAACTCAGAAGCTTTTCTGTAAAACACTTGGCTAGAAACTCATATGTGGTGTTGTCATCCTGAACTATCCCTTATTATTCAATGTATGGTAAATAAATCTTGCTCATGAAATGTTGGTATGAAATAGAAGTGAACATTTAAATCAATAGTTTTAAGGTTAATTGATTTGTTAACTTTTTGATTAAAATTTTCATTTAAAATTTAATTTAAATTCAGTAATTTGAGGCTTTACTAGTAATTTTTAATAGTAAGATAGAGATGTATCTCTACACTCCCTCTTAGTAAGACCCATACTTAATCAAATACACTCACCACTTTAAATGTTTCCTAGATATTTTTCTCCTTTACTAGAAAGTACCCCCTCCGTAATGAACTTGGTTAACATTCCTAGATGTAATTCCTATAGTTTTTAAATATGTAAAATCTCTTTAAACCTTGAGGGTAAAATATATACTGAATCATTACTAGATCTAAAAGATTGTGCAGGATGTCACAGCAACCACAGAAGGTAGGGGGAAATATATATATCCACAATAGTTGTTCTCTGCTTTTGATTTGCAGCCTTTAAAAGAGAAAATAAAAGTTATCATTTTCTTCCGAGTCTTTAAAATACACATGAAAACACTATATTTAATTCTAGCAAAGGTTTATCAAGTTTAGAGTCTCATAAGGACATGCCAAAAGTTTATATGTAAAAAAAAATAATCAGAAGCCTAAGGCTTACCCTTGGCTCCTGAGGAGTGGGGCACAGAGGCACATTCCCCACAGCTTGTCTGAGTACTTTGCTGTTTCTTTCAGAGATTGGCAGTGATAGTTCCTAATGAGGAACTCACTTCTGACCACAGTCAAACCTCCACATACAGTTACAGGGGAAGATAGATACATGATTTTCATATTTACAAATTTTGGATGATTACCAAGATCACATTGCAATTGCAATAGGCAGATTTTCCAAGTGTCTTGTGTGAAAAACAAAAAAAAACACAAAAAAAAACCAAAACTGCCAACAAATAAAGTTATGATCAGTGAATAATAATTTCTTATAAAGTCATATGCAATACCTGGAGTAAGTAACATGACTGAGTTGAGTAAACCTGCTTCTCATTACGAAGTTTCAAGTAAATATAAAAATTTTTACAAATTGTTTTTAGTTGCTTAATTCCTCAATGATTAGGAAAAGAGTGGGAGGATACTTTTCACCTGGTATTATGGTAAGCATTTATTTTTGGAATGTTACTGATTTTATTGAAGCTAAAATCATTACCTTATTGTCTCCCTCTAACTTGACAGCATTCAAAGCTTTTTTACTTTACCTGGATTCTCAGATTTTGTACTCCCATACCCATCATTTAACACTGTCTTTATTTTTTATGTTTTTATTTATTTCTTTTAATTGCCAAGATCTTTTTTTTTAAATATATTTTATTGATTTTTTACAGAGAGGAAGGGAGAGAGATAGAGAGTTAGAAACATCGATGAGAGAGAAACATCGATCAGCTGCCTCCTGCACATCTCCTACTGGGGATATGCCCGCAACCCAGATACATGCCCTTGACTGGAATCGAACCTGGGACCTTTCAGTCCGCAGGCCGACGCTCTATCCACTGAACCAAACCGGTTCCGGCTGCCAAGATCTTTTAAAAATGTCTTACCCACCTGGTGTGGCTCAGTGGTTGGGCGTCGACCTACGAACCAGGAGATCATGGTTCGATTTCTGGTCAGGGCATTGCCCAGCTTGATCCCCAGTATGGGGCATGAAGGAAGCAGCTGATCAGTGATTTTCTCTCATCATTGATGTTTCTGTCTCTCTTTTCCTTTCCCTTCCCCTCTCTGAAATCAATAAAAAACATATTTTTAAATGCCTTTTAATTTTTTAAATTACAGCTTATATTCAATATTATTTTGTATTAGTTTGAGGGGTACAACACAATGGTTAGACAATCATATACTTTACAAAGTATCTCCACTGATATTTCCATTACCCAAGTGGCACCAAACATACTTATTATGACACTAGAGGCCTGATGCAAGAATTCGTACATGGGTGAGGTCCCTCTTGGTAGCCTGCGGAGATCAGGCCCCAGCTTGTGCCCTCAGTCTTGCAGCCCCACACCCCTGGCACCCAGCCTTGGCCTGCTGCTGCCCCCTCCCTGCTCCACCATCCTGCCTGTGGGGTGATCAATTGGGGCCGGCCCCCCTGCCTGCTCCCTCAGCACCTGGGAGCCGGGCAGTGGCCCCACCCCCTGCCGCCATCACCGGTTGCTGTCTATGGGGCAATCAGCAGGGCGATTGGGTCCCTGCTTATACCCACCTTGACCTGGAACCTACTCTACAAACCCACCACGGACCTTCTCTTGTTGGGGCCCATTGGAGCCAGGAATGCCTCCACTGCCGCCCACTGCCAGCACCACATCTCCAACGCCAGTCATGTTCTGCACCGCACCTTGGTGGTCAGCGCATGTCATAGCGAGTGGTCGAACTCCTGATCAAATTCTCCGTTAAACGACTACCCAAGGGGACAATTTGCATATTAGGCTTTTATTATACAGGATTATTTTCTCTATTCCCTAAGCTGTACTTTATATTCCCATGGCTGTTTTGCAACAACCTATCTGTACTTCTCAGTACCTTCATCTTTTACACCCAGTCCCTCAACATCACTCTCCACTGGCAACCATCAGTCTGTTTTCTGTGTCCATGAGTCTGTTTCTATTTCATTTGTTCATTTGTGTTGTTCTTTAGATTCCACATATAGGTGAAATCATATATATATACACTAGAGGCCCAATGCATGAATTTGTGCACCAGTGGGGTCCCTTGGCCTGACCTGTGGGATCAGGTTGAAAATGGCTCTCTGGCATCCCCCAAGGGGTCTCGGATTGCAAGAGGGCACAGACCAGATTGAGGGACCTCATGTATGCATGATCAAGGCCAGGAGGGACGCAGGAGGTTGGCCAGCCAGGGATGGACTACAGGACAGCTCCAGGGCGTGTCTGACCAGTCTCACTCAGTCCCAATCAGCTGCACCTCAACAGCAAGCTAGCTTACTTGTCAGAGCATCTACCACCTGGTGGTCAGTGCAAGTCATAGAGATTGGTCGACTGGTCAACTGTCTGCTCCCTGATGGTCAGCGCATGTCATAGTGAGTGGGTGAGTGGCCTTAGCATATCATTAGCATATTATGCTTTGATTGGTTGAACAGATGACTGGGTGACCGGATACTTAACATATTAGGCTTTTATCATATAGGATATGTATATGTAAATATATATGTGTGTGTGTGTGTGTGTGTGTATATAAAATCATATGATATACATATATTTAATTGTTTAAAGTATTATATGTATCTTCTTTTTCCCCCATTGACCCCTCCCCAGCCACTTCTAGCCCCCAGCTGTCCCCACCCCCCCACCCTGTGTCCATGGTTATGCTTATATGCATGCATATAAGTCCTTTGGTTGGTCTCTTACCCCCGACCCCAACCTCCCCTGCCTTTCCTCTGAGGTTTGATGGTCTGTTCAATGCTTCTCTGTCTCTGGATCTATTTTTGTTCATCAGTTTATGTTGTTCATTATATTACACAAATGAGTGAGATTATGTGATATTTATCTTTCTCAGAATGGCTTATTTCCCTTAGCATAATGCTCTCCAGTTCCATCCATGCTGTTGCAAATGGTAAAAGTTCCTTCTTTTTTTAAGCAGCATAGTATTCCATTGTATAGATGTACCACAGTTTTTTAATTCACTCATCTACTGATCGGCACTTAGGCTGTTTCCAAATCTTAGCTATTGTAAATTGTGCTGCTATGAACATAGGGGTGCATATATCGTTTCTGATTGGTGTTTCTGATATATATATATATATATATATATATATATATATATATATATATATATATACATACATAATGTTTTTCTCTGACTGACTTGTTTCACTTAGCACAGAACACTCTAGGTCCACCCACGCTTTCATAAATGGCAATATTTCATTTCTTTTTATAGCTGAATCATATTCCATTGTGAATATATTCTACAGCTTCTTTGTCCCGTCATCAATTGATGGGCTCCTGGGTTGGTTCCATAGGTGGGCTATTGTAAATAATGTTTCAATGAACATGGAAGTGCATATATTCTTCAGAATTAGTGTTTTGGGTTTCATTGGCTATATGCCCAGAAGTGGAAATACTGGGTCATAAGGCATTTCCATCTTTAATTTTTTTTGAGGAATCGCCATACTGTTTTCCACAGTGGCTATACCATTTTACATTCCCACCAGCAGTGAATGAGTGTTCTTTTTTCTCCTTATAGAAAGTGAAGTTGAGAATCTTTTCATATATCTATTCACCATTTGCTTGTCTTTTTGGGATAATTTTCTGTTTAGGTCCTCTGCCCATTATTTAATTGCATTGTTTGTTTGTTTGTTTACTGTTTAGTTGTATGAATCATATATTTATATATATATATCTGATATTAAATCCTTTTTGGAGCTGTTCTTTGTAAATATATTATCCCATTTGGTTGATTGACTCTTTGTTTGTTGTTGGTTTCTTTTGTTGTCCCAAACTTTTTTCCATTACAGTTGTTCCTCTTTTTCCCCCCATAGCTCCCCTCCACCCATTTCCCTCCCCACCCTCAGCCCTCACCCCCCTCCACTGTCCTCATCCATAGGTGCAAGATTTTTGTTCAGTCTCTTCCCGCATCCCCCACACCCCTTTCCCCTCCAAGAATAGTCAGTCCACTCCCTTTCTATGCCCCTGATTCTATTATAACCACCAGTTTATTCTGTTTATCATATTATTTATTCACTTGATTTTTAGATTTACTTGTTGATAGATTTGTATTTGTTGTTCATAGTTTGTATCTTTACCTTTTTCTTCTTCTTCCTCTTCTTAAAGGATACCTTTTAGCATTTCATCTAATACTGGTTTGGTGGTGATGAACTCCTTTAGCTTTTTCTTATCTGTGAAGCTCTTTATCTGACCTTCAATTCTGAATGATAGCTTTGCTGGGTAAAATAATCTTGGTTATAGGTTCTTGGTATTCATCACTTTGAATATTTCTTGACACTCCCATCTGGCCTGCAAAGTTTCTGTTGAGAAATCAGCTGACAGTCATATGGGTACTCCCTTGTAGGTAACTGACTGTCTTTCTCTTGCTGCTTTTAAGATTCTCTCTTTGTCTTTTGTTCTTGGCATTTTAATTATGATGTGTCTCAGTGTGGTCCTCTTTGGATTCCTTTTGTTTGGGGTTCTCTGCGCTTCCTGGACTTGTAAGTCTATTTCTTTGACCAGGTAGGGGAACTTTTCTGACATTATTTCTTCAAATAGGTTTTCAATATCTTGCTCTCTCTCATCTTCTGGCACCCCTATAATTCTGATATTGGTACGCTTGAAGCTGTCCCAGAGGCTCCTTACACTATCTTTGTATTTTTGGATTCTTTTTTCATTTTGCTTTTCTGGTTAGGTGTTTCTTGTTTCTTCATATTTCAAATCTTTAACTTGATTCTTGCGATCCTCTAGTCTGCTATTGGGAGTCTGTATAATATTCTTTATTTCAGTCAGTGTATGCTAAATTTCTAGTTGGTTCTTTATCACAACCTCAAGGGTCTCATTAGATTTCTTGAGGGTCTCATTAAGTTTATCAGCGGTTTCTAGAAAATTCTTGAAAAACCTGAAAAGTGTGGTTTTGAACTCTATATCCAGTAGTTTGCTTTCCTCCATTTCTGTCATTTATGTCCTGTTTCTTTGTCTCCGCATTTTTTTATCCTTCACTGTGTCGATAGATTGGCTTTCTGTTGTCCCAAACTTTTTATTTTGATGTAGATTTATTCATTTATTTTTGCTTTTACTTCACTTGCCTTTGGGGTAAAACTCATGAAATGTTCTCCAAGAGTAAGGTTCATGAGGTTAGTAACTATGAATTCTTCTATGAAATTTATATTTTCAGATCTTATAATTAGGTTTTTGATACATTTTTTTAAAATGAATCTTTATTTTTGGAAATATTACAGATGTCCTATTTTATATCCATTGACTTCCTATATCCTACACCACCCTTCCAGTCCTTCACTGCATTATTGTCTGTGCTCATGGGTTATGCATATAGGCAAATAAATTATTTGGTGAATCTCTTAACACCCCCTGCCTTCCCTCTGAGATTTACTAATCTGTTCCATGCTTCTATGACTGTATCTATTTTGTTCATCAGCATATTTTATTCATTAGATTCCACATATGAGTGAGATTATATGATACTTGCTTTTCTCATAACATTTTATTGGTCCCATTATGTGGTCTCAAAGGATAAGAGATTCTTCTTCTTTTTTTTTAATATGTTTTATTGATTTTTTACAGAGAGGAAGGGAGAGAGATAGAGAGTTAGAAACATCGATGAGAGAGAAACATCGATCAGCTGCCTCCTGCACATCTCCCACTGGGGATGTGCCTGCAACCCAGATACATGCCCTTGACCGGAATCGAACCTGGGACCTTTCAGTCCGCAGGCCGACGCTCTATCCACTGAGCCAAACCGGTTTTGGCAAGAGATTCTTCTTTTTATTGCTGCATAGTATTCCAATGTGTAAATGTATCACAGCTTCTTTGTCCACTAATGGACACTGGGGCTCTTTCCAATTCTTAGCTATTGTAACTAGTGCTGCTATAAACATAGGAGTGTATATATTGTTTCTGATTGGTGTTTGAGGATCCTTAGGGTATATTCCTAGAAGTGGGATCACTGGGTCAAATGGAAGTTCCATATTTAATTTTTTTTTTTTTTTTTAGTAAATTCCATACTGTTTTTCATAGTGGTTGCACCCGTCTGTATTTCCACTAGCAATGGGTTACATTTTCTCCACATCCTCTCCAGCACTTGCCGATTGTTGATTTGTTGATGGTAGCCATTCTGACAGGTGTGAGGTGATACCTCATTGTCATTTTAATTAGCATCTCTCTGATGATTAGTGGCTTTGAGCATTTTTTCATATCTCTTGGACATCTGTATGTCCTCTTTGGTGAAATATCTATTTAGGTGCTGTGCTCATTTTTTAATTGGACTGTTTATCTTCTGTTTTGTTAAGTTGTATGAGTTTCTTATATATGTTGGGTATTAACCCTTTATTAGATGTATCATTGCCAAATTTGTTGCCCCTTACAGTGGGCTCCCTTTTCATTTTGTTGATGGTTTCTTTTGCTACGTAGAAGCTTTTTTTATTTTGAAGTAGTCCCATTTGTTTATTTTTTCCTTTGTTTCCCTTGCCCTAGAAGATGTATCTGCAAACATATTGCTATGAGAGATGTCTAAGATTTTGCTGCCTATGGTTTCTTCTAGGATTTTTATGGGTTCACGACTTAGATTTAGGTCTGTTATCCATTTTGAGTTTATTTTGTTTATGGTATAAGTTAATGGTCTAATTTCTTTTTTTTTGCATATACCTGTCCGATTTTCCCATCACCATTTATTGAAGAGATTGTCTTGACTCCATTGTACGCTCTTGCCTCCTTAGTAAAAAAAAATTTTTTTTTAATATATATGTTATTGACTTAACAGAGAGGAAGGGAGAGAGGTAATTAGAAACATTAATGAGAGAGAAACAACAATCAGCTGCCTCCTACACACCCCCTACTGGAGACCAAGCCCACAACCAATGTACATGAACAGAATTGAACCCAGGACCCTTCAGTCCCCAGGATGACACTCTATCCATTGAATCAAAACTGTTAGGGCCTTTGTCAAATATTAATTTAGCATAATGGTTCGTATCGATTTCTGGGTTCTCTGTTCTGTTCCATTCATTGATGCCAGTTCTTGTGACAGTACCAGGCTGTTTCTCAACATTGCTGTAGCTATTTAGTGTCTTTTTTCATTCCATATACTTTTTTGGAGTATTTTTTTTCTAGATCTGTCTTATACACCCTTGGTTTTTAAATAGGGATTGCATTGAATCTTAGATTGCTTTAGGGAGTATGGACAGTTTAATTATGTTAATTCTACCAATCCATAAATATGAAATATTTTTCCACTTCTTTATATTTTTTCTATCTTTTTTCAATGGCCTGTGGTTTCCTAAGTAGCGTTCTTTTACCTCCTTGGCTAAGTTTATCCCTAAGTATCTTATTTTTCTGGTGCAATGGTAAATTAGAGTTTCTTAAAGACCCTCTTTCTTGGAGTTCATTATTGGTGTCTAAAAATTTCTGGGTGTTATTTCATATACTGCTACATTGATGAATTCATTTATTAAATCTAGTAGATTTTTGGTGGAGTCTTTAGGATTTTCTATGTAAAATATCATGCCATCTGTGAATAATTGTAGTTTTACTAACTCCTTTCCAATTTGGATGCCTTTATTTTTTTCTTCTTGTCTGATTTCTGTGGTTGTGACTCCCAGTACTATCCTATATAATAAGCTTAATATGCTAAGTGTTCGATCGTCCAGTTGGCCATTCAACCAATCAAAGCGTAAAATGCTAATGATATGCCAAGGCAGCTCAACCACTCGCTATGATGTGCACTGACCACCAGGGGACAGAGGTTCCGACTGGTAGGTTAGCTTGCTGCTGGGGTCTGGCTGATTGGTACTGAGTGAGGCTGGCCGGACACACCCTGGAGCCCTCCTGTGGTTCTTCCTCGGCTGGCCAAACTCCCGTGTCCCTCCTCGGCCTTGATCGTGCATGCGTGAGGTCCCTCTGCCTGACCTGCACCCTTTCACAATCTAGGACTCCTCAGGGGATGTCAGAGAGCCAGTTTCAGCCACGGCAGAATAACTGGTTGTTATGGCAAACACTGACCACCAGGGGCAAATGCTCAATGCAGGAGCTGCCCCCTGGTGGTCAGTTTGCTCCCACAAGGGGAGTGCTGCTCAGCCAGAAGCTGGGCTTGTGGCTGGAGAGCACAGCAGTTGTGGTGGGAGCCTCTCCTGCCTCTGTGGCAATGCTAAGGATGCCCAACTGATGGCTTAGAACCGCTCCCCACAGGAAGCGGGCCTAAGCCATCAGTTGGACATCCCCTGAGGGACCCCCCTCAAGTGCACAAATTTTATGCACCAGGCTTCTAGTGTTGAATAAGAGTGGTGAAATTGGACATCCCGGTCTTCTTCCTGTTCTTAGGGGAAATGCTTTTAGCTGTTGCCCATTGAATATGATGTTGGCTGCAGGTTTGTCATATATGGCCTTTATTATGTTGAGGTATGATCCCTCTATTTCCCCTTTGCTGAGAGTTTTTATCAAAATTTTGTGTTGGATTTTGTCAAATGCTTTTTCTGCATCAATTGATATGATCATGTGATTTTTGTCTTTCGATTTGTTTATGTGATGCATCATACTTATTTATTTTGTACCAGCTTTGCATCCCTGGAATAAATCCCACTTGGTCATAGTGTATGATCTTTTTAATGTTGGCTGGATCTGATTTGCTAATATTTTGTTGAGGATTTTAGCATCTGTGTTTATCAGGGTTATTGTCCTATGATTCTTTTTCTTTGTAGTTTCTTTATCTAGTTTTGGAATTAGGATACTGCTGGCCTCATAAAAAGAGCCTGGATATGCCCCTTCCTCTTGGATTTTTTTGAACTGTTTAAGTAGTATAGGTGTTATTTCTTTGAAAGTTTGGTAAAAGTCCACTGAGAAGCCATCTAGACCAGGGCTTTTGTTTGCTGGGAGATTTTTACTAATGATTCTATTTCCTTATCTGTTATTGGCTTATTCAGTTTTTCTGATTCTTCCTGATTCAGTTTTGGATGCTTGTATATTTCTAGAATTTTTCCACTTCATCCACATTGTCCCACTTGTTAGTATATAGTTGTTCATAGTATTTTCTTACAACCCTTTGCATTTATGTAGTGTCAGTTGTTACTCACCTCTTTCATTTCTGATTTCATTATTTGGATGCTCTCTCTTTATTTTTTGATGTGTTTGGCTAATGGTTCATCAATCCTTTTATCTTTTCAAAGAACCAACTGGTGGATTCATAGATCTTTTGTGTGTGTTTGTTTGTGTTTTATATTCCGTATGTCATTTATTTCCATTCTGATCTTTACTATTTCCTTACTTCCACTTACTCAAGGCTATTTCTGTTCTCTTTTTTTTATTATTTTAGTTGTAGTGTTAAAAATTAAAGCTTTTTCTTATTTTTGAAGTAGGCCTGTAATGCTATGAATTTCCTTTTCAGCACTGTTTTTGCTGTGTCCCATAGATTTGGGGTTGTTGTGTATTCATTGGTTTTTGTTTGTTTGTTTATTGTTTGTTTTTTCTTAAGGTTTTCTTTTTCTTCCTTGATTTCATTGAACACCTATTCATTGTTAAATAACATGCTATTTAACCCCCATATCTTTGAATGTTTTTTAGTGTTGTTTTTTTTTTGGAAGTTGATTTCTAGTTTCATGTCACTGTGACCAAGAAGAGGCTTATTTGATTTATTCTCTTGAATATGTAGAACCTTATTTTGTGTTCTTGCATGTGGCCTATGTTTGAGAATGCCCTGAGCACTTGAGAATAATGCATATTCTGAAACTTTAGTGTGGTTTATTCTGTAAATATCAATTAAATTCATCTGGTCTAGTTTATCATTTAAGGTCCAGTTTCCTTTTATTTTTTGTTTTCTGAATGATCTACCCAATGATGTCAGTGGGGTGTTAAAGTCCTCTACTATAACTGTATTCCTCTCTATTTCTCTCTTAAAGTCCTCCATGGGCTTTTAAAACATATTTAGGCATTTCTATATTGGAGATTATATATATATATGATTTTATATATATAGGAAATTATATATATATATAGGAGATTATATATATATATAGGAGATTATATATATATCAAGGTTATATCCTCTTATTGTATTGAGCCCTTTAGTATTATGTGCTGGCCTTCTTTGTCTCTTGTTATGGCCTTCGCTTTGAAGTCTATTTTGTCAGATATATGTATTGCCGCACCTTCTTTATTTCATTTCCATTTGCATGGAAAATTATTTTTCATCCCATCACTTTCATCTTGTGTGAGTCTTTTGTTCTGAGGAGGGCCTCTTATATACAACCTATATATGGGTCATGTTTTCTTATCCATTTAGTTACCCTAAGTCTTTTGATCGGAGCATTTAACCATTTACATTTATTATTGATAGGTAGATATTTATTGCCATGTTTATTATTTATTAGAGGCCTGATGCATGAAATTCATGCAAGGTGCTTGGCACTCACAACCTCGGTGGCTTGCCTCAGCCCTCGCAGCCCTGGCTTACTCTGGAAGGTCATCCAGAAGGACGTCCAGAAGATCTTTCGGCTGTCTGGTCTAATTAACATATTATGCTTTTATTATTATAGATGCCTATATTTCTCTCCCTCTTCCTAAATACACACACACACACACACACACACACACACACACACATATATATATTTTTCATTATTTCATTACAGCAGCTCATGTAATATTTCTTGCAATGCTGATTTGATGGTAATAAATTCCTTTAGCCTTTTTCTGTCTGTGGAGCTCTTTATTTCAATATCTATAATAATAAAAGCATAATATGATAATTAAACCAGGCAGCCAAATGACCTTCCAGATGAAGCTGGGGCTGCAAATGCCAAGGCAACCATCGTGGCTGCAAAGGCTCAGCCCCTTGCACGAATTTTGTGCATCAGGCTTCTAGTTTTGAATAATAACCTTGCTAGATAAAGTAGTCTTGGTTTCAGATCCCTGATTTTCATTACATTGACTACTTCATGCTTTCCCCTTTTCACCTGTAGATTTCTGTTGAGAAATCAAATGATAGCCTTATGGGAGCTCCCTTTTATGTCATTGACTGTCTCGCTTGCAATCTTTAAGTTTCTCTCTTTGTCCTTAACTTTTGCCATTTTAATTATGATGTGTCTTGGAGTGGGTCATTTTGTGTTTATCTTGATTTGTACCCATATGTTTTTTTCCTTCACCAGGTTAGGGAAGTTTTCTGTCATTATTTCTTCCAACATATTCTCATTCCTTGCTCTCTTGCTTCTCCCTCTGGCACCCTATGATGCGGATGTTGTTCTGTTTCATATTGTCACAAAGTTCCCTTAAACTGCCCTCATGGTTCTTCACTATATTTTCTTTTTGCTGCTCTGATTGAGTGGGGTTTTTTCTACCTTATGTTTTAATTCACTTATTCAATCTTCTGCTTCATCATGCCTGCTTTTAATTCCTTCCATCTTATTCTAAATGTCATATATTATATTTGTCATTTCTGCCTGGTTCATATTAAACATTTCTATATCTTTTATCATGCTGATGTAGCTCCTACTAAGTTCCTTGTAGTTGCCACTATGTTTTTGGTAGTTCTCATTATGTTTCCTGTAGTTCTCCCTAAATTCCTTGAGCATCTTTATAACCAGTGTCTGGTAACTTGCTTATCTCCATCTCATTTAGGTCATTTTTTTCCTGGTGATTTTTTCTTTTCTTTATTTGGGGGTTGTTTCTTATCTCCCCATTTTAGTTGTCTCTTTGCATGTATCTATGTATTAGACATAATTGCTATGATACCCAGTCTTTGAAGGGTGGGCTTCTATAGTAAATGTTCTATGGGACCCAGTGGTACAGTTTCCTTGTACTAGTAAACTGTATGCTTTAGGAATTACCATTTGTGGGCTTTTGGGTCTTTCCTGTTGTAATGGGGCCTTGATTGTTGTTGTTCCATTTGTGGGAGAACTCTACACTCTGGCTGGCTAACTGTGAGGCTCAGCCACTACCATGTCATGTGGACAAGCCAAAACAAAACAAAATAGACAGGAAACAAATAGGAACATACAAAATATCTTGACCAACAATGAAAGGTACACAAGAAAAAGGGAATTAGGAAAGAGAAAAGAGAACATGAGTACTAAGGCAAGAGAGAGAGAGACAGAGAGAGAGAGAAGGATAATATTACTAATCCTATTTAATAAAAGGCTCATATGCATATAGACAGAATAACATAACAACCAAACAACTGAACAACTGAACAACCTGTCGCTATGGTGTGTGCTGACCAACAGGGGGCATGTGTGGAACATGGTGGGCAATGGCAGCAGGCAACAGAGCACTGAACATGGCAGAATGGTGGAGCAGGTGAGCAGGGCCACCAGACCAAGGTAGGGTGCTGGTCGCTGTCATCAGGGTGAGCCTCTGGTGGTTACTGAAAAATCTTTGCTCCTGCACACCCCAGTCCTGCCTGGCGTTCATACCTGCTGCTGGTGCCAACTCCACTTGCACCTGCTGCTGGCACCAGAGCGACTGCTCACACCTGCTGCCAGCACCTGGCACCGGCCCTGATCACTTGGTGCCATCAGTGGGTGCAAGTAGCAGCTGCCAGCCCTGATCGCCCCTCAGAGCTTCTCCACCTCCCCCTGCTCCTGAGGGTGATTGGGGCAGCAGCCGCCACTCACACCCACTGACAGCACCAGCCCACTCACACCCGCTGCTGGTGCCAGCCCTACCCACACCCACTGCCGGTGCCGAAGCTTCCGCTTGCACCCACTGCCAGCGCCGGCCCTATTTGCACCCACAGCTGGTGCTGGAGCTGGCACTCACACCTGCTGCTGGCGCCCAACACTGGTCCCCACACTTGGTGCTGTCAGCAGGCATGAGTGGTGGCTGCCAGCCCTGATTGCCTCTGAGGGCTTCTCCACCTCCCCCTGCTCACACCCAATGACAGCACCAGCCCAGTCACACCCACTGCTGGAACTGGCACCAATAACTCCGGGCTGTCAGCAGGTGTGAGCAGGGCCGGCACCATCAGCTTATGGGAGCAGCAGTGGCGGGAGCAGGGCTGCCAGCAGACAGGGGATCACCTGGGCCACAGTGGGAAGGGCTGGGTGCAGGTGCAGAGGATGGGCCGAGACCTGCCCCTGTTCCCACCGCAGCCTTGTGGCCCACAGTTCCTTTCAAGGAGCATGAATTCATGCACTGGGGCCCTAGTAGTAAAATAAAGAGGATACTGGAAGATAAAAGGGGCAGAAAAAAGATTCTAAAAGGAAAGAAGGAAGAACAAAAAAACAAGAGTAGAAAGTAGGAAAAAGAAAATCATAAAAAAGGACAAGAAGACAGAAAAAGAGAAAAATGTTATGCAAATATAACAAGAAGAGAGAGAAAGTAAAGCAAAATAAAGAATGGAAAAGAAAAAGAGAAAAAAGATAGACTAATAAAGGAAGTAGGTCAGTCAATAAGAAATATAGAAGAAACAAGGGAGAAAAAAAAGCAAAATCTTGACAATTTAAATAATAATATCAAACCAATAAGGCAGAAAAAAATAAAGAAAATATTGACAAAAGGACCAAAAACAAACAAACAAACAAACAAACAAAAAAAACAAGCAAAGCCAAACAAAACAAAACAAACAACAATAACAAAAAAACAACAACCAAGTGAAGTTTATCTGGGCAGCTTATGTTTTCTGAGGCTCACTGTTTTGTATACTGATATCAGATCTTCTGGGAGGTACTTTTGCCTCAGCCAATGTCAGGGACTGTGCAAATTTGTCTCTCAGTGTCATGTTTTAGTTGGCCTGTCTGGGGCTCTCTGAAGACTGTCTCTACCTGTCTGCTACTCCTCCTCCCCCATGAGGTTGCCTGGTCTTTTTTCAGGAGAGTGTTTAGAGTGGAGGCAGGCTTGCATTGCTAGGGCTACTGGACCCCTTACTTAGAGATTTTGTCATCAGGCACTCACTGAGGGGAAATAAATATCTGCTTTAAAGTCAAGCTCCTCAGTTTCTACCATATCCTCCAACTGTAGTTCCCCCTAAAATGGCCTGATACAGATTCAGATTGGATACAGCCTGCTTCCTTTTCTGTATGGGGAGTTTCAGTTGTCCTGGGCTCAATGGAGCTTCAGTGAGCATGTTGCCTTCCCAGCCCCCAAGAGGAGGACTAAACGTTTCCTCCTGGTCCCAAACAGTAGCCCCAGAGGATCTTACTCTTGGAATATCCTCCTCTGAGCTGTTTTCCTTACTCCTGCCAAACTGCACCCCATGTGGGGTTTCTGAGAGCTGATTCAAGCCCTTTCCTATTGGCGGAGGTGCTCCCAGACTGCAAGAGAGGTAGACATACTCCACCCTTTCTTTCCCAGTACTGGTTGGCTGAACTCATAAGGCTGAACTCACAAGATCAACCTCTCCATAATGCAGTCACAAAGCCCAGCTCTTGCTGGTCTGTATTCCCAATATAAGCCTTCCTATCAGATGCTGTTAAAAAACTAAAACAAATAAAACAAAAACCCCACTTTGCAAGGACTTGATGACCTTGTGCCCCAGGTCCAAGCAGGAAGTGGACCTTTCAAGATCAGCCTCCTGTGGGACTCCTGTCTCTCTGCACAGCTGATCTCAGTAAAGCTAGCACCCAGAATCCCAGCTTCACTCAGAATCCCAACTCTCAGTGAGGGTAAAAAATCTCCAATTTGTTCTGCTGCCAGCTCCAATACCACTCTGGTGGTGGAAGAGTTCTCTTACCCTTTCCCACCCAACACAGTTTAGATGCTTTCTGGGGCTCTGTAAAATGCCATTCAGGAAATTAGGTGGTTCCTTAAAGTCAGTGCTGAGTGCAATCCACAAACCCATTTCTATTCTGGAGCCACATACCGTGGAGCTACTTTTCCAATAGTCAGAGCTTATGGTGAATCTTTCCCGCTGGAACTACCAATATTAGGAACACTTTTTGAATGGAAAGGTATGGACCCAGCCTCCCTGGCAGACAGTTTCTCCTGAATTCTTTTGCCGAGTGCTCTCCTTGCTGTCTCTGTGGTTCAGAGTTTGGGATCCCTGTGCATAGATGCCAGGCCACACTCCCATGGGGAGGGAGCTTTGTAGCCACTATCACTCAGGCATCTCATCAAGCGCCAGCTCAATGGGCGACTCCCCCTTACTGAGACTCCCTTTCTTTTAATAGTCTCTATGTTGTTTCTTAGACAAAATATGTCCAATCAATTATACTTCTCTTGTTTATTCAAGTTTACTATGTAGTATTTTAGCTGTAAGTCCAATCTAAGGCTGGGAGCAAGGGCATTTAGCCCCTTGTTAGAGTGCAGCCAACTTAGGTACCTTCTGTGTATGATCTTTTTAATGTGTTGCTGGATTTGGTTTGGTAATATTTGTTGAGGACAAAAAAAAAATGTTAACGGTCTTATGGGAGCTCATTTGTATGTAACTAACTGTCCTTTTCTTGCTTCTGCTTTTAAGATTCTCTCTTTGCCATTAACCTTTGCCATTTTAATTACAGTGTGTCTTGATGTGGGCCTCTTTGGGGTTATCTTGTTTGGGACTCTGTGCTGCTTCTTGGACTTGTGTGTCTTTTTCCTTTACCAGGTAAGGGAAGTTTCAGTCATTATTTCTTCAAATAGGTTCTTGATTCTTTGCACTCTTGGTTCTCCTTCTGGTACCCCTATGATGCAGATATTGTTATGCTTCATGTTGTCCCAAAGGTCCCTTAAATTATCCTTATTTTCAAAATTCTTTTTTTTTTTTTTGCTGCCCTGATTGGATGTTTTCTGCTACCTTGCCTTCCAAATTACCAAATGACTCTCTGCTTCATCTATCCTATTGTTTATTCCTTCTATTCATTTAAAATATATAGGGTGCCCCCCCAAATTTATTCATACTAAACAGCTAATTAATAGCTCAATTGATGTTTCTTACTTTTCAGATTTAGCCCATTGGAATTAATAATTATTCTAAGTGTGTATCCATTTTTTAAGACACTCTTTATTCTTCATTTCTGACTGATTCTTTTTTATGGTTTCTATATCCTTTTTCATGTTGTTGAGGTTCTAAGTTCCTTTAGCATTTTGTAAACTTTTTTTTTTAACTCTAAATCTAGTATATTTCTTGTCCCCCCTTTCATTCTGCTCTTTTTCTGGTGATTTTTCCTGTTCTTTCATTTGGGGCATCTTTCTTTATCTTTCCATTTTGGCTGCTTCTTTGAGTTTGTTTCTGTGTATTAGGTAGATGTGCTATGCCTGCTAGTCTTGCAGGATGGCTTTATGCCATAAGTGCCCTGTGGGACCCAAAGGTGTTGTCTCCTTGATTGCCTGAGCTGGTGCTACAAGAATTTTCTTAAGGGATTATGTGAATCTTCCTATAGTAATTGAGTATTGATTGCTATTGACCTATTCATGCATTGGGTTGACCCTTCAGGCTGACTGATTCTTAGGATTGACTATGACCACAGTGTACAAGCTGTTGTGTGGGTATTGTTCACACAAAACAGAATTCACTTCAGCAGAGTCTGATGCATACAGAGATCTTCTGTTAGATGTGCCACTTGTGAAACTAATTGGATATTGCTCTAATGTTGTCCAAAGCTTGTCACCTGGTGTATTGGCTTTGGGCCTCATGGGAAGCACCAGAATCTTTTGCAGGTCAATGTCAGAGGCTACCTGTGATTGGTCCTGAGCAACCTGTTCAGAGCTACAATGCGATCCACAGTGTATGGGTGACTCTTTTGGGCCTGGGTGTGTGTGGGAAGAACCATGCTACACACCAAAGCCCACTTCCATGAACACTGAGCCTGGGGGCAAGTCAGCAAAAGGCCCAATGCACCTTGAGATCTGTCTTCAACCTGCCTCCACCTAGCAGCTTCCTGTTAGGCCCAGTCACTGAAGAATTTCAGGTAGTATTTGAGTTGCTTGCAAGAGGTTAGTAGAGTAGAGCATCAGATAAGGATTAATTCCAACAGGGACAGAAAAATTCCTTTTTGGAGGAGAAGGCTGAGTGTATTGACAGGCTAGTAGAAAGAGTGCCAGAAATATGAGAAAGACAACTGTTTTAAGTCAAGTTATTACTTATCTACAACGGGGTGGTTTTTTGTTTGTTTGTTTGTTTGTTTGTTTGTTTTTTGAAGAGGAGCTTTAAGTCCTCAGTGGGTTCAGAAGAGTAGGTCTCCAGTTGTGGTTCCTGTGAGAACTCACAAGAAACAGGTTTAATTAAAGATAAATGGACCAAATTTATTATCCCCATGAGTTTTATTGTAGTTAGGGTGCTGACCAGGACTAGATTTTGGCACTTCCATCTGGGTTATAGTTGAGACCCAGGGTAATTATCCTTCCAGGTTTTTAAATAGACTATGTCCCATGGTTTAACTTGATTGTGTTGGTAGTCTTTATCAAGGGGCAGGTAGAATTTTGTTTCTATAGTTTTGTAATGCTTTTTGTACCCATCCTAGATTAATGGTGTAAGATAATACCTGAAGTGTTTCCTTATATACTAGTACTAGAGGCCCAGTGCACAAAAATTTGTGCACTCAGCAGGGGGGGCGGGTCCCTCAGCCTGGCCTGTGCCCTCTTGCAGTCTGGGACTCTTCAGGAGATGACCACCTGCTTGCTTAGGCCCGCTCCCTGGGGGATTGAGCCTAAGCTGCAGTCAGACATCCTTAGTGCTGCTGAGGAGGCAGGAGAGGCTCCCACCACCACTGCTGTATTGGCAGCCCTGAGCCTGGCTTATGGCTGAGCAGAGCTCCCCCTGTGGGAGCACACTGACCACCAGAGGGCAGCTCCTGCATTGAGCATCTGCTCCCTGGTGGTCAGTGTGTGTTATAGTGACCAGTCATTCCCAGTCATTCTGCTGCTAGGGTCAATTTGCATATTACCCCTTTATTATATAGGAGTGCCTGGCCAGGCTGGGTGAGAGGCTGATGGCTGTTTGCAGGCTGGCCACATCCCCTTCAGGGTTGGGGGGTGGTCCTGCTGGGGTTCCTGGCCAGTCTGGGTGAGTGGCTGATGGCAGTTTTCAGGCTGGCCAAGCCCCCCAGCAGAGACCCTCACCCCATGAGGGTGTGGCCAGCCTGAGTGAGTGGCTGATGGCTGTTTGCAGGCTGGCCACAGCCCCTTCAGGGTGAAGGTCCCCGCTGGGGTGCCTGGCCAGCTTGGGTGAGGGGCTGATGGCTGTTTTCAGGCTGGCCACAGCCCCTTCAGGGTGGGGGTCCCCGCTGGGGTGCTTGGCCAGTCTGGGTAAATGGCTGATGGCTGTTTGCAGGCTGGCCATGGCCCCCAGCCACCCAAGCTCTCAGTGGAGGCTGGCTGGAAGCAGGTATCTGGTATTTATTTGTCTTCTATAATTGAAACTTTGTTGCCATGAGCAGAGGCCACAGCTGGCTCAGGGCAGGTGGGAAGCTAGGCTTCCTCCATCGCCGGGGCAACCAAGAATCCTGCTTGCTCCAGCTCTATGGTTGCTGGATGCCATCTTGGTTGGGTTAATTTGCACATAGTCGCTCTGATTGTCTGGTGGGCATAACGAAGGTACGGTCAATTAGCATCTTTGTCTTTTATTAGTGTAGATTAGCAAGTGAAATCTGAGAAAGGGCCTGACATAAGTGAATTCAAAGGGGTCATTTGTAAGTTTTCTTTAGGTGTAGCTCTCATTTTTATGAGACCTATAGGATCATAGACACATGCAGGATTCTCAGGCTTTTCAGTGTAGCTTGGCTGGAGTCATTTTGGGGTTTGATTAGTTTTTGTTTGTTTGTTTATTTATTTCTTACTTTACGACCGAGGTTTCTATGATGAGTGTAAGTGATAGTTGATTTCTAAAGTTTGAGCTAGCTGTTGTGTAATTGTGGATACAAAGAGGGTCTGTTGTTACTCTGTAAGCTTTTTGGTAATTGAAACCTAGGTAAGATTTCTTTTAGTAAGTATTTGGCCACCTCAGTCGTTTTGTATTTGTGTGTGTGTGTTTTTTTCTGTGTCTGTAGGAAAGGCTTTAATTTATTCCATGAAAGTGTCTATGATACTGGCAAATAATTAAGTTTTGTTTAAAGGGGTATCTGAGTGAAATAAATTTACCAATCCTCCCCAGAATATGTGCCCTATATTGTATTGGCATCAAGAGGGGAGGAAGAGGAGGTAACTTTGGGGGTTATATAGTAGTTCCCAGACTAGATGAAATGTCCCTCCATAATAAGGGAATGGGACACCCCAGAACCATAAGACAGGCATGACTAAAAGTGAGACTCCCCAGGCTGCAGCTTAAGTGTGATGGTCAAATGGTTGGTGGGGACAGTGAGAGGCCTCAGGCATCATCAATTCTCACGTTTTTTTATCATCATTGGTTTGGAAGCATTAGATTTTATAATGGCCTTCTCTCTTGCAGAAGGGGCATGGCCCTGGAGCCAGTGGTATTCAAGTTTGTTGTGGTCACTCCTTTTTCCAGTGTCCTTCTTGCCCATAGGAATAGTATTGCCCCTTTGTTGTTCCTCACAACCCAGAACTTAAAGCTGTAGCTAAGTGAGCCTTTTGTTTTTAGCCTGTGGGTGGCTTTTTGCTTTCCACTGCCCTGACTCAGTTGTTAAAAACACTGAAATTTATCTCTACCAGTTGCTCAGTGGGGGTCTGGGGTCCCAAGGCTAGTTTTGTAATTTTTTTCCCCTAATGCCTTGGGCTGCCTGCTGGATAAAATGTATACCTAGATGGGCTCTGCCTCAACAGACTTGGGATCGGATTGATGTTTGTGTTCTTTTATAAAGCTTCTGTTAATGACCCCTCAAAAGATCCAGTTTTTGAAAGGTTCTGAATGGGTCGGGATCGCGCATCTATGACATGAGGCCGTAATGTATCAAAAGAGATTTTATTTCAAGTGCCTGGGTGCAGACAGGCTGAGTCCAAAAAAAGGAGTCAACCCTGACTAAAGGTGGAGGCAAGGCTTTTATCAGCTTCTGTTGGTTGCAGGCGGTTTCTGCTGAAGCACAGAGCTTGACAGGCTGGTCCAGTCCTTTGTTCCTCCTCAGGGCGCCAGATGTCTCCTGGTTATCTAGGTTATGCAGAGCTCAAGGCTGCAAGCTTTCTGCAAGATATCTACTAAGGACAGTAAGTTTCCTCTGCTCCATTTTATTCTCTTTAACCCTTTCATTCCCATCTTAAAGGTTATATATAAAGGAAAAGGAAAGGGATGAGGTTGTCATTTCTCTTTGGCTGCTTCCTGCACATGGGAGGGGGCAGCATGGAAGCCTAAGGAGTAAATTTAGATTATTTCCTGGGGTATAAGCCTGTAGGGTCCCTTTACCTGGGTAAGGACAAACACTCCTACTGTCTGGTTAACTAGGATTTGTAGTCTTGTATGTACAAATTTGGTAACTATCTTCAAAATACAGGGCCTGAAGAGGAGGAGTAGGAGAAATAGTGTCAGGGGGACCAAAAGGGATAAAAAACAGGTTAATTTGGGCAAAGATGCTTGTAGGCTGGACCATATGGACTGCTCTATGCTGTCCTGACTGATCTCCTTGAGCCATTGAGTATGCTGTAGAATGTGTTGTGTTCTTTCCTCTATTTGACCTGTAGAGTTTAGATAAAAACAACAGGAGGTGTTAGCAACTAAACAAACCCCTCCCTCTTTGGCTAAGAAATGGTCTAGGGCTAGTAGGGGGACCTTTTTGGGGATATAAGAGATCTGCAAGATTCAGAAGCACTATGAAGTTAAACAAATAGATATGATCTGGAGAGAAATCCTGTAAATCTCCCTGGAGCCAGATGTCTGCAATGAGTTTGAAAATATCTTGCACTGTTCTGATGGGATAGTCTGCACCAGGTTGGGGAATGTTGTCACTAACAATCTGCAGGAATGTGGAAGCCTAGGTATATAATATATTAGTCATTTGGCTGATATGTGAGAGGGGCTATTTTTTCTCCAGAAAGGCTAGTGGGAGGGTAGGTTACCCTGGGGGCGAAGTTCTTGTTTTCCAAGTTTTGACCCTTGTTGGCATCTGGAGCTTTCTGCCCTGGTGAGTTTTTACATCTGTATCTGGCCCATTGTCCTTGCTCTTTGGGTCCGAGGGACAATGAGGCCTGGGCACAAAAGGAGGTTGTGATGGTATCTAGGGGTGGCATTTTATGAGTATAAGTAGGGCTTGTAACCTAGTGGAGACAAACTCTTTTATATATTTTAGTATTACTGGGGCAAAAGCTAGAACAATAAGAGTTATGACAAATGGTCTTTTGGAAGGAAAGAGACATTAGTTTGGAGGGTTGTAGTCTAATATACCAAAATGAGGTTTATTCTCAAATCATTTGCTCTTAAGTGTCCTTGGTTTAGAGGAGATAGGATTTTTTAGATGGTTGTAAACTGCTGTTTTACTATCTCAGTTTCCCTATTCTACTTGACTTGGCTTATTAGCCTGTGTCATTTATATAACTTCCTATTAACATTTCTCCCTACAAACCTTCTATAACTTTTACGAAACTTCTTAAAACTTTCACAAACCTTCGTATAACTTTTACAAACATTATTTTCTTTAAAATGTATATCTATGTGCCTCGTACCTTCTATTATCAAAACCATATAAATTCTTTCTAATTTAATTAGAATTCTTAACTCCTAGAAACCCTAATTTTCTAATGATAGCCAAAAAATAAACAGCCAGAATTTCTTAGACTGACATTTATGAACATTCTTACTTTCAAGAAACATACCTTTAACAAAGCACAAGACATTACATTAACAGTTCTAAATCTACTTTATAGATTTTTCTGTAACAAAAGCTAAAATCAGGTGAACTTAAAACTTGTTGAAAGGCAATACCTCGTGCTCTTTCTTTCCAACTTGCCAAACACAATGGCTCCTGCAAAGAAGGGGGGCAAGAAGAAGAAGGGCCGCTCCACTATCAATGAGGTGGTGACCAGGGAGTACACCATCAACATCCACAAGTTCATCCACGGTGTGGGTTTCAAGAAAGGTGCCCCTCGGGCACTCAAGGAGATCGGGAAATTTGCCATGAAAGAGATGGGGACTCCAGATGTGTGCATTGACACCAGGTTCAACAAAGCTGTCTGGGCCAAACGAATAGGAATGTCCCATATCGTATGCGGGTATGTTTATCCAGAAAATGCAATGAGGATGAAAATTCACCAAACAAGCTATATATATTGGTAACCTATGTGCCTGTCACCACTTTCAAAAATCTACAGACCCTTAGCGTGGATGAGAACTAATGCTGATAGTCGAATAAAGTTATACAACTGCCTTGGGGAAAAAAACAAACAAACAAAAAACAAACAAACAAAAAATCTTGTTGAAATATTTAGATGTTTATCATTTAACCCAGCAATGCTCCAAAGCTTTTAAGTTGCCAAAGACTTTGGAAAATTATGAGGCTGGAGAAAAGGTGGGGGAGGAGGGAGCAGACCCTGCAGCCTATTTCCAGGCCTCTAGCCACTTGGATTTAAAACTGCCACATTTTCCCTTAGAAATAACATGCTAAGGTTTGGGTGATAAAGAGTTCAGTTTCTGATAGTAGCCAGACTGTTAAGTAAGCATTCATAGTCTTAGAGTAAAGAAAGTTGTTCTTTGGGAAAGGGGGGTGTATGTGAGAAGGTGCTGAGGTCAGAGTATTTTTAAAGCATTAAAAGAGTGAGAATGCTGGGCCTTCTGGAGGAGGGTTTAGGGTTTTGAAAGACATTGTTATTTTTTAATCTAATTACCCAGTAGGAAGACTTGGTTAGACTCTCAGTGAAAGTTTAAAAGGCCATGAATGAGCTGTGTAAACAAAGGAAGTCTTGGCCTACTTTCAGGAATTACACATGAAACATCCCAAAGAGAGTTCAAATGGGGGAAAGAGAAACCCAGTGTCAGAAGATGAGATGTGGCATGGCAAAAATTAAGTTGTCAAAATTGGTGTACTAAATGCTTTAGTTAGAGAACCTGGATTTATATTATGAGTCAGAGAGAGAAATACAAGGGGAAAGTTCATTTGACTTGTCTCATGGACTTGTGTACCCAGTGTCCTGAGAATGGCTTTACCAACAATTGGGACATTAGCCAGATGCCCAGTGATGGGTTCACTACACTCAGACAGGGGACTCACATCCACAGGGGCAGAGAGATAACTGGAAAGAGAAAGCACATTTGACCTGTGGATGTGTCTATCCCATGCCCTAAGGATGGCTTTACCAAGGGTCAGACATTGGCTAACTGCCCTGGGAATGAATTTACATCTCTCAGACAGGGGACTCATGCCCATGCTGGCCAAACAAGGGGGAAGGAAGGAATTTCTTCAGGTGTCAGGAGTGATTGAACAGGTCCTGACTCACTGGATCCCATCACTCAGGTGTCACCTGGGCACAGTCTTTGGGCAGGTGAATCCATGTCCAGGGAGCATGCTTACCGTCCATCTTAGTCTTGACAAGGTGCATTTGATGAAGGATTTACTCTGCAGCTGACTGATAGGTTTCCCCACACTGATGATGGTAAATGACAGGAAGATGAATTAGAGAGAGTGTAGAAAGAGAAAATAACTCCAGTGCCCTACGATGGGCATCAGAATGTTACTGGACAGGGCCTGGCCCAGAGCAGGTCTGCCTCAGGGCAGCCTATAGTGTGTGGGTCCTTGACTTCATGTAGGAAAGATTTCACAACATGAGTCCAGATGGTTTTGAGAGTATATTTGTTAACGCTGGGGATAATGAAACAAAGGAAGAAATTAGGGTAGAAGAAACAACAGGGGAGAGCTTAGGCAGTGCTCTGCTTTGACTATCTAAAAAATGTTATAGGAAACTAGAGGCCTGGTGCATGATATTCGCTGGCAATCAGGGCCAATCAGGGCCTTCTGGCTGCTGGCTGACAGCTGGGGCCTTCCTTCACTCCACACTGCCCCCTGGTGGTCAGCGCATGTCATAGTGAGCGATCAAACTCCCGGTCTCCCAAACTCCCTAGGACACTTCGCCTATTGGGCAGGGCTGGTTTAGTTTACTGGGTAAGTCAGAGAAAAATGGGGCCTTAGAGACAGGATTAGAGAGTGAGCCCGGGACAAGCTGCTGCTGCTCATCACTCCCTTGGCTGCAAATCTCCTGGTGACCATTAGAATGTAGGAAGAAATAAAAAGTTCATGCGCAGGAAGGGGCATGGGCATGCTCTAAAGTGAGCCCACCTGAGAGCTTTTTATGTGTTTTTTTTGTTGTTGTTTTCTGCAGGCAAGAATCTTAGGGGAGGGTTTCAGGAGAATATTCATCAGCTTTCCAGGTGCATTTTTATCATGCTGATGCATTAAAATGAGTATATAGGGGAGTTTTAGATTATTATTTGGTCTATTTTACTATTTTATCTTAAGTCTGTCTGGCTTTAATGCTTGGTGTGTTTTTTGTTTTGTTTTTGTGTGTGTGTGTGTTGTTTGTTTTTTTAAAAAATTTGTTGCTTGACTTCATCTGTCCTTGAATTTATCTGGCACAAATAGTATTAATTAGGTCTTTCTTCTCTATTTTTCCAGGCCAGGATGATTTAAACTATGTATTTTCTGGTTAGGGAGGAGGGTATAAACCGTTTGCTCTCAAGTGTCCTTGGTTAGGGACGATAAAGTCTTGCAATTCACAAGCTTGCTATAAGCTGCCCAAACTGGCCTTGTTCAATTTTCTTTTTCTTTCCTCGCTTCTTACTATCCTGCTACATAACCACTTAGCTGTATACCAAAACTAGTACCAAGTAATATTGAATGTAAACTGCAATCAGAAAATCAAATTAAAACTTTTAAAATGAAAGGCTTTAAGCAGGAAATAGCCATGATTAAATTTGTGTTTTGAAAAGATCACTGTAGGTGCAGTGTTTAGAATAGAGTGGGGAAAATAACTGATGAGTTTCAGATAAGAAATAATGGTACCTTGAAATAGAATGATGATAATAATGACAAATTAAAAATACAGGAAAAAGTACACTCTCCAGTGATGCTTAAATATGTAGAGTGAGGGAAAAGGATGCATAGGGATGAACCCAAATACTTCCCATGTGAGTTGAAATTGAAGTAATAAATGCAGATTCTTATTAAATGTGGTCACTGCTTAGTAAGTGGATTTATCTTCCTACCTTCCTAAGTACATCTCTCTTTTAGAAAGAAAATTGCTGCATAATCCTTAGCATCAATAAGTGATTCCTCTAATTGACCCCCTAGAATTTCTGCCTTGTCTAGAAAGTTCAAGAAAAGATAAACTGCAAAACAAAGCACCCAAAGATTTTTTTTTTTTTCTGTCTGGATTACCTTTTGTCACCTTGACATATGCCCAAGCCTCTACATCTCATTAAACAAAAAATTGTACTTCTTCCTCAATCCTCTCAGCTTGAAACATTCTTTTAATTTCCTTTAGAAAACACCAAGACTTAGAGGATAAGCAGTGTAAATACTTACTTCTTTTTTGGAGGGACTATTTTTTCCTTCAAGGTTGTGAGTTATCCAGATCATGAGAAACAGTCTACAATAATCTCAGGGATTCATAAAATCAGGAGAATGAAAAGAAAAACCCCTTGGTTACAAAAAAAAAAAAAAAAAACAACAACTTTAAAACGGAATGCTTAGCTTTTATTTCTTCTAAATTTTAGAACTCTATATTACTCTAGTAGTATTGATTTTATGTCTTTAATTTTCTACTAGAGGCCCGGTGCACAAAACTTTGTGCATTAAGCAGGAGGGTGGGGGCGATCCGTCAGCCCAGCATGTGCCCTCTCACAGTCTGGGACCCCTCGGGGGATGACCACAGGCTGGCTTACTCCTGCTCCCGGGGGGAATTGGGCCTAAGCTGGCAGTCAGACATCCCTCTGGCAGCCCAGGAGCCATTGGGGGATGTCCACTTGCCAGTGGGGAGCAGGCCTAAGCTGCAGTCAGACATCCTTAGTGCTGCTGAGGAGGCAGGAGAGGCTCCTGCCACCACTGGCAGCCATCAGCCTGGCTTGTGGCTGAGCAGAGTTCCCCCTGTGGGAGCGCACTGACTACGAGGGGGCAGATCCTGCATTGAGCATCTGCCCCCTGGTGGTCAGTGTGTGTCATAGTGACCAGTGATTCCCAGTCGTTCTGCTGTTAGGGTCAATTTGTATATTACCCTTTTGTTATATAGGATAGAGGCCTGGTGCATGGGTGGGGGCCAGATGGTTTTCCCTGAAGGGTGTTCCAGATCAGGGTGGGGGTCCCGATGGGGTGCCTGACCAGCCTGGGTGAGGGGCTGAGGGCCGTTATCAGGCTGGCCACACCCCTTTCAGGGTGGGGTGGTCCTGCTGGGGTGCCTGGCCAGTCTGGGTGAGGGGCTGATGGCTATTTGCCGGCTGGCCAACTCCCCCCGTGGGGACCCTCACCCCATGAGGGTGTGGCCCTCTGGTTGAGGGGCTGCTGCCTGTTTGCAAGCTGGCCATGGCCCCCAGCCACCCAAGCTTCCAGTGGAGGCCTGCTGGAAGCAGGTATCTGGGATTTATTTATCTTCTATAATTGAAACTTTGTTGCCTTGAGCTGAGGCCACAGCCAGCCAGGGCAGGCGGGAAGCTTGGCTTCCTCCATTGCCTGGCAACCAAGCCTCCTGCTTGCTCCAGTTCCGTGGCTGCCGGCCACCACCTTATTTGGGTTAATTTGCATATAGTCGCTCTGATTGGCTGGTGGGCATGGCTTAGGGCATAGCAGAGGTGCAATCAATTTGCATGTTTTTCTTTTATTAGATTAGATATGAAAGATGCAAATGATACAAGATGATTTTTGTGATAGTGCCATGCCACTTCCTTTTACGGCAAGGGTTTAGGATCTGGAGAAGGGGCCGATGCACAAATGAAAATACTATACAAGAAACATGAATTATTAAGTGGTAAGGGCCAGGTGGAGACCTCTCTCTAGGAGAGGCACCCTGAAACCTGGCCTTGTCCGCTTTTTATTAAATTTTAGATACACATCTTGCCCTCAGTAAAGCACAGCGAACAGGTAGCAAACTGTCCATCTCTAAGGTCAATAAAGATCAGTAAAAATTGGTAAGGTTCAGTAAACATTTACTTTGAGGTTATTAGGTCAGGAAATTGTTTTGAGCCATTGCTATCTCTATAGACCAATGGTGCTTAGTGTTGGCCCTGCCAATGCTCGTCCATCGGCCTTCCATGTTCCTTGATGCACTCTCATGATAGTATCAACAGTGGATGGCTTCCCGCAGTGTCAGCATCCAGAATCTGTAATTACTGACTTGTGATTATTGCTATACAACTTTGACTTCATTTGTGGGTTGACTTCAGTCCTGAGGTCTCATCTTTCACCACACACACCCAATCATCATCACACCTGCCTTTGCTGTTAACTAGTTTTGTGGTCCTAGAAAGTTCATCTGACCTCCATGGACCTTAATTTCCTGCTTGTAAAATGAAGAGGTGAAGCTTAATGATTTTTGAAGTACTTTCAACCATAACTTTCTAAGGAAGATAGATCTTGGTAAGTCTGACACAGAGTATCAGATGAAAGTGTGAGCATGTTTTTTAATTCATTTTTCTCAATCATGTGCATCACAAACATTAGAAAAAAACATAATTCATTTACTTTTCCTTTGAGGGATAAAAGCAGATAAATAATAAGCCAAGCATTTACAATTTTAAGATCCTAAGCATTTGAGATGTTTGCTAATATTCAGGTCATATCTTTTAGCCTCCTCTCATTCATTTTAGCCTCTCACTTATTTCTACATTCACCTCTTCCAGGACCAGTAGGTTTTCCAAATATCCCTTTGGCAAAAACTCTCAGGGAACCCACTGATGAAGATCTCAAATCAAAGCTGAACAGCTTTTTCATGCTATTAAAAGTAGCCTTAGCAAGGAGGAAAATAATCTTATTTCCTGTTCAAAATATTACATACAGAGATGTCACTGACAGATTTAACTACTACAGAGTTATTTTTACTTTAAAATAATAACTATTAGCACCAGGAGATTGCTTACTGGGTCACAAGTGGGAACAGGTCTTCTTGTCTAGATAGGGATATCTGCCTCCAATGTACATCCTAAGAACAAAGGCCTGTGACTGAACAATCCATTTCTGAAATCTAACAGATCCCCATCATTTATTCTCTTTTAGCATTATAAGGAAGAGACACTAAAAAAGGGTGAGAAGAGTGCAAATCTTCTGCACCAAGTGATGTTGGGGTTGAGGATAGGAAGAAGTGTGGAAATCACCTATACATATAAAAGCCTAAGAGACAATTACAACTGAATGACCAGTTGACCAGTTGCTATGACATGCACTGACCACAAGGGAGCAGATGCTCAATGCAGGAGCTGCCCCCTGGTGGTCAGTGCACTCCTACAGCTAACCTCCTGTGGTCAGCTGATGGCCTCAGCTTCCAGCATCTGTTCCTTCCGCACCAGCCCCAGCTATCTTCGCCTCCTCTCCCAACCCCACCAGTGTCTTCAGGCCCCAGGCGGGGGCGGGGAACCAGGGGGTCGGTGTGTAGTGGCGGCAGACACAGCCCCTTTCCCATGGGGGCTGAGGGCTGGTTTCCTCCCCCTGGCCAGCAGGCCCCAATCAGCCTGCGGTCCCTCCCCCTGTCCCTCCCTCCAGCCAGCAGACCCCGATAGGCCAGGTCCTGATCAACCCTGATTGCTGGCCAGGCCTAGGTACCGCACCTGTGCATGAATTCAGGTACTGGGCCTCTATTTAAATATAATTGACTGTGTTTATACCAGTTAAAGAAAAGGACAGACAGGAAAATAGATACAGTCCCTCCCTCCCTTCTGAAACAGACTTTTTATTAACAGCCACTGAACACAACAAAATTACTCTTCTTTACAATCAGTATTCAGTGACAATCTTAGAGATTCCTTTAAGAATTTCAAAAGGTATCTATTAGTCTATAATTTGTAAAACACTAGGGCTGTGTTGTCAATAATAGCCACCAGCTACATAAGGAAGTTCAACAAATGAAATGCAGTTTGTCCAAACTGAGGTATAATCTAAGTGTCAAATAAATACAGCTTTCAAAGCCTTGGTACAAACAAAATGAAAAATATCTCATTAATATATTTTAAATTGCTTATATCTCAAAATTATATATCTTAGATTAAATGATGTCTTCTATGAAAATTAATTTTATATTTTTTTTCCTTTTTTAAAATATGTTTATTAGAAAATTTTAAATTACACATATGGCTCACATTTGTATTTCTTGGGGCAGCGCTAAATTGCATTAAAGAAAATAAATGTGTGTTAAAAAACGTAAATGGCAAGTTAAATAAGCCAAGCATCTAAAGTGAAACATACATAAATAAATACAGAAAGTTACTCAGTTTATACCTCTTGACAAACTACCAATTTCTTTCTTAAATATGTTTACTATATATTTCAGTGAGACTCATATCTTGAATGGTAGAGAAAAAATGAAAGTAGAGTTTGAATTTGTCAACACTTGGGTGATCAACTTATTCTGAGAACATAATCCTGGGCAGGGCGGGGGGGTGGGGGAATAAAATGTTACAGAATTAGTAATCTTTAAGCTAGAATCAAGGACTTGTTATTTTCATAACTATTAATGAATTAAAATTGAATAAAGCTGATATAATTGTTACTGCACCCTAACATTTTCAAAGTATTGTTGCTTACATTATAAACTCTTAGATTATGCTTCAAAGAAGTTCTTCTGTTTGAAATATCTATTCCTATGATCATCCATTTAATATGACATTACAATAATTGTCATATATTATCTTTATTTGTGAATTTTCATGACACATCAAAAGTGGTTTTAGAAATTGAACACCAGTAATAGACCTCTAGTAAAAAGCACATATCTTTTAACAAGAGATGTGTAATGCTGTTTTATCTAAATTGATCCTATGTGATGTTTTAGAAACTGAATTGAGAATTCATATATTTGCAATGGACTTTGTTTTATGGTTATTTTGTGAAGAAAATTGGTTTTTTTTCCATTGCATTCAAGTATTTATTTATAAATTTTTTAATTAAATCTTTATTGTTCAGATTATTACATTAGTTACTCTTTTTTCCCACCATAACTCCCCTCCACCCAGTTCCCACCCCACCCTCCGCCCTCACTCCCCACCCACTGTCCTCATCCATAGGTGCACGATTATTGTCCAATCTCTTCCCTCACCCCACACCCCTTCGCCCCCCCAAGAATAGTCCATTCCCTTTCTATGTCCTTGATTCTATTAGAATCGCCAGTTCATACTGTTCATCAGATTATTTATTCCCTTGATTTTTAGATTCACTTGTTAATAGATGTGTATTTGTTGTTCATAATTTGTATCTTTACCTTTTTCTTCTTCTTCCTCTTCTTAAAGGATACCTTTCAGCATTTCATATAATACTGGTTTGGTGGTGATGAACTCCTTTAGCTTTTTCTTCTGTGAAGCTCTTTATCTGGCCTTCACTTCTGAATGATAGTTTTGCTGGATAAAGTAGTCTTGGTTGTAGGTTCTTGGTATTCATCACTTTGAATATTTCTTGCCATTCCCTTCTGGCCTGCAAAGTTTCTGTTGAGAAATCAGCTGACAGTCGTATGGGTACTCCCTTGTAGGTAACTGATTTTCTTTCTCTTGCTGCTTTTAAGATTCTCTCTTTGTCTTTTGCACTTGGCATTTTAATGATGATGTGTCTTGGTGTGGTTCTCTTTGGATTCCTTTTGTTTGGGGTTCTCTGCGCTTCCTGGACTTGTAAGTCTATTTCTTTGACCAGGTAGGGGAAGTTTTCTGTCATTATTTCTTCAAATAGGTTTTCAATATCTTGCTCTCTCTCTTCTTCTGGCACCCCTATAATTCTGATGTTGGTACGCTTGAAGCTGTCCCAGAGGCTCCTTACACTATCTTCGTATTTTTGGATTCTTTTTTCATTTTGCTTTTCTGGTTGGGTATTTTTTGTTTCTTCCTATTTCAAATCTTTGACTTGATTCTTGCGATCCTCTGGTCTGTTGTTGGGAGTCTGTATAATGTTCTTTATTTCAGTCAGTGTATGCTAAATTTCTAGTTGGTCCTGTATCACAACATCAAGGGTCTCATTAGATTTCTTGAGGATCTCACTACATTTATCGGCGGTCTCACCAGTCTTCTTGAAGATCTCACTACATTTATCGGCGGTCTCACCAGTCTTTTTGAGGGCCTTATTAAGTTTATCAGCGGCTTCTAGACAGTTCTTTAAAGACCTTAAAAGTGTGGTTTTGAACTCTATTCCAGCAGTTTGCTTTCCTCCCATTCTGTCGTTTGTGTCCTGTTTCTTTGTCTCAGCATTTTTTATGATTCATTGTGTTGATAGAGTTCCTTTCTGTGTTAAGTGTCCCAATTACCTGAGGTAGACACTCTTGGTGCACCCCCTTGTGGGCTTTGTGCACAGTCTTGTTGTAATTAAGCCTTTATTGTTGTAGTTATCACTGTGAGGAATTGACGTCCAGGCCAATTGGCTGTGAGAATCAGCTGTGTCTGCAGTAGGAGAACTTCTGTGCTGGAAACACCCCTCTGGGGCTAGACTTGCTTCAATGGGGTTTTGGTGCTCACTGAGTCTTCCCCCTGAGTGTGTCTTTTACGGTTCCACAGAGCTGCAAACTGGATGGTCCCACTCTGACCTCTTGGCTTCCTGGCTCCTGGATCTCTAGGGAGGTGCTAATGTAGCCTTTGCCTGAGGCTATCCAGCAAAAGTCTCCCTGCAGGGATTGGGCGGGGCTGGTCCCATGGGATCAACAGGGCGGTGTTAGCAATTATGGCTGCTCTCAGTCTTGCCCTCAGGGGCTCTGCTTCTCAGTGTCCCAGTAATTGCTGCAAGCCCCACGGAGAGAAAGCTGCCCTAGGGTTCTGAGTGATGCCAGACAGTCCCTTTCCCATGGGGGCTGAGGGCTGGTTTCCTCCCTAGAGACTCACCCGGAGCTGGAGCTCAGAGTCTGAGACTCCCTCCCAATTGAAAACAACAACCACGCCCTCATCCACCAGCCCGCTCCGCATGCACTCCGCACCTTAATATTTTACTTCAGCACTGCGCCTCCTCTGAGTCTCGGTATGTTTTTCTCTTTTCTCCTAGTTGTAGAACTTCCACTCAGCCAGCCTTCCTGTGGTTCTGGATGATGTCCGTTCCGTCTTTTAGTTGTATTTTTGAAGTGGTTGTTCGAGGCAGCAAACTCCAGTGTTTACCTATGCTGCCATCTTGGTTTCTCAGAAAATTGTTAAATAAAATCTTATTTTAGAGTATAAAATCTATTTTGCTTGGTATAAAAGAGAATAGTTAATTCTATATTTGAGAGCATTGTACAGGCCCTAGAAATTTAATTCTCAATACCTTGATATAAAAGTCACAGTCTATCTTTCTCTTCAAAAAGTATTTGTCTTTGTTTACTTGTTTTCCTCCTATAGACTGAATGTTTTCCCCAACCCCACCACCCTGATGATTCAAATTTGGAAACACAATGTGATGCTGTTTGTTGGTGGGTTCTTTGGGAGGTGATTAGGGCACAAGGGTGGAGCCCTGAAGAATGAGATTAATGCCCTTATTAAAAGAGACCCTGTCTGCCATGTGAGAATACAGGGAAAAGCTTGCTGTCTATGTATCAGAAACTAGGGCCTCAAATATGCTTGTATCTTGATCTTGAACTTAGCCTCCAGAACTGTAAAAAATAAATGTTTGTTGTTTATGTCATGCAATCTATGGTATTCTTTTATAGCAGCCCAAATGGACTAAAACAATCCCCTTGCTAATTGAAAATCTATAACTTACACTTGAAACCTATATAATTTTATTAACCAATGTAACACAATAAATTCTATTTAAAAATTTAAAAAGGAAAAACAATCCATAACTAATGAAATCCATAGCCAAATATCGCCAGTCATATAGAAATAAAAGAAATTCAAGACCCATAAAGAAGGTTAGTCATCAGCTGAAGATTTTTTCTAAGAAGAGAAAGGATAAATAATGTTATTAGTAAGTAGAATGTATACTTTAGTGGTATATTTAGCTAAGAAATAATGATCTGATGTTTATAGTTCTAAGTTGTTTAATTTCTATACCAAAGCTATGAAATTAATTTTACCATAGTTGAAAAATAGAAATGAAAAAATTTCATGAACTACATTTTTCGATAGCAGGAGTAATAACTTATCCTCTTAAAATCTTAAAAACTTGAGTAAGCACTTCTTTTAAAACTAAAACCAGTAACCAAAAAAGGTGAATTTTGTTTACTTTATTGTTTGAGCATTGCCTATTAAAACATAATCACAATCAATACTTATTTTGTTGATACTGCAAGTCTTATACATAGCTGGGAATTAGTATTTTATCTCAATGTTTACATAAATCAGGATAGTAGAGTCTAATAATCCAGTAAGAGTAAGAAACCAGTATTAAACTTGTAACAAAATTAAAGTGTTTTTCCACATGTAAGAGTCATGTTTGTTTATTGAGAAAACTAATTTCTTTCTGATTCTTAGGACAGAGTAGTAAAGCCAGTTATATATCGTTGGCTTTCTTCAGTAAGAGTATCTCATTGCTAATGCTTCTTTTTTTAGCCTTCAGCTATTTGTTTAGACTTGGCCTCTTTTCCATGCTACATAGCAGTATTGAAGCTATAAAATAATGTAGAGACAATTTTAAATGTAGTAAAATATGCATTTCTGATGTTGCTATTCATATATTTATTTATTCATTCTAAAAATATTTTCAAGAATCTCTTTGTACCCCAAACTATGAAAAGCATTGCAGATGCAGAGATAAACAATATGGAGGTATACAGAGATAAATATATCAGTAGAGTTAACTATAATGTTATATATTATAAGTTATCCTGATATATCTTTATATAGAGAAAACCTACCATTGTAAAAGGTTTTTCTTTCTCATAATGAAAGCTGTCCAGAGAGGAAGATAGCATGGTGACTAGAGCAGTTAAATGAAGAGGCAGTGTCTGGGACAGAGGACTACTGGAGCTCAAAATGTGTGATGAAGGGAGAAAAGGTGAATGATGAAAACAGATATAATTTTTCATTCTCTATTTGCTTCACATACAAAATTTGGCCTTCCTCACTTAATTAAGAATTCTACAGTGGTTAACAATGTTATTTTACATATTAAATTATACACTCTTCACAGAACAAGGCTATCTGTATTTTGTATTGATTTGACATCTCTCCGATATAATTGACAGATCCTTATGATATTTTGTGTTCTCTTTAAATATGGATATTGGGTAGGATTTTGTTGATGACATTTATACCAAAAAGTATTATCACCTTTTGTATAAAAAGTGAGTGAATGTTCCAAATTCTCAACCTTTAAACATTTAGCCACATTTTGAGGTCAATATTGCAATGAAACTGTGAAACACTACCTCAAAAGAAACTCCCCATGTTTCCCTACCCAGTGTTGTCTGCCTTCATAATATCCTGAGGTAGAAATTTTTGTCTTGGATTTAGCTTCAGTTTGAAGAAGGTATTCCCTATTCTATAGAGACTTGTAACTTGTACAGATCTGACAGAAGACTACTGTGGTAAAAATGAAACAGAGAGAATATGTCAATCCCAAGAAATTTTAATATAAAGACTTCTCCAGCCATTTACTAAATGAGCTATTTTCAGAATGCTGAGAAGGTAGAGATTATTTGGTTGCCATTTATTTATATGGAGAAAGAAAAGGAAATTTATTTGCCACTGTTTTGACCCTTGGCTTTTTAATTTTCAGCCAGCTAAGTAAATGAAATGATGTACTGGAAATTAGGACTTTCAATTTAAATTTGATACATTTTTATAACCTTAGTATTATTAAATTCTGGAAATACATATTGAAATATCTCCTTTTTGAATTTCTATTGTGACTTTTGAATTCCTGTGGAATTAGGGAATGATGTACCTATATCAGTGTTAAAAATAGTATGATGGTATTACTGAATTTAGTAAAAGAAAAACAATTTAAACTGTTTTCAGCTTTCAACAGTGTTTAAGGTAAAGTAAAATTATTCTGACTAGTAAATGTTTTGACTATATTTCTCATATGTATGATGTACCAAAAATTACATTATGAATGTTTGGAGGTGGTTAAAGAACTGCTCAAAGTTGGCCATAATATGTCTAGATGATATGAAGCAGGTAGGTTCTGTTTGCTATCAAATTGACTTTCCACCACTAGAGAAGAATTTAGCAAGAAATTCTTGAGTATTTGTAAATGTCCTCATAGCTTTCGTTTATTTCTACTGAAAGTCTAGATACTAAAAAAAGTCATTCTATCTAATTATCATTAGCTTCATTATGCTAAGATTGTAACTTTATTTACCATTAGGTGTGGAAGCCTCCTGTCTGAACCAAAAAATGAATCCCTATTTTAGGATAGAGGGGCACCAGCATTGAAAGTTGAGAACATGATGCTTGCTTGCCCTTCCTCCTCTCTGAACAGTATAGATCAGGAAACTCAGACCAAATGAAAGTAATGGGAAGAACCTAGGGTGGAAAGGTATAGTTCTTTCAGTTCTTGCACCTAAATTTTTGTCATTCACTATCTTTTATCATTTCTTAAATGCAAATGAAAGATTAAGGTGAATACAATTAGCTGTAATTTTGTATGAATTATTTTAATCTCATAATCAAACCATTCCTAGTTCAATATAAACGGCTCTAGAGGGACAGTCTTGGTCCTGCTGCTAGGAAAGCAGATACACAATTTTGATGCCAGGGGAGCATGAGGATTGAGAGTTGTTGGTTTATTGTCCATAGGACTGCCTGAATCATGTTGTGATAGTTTTGGTGTGTGTGTATGTGTGGGGGTGGGGTGGGGGTGCAGATAAAAATCGTTGCTGGTGCTGGCATAGGAAACTTAATAGAAATTGAACTCTTTCTATATACTAGATTTATTGTAGAATTTGCCATGGACTTTGTAATTAGATTACAAACTCCTAAACATTATGTTCACATCTTGTGATAATTAGAGACAACTACTGAAAAAATTTTAGAGACAATCCCTAATCTTCAGAAATTTATAATTTGATGAAATGCAGTTTGGGTATGTATTTATCCTTTGTAACAAAGCAATACTGTTACAGGCACCTCTCACAGGCACCCCCACCCCCCCCACCACCACCCAGAGTCAAAGTTGAAAGGAGAGGGCTGTCCCCTCCTTGGTTCTTTTTCCCTCCCCTCTACTTCCCTTTCCTCTTCTCCCCTTCCCTCCCTTCCCTTCTCCTCTCCTCCCCTCTATTCCCCTGTCCTCCCCTCCCCTTCCCATATGAATGAATTCAAAGGACTGACTCCAGATGATTGTATTGTGAGAAAGCAAATTTATTAAAGAAGCAAGGCAAACAAATCTACTAAACTACATCTGAGTTGGGGCTCAACTGGGCTTTCCCAACTAGTTTGGGAAAAGTGAGTCTGATGGGGTTTCAAGGGGTTGTATGTCCTTTTGCCTATATGTTTCAAAATTCCTCTGCTAGGTATCCCAGTACAGATTAATTCTCAAGGCCTCCCCTTTTACTTTGTTTTGGCTTTCCTAGAATTTATGAGAAGCCCCTGGCAATTTTATCTTGATAAGCCCTGAAACTGCTGGCTTTTCTATTTAGGGAGTGAAATAAAACTGCCCCACACACACCTTTTTTCCTTTCCCCAAATGACTTCTTTGTTTAGTGAGACAGGCTCTTCCCTTTTTCCTTTCCCCCTCCTGCCTTAGGGGGTTCAAGGTGATTTACACTATGTATACATTAATTGGGGAGAAGAAGCATTTAAACTCCCCTTCTCTCCCTCTTCCCTTCCCCCTCCTTTCCTTCATTCTTTTAATTAGTAAGGAGGGGTATTTAGCCATTTGCTCTCAAGCGTCCTTCATTGGGGAAGATTAATGGCTTGTGATTCACAAATTCCCCAAACTGTTTAGACTTGTTTAAATGTATTGTCTCAGTTTCCCTATTCCTCTTGCTTAGGAATTTTCCTAGCTTCTCACTATCTTGTAAGGATACTAAGTATTGAGAATTCAAATAAAAATGTACAAATTGCTTTAGCCTATTAGGTGGTATATGTTGTTGGGTATATACCACCTGTTCATAATAACATAAGAGAACAAAACTTTGAATCTACTTTTAAAGTGTTTCAATTTTATAGGAGTAGTGAATGATACTTATCCTCTGTATAGAGATGAAAAGTGATTTTAAAAGATTAGTATTCCATATGTATGTATTTTAGCATCAATGTTTTCTTGCATGAGTCCAACATTGGTATTTTTTCCTAATATTTGGACATCATCAATAGTTTTATATTCAAGGAAACAATTTCCTTGAGATTAATTTACCATTTTCTCTTATATTTTTTCATCAGACATGTATATCTCTGATTGCACAAAAAGCAAGAAAGAGGGAAGAATGTTATTGTATTCATTTTTAAAGCAATATTGGTAACATTAAAAAGTACTGCAGACCATATTTGACACTTCCAGGTCTTATCTCTCTTTCATTGACTCTTGTGGAATTGGACTACATTTCTCTGAAATGTTTTTCCCTGGCAACTACTTGAAATACTCTGCCTCTGTGCTCCTTGTAAAGATGCATTTTCCAAGACAAACTTGATTTTTTATAGCTTCTAAGCACTAACATCTAACCTGGACTGAGGCAGCCTTCTCAGCCTACACTCAAACAACACAGTGAAACTCCTAGCAACCTGCTTGAACTATTTCACATTACATAAGACAGTGATTATCAATCATTGTGCCACAAGAATTTTAAAACATGTAAAACCTATTTAGTCAGGGGCACTGACTTCTTTTCCCTTAGATTGTCAAATAAAAAAAAAAAAATGACAACAGCCCACACAATAGACATCGGTATGAATGAATCAAAAGTATACCTTTTTCTTTTTTTTGTCAGATAGGTATAAAATATATATTTTATGGTGAGTTGCAGAATTTTAATAATTAATTTGTTTGTATCATGAGATAAAAAAGTTGAAAATTGCTACATTAAGAAGAAACAGAAGCAGCTAATTTTGTAATTTCTGGAAATAAAGGCAAGAATGTAAAGTGTTCTTATTGTTGAGATTAATGACTTCAGCTCAGGTTTTGTTTTTTTTTTCTTCTATGTAGAAGAAATATACTACTACTCAACCTCTACTGTAAGGTTGGCAGCCCTGAGAACTCCTTTTATGTAGCAAGCTCAGGTTTTTCTGTGGAACTTACATGAGTAATTAATGCCTGATTAAATGGGTCCATAAGCCTAAGAATGTTCAACAGTTAATTAAATTGAGTAAACATTCATTGACATATCAGTACCAAGTACTGGTGCTAGGGATTGAGTGCTGAAAAAAGATAAACCCTTCTAAAATAGCTCACTGTAACCCATTATTAAAATGCAGGAGAGAAAGGAATAAGTGTAATTATAAATGTGTATTCAAAGTACAACACCAGTACTGAGAAAAACAATAATTGACTCTAGGAATGACCAAGAGAATTAGAAGCTGAATTGGAAGACCAAGAAACTTCACTGTGAGAAAATGAGAAGTGGATAATTACAGGAAAAATTATCAGCAAATGCAAACCTACAACAGTAAGAAAGGCACAGACATGGTCAGAACATTCTGAATACTAATTTGTATGCCTGAAGTGTAGGTATGCATGGCTGGGGAAAGGAAGATCATGGTAAAGTATCTTAGGGTTTCATAGGTCTTGCATAAACCTGGGTCTTTTTTCTGGAGACTATGAAATACTAGTACAGACTTTTAAGTCAGAAAGAGACACAGTTAAATTTGCATTTTGCAAGGCCCAACATTTCAACATTATGGTATATAAGTTAGAAAGACTCAGGCTAATAGCTTGGGCAGAAAATAAACCTTATTTTTTCTAGTATAGGCCTGTGATCATGACATCTGATATTATGATAATATTTCATGTTAATCTTCATGTTAAGAAGTGGTATTACAATGAAATAAGGAGAGGGATATGAGAGAAAGAGGCTGACTTGATAACAGATTGAGGTAAATCATAGTGAATATGCTTGTGACATCAGCAAAATAAGGACATTTTAAAACAGCTTTATTGAGGTACAATTGACAGACAACAAACTGTACATACTTAAAGTGAATACTTTGGTAACATTTTGTATGTGCATACCTTAAAAATATCACCACAATTAATATAGTGAATATATCTGTCGCCGCCACAAGTTTCCTTTGCCCTTTAATATGCTCTCTTTGCATACCCTGCCCTTTCCCAGACAACTGCTGGTCTGCTTTCTGTCACTGTAGATCAGTTTGCAGTTTCTAGAGTTTATATAAATGGAATTATACAACGTGTACTCTTCTTACCTCTGGCTTTTTTTATTCATAATTACTTTGTGATTCAACAATGTGTGTGTCTACTAATAGTTCCTTCTTTTTTATTGCCAAGCAATTTTTCCTAGTATATTGATTCACTGTTTGATGGAAATTTGAATTTTTCTTGTTTTTGGCTGTCACATCAAACCTATTATTACATTTGCATACAAAACTTTGAATAGACATATGCCATCTTTTCTTTTGGACAAATGCCTGGATTGAAATGAGTCTATTTTATGATAAGTATAGGTTTAATTTAAAATATATAGACTGCAAATTGTCTACAAAATGATTGAATGTTATAGGCACCTCTCACTGGCACCAGAGAGGTGTTACCACACAGACCCTGAGCCAGTCAGCGGAAGAGGTCTGTCCCAAAGCTCGAATTTATATGAGAGACCTTGACTGCGTTGTGAAAAGCCAATCTATTAAAGCATGCACCTTTATTGAAAAAGCAAAGCAAGCAAACCTATACATCTGGATTTTGAAGTGCAGATGGACTCTCAGCTAATCTGAAGAGTAAGCTGTGTGGAGGTCTGAGGCATTATATATCCTCCTGTCTATAGGTCTCAAAATTCCTCTGCTGAATATTTTGGTACAGATTAATTCTCAAGGTCCCTTTTTTTACTTTATTGTGGCTTTCCCAGAAATCATGAGAAGCACCTGGAAACTTTTTCTTGTCAAGACTTGAGACTGCTGGCTTCTCTGCTTAGGGGAGAAAACTCTCCCTTTTTCTTTTCCCTTTCCCCCCTTCCCATTCTGCATTCTCTCATTAGGCAGTTTGTTTTTTGTTTGTTTGTTTGTTTGTTTTACCATTTGCTCTAATGTCCTTGCTGGGGAAGATAACAGCTTCTTAGTAACAAGCTGGCTGCAAATTGCCCATACTGTTTGTGCCGGGAGCCGGTCCATCCTTGCTGTTTCAAGGGACCTGGCATATATGGCATACTGTTCTTAATATGTTTGCTCACCTTCTTGGCACTATGTGTTTTAACCAAGGTCACCTCTCTGAGAAAGGTTGTTTCCCCAGGTAGGGATTTTCCCCTGAAGTTAGGGAGGGAATAAAACCCCTTAACTAAGTGCCAGGCGGGTAATTAATCACTTTAACTACGAACAATCATGCTTAAGCTACATAATCTTTACTCCCTGGAATGGAGATAAGAAACGCCCTAACCTTTGGAATAGAGATTGATAGGATTGGAATCAACTGGTATAAATACAGATGTAACAAGACAACAGGACACAGAACCTAGACACAGAACCTACACAGAACCTAGAGACAGAAGAACTTTGCTGGAGAGAACATGGCAAAAGATCCTGGACAGAAACTGGCCACAGAACCTAGACACAGAACCTAGCGAGAGAACATGGCAAAAGATCCTGGACAGAAACTGGCCACAGAACCTAGACACAGAACCTGGCTAAAGAACCTAGAGACAGAACCTGGCTACAGAACCTGGATAGAACATGGCAAGAGAACCTGACTAGAACCTGGTGACTGAACCTGGCTGGAGAACCTAGCGAGGGAACATGGCTACAGAACCTGGCTACAGAACCTGGCAAGAGAACCCAACCATGCTGATCAACTGAACGCTGCCTCTGTGTCATTCCTTCTTCACCGACTCCGTCCACACCTTTGGGGACCCCTGGACCTGCTGGGGTTGGATCCCAGCATGTTTGGCCTTGTTTTAACTTTCCTGTCTCAGTTTCCCTGTCCCTGGAATCCTGTAACATTGACCATTTACATTTTGATGGGCAATGTATGAGAGTTCAAGTTTCTCCAAATTCCCACCAATACATATCATGGTTAGTCCTTTTTTTAGCCATTTTAATAGGTGTGTAGTGATATCTCATTGTGGTTTTAATTTGCATTTCCCTAATGAGCCTGAAAAGAAACCTCACTCTTCCCAGTCCAGTGAAAGAATGTTGCAAAAGATGGTAATCCCTGGGGCCCAAAGATGGAACAGAGGAGGCAGGAGCTATAAACTCCAAGCATGCTGCAGGCAATACGATGGCCCTAGAGATGGATTGCTGGAAAAGACCAGTGGCAGGTGGTTGCCAAAGACAGGGTGGTTGCCTTTGCTGAGGGTGCCCTTCATAAGGAACTTGAATCAGGCAGAGTAGACCTAGAAGTAATCCAAATAAACCAAGAAACAGAGATGGATAGGGTGAAAGAAAGGAAGGAAGGAGGAAACTAAGAAGAAATAAAATAAAAAGAGAAAGCACCCTATATAATAAGAGAGGAATATGCTAATTAGCCATTATACCCTGAGGTGTAACGACCAAGTACATCACTACCAGATCATGGATCAGCAGGAGGTACAAGTGGGCTATGGAGAGCTACAGGAGGGGGCAGGGCAGCAAGCTATGATAGGGGGAGGGGAGAGGGGGCAAAGGCAGCTGCAAGAGGGCTGGGTAGCGACCTTCTGGCTACCAGCCGGGGGCAGAGAGCTACAGGAGGGCGGCAGCAACCTACTGGCACACAGATTCGTGCTCAGGGCTACTAGTGGATAATAAAAACAAAGAACAGAAAGAAGAATAGACAGAAAACATGAAATCATTGAAAGTTTATGCAATTAAAGATGAAAATTTCTATTTTAGCAATTAAAGACTGAAAAATTCTGTAATATAAAGGTATAATTTTTTTCATCCTTAACTTAGTAACTAATTTAAACATGAAAACCATTTTTTTTATGGGAAATCTGTTCATTAATGGAATATCATTTGGGGAATGCTGGTGTAGACATGTAGTGAACAGCTGTAGTAGCAAAAAAAAAAAAGTAAAAACAATTGTGAGAATATTCAGATTAATGGTGATTCTTAGGAATACTTTTTGGGTTATTTCAATCCTATGATTAGAACAAATTTATAGCTCAATGTTTACATTTTGAAAGACTTGTGTATTACACCCACTCCTGTTCTACTTATATAGTCTTGTCTCGATTATTTACCTATACATGGACCTACTGTGTCTATATTTAATTTAAAAAATTGTACTTGTTAATTTATTAAGCACATGTGTATACTTTCCAATAATAAAAAAAAAATATGAAAACGTGTTAGTGAAAAACTTAAATCCAACCTTGTGCTTGGCAAAGGTAGGTGTTCCAAGAGGATTAAATGTTTTGTTTCTTTCTTCTAGGTAACTTAATATAGTCTATATGTGTGTATTAGGACAACAGAAATATTTATCTAAGAAAACCTTGAGTGCTTCCAACAAATTTGTTTGCTCAATTGCCCCAGTGTTCCATGCCTAAATGAGATTATAGCCAGGATGTGCAGTTTGTTAGTTCCAGAATTCACCTAGACCATGTGGACCAAAGTACATTTTTTTTTTTTACTTTTTCTGTATGAAATGTGTTATTCATACTTGGCCCTTTGTAGTTTTTCTTCAATTTGTGAAGACTAATGAGGATATAGCAACTGCTCATTGTATGCATTTTGCATTTCCCATTAGTTTCTTTAACTCCCTTCTATCAAGGCCTCTCAACTATGCTAAATTCTAATACTATAAAGAATATTTTATATGAAAAATAGAAATAAGGTAGTAGGCTATGATTTATTCATAATGTGCTGGTGAGAGGAGAGAAGGATTGCATGTGAGAGGGAGGACCAACTCTTAAACAGAACAGAGCTTATTAAGGACCTATAACAGGGGTCCTCAAACTTTTTAAACAGGGGACCAGTTCACTGTCCCTCAAACCGTTGGAGGGCCTGACTATAGTTTTAAAAAAAACTATGAACAAATTCCTATGAACACTGCACATATCTTATTTTGAAGTAAAAATAGAAAACTGTAACAAATACAATATTTGTATTTTCATGTGGCCCGCGGGCCATAGTTTGAGGACCCCTGATCTATAACATACTTAGCCAGTAAACTATGCAGATGTATCAGGAAGAACTCAATTTTGACTTTCAAATACCTGACTTTGAAGAGAATAATATGCAAGTAGTGTGTTAAGAAAAGTTCTTCTTTGAATTATAAAATTTAACTTATTTACAAAGCTTAAATTTTACTTTAATAAATTACTTACAAAGTAATAGAGAGTCTTCATAATCCTAGTTTGAAGAAATACAGTGTCATTTTCTTGTATCTGTATTTACTTAACCAATTATTACCAACTTAATTCAATTTATTACATTTCTTTGCAGTTATATCCCTTGAAAATTAGGGTATCCAAGGCAAGAGAAAGAGAAATAGTTGCATGAGAAATCACTGTATCTTCAGTCTGTATGGTGGCACACATTAACTATTGAATTGGTCCTTTAAGGAATCACTCATCTCTACTTTGACCCTCAAATAGATTTTAGTTTATAATAAAGAAGATCCTTCCTGAGTACCTAGGAATTGTTTGCTTGCTTACCATCAAGAAACAGTGAGAACAAAGCCTTTCTTAAAAAATATCCACATAGACTAACACTGAAGAAGAAATATTGGGGTGACCAAGTGTTCTGCTTCTAGGATAGGCTTATTTTTTATATTTCATAATTTTTAAAAACATACCATTTTTAATTATTAACAGTATTACAGATTCCCCCATTTCCCACTACTTTGCATCTGACCACCCAACCAACACCTCACTCAAAGCGTTCACCACATTATTGTCAGAGTTCATGGGCTATGCATATAGGTTCTTTGGTAAATCTCTTCCCTCCTCCACTCTCCACTCCCTCTGATATCTGTCAGTCTTTTTCAGTTATCCATGACTCTGAAACTACAGTGGGGCCTTGACTTATGAGTGTCCCGACTAAAGAATTTTTCGAGATACAAGCCGTCTCTCGCTCTATTTTTTGCTTTGAGTTTCGAGCTAAAATTCGGGTTATGAGCCAGCTTCAGATACCCCACCGCTAGTTGGCACAGCGAACGTCACAGTGAACACCACAACATCAGCCCAGCATCAAGTGTCTCACTCGTTCACTTTTTGATTTGACACACGAGTAATTTGAGTTACGAGCTCCATCACGTCAAGGCCCCACTGTATTTTGTTAATTAGTTTATTTTGTTCATTAGATTCCATATATGAGTGAGATCATGTGATATTTGTCTTTCTCTTACTGACTGACTTCACTTAGCATAACAATCTCCAGGTCCATCCATGTTGTCATAAAAGGTAATACATCTTTTTTAGAGCTGAATGGTATACCATTGTGTAAATGTACCACAGCTTTTTTATCCACTTATCTACTGATGAGCACGTAGGCTGTTTCCAGATATTAGCTATTTTAATTAGCACTACTGTGAACATAGGGGTGCATATAATATTATTTCTGATTGGTGTTCTGGGATTCTTAGGATATATTTCAAGAAGTGAGATCAATGGGTCAAAAGGCAGTTTCATTTTTAATTTTTTGAGGAAACTCCATAATGTTTTCCACAGTGGCTGCACCAGTCTGCATACCCACCAGCTGTATCCTAGGGTTCCCTTTTCTCCACATTCTCACCAGCACTTGTTTGTTGATTTATTGATGGTAGCCATTCTTGCAGGTGTGAGGTGATACCTCAATGTAGTTTTAATTTGTATCTCTCTGATAATTAGTGAAGTTGAACATTTTTGCATATGTTATTTGGACATCCGTATTCCTCTTGGGGAAGTGTTTATCCAGGTCTGTTGCCCATTTTTTATAGGATTGTTTGTCTTGCTGGTGTTGAGTTGTGGTAAGTTCTTGAAATAATTTGGAAATTAACCTCTTATCAGATGTATAATTGCCAAATATGTTCTCCCATACAGTGGGTCCTCTTTTCATTTTGCTGATTTTTTTTCATACACAGAAACTTTTAGTTTGATGTAGTCCCATTTGTTTATTTTTTCCTTTCTTTCACTTGCCTTAGCACATGTATCAGTAAAAATACTGGTATGTGAGATGTCTGAGATTTTATTGCCAATGTTGTAGGATTTTTATGGGTTGGTGATTTATGTTTAAGTCTTTTATCCATTTTGAGTTTATTTTTCTTTATGGTGTAAGTTTGTGGTCTAATTTCATTTTTTTTTGCATGTATCTGATCAATTCTCCAAGCACCATTTACTGAAGAGAACAATTTTACTCCATTATATTCTCTTGCCTTCATTGTCAAATATTAATTGACCATAATGGCATGGTTTGATTTCTGGGATCTCATTTCTGTTCCATTGATGTATATGCCTGCTCTTGTGCCAGAACCATGCTGTTTTGATTACAATACTTTTGTAGTATAGATTAATATTGTGATCTCTCCAACTTTGTTCTTCTTTCTCAAGATTGCTGAGGTTTTTTGGTGTGATTTTTAGTTCCATATAAATTTTTAGAATATTTGTTGTAGATCTGTGAAATATACTGTTGTTATTTTAATAGAGATTGCATAAAATCTATAAATTGTTTAGATAGTATGGGCATTTTAATTATATTAAGTTTTCCACTCCATGAACAAGGTATATGTCTTTATTTATTGTATATTCCTTAATTTCTTTCAATGTCCTATAGTTTTCCAAGTATAGGTCTTTTATTTTTAATTTAAATTCTTTATTGTTTAAAGTATTACATAAGTCTCCCTTTTCCCCATTGTCCTCTACCCAGCTGCCCCGACGCCCCAGCACATGTCCTCACCCCCCCACCCTCCCATTCATGCCCTCACCCCTTGGTGTCCATGTCCACTGGATATGCTAATATGCATGCATACAAGTCCTTTGGTTGATCTTTTACCCCCTTACCCCCGCCTTCCCTCATAGGTTAGAAAATCTGCTCGATGCTTATATGACTCTGGTTCTATTTTTGTTCATCAGTTTATGTTGTTCATTATATTCCACAAATGAGTGAGATCATGTGATATTTATCTTTCTCTGACTGGCTTATTTTGCTTAGCATAATACTCTCCACTTCTACCCATGCTGTTGCAAATGGTAAGAATGCCTTCTTTTTTACCGCAGCGTAGTCTTCCATTGTGTAGATGTACCAGTTTTTTAATCCACTCATCTGCTGATGGGCATTTAGGCAGCTTCCAATCTTAGCTATGGTAAATTGTGCTGCTATGAACATAGGGGTGCATATATCCTTTCTGATTGGTGTTTCTGTTTTCTTGGGATATATTCCAGAAGTGGGATCTCTGGGTCAAATGGGAGTTCCATTTTTAGTTTTTTGAGGGAAGTTCATACTGTCTTACACAGTGGTTGCACCAGTCAGCATTCCCAACAGCAGTGCACGAGGGTTCCTTTTTCTTTGCATCCTTGCCAGCACTTGTCATTTGTTAATTTGTTGATGATAACTATTCTGACAGGTGTGAGATAGTACTGCATTGTCGTTTTGATTTCCATCTCTCGGATTATTAGTGACCTTGAGCATGTTTTCATATGTCTCTTGGCTTTCCTTATGTACTATTTTGAAAAATATCTATTTAGGTCTGTTGCCCATTTTTTGATTGGGTTGTTTATCTTCCTTTTTTCAAGTTGTGTGAGTTCCCCGTAAATGTTGGAGATTAAACCCTTATTGGAGATAACATTGGCAAATATGTTCTCCCAAGCAATGGGCTTTCTTGTTGTTTTGTTGATGGTTTCTTTCACTGTGAAGAAGCTTTTTATTTTGATGTAGTCCCATTTCTTTATTTTTTTAATATAAAAACACAGATTTAATCATATTTAATTTAAAAAATGGAACATATCTTACATAAGGGTTTTCTAAGTTAGAAATGTTATACTACAGATTTAATCATATTTAATTTAAAAAATGGAACATATCTTACATAAGGGTTTTCTAAGTTAGAAATGTTATACATATCTGGCACTACAGAAGATACACAACTCTTCCACAGTTCATAGAAGAGTAGATGGACAATTTGATAAAGGATTGAGGAACAATTGAAAAACAGTTTACAAATAAGGAGGCAGAAAATGCTTCAAGAGGCTCGGTCTTCAGAAATTGTCCTGGAATGCAGTTTCATTTGTATCAATGTCATGCTCCTTTTTCAATTTCTTGAACTCTACCACTTGGAAGAGGATGTGCTCGAGGATATGTTTGGCATCTTGTTGGTCCTTTGGTAGTTTATTGGTTACTCCAGGAATGTCACCACATTTCCTGACATAGAATTCCAGATCTTCTTCAGTACACTTATTGGTAATCTGAGCAAGCTGTGACTTCTCAGAGGAGAATGTCTCATCCAGGTCAAACAGCTCCAGTGGAGGAGGTGGCAATTCCCTGAAACTGGGAGGGAAAACCGCTGGCTGATGGGCAGGCAGCGGTGTCTTAAACTGAGGCTGGATGAGCTGGAGAGGTTCATGTTTCACATTGAGCTGTTCATAGCCTTGATGACCTTGGAGAGGGAAGTGACATCCAGCTGGTAAATGGACAGGTCAAAGAGGGTGGTGAAGTCCCGTGGGTTCTCATCACCCTCTTGGAGACACACTCAAAGCATCTCTAACAGGGTGGCTGTGTCAGGCAGCATCATGTAGTCAGAATTCTCTGGATCCTCAGCATCAATCTGGTTTAGATGAATGTCTTCTGTTGTAAGCCATTGGAAAACAACATCCATGATTTTGCTATTTTTTTCTTCTTTATCCAAATAAACATGTGACATGAGCCAAGCACTGCCAGCTTCCCACCTTGGTTCTTGGAGTGATAAAAAGCCAGAATGGGTCTGTTCAGTGGAAAACAGACAGAACCCATGGACAGAACAGCAACTGCTGGTTTCATGACACTCAATGTGGCACCAAAGGTGAGAACCTAGGCATTTTTTACACTGCTCTTCTCATCAATGATCCAGGCACAGCCCTCCCTGCAGTTCGGCTGATCTCCCTATTCAAGACTCCATTGGGCCTAACTGGTTTGGCTCAGTGGATAGAGCATCGGCCTGCGGACTGCGGACTGAAAGGTCCCAGGTTCGATTCCGGTCAAGGGCATGTACTTTGGTTGCAGGCACATCCCCAGTAGGGGCTGTGCAGGAGGCAGCTGTTTGATGTTTCTCTCTCATCGATGTTTCTAACTCTCTATCCCTCTCCCTTCCTCTCTGTAAAAAAATCAATAAAATATATATATAAAAAAAGACTCCATTGGAAACTAGAGTTTCTTTAGGATGGAAATACTTATACATTTCTAACCGCAGCATCATTATTAACCATGATTCCATATTCTTCCAGGAGAAATTTAATATTGGTGTCAAACCTGGATTCCCCACCCTCTCCTAGCATCACAAGGATATCTCCAACGCCGTCAATGTATTTCATCAGGACCTCAAACTCAGCTGCAGTAAATTTTTCCCTTGGCCCAGCTGTAATCCACAATTTCACACCAATTAAATTCTCAGGTGTGATTTCATCTTTTAAGCTCTGAATCTTCCAATTGCTCCGAAGTCTCTTCTGCATCGATTTATAGCCATTGTTGGTGATAAATACTTCCTTTTTGTATGCATTGAAAAGAATGGTGCTCCAAAGCTCTTTCTCCATGGTTACCTGAGGCCTGGTGACCACCATCTTCACCTGATGCCACCCAGCATCCCAATGCCAGGTATCCAAGGCCTCTTAGCAATGTCGGACTCTTTATTTTCTCTTTAGTTTCCATTGCCCTAGGAGCTGTATCAGTGAAGATATTGCTTCGGCATATATCTGAGATTTTGCTGCCTGTGGATTCCTCTAATATTTTTATGGTTTCCCATCTTATGTTTAAATCCTTTACCCATTTTGAGTTTATTTTTGTGTATGGTGTAAGTTGATGGTCTACTTTCAATTTTTTTTTTTGCATGTATCTGTCCAATTTTCCCAACACCATTTATTGAAGAGACTGTCTTGACTCCATTGTATGCTCTTGCCTCCTTTGTCAAATATTAATTGAGCATAATGGCTTGGGTCAATTTCTGGGTTCTCTGTACCATTCCATTGGTATATATGTCTGTTCTTGTGCCAGTACCAGGCAGTTTTGAGAACTGTGGCTTGGTAATATAGTAGCTTGATATCTGGTATTGTGATCCCTCCACCTTTTTTCTTCTTTCTCAGGATTGCTGTGGCTATTCCGGGTCTTTTTTTTTTTTTATGCCAGATGCATTTTTGGAGAGTTTGTTATAGATCTTTGAAATATGCCATTGGTATTTTAATGGGGCGTGCATTGAATCTATAGATTGCTTTGGGTAGTATGAACAGTTTGATGATGTTGTTTCTACCAAGCCATGAACATGGTATGTTCTTTCATCTGTTTATGTCTTCCTCTATCTCTTTTTTCAATGTCCTGTATTTTTTCTTGAGTACAAGCCTTTTACCTCCTTAGTGAAGTTTATTCCTAGGTATCTTATTTTTTTTGGTGCAATGGTAAATGGGATTGGTTTTTTTCTTTTCTCTTTCTGTGAATTTATTATCTATATATATATAAAAGCCTAAGTGGCCATTATGACCAAATGACCAGAATGACAAGTTGACCTGTCGTAATGATGCCCAGTGACCAGCAGGAGGCAGACACTCAACACAAGAGCTGCCCCTTGGTGTTAGTGCACTCCCACAGCCAACCTTCAGTCAGCCATCCTCCTGCTGTCCCTACCCACTGCGTTTGGCCAACCTCCCACGGTCCCTTCCCTGGGCTGGTCCTTCCCTCTGGCTAAGGCTCCAGGCACTGGAGAATCTGTCTCTGGGAATCCTATAGGAGGAGAGTGACCCTGATGCTGATTAAGACAGAGTAGCATTTCGGAAGGTGTAGAAGGGGCAAGGCAGCAGCCTAATTGCAAAGACTTAAAGTACACACCACTACCATCTTACCTCTGCCACTACACCATGTGTGCCACTCACCCTTCTGCCCCCATCATCCACTTCTACCTTGACAAACACTTTTCCAGACTGCCAACCAGTGATTGACTAGCGTTCCTATGGTGGTGTGCTGCCATTGACTGAAGTCAGCTATCTATCATGCTTGGGGGCGGAGCCCCTAGAATATGTGTGCTTCAGGTAGGAGAGATGACCTGTCTGTCTGTCAGCAACTTTTACCCAGGGAGAGTGAGGTGGCCCTAGCACAGGCCGTGAAGTAGAGCTGTATTTCCACTGTGGAGCATAGCTGGTGTTCAGGCTTTTTTGGGGCACTCTTTTGTGGTCTTTGCTTGCCGTTACCTCAGTACATCTACACTACTAGATCTGGGCCTGCTGGCTAAACTCCTGTGGTCCCTCTCCACAGCCAGCAGGCCCCGATCACCCATGCTCCCACGCATGAATTTGTGCACCAGGTCTCTAGCTGGTTTATAAAAAGGCCATAGATTTCTGGGTGTTAATTTTGTATCCTCCTATATTGCCAAATTTATTTATTAGGTCTAGTAGTTTTTTTGATGGAGTCTTTGGGGTTATCTATGTATAGTATCATGTCATCTGCAAATAAGGACAGTTTTACTTCTTCTTTTCCAATTTTGATGCCTTTTATTTTTTGTTTCTGGTCTGATCGATTTGGCTAGCATTTCCAGTACTATATCGAACAGGTGTGGTGAAAGTGGGCATCCCTGTCTTGTTCCTGTTCTTAGGGAAAATGAGTTTACTTTTAACCCATTGAGTATCATACTGGCGGTAGATTTGTCATTGCTGGTTGCTCCACCCTGGTGATTCCCAGAGACCCCACCCCACCCAATTTACAACCCCACCCAAACTGTGTGCATCGTCTTTTGCATATGAATGGCATGTCCTTTCTCTGCTTAAAACCTGTCAAACTTCAGCTGGGTCAGAGAGCCCTAGAGTTTCCAAAAGATGGCCCAAGGCCTGGCAGCAGCAGCCTGCCTTGCTTCACAGCTGGGTCTCATCTGGGCACTTCCAAACCCCATACAAAGAGGAGGAATCTGCAGATGTCTCTGTAGCTCCTGCTGGGTGGCCTCAGACAGTGGCTGATCTTGCACCTCCTTGGAGATCCAAGAGCCAGGATACCCAGTGCTCAGAGTGAGACCATACTGGATTATAACTCTTTACTTCCATAAGAGACACACTCAAGGATCAGACACAGTGAGCACCAAAGCCCCATTGAAGCAAGTCCTGCTTCATAAAGGTGTCTTCCCTGCACAACAGATCTTCCAGTGTAGACACTGCTGGTCACCACAGCCAATTGGCCTGGAGGTCAAATCCTCCCAGTGATACCAACAGCAATCAAGGCTTAACTACAACAAGACTATGCACACAGCCCACAAAGGGGTGCACCAAGAGTGTCCACCTCAGGTGATTGGGGAGGCTGAGCCACTGGGCCTTTTAGGACACCCACCACACAAAACTACTCTATCAACTCAAGGAGACTTAGCAGCTACCCAGTACATAGAAACAAACACAAGGAATCAGCCAAAATGTGGAGACAAAGAAACAAGTCACAAATGAAAGAAATGGATGAAAGCAAACTACTGGATATAGAGTGCAAAACCACGGTTATAAGGTTACTCAAGAATCTTCTAGAAACCTCTAAGAAATTTAGAGAGACCCTCAAGGATATGAAAAATGACCAATCAGAAATTAAGCATATACTGACTGTAATAAAGAATAATATACAGAGATCCAATAGCAGACAAGAGGATCCCAAGAATGAAGTCAAATATTTGAAATTTGAAGAAGCAAACAACACCCAACCAGAAAAGCAAAAAGAAAAAGAATCCAAAAATATGAATATAGTGTAAGGAGCCTCTGGGACAACTTCAAGCGTACAAACATCTGAATTATGAGGGTGCCAGAAGAAGAGAGCAAGCAAGATATTGAAAACCTATTTGAAGAAATAATGACAGGAAACTTCCCCTACCTGGTGAAAGAAATAGACTTACAAGTCCAGGAAGTGCAGAAGAACCCCAAACAAGAAGAATCTAAAGAGGACCACACCAAGACACATCATAATTAAAATGCCAAGGGCAAAAGACAGAGAGAATCTTAAAAGCAGCAAGAGAAAAACAGTTAGTTACCTACGAGGGAGTACCCATACAACTGTCAACTGATTTATCAACAGAAACTATGAAGGCCAGAAGGGAGTGGCAAGAAATATACAAAGTGATGAATACTAAGAACCTACAACCAAGATTACTCTACCCAGCAAACTACCATTTAGAATTGAAGGTCAGATAAAGAGCTTCACAGACAAGAAAAAGCCAAAGGAGTTCATCACCACTAAACCAGTATTATATGAAATGCTGAAGGGTATTCTCTAAGAAGAGGAAAAAGAAGTAAAAAGTAAAGATAAAAGATTATGAACAAATTGACAACAAATACATATCTATCAATAAGTGAGCCTAAAAATCAAATGAATAAAAAACCTGATGAACAGAACAGACTGGTGAATGTAATAGAATCAGGGGCATGGAAAAGGAGCAGACTGACAATGCTTGGGGTGGGGGAAGGGGTTGTGGGGGGTATGGGAAGAGATTGGACAAAAGCTTACACCTATGGATGAGGTCAGTGGGGGAAGGGGGAAGGCCTGGAGTAGGGTGGGAACCAGATGGAGGGGAGCTATGTGAAGGAATAAAGGAACATCTGTAGTAATCTGAAAAATAAAGATTTAAAATAAAAAAATAAATTACAAAACAAACAAACAAAAAACATACAAATACCAAATACCCAGTAAAGAGGGTAGGGGCAGAATCTGTAGAGGCCAAGCTTATATACAGAAAGTAAGGTTAAGGAATTGGATGAATATGGGGAGGACCTCAGTTCAATGTAGAGGAATTAGAAAGAGAATGAATGAATAAGAAGAAAGAGAAAAAGAAGAAAAAATAATAAACATTTAAAAAATTAATTAAAAATAGAATAAAATAAAAAATTAGGACAATGAAAAATAATGTAAAAATAAATAGAAAATAAAGAAACAAATGAAAAAAGAAAAAGAAATTAAAAAGAGATAACAAAATAATCCTATCTAATAATAGACAAACATGGTAATTGACCATACCTTCACTACGCCTCCCATTGGCTAATCAGTGAGGTATGCAAATTAACTTCCAACAAATATGGCTGTTAATTTGCATATGTAGGCGTGAAGTGGTGGAGCGAAGACTGCAGGCTGCTCCGGCCGGAGCAGTGAAGGCTCTGAAGGCAGCTCCAGCCGGAGCAGCGAAGGCTTTGAAGGTGGCTCGGGCTGGAGCAGCGAAGACTGAAGGCAGCTCCAGGGGGAGTGAAGGCCTGGGTCCCAGGTGCTGGAGGAAAACCGGTGCCAGCAGCCAGGGGAAGGGAAGGCCCATTGCATGAATCTTTTTGTGCAACAGGCCTCTAGTAATAAAATAAAATAAAATAAAATAAAATAAAATGAAAAAGTGAAGTGTTGTTTCTTTCTGCTGAGTTTTAATTCCCCATGAGGGCTAGTTTAAGATCCCACTCTTCTGTACTGTCTGCTCTTCTCAGTTTCCTGTTGCTGGTACTGAATGGCCTTTCTTTAGGCAAGTCCCTGAGGGCTCTCAGGGACTATTCATATCTATATTTTTTTGTATCCTTTGTTCCACTCAGAATGTAGTCTGGGTGTGGCTGTATTGGTTGTCTGGATACTGTAGGGCGGGGCTATCTCTTCAAGAGAAAATGGCTACCTAGATCCAGCAGAACAGGTATGACTCAGTGCCAGACTGTGGCCACTTCTCCCCAACCCTCTCCTCTCCCCAGCCTCTCCCAAGACTCCACAAGTCCGCACCTCCACCTGCACCTCAGCCATGGGTGAGTGTTTGTATTTGAAAGGTCCTATGAACTAGGTTTAGCGAATAAAAGCAAAAACCAAAAAGAGGGGAAAGAGCTGCGCCATTGTGAGCCCTTCTCCCCCTGGCGCAGCGTGGCCTGGGCAGCTGTCCAGGATGTCCCTCTGAGCTCAGTCTCTCATGGCTGTGGACTTAGATCTAGAATACCCTGCACCAGCAGTCCTGTAGACCTCCTTTCCACAATCAGATGCTACGTCTGTCCCAAGGGTGCAGCTTTCTTCTGACCCTCTGGGCTTGGAGGTCTCGCAGTTCTCTCCAGCCTAGATCCCTGATTTTATCATTCTCCAGGCATTCTCTGCCCTTCCCAGCTGCAAATTGCCTTGCCAGTTGTGCCTACTTCGCCAGTTCTAGGTAGATGTTATTCGATTTAGTTGCTTGTTCTATCTGCTACCAGACAAGGCTCAGGACATGTCTGCCTAGTCTGCTGCCATTTTGTCTCCTTTCCCTCTGAGGTTTGATGGTCTGATTGATGCTTCTCTGTCTCTGGATCTGATTTTGTTCATCAGATTATATTGTTCATTATATTACACAAATAAGTGAGATCATGTGATATTTATTTTTCTCTGACTAACTTATTTCACTTAGCATAATGCTTTCCAGGTCCATCCATGTTGTTGCAAATGATAGGAGTTCCTTCCTTTTTACAGCAGCTTAGTATTCCATTGTGTAGATGTACCACAGTTTTTTTAATCCATTCATCTGCTGATGAGCACTTAGGCTGTTTCCAAATCTTAGCTATTATAAATTGTGCTTCTATGAACATAAAGGTGCATATATCCTTTCTGGTTAATTTTTTGAGAAAACTCCATACTGTTTTCCACAGTGAGTGGACCAGTCTGCATTCCCACCAGCAGTGTAAGGAGGTTCCTTTTCCTACGCATCCTATCCAGCACTTGTCATTTGTTGATAGTCATTCTGACAGGTGTGAGATGGTACCTCATTGTTGTTTTGATTTGCATCTCTCAGATGATTAGTGGCTTTTAGCATGTTTTTATATGTCTCTTGGCCTCCTGTATGTCCTCTTTTGAAAAGTGTCTATTTAGGTTTTTGCCCATTTTATAATTAGATTGTTTATCTTCCTTTTTTTAAGTTGAATGAGTTCCCTGTAAATTCTGGACATTAAAGCCTTATTGATATAACATTGATAAATAGGTTCTCCATGCAGTGGGCTTTCTTGTTGTTTTGTTGATGGGTTTCTTTCACTGTGCAGAAGCTTTTTATTTTGAAGTAGTCCCATTTGTTTATTTTCTCCTTAGTTTCCATTGCCCTAGGAGGTGTATCAGTAAAGATATTGCTACAAAAAAATGTCTGCCATTTTGCTGCTTATGGCTTCTTTTAGGATTTTTTGTGATTTCCCATCTTACGTTTAAGTTCTCTATCCATTTTGAGTTTATTTTTGTGTATGGTGTAAGTTGGTGGTCTAGTTTCATTTTTTGCATGTATCTGTCCAATTTTCCCAACACCATTTATTGAAGAGACTGTCTTGACTCCATTGTATGCTCTTGCCTCCTTTGTCAAATAGTAATTGAGCATAATGTCTGGGGTTGATCTCTGGGTTCTCTGTCCTGTTTCATTGGTCTATATGTCTGTTCTTGTGCCAGTACCAGGAAGTATGGACTTAAGATCTGGTTCTTTGAAAGGATAAACAAGATTGATGAACCTCTACCCAGGCTCACCAAGAAGCAAAGAGAGAAGACCCAAATAAACAAAATCAGAAATGAGGCAAAATAACAGACCCCCAAAATACAAATTATTATTTAAAAAATAATGGCCTTGGCTGGTTTGGCTCAGTGGATAGAGCGTTAGCCTGGAGACTGAAGGGTCCCAGGTTCGATTCCAGTCAAGGGCACATGCCCGGGTTGCGGGCTCAGTCCCCAGTGGGGGGCGTGCAGGAGGCAGCCGATCAATGATTCTCTCTCATCATTGATGTTTCTATCTTTCTATCCCTCTCCCTTCCTCTCTGAAATCAATAAAGATATATTTTTAAAAAATACTATGAACAACCCTACTCATACAAACTAAACAACCTTGAGGAAATGGACATATTGGTGGAAAAATATGACCTTAACAAAACGCAATCAAGAAGAATCAAAAAATCTCAACAGGCTGATAACTAAGGAGGAAATTGAAGCAGTCATCAAAAAGCTTCCAGGAAACAAAAGCCCTGGGCTAGAGGGCTTCACAGGAGAGTTTTACCAAACATTCTAAGAAGAACTAAAACCTATTCATCTCAGACTATTCCAAAAATTTCAAGAGGAAGGAACATTTCCAAGCTCTTTCTATGAAGCCAGCATTACGCTATCCCCAAACCAGATAAGGACAGTACAAAGAAAGAGAATTACAGGCCAATATCCCTGATGAACATAGATGCTAAAATCCTCAACAAAATTCCAAATGACCAAGTGGTATTTATTCCAGGGATGCAATGCTGGTACAATATCTGCAAATCAATAAGTGTGATACAGCACATAAACCAATTGAGAGACAAAAATCACATAGTCATATCAACTGATGCAAAAAAAAAGGCATTTGACAAAATCTAACACCCTTTCCTGATAAAAACTCTCAGCAAAGTGGGAATATAGGGATCATACCTCAACATAATAAAAGCCTTATATGACAAACCCACAGCCAACATCACACTCAATGGGAAAAAAACTAAAACCATTTCCTCTAAGACCAGGAACAAGACAGGGATGCCCACTTTCATCACTCCTGTTCGACACAGTACTGGAAGTGCTATCCATAGTGATCAGTCAAGGAGAAGAAATAAAAGGCATCCAAATTGGAAAAGAAGAAGTAAAATTGTCATTATTCACAGATGACATAATATTGTACATAGAAAACCCCAAAGACTCCATCTAAAAACTACTAAAACTAGTAAATGAATTCAGCAATGTAGCAGGATACAAAATTAATGCCCAGAAGTTTATGGCTTTTTTATACACCAACTAGAGGCCCAGTGCATGAAATTTGTGCACTGCGGGGGGGTGTCCCTCAGCCTGGCCTGCTCCCTCTCACAATCCAGGACCCCTTGGATAGGGTCTCTAGGCCTGGCCCGTGATCAGGGCCTATCAGGGATTTCTCCCCCCATCCCTGCCACTGGCACTGCTTGCCATCTGTGGGGCGCTGCTTCCTCCTCCCCTGCCACTGGTCACCTCCTTCTGAGGGCAACATGTGTAGGGTGTGATCCCTGGGCTGGCCTGGGCCTCCCTCTGGGGGGTGATCGCTGGCCAGCTCCACACATTCACCACAACATCATTGGCAGGTGGCCTGGGCCTCCCTCTGTGGGGCGATTGATCACGGGGTCTCCAGCTCAATCACCTCGATGAGGGAGGCCTTACCCAGCCACCGCAGTGTCATTGGCCAGGTATCCTGGACCTCCCTCTTTGGGGCAATTAATCGTGGAGCTTAATGATTGATTGCCCAGCTGAGGGAGGCTCTGCCCACCTGGCTGGGGTCCTCAATTGATGGCTGCACAGAGGGTTACCTGGGTCTCCCTCTTTGCCTTTTTGGAGTGATCGCAGAGCCTCCCCCCACCCCCACCCCCATTGATCACCCTGCTGGCTGGTTGCCTGGGCCACCTCCTGCAGGGTGATCATGGGGCAATGGCAGGGCCCCCCAGTAAATCGCACCACACCCACATTGCCTGGTCTGGTGCAAGTGCATGTCATAGCATGGTTGTCTGGATGGTTGTTCTGCTGTTCAGTTGATTTGCATATTATCCTTTTATTATTATAGATAATGAACTCACAGAAAGTGATACTGAAAAAATCCCATTACCATTGCAACAAATATTAAAGATACCTAGAAATAAATTTAACCAAGGAAGTAAAGGACTTGTACTCAGAAAATTACACGACATTGAAAAAAGAGATAAAGATATAAACAAATGGAAAAATATACTGTATTCATGGATTGGTAGAATCAACATCATTAAAATCTCCATACTACCCAAAGCAATCTATAGATTCAATGTAATCCCCATTAAAATACCAATGGCATATTTCAAAGATCTAGAACAAGCTCTCCAAAAATTCATCTGGAATAAAAAGAGACCCCAAATACCTTCAGCAATCTTGAGAAAGAAGAACAAACTTGGAAGGATCACAGTACCAGATATCAAGCTATACTACAAAGCCACATAGGTTAAATTTATTCCTAGGTACCTTATATTTTGTTGAAATAATAATTTTTCTTGTTTTATTAGTTTCTCTTTCTGAGAGTTCATTATTAGTGTATAAAAATGCCATAGCTATTTGGATATTTATTTTGCATCCTGCAAATTTGCTAAATCCATTGATTAGATCTACTCGTTTTTGTGTGGAGTCTTTAGGGTTTTCTATATACAATACCATGTTATCTTCAAATAATAACATTTTTACTTTATTTTTACAAATTTGAATGCCTTTTATTTCTTCTTTTCTGACCACTGTGGCTAGAACTTACAGTACTAAGTTGAACAAGAGTGGTGACAGCAGCAACCCTGTCCTGTTCCTTATCTTAAGGAACAATTTTAGTTGTAGCCCATTGAATATGATGTTGACTTTAGTTTTGTCATACAGTGCCTTTATTATATTGATGTATGATCCCTCTATTCCTACTTTGTTTAGAATTTTTATCACATTACTTTTGTTGAATGCTTTTTGTGTATCTATTGATATGATCATGCCATTGTTTTCATTCATTTTGTTTACTAGTATGTGATGTATCACATTTATTTATTTATGGATATTGAACAATATTCCAGAATAAATCCGATTTGGTCCTAGTGTATGATCTTTTTAATGTATTGCTGGATCTCATTTGCTAATATTTTGTTGAGGATATTAGCATCTATGTTCATAGTAATATTGGCCTATAATTTTCATTTTGTGTGATGACTTTATCTGGTTTTGGAGTTAGGATAATGTTATCCTCAAAAATGGGCTTGGAAGTCTTTCTTCCTCTTGAAATTTTGGAATAGTGAGAAGAGGATGGATCTTTGGTCTTTGAATGTTTTGTTAAATAAGCCTGGAATTTTTATTTGCTGGGAGGTTTTTTTTATGACTCTTTTAATTTCATTAGTTGCTATTCATTATTCTGGTTTTATGATTCTTTCTGATTGAGATTTGGAAGATTGCATGTTTCTAGGAATTTTTCTATTTCACCAAGGTTGTTCAATTTGTTGGAAGATAGTTGTTCATATTATTTTCTTACAATCCTCTATATTTCTTTGATGTCAGTTTTTATTTCTCTGCTTTCATTTCTGATTTCATTTATTTGGGTCCTCTCTCTTCTTTTATTAATAAACTAGTGGCCCAGCACATGAAATTCATGCACAGATCAGATCCCTAGGCAAGACTTGCAATCAGGGCCAATCTTCCCCAGCTGCCAGCAGTGGGCCCAGACCCCTGCCGCTGCTGCTGTTGGTTGCCCTCTATGTGTGGGGTGAACGGCAGGGTGATAAGGGCCCCAGCAACACCTGCATCCACTGCCACCCACCCCCAGTTCCTGGTTCCCAGTTCCCCATCAGGTGATTGGATTGGGGGGGGGGGAAGATGGGCCAAGAGGTTGGCCATTCCCACCCGCTCTCCGACCCCACCCCACACCACCACTGGTCACCCTCTGTGTGTGGAGCGACCAGCAGGGCAATCAGGGCCCCAGTACCACCTGCATCAGTCACCACCCACCCACAGTTTCCAGTTCCCAATAGGGTAATGGGAGCCTGCCGGCCACGGGAAGGGAGCGTCTGCACCCTGGTGGTTATTATGCGCCATAGCCAACAGGTCGTTCTGCCTTCTGGTCGATTTGCAGATTACGCTTTTGTGTGTATAGATAACAGTTTCTCAGATAACAGTATATAGAAAACTTTGAAGAGATCTTGTCGATCTGTTCAAAGAACCAGCTCTTGGTTTCATTGATCTGTATTGTGTGTGTGTGTGTGTGTGTGTGTGTGTGTGTGTTGTTGTTGTTGTTGTTGTTGTTTTGTATCTATGTCATTTATTTCTGCTATGATCTATATTATTTCCTTCCTTCTACTTTCTCTGGGCTTTTCTTGGTGTTTTCCTAGTTCTTTTAGTTGTAGAGTTAGATTGTTTATTTGAGATTTTTCTTGTTTCTTGAGGTAAAGCAGTGAACTTCCCTCTCAGAACTGCTTTCACTGTATCTTGTAGATTTTGGTTTCTTGTGTGTTCATTCTAATTTAAAGTTGTTTTTTTAAAAAAAATTCTTCCTTGATCTCATTGTGAACCCATTCATTGTTTAATATGATACTATTTAGCCTCCATGTATTTGAATGTCATTGATTTTTTTTTAATTGTAATTGATTTCTAGTATCATGCCATTTGGATCTTATAATATGCTTGATATTAGTTCAATCTTATTGAATTTGTTGACTTATTTTGTGTCCTCAGATGTGGACTATGTTTGAAAATGGTCCACGTGCACTTGAGAAGAACGTATATTCTTCAGCTTTGGGATGAAATTTTCTGTAAATATCAATTAAATCCATCTGATCTGATGTCATTTAGGGTGACATTTAGGGTCACTGTTTCTTTGTTGATTTTTTTATCTCAAAGATCTATCCAGAAATGTCAGTAGAGTGTTTAAGTCCCCTACTATAACTCTATTGCTGTCCATCTCTCTTCTAAATTCCTCCAGGAATATATACTGCCAATTTGGCTGCATGTTTGTTTACCAGGATTATATCATGTTGTTGGATTGATCCCTTTAGTATTATGTAGGGACATTCATTGTCTCTTTTATGGCCTTTGTTTTGTAATCTATTTTGTCAAATATAAGTATTGCTACCCTGGCTTTGTTTTCATTTCCATTTGAATAGAATATATATTTTCCATGCCCACACTGTCATCCTGTGTGAGTATTTTGTTCTGAGATTGGTATCTTGTAGACAACATGTGTGTGGGTTATGTTTTCTTATCGATTCAGCTATCTTATATCTTTTAATTGTAGTATTTAAGCTATTTAAAGTTAAGGTTATTATTGATATGTATTTATGTATTGCTATTTTTATTCTTTATTATCTATGTTCCTAGCTCTCTCTATTTCTTCTTTTTACAGCAGTCTCTTTAACTTAATTGCAATGCTGTTTTGGTGGTTGTACTAGTAAACCCCTTTAGACTTTTTATTTATGGCAAGCTCTTTATTTCACATTCAATTTTGAAAAAGAGCCTTGTTGGATAGAGGAATCTTGACTTAAGATTATTGCTTTTTATTATTTTGAATACCTTATGACATTCCCATCTTGCATGTAGTATTTCTGCTAAAAAACTGACAGCCTTATGAAAACACACTTGTAAGTATCTGTCTCTCATGCTGCCCTTAATATTCTCTCTCTGTCTTTTATCTTTGCCATTTTAATTATAATATGTCTTGGTTTAGGTCTCTGGGCTTATTTTGATTGGGAATATCTATGCTTCTTGAATTTTTGTGACTTTTTCTGTCACCAGATTAGGGTATTTTTCTGTCATTATTTCCTCACAGGTTCTCTATCTTTCATTCACTTTACTTCCCTCTGGTATCCCTAAGGTGTAGATATTGTTATGTCTTATGCCCCAATGTTCCTTTAAACTATATTCAAGCTTTTTTACTTTTTTCAACTTGCTCCTCTGATTGAATGATTATTTGTATCTTGTCTTCTAATTTCTATTTTGATTCTTTGCTTTATCTAACCTACTTTTTATTCCTTCAAGTGCATTCTTTATTTCAGGTATGCTGTTCTTCATATTATTTCATCTTTTCTATGTGTTTTTTTTTAATACGTTTTATTGATTTTTGACAAGAAGAAGGGAGAGGGATAGAGAGTTGGAAACATCAATGAGAGAGAGAAACATCGATCAGCTGCCTCCTGCACACCCCCTACTAGGGATGTGCCCACAACCAAGGTACATGCCCTTGACAGGAATCAAACCTGGGACCCTTCAGTCCGCAGGCCGATGCTTTATTCACTGAGCCAAAGCGGTTAGAGCTCTATGTTTTGTTTTTTTTCATGTTGTTGAGTATTTTTTAATCCATTACTTTATATTCTGTCTCTGATAAATTGCTTGCCTCTGTTTCATTCAGCTCTTTCTCTTGAAATTATTTTTGTTCTTTCATTTGAGAACTGTTTCTTTGTTTCCTGCCTTTTGCTGTTTCTTTGTGTTTGTTTCTATGTATTGGATACAACTTCTATGACTCCCAGTTTTGGTGGGGTAGCCTTCTGTAGTGGGTGTCTTGTGGGGCTCAATGGTGTAGTTTCCTTGATCTTCTGATCTGGGTATTCTTGGAATGTCCCATGTGTGGGTTATTTGGTCTCTCCTATTGTAAATTGGTCTTAATTACTCTTGCCCCATTCATGGATTGGCTCAGCCCTAGGTCTGGTTCACTACAAGGCTCAATCCCATCCACATTGTGCCAATTGTTATACAGGTGCTGACACAACAAAACAAAGCAAAACAAGATCAAACTGAAAACAAAACTAATAACAACAAAAAGAACAACAACAAAAAGAATTTTAAATAAAGAATACTATAAGACAAGAGACCAAACTAATTAAAGACGAAACAAAGGGCAAAAAAGAGAATGTGAAAGAAAATAAGAGAAAAGAAAAATAAGAATTAAAAAGAAAATTAAAATAATAAAGAAGTAATAGTTTCAAATAATAATGAATAAAGTAAAATATAGAATAAGGAAAGAGAAACAGAAAGAAAAATAAAAAGGAATAAGGAAAAGAAAGAGAAAAATATAATAGGGAAAGGAAAGATAAATAAGATATATGAAAGAAAATAGAGATGAAATGAAGCATTTTTAAAATGAAATATAAAAAACTAAAGAAAATATTTTAAAAACATATAAATAAATGGAGCTTTCCTCTGCAGACTTTTGTGCCAGCTGCAATTACCCTTTGAATCTCCTATTTGTGGAGCTTGCTGGATTTTACCCTGATGTATCCCAATCTGGCTAATTAGTATGTCAGTCTGGAGCCTCCAGGGAGGTTCTCTGGTTCAAGCCAATGTCATTCACTGTCCCTCGGCAATCTGACTGAAACTGGGCTGGGCATAGTCCCAATTAGACCAGGGGCAGGGCCTCTGGAGCCCAGAGTCTGGGTCTGACTTGGGTCTCCAGTGTTGAATGTCCTTGCTTTGAGTTGCTCTGCCTTCCCCCACAGAACTGCACTTTGCAAGGGAATCTGGGACCTGGTCAAGGTAGTTTAAACATAATCACATTGTGTGTGGTACCCTAACCTGTAGGAGGGGGAGCCGGTCCTGCCTCTTCTTCCCAGGGCTGTGTTGGCTGCATTCACTGGAGATCTCCACTGCTTCTCCATAATGCAGCTGAAGAGCGCAGCACATACTGGTCTGTCTCCCGGACAGAAGCCTACCCAGAGGAAACAGTTGCAATGCCTCAGCTCTGCCAGGTTCCAAGTAGGGGGAGATAAAAAAAAATCAGCCCCACTTTGCACACTTTCTGTGTGGTCATCTTCTGCTGGGTGGGGCCTCTCAGGTTCCAACCAGAGCAAGAGTCTGAATCCTCCTTGTTGTCAGATTGAGCACTATGAGTATAGATTTCTAGTCCAGTACCATCCCCCTTTGCCTTGGGTCTCAGAGGGACAGTAATGACCTGGCACAGTGGTTCTCAACCTTCCTAATGCCGTGACCCTTTAATACAGTTAGTTCCTCATGTTGTGGTGACCCCCAATTTCATTATTACCAATTGAACATAATTAAAGCATAGTGATTAATCACAAAACAATATGTAATTATATATGTGTTTTCCAATGGTCTTAGGTGACCCCAAAGGGTCACGACCCACAGGTTGAAAACCGCTGACCTAGCATGAAGGGAGTGGCACTGCCTGTTCAAGGTGGGGAAGACCAATCCTCTTTTCCAAGCCACACTGTCCAGCCCCCATCTATATCTTTGTCCAAAATTATTTCAAGGAATAGAAGGCCCCTCAGAGTCACTGCTGGGTGTATTGATCAGACCCTCCACCAGCCCAAACTTTTCCATGTGGTCTCTCCTGCAGACACAGATTGGAGTGAACTTCCCTGGCTGGTGTTGTAACAAAGAAATTGCTCTTTGCCTGGGATGGTCAGGTCTGAGCCTCCCAGATGGACTAAATCCCCACTGATTCCCATCGCCTGATGCTACCTGGGCTCCCCTTCTCTTCCCTGTTGCTATGGGTTGGGGATAGCTGCATGGGCTGAGCCCCCATGCTCCTAAGGGCAGGTGGTCTGCAGCCACAATATCCCTCTGGCTTCCCAGCCCACACATGCACGACTTGGCTCACTTTCTTCCTGTCTCCTCCTATCCTTCCTCCATGGTCCGTGCTCTCAATATTTCAGATCAGCTACACTTCAACTGTTTTTCCCAAGCTGATTGCTCTACAGTTTAGCCGCATGTCTGATCCAGTGTTGAAAGCCAGCAGAGTTTCCAGCTATTCCGCAGCCATCTTGGAATCTCTTTCTGTTTTTCCTAAGCTGTACAACCTCTTTTTTCAGTTTTTCTTTCTCCTATTTGTCTAGTAGATGATATAGAACATAATGCCCAGGAGGAATAGACAATCCTGTTAAACACTATAACCTCAAAAGGATACATAGTCATCTTTTTACCTATCTCCAAATTTTGAAAAAATTTCTTAACATCTGAATATTAGAAATGTTGATGTCTACATTCTGATTTCTTATAAGGTATATGAAAAGTGTACATAAAAATGTTTTACATGGGGTGGGCTTATTTTTTTATGCCAACAGAACTTTCCTACAGTCCTAACAAAGCTTCTGCTACAGTCAAAACTACCCATGGTCATCCCTTAAGCACGCTGTACACTTTTTCACTAGGATATGCTCTCTCTCCCACTTATGTTGCCTTAAATTGTCTTCCCTTCTCTCTTCTGCTTAACAGCTCTACCCAATAGAAAATGTTCTCAGATATTTCCATCCAAAAGAGAAAAATTTATCTGAATTTATATAATGTTTAGTTGTCAGTTCCAACGAGAAATGTAGTGTGCAGAAAAAAAAAAATTCCTGGACCAGGTAGTTAAACATTTCATCATTTACTAGGTATGTAATCTTGAATAAATTTACTGACTTCTTAAAACTTCCTCTACTCTTATTCTAAAATAAAGTAAGATCCATGCTACATCTCAAACATGATACCAGGATAAAAAAAATGTAATGTTTGTGAAATGTTTTGTTTATGGTAATTGATTATACTTAGGTAAAGAATTTGCTTTATTTCCACCAAGTTCAGTTATGATGATTTACATTCTGGTAATCCAAAAATGATTTCATGTATGTTTTTCTTATTGCCTCAATTCAAATAAAAGTATATTTGTTTTTTCCAGATGATAAAAGTACTTAAGAGCTTATTATAGAAAATGTTGAAAGTACATGCAAATAAAAAATGAAATATAAGTGTATGTCATAGCTGGAAAATAACCACTAAGCAAGAAATAACCTCTATTAATATTTTTATTTATTTTTAATTTTTTTATTATTTTTTAACATTTTTATTTTATGCCATACTAGAGGCCCAGTGCATGAATTCATGCATGGGTGGGGTCCAGCTGGCCAGCCCAATGGGGTTAGATTCTGCAGCTCCATCCCCAGTAAGGGACATGCAGGAGGCAGCCAATCAATGATTCTCTCTCATCATTGATGTTTCTATCTCTTTCTCCCTCTCCCTTCCTCTCTGAAGTCAATAAAAATATATATTAAAAAAATAAAATAGAACTTCTTTTTTTTTTTTAATTAAATCTTTATTGTTCAGATTATTACATTTGTTCCTCTTTTTTTCCCCCCCATAACTCCCCTCCTCCCAGTTCCCGCCCCACCCTCCACCCTCACTCCCCACCCACTGTCCTCATCCATAGGTGCACGGTTTTTGTCCAGTCTCTTCCCACATCTTCCACACCCCTTTCCCCCCCAAGAATAGTCAGTCCATTCCCTTTCTATGTCCCTGATTCTATTATAATCACCAGTTCATTCTGTTCATCAGATTATTTATTCACTTGATTCTTAGATTCACTTGTTGATAGATGCATATTTGTTGTTCATAATTTGTATCTTTACCTTTTTCTTCCTCTTCCTCTTCTTAAAGGATACCTTTCAGCATTTCATATAATCCTGGTTTGGTGGTGATGAACTCCTTTAGCTTTTCCTTATCTGTGAAGCTCTTTATCTGACCTTCAATTCTGAATGATAGCTTTGCTGGATAAAGTAATCTTGGTTGTAGGTTCTTGGTATTCATCACTTTGAATATTTCTTGCCACTCCCTCCTGGCCTGCAAAGTTTCTGTTGAGAAATCAGCTGACAGTCGTATGGGTATTCCCTTGTAGGTAACTGAGTTTCTTTCTCTTGCTGTTTTTAAGATTCTCTCTTTATCTTTTGCTCTTGGCATTTTAATTATGATGTGTCTTGGTGTGGTCCTCTTTGGATTCCTTTTGTTTGGGGTTCTCCGTGCTTCTTGGACCTGTAAGTCCATTTCTTTCACCAGGTGGGGGAAGTTTTCTGTCATTATTTCTTCAAATAGGTTTTCAATATCTTGCTCTCTCTCATCTTCTGGCACCCCTATAATTCTGATGTTGGTACGCTTGAAGCTGTCCCAGAGGCTCCTTACACTATCCTCGCATTTTTGGATTCTTTTTTCATTTTGCTTTTCCGGTTGGATGTTTTTTGCTTCCTCGCATTTCAAATCATTGACTTGATTCTTGCGCTCCTCTGGTCTGCTGTCGGGCGTCTGTATAATATTCGTTATTTCAGTCCGTGTATGCTTAATTTCTAGTTGGTTCCCCAATATAAGATCGAGGGTCTTATTAGTTTTCGTGTAGATCTCATTAAGTTTATCGGCAGCTTCTAAACAGTTCTTGAGAGACCTTAAAAGTGTGGTTCTGAACTCTATATCTTCCATTGACAATTTTGTCCTGTTTCTTTGTCTCCGCATTTTGTTATGCTTCCTTGGTGTACCCCCTAGTGGTCTTTGTTCGAAGTCTTATAGTTAAATCTTGATTGTTGTAGCTAATTCCAGGGAGGGTTTGACCTCCAGGCCAAGTGGCTATGAGAATCAGCTGTGTCAGCAGTGAGAGAACTTCTGTCCTCTAGGGAGGTGCTAATCTAGCTTTTGCCTGAGGCTATCCGGCAAATGCCTCTGTGCAGGGCTTGGGCAGGGCGGGTCGCACAGGATCAACAGGGTGGGCCGGAAAGAGCAGTTATGGCGGCTCTCAGTCCTGTCCCCAGGGGCTCTGCCTCTCTGAGTCCCAGCACCCGCTGCAAAGCTGGGAGAGAAAGCTGCACTCGCTCTGACTGAAGCCAGACAGTCCTGCTTCTCCCGTTTGAGTATGGGTCCCCAAAGACTCGCCTGTATCTGGAGCTCAGAGTCTGCGACTCCCTCCCGATTGAAAACAACAACCGCGCCCTCCGCTGCCAGCCCGCTCCGCGCACTCCGCACCTCAGAATTTGACTTCAGCACTGCGCCTCCTCTGAGTGTCCGTGTGCGTTTCTCTTTCCTCCTAGTTGTAGGACTTCCACTCAGCCAGCGTTCCTGTGGTTCTGGGTGATGTCCCTTCCGTTTTTTGGTTTCACTTTTGAAGTAGTTGTTCAAAGCAGCAAACTCCGGCGTTAACCTATGCCGCCATCTTGGTTCTCCCGAAAAAATAAAATAGAACTTCTGACTTTAAAGATAATTTGTGTTCTTTTAAAATTTTTTAAATTAAATTTATTGGATTGACTGATTAATAAGGTTATTAATGAACTGAAGACTTTACATGTAACACTGAATCTTTCTTTTCCTCTTCCTTTCCATTTAGTTTGTTGCCCAGCCCAACTGTCAACAACTGCTTGCATCTCGCTGGTATGACGAGTTCCCAGGGTGGAGGAGAAGACACTGGGCAGTGAAGATGGTGACATGTTTCATAATAGGACTTCTTTTTCCCGTCTTCTCTGTATGCTACCTTATAGCTCCTAAAAGCCCTCTTGGACTATTTATCAGAAAACCATTTATCAAGTTTATCTGCCATACAGCATCCTACTTGACTTTTTTGTTTCTGCTGTTGCTTGCCTCTCAACACATCGACAGGTCTGATTTGAACAGACAAGGTCCACCACCAACCATCGTCGAGTGGATGATATTACCATGGGTCCTGGGTAAATGTGTTACTATAGAAAATATAAGAATGTGATACTTCCATGAAATTTTGTTGCTCAGAAAAGAATATTAATCAAAGTGTAGGACATAGAGTACTTAAAACAGCTTCTAACCATCATAGCTCTAAGGCCTCATCCTCAAAGCTAAATAATTATTTTACAGCTGGGTTGACATACTCTTAAATACAGCCTATGAAATATAACTTTAGGTTTTAGGATTCCATGTTTTAATAATTTAATGTCCCATGAATGTTTCTCTAGGGTTTTTTGTTTATTTGTTTCTTTGTTTTTCACTTGGTTCAGGAGCATTGTCCTTATTATTGTTATTTTTTTTAATTTTGTTTTATTGCGTAAAGTATTACAAAGAGTATTACATATGTCTCCTTTTTTTCCCCCTTGACCGTTCATGACCTCCCGACCCTCCAGTGTCTTGTGTCCATTGGTTAGGCTTATATGTATGCATACAAGTCCTTCGGTTGATCTCTTACCCACTCCCCCAACCCTCCCTGGCCTTCCCACTGTAGTTTGACAGTCTGTTTGATGCTTCTCTGCCTCTGTTTCTATTTCTGTTCATCAGTTTATAATGGTCTTTATTATCCATAAGTGAGTGAGATCATGTGGTATTTTTCTTTCTCTGACTGGCTTATTTCACTTAGCATAATGCTCTCCAGTTCCATCCATGCTGTGGCAAATGGTAAGAATTTCTTCTTTTTTACAGCAGCATAGTATTCCATTGTGTAGATGTACCACAATTTTCTAATCCATTCATCTGCTGATGGGCACTTAGGCTGTTTCCAAATCTTAGCTATGGTAAATTGTGCTGCTATGAACATGGGGATGCATATGTCCTTTCTGATTGGTGTTTCTGGTTTCTTGGGATATATTCCTAGAAGTGGGATCACTGGGTCAAATGGGAGTTCCATTTTTAACGTTTTGAGAAAACTCCATACTGTCTTCCATAGTGGCTGCACCAGTCTGCATTCCCACCAGCAGTGCACGAGTGTTCCTTTTTCTCCTCATCCTCTCCAGCACTTGTCATTTGTTGATTTGTTGATGATAGCCATTCTGACAGGTGTGAGATGGTACCTCATTGTTCTCTAGGGTTTTGTTTGTATTTTTGTCTTTTAAAGCCTTTTAACATGTGTCATTGTCCATATATAAATAATTATTCTAATTTCCAAATAGATATGCCTTCTTCAGAATTATTAATTTTATACATAGAATAACTGTAAACATTCTTTAAAATCCATTTACATTTATAATTGAAATTATATATTAAATCAAAATAATAATAAATTTAACAATAGGACATTCTTCAATTTCTATCTGTTCATTTTATGGAAAGAAAAATGTTTTGGATCTGGAGCAAATATGGTAAGGTAGTAAACCTTAAAGTAGCTAGTAGAAACCCTGTTTTCCTTTTCTGTTGTTATTATAGAGATGGTAAAAATTTACAGTTTAATCATTCTTTCCTCTATCCCACTGTGATTTTCTGAGAAATCACATTTTCTCTATTTGGCTATTTTTAAAGCTCTCTGGTATCATATCAATATTGTTATTTATTTATTAGAAAATATGAGACAACTTTCATGACTTACAATCTCAGAAGTTCAGTTTGGATTAACTGTCAAAACTACTGCCAGGATTGTAAAATGAGGAAAAAGCAGTGGGTGTACAGGACAGAGCAGTGTCTGAATATGAGATAGATACACTTTTCAATTTTGAAGATTATAAATACTCTCAGTACATAAGCCCTCGTCAGGTTTCTCAGTTGATTAGAGTGTCATCCTGTACACCAAATGGTTTCAGGTTTAATTCATGGACAAGGCACATACCTAGGTAGTGTGTTTGATCCCAAGTGTCTCTCTTATATTGATATTTCTTTCTCTCTATCTCATTCTCTCTCACGATATCCTTTTTTCCTCTCTCTGAAAAAATCATATATATATATATATATATATACATATATATATACATATATATGTATATATATATATATATATATATATATATATATATATATATCCCCTTAGGCAGGGCTTTTTTTTTTAAGTGCATAGGAACAAAATATATTTTAGATCTTACTTTAAAGAAACTCCGTCTTAAGTGAACTTTAAAATCCTATCTAATAAAAGAGAAACATGGTAATTAGCCATAACTTCGCTACCCTTCCCATAGGCTAATCAGGGAGATATGCAAATTAACTGCCAGCCAAGATGGCGATTAACCGCCAACAAAGATGGCAGTTAATTTGCATACATAGCCGCAATGCTGAGAGGCAAAGGGATCGGAAACCCAGGCTTCAGGCAACAGGTGGGTGCCGGCTGGCCTGCTTCTCCATGAACGTCATGGCAATCGGAGGCAGAGAGAGCCCCAGCCAGCCAGCTCGCACCCCCGGGCCCCCCAGGGACGTGGGTGCTGGCTGGCCTGCTACCCTGTGATCACCATGGAAAAAAGACCTTCAAGGCCTGTCCAAGGCAGGTTTGCATTTAAAACTAAGTGGGGTGGTCTGGAACTGCGCGGCACTGACAACCAGGGCAGTCTCTGTGTCAGTGGCACATCTGTGGCTCGAAGTGTGGGGGGTGAGGGCCATGCAAGCCAGAGGCTTTGGCTGCAATGGTCAGATAATTTTAGCTTCAAAGCAGGCGCAATCAGGGAAGCCATTGGGACCTTCACAAAAAAAGAGAAGGCTGAAGAGGAAGGATACTTCCCAGAGCGGATTAAAGAACAGCTGGCAGCCTTGAAGAAACAACATGAAGAAGAGATCACTCATCATTAAAAGGAGATTTGAGCGTCTGCAGAAAGAAATTGAGCAGCACAAGCAGAACATCAAGAAACTGAAAGATCATGATACTGCGGCAGTGTCAGGGTGAGGGGACAGCCATATTTGTCAGTGCGCCGGAGCTGTCAACAACAAAAAGTGTGCGGGAGCTGGGCAGGCGCACAGACAGGCACACAGACCCCAGGCCCACCTCGCCACCGCCTGGCCTCACCACCACCGCTGCCGATGCCGTCTCATGGGGCCTGCGCCCCACAGCGGGGGGCGGGGGGCGGGGGGTGGGATGTCTTACAAACCAAACTTGACCATGCACATGCCCGCCAACTCCATCAAGGCCTCTGGGAACATTCACCCGCCTTCCAACAGCATGGCAACATCTTCCCAGTACCGTCAGCTGCTGAGTGACTAGGACCACCATCTCTAACATGTAGGGAACAGAGAACAGCCAGGTGCCCCAGAGCAAATATGCTGAACTGCTGGTCATCATTGAAGAACTAGGGAAGGAGATCTGACTCACGTATGCGGGCAGCAAGAGCGTGATGGAGAGACTGAAATGAGGCATCATCCACACGACAGGGCTGGTTCAGGAGTGCTTGGACAAGATGGAGCGGAACACCAGGTCCGAGCCCCTAAGTCAGCGTGAAAGGCTTTCCCTCTTTTTCCAAGAAGTGACAGCTCATGCCTGCACCCCCTTCAGATGAAACTTGGTTTCAAAATGGTAACAGCTTGGTTTCTCCTCCCCGTGCCCCTCCTGTGGTTCATCAGGCTCTGAACCTCCCATCACTAAGATGGAGAAGAGACTTTTGCAGTTATTAGATTTACATATTAGTTAGGAACTACCCAGGGCGTTTTGTATGTTTTTTTTAAGCATTGATTTACATGATGCATGTCAGTTACCTATCACAGCAAACTGTAGTTGGCCTCCCAGATACGTGTTTCTCTTCTGGATACCTTTCTGTTACTCACATGGTTCTTTATGTTTCTCTTCTGAGCTGATCCAACTCTGAGGGTTTGTTTGAGTCCTGAGGCAGCGCTTTAGTAGCCAGTGCCCATTCACCACACAGTATAAATTCTTTTCAATGTAACTTTTCTTTTTTTGCTTAAGCATTTGCATGACTATTAGTACTTTGAAGAAGTCAATCTTTAAAATGCACAAGTTATAAATACAGAATAAAGAGGAATTTATTGAACCTCGCCTGACAAGGACCCCTGAAATTTCCCCTAAGGATGTATGTACATTTCAGTTCCGCCTTTCCCATCAGTGAATCCAAACCTCTGGAAGACAGTGACTAATAGTGTTTGCATCTTTTTTTAAAAAAATATATTTTATTGATTTTTTACAGAGAGGAAGGGAGAAAGATAGAGAGTTACAAACATCGATGAGAGAGAAACATCGATCAGCCGCCTCCTGCACATCTCCTACTGGGGATGTGCCCGCAACCCAGGTACATGCCCTTGACCGGAATCGAACCTGGGACCCTTCAGTCCGCAGGCCGACGCTCTATCCACTGAGCCAAACCGGTTTCGGCAGTGTTTGCATCTTTGTATGTATTTATTACTTGATGTAATAAAGCTTATTTTCATTAACAACAAAAAAAAGAAACTGAAAGATCATGCTGATGATTAAGTGCACACAGTTCCCCATAGAATGGCTACATACTGTCCACTTCTATGAAGACATAGTTCTGGTAACTAATATCTATCTATGCTGCCAACAAATTATAATAAATTGTGATCAGTGGGGAAAAAAAACCCAAAAACCAAGTGGGGTGACATCAGAATTACCCAAGCGTACCCCCAACCCCTTCACCTGCCCAGATGCCTAGGGTCCCTTTACAGCTGGGCTGAGCCCAGTGCCACCCAGTGGCCTGCACACCATACCTGACCACCTCTCTGGTTTGGCCCAAACATCTGAAGTTCGCATTAGTTGCCAACTTAAGAAATTGGAGCATTCACTTAAAATCAGGATTCCCCACTTCTCTTTCCAAAGTGGCCTATTGGGCTACCAACCAAGGGTGGTCGGTGTCACTTCAACCCTAAGAGGAACCCCCAGCTTGTGGGTGTGGTGAAGAGGAAGCTATCTGTGCAGACAGTTCAGATGTGTAAACTCCCACTGACAGTAGCACAGCCCAACAGTGTGGCCGCTCAACTGCGAGGCAGCACAGCCATGAAACAGTCCGGCTGTTAAACAAGTCCCCTCTCCAGCTTTCAGGGGGCTTCACCTACTCCAACCCACTGCACCCCACTCTGCCCCAGTGAGACAGCTTCAGTGTTTCAGCTCCAGCAAACAGAACACGTCCCAGTGGAAAGGGAAAGTGTATCCATGGCCAGTGTTGCTAAATGGATAGAGCCTCTGCCTGAGGACTGAGGGGCCCAGAGTTCAATTCCTGGTCACGGCACATGCCCGGGTTATGGGTTTGATCCCCAGTGTGGGGCATGCAAGGAGGCAGTCAGTCAATGATTCTCTCTCATCATTGATGTTTCTATCTCTCTCCCTCTCTGAAATCAATCTATACTAATAAAAGGGTAATGTGCTCATTAGACCAAACAACTTCCAGACAACTTTCTGGATGTCCTTTTGGACAAAGCCATGGTGGCAGGGCCAAGGTAGAGGCGGTTAGGGGCAATCAGGCCAGCAGGGGATAGCAGTTAGAACAATCAGGCTGGCAGGGGAGAGCAGTTAGGGGGGGGTCAGACCAGCAGGGAGAGCAGTTAGGGAGATCAGGTCGGCAGGCAGGTGAGCAGTTAGGAGCCAGTGGTCCCAGATTGCAAGAGGGATGTCAGGCTGCCAGTTAGGGGGATCCCAGGGATCGGGCCTAAACCAGCAGTTGAACATCCCCTAATGGTTCCCCGATTAGAGAGGGTGCAGGCTGGGCTGAGGGAACACCCCCCCCCCCGTGCACGAATTTCGTGCACTGGGCCACTAGTAGAGTATAAAGTACGACCAAAGATCTTTCTTAAATTAGAAGGCGTTCAGATAATCTGTCTTTTTTTAATACTTTTGATATCCATTCAGCTATCCCATGTCTTTTTATTGAAGCACTTAATCCATTTACATTAATGGCTATTATTAATAGGCACTTATTTATTGCCATTTTAATTCTGTATGCCTATGTCTTTCTCTCTCTCTCTCTCTCTCTCTCTCTCTCTCTCTCTATATATATATATATATATATATATATATATATATATATATATATATATATATATATCTTCTCATTACAGCAGTCCCTTTAGCATTTCTTGCAGTGCTGTTTTGTGGTAAACTCTTTTTCCTGTTTTTGTTTGTTTTGTTTTTGTTTGTTTGTTTGTTTGTGTGTTTGAGAAGCTCTTTATTTCATCATCTATTTTGAATGATAACCTTTCTGGATATAGTAATCTTGGCTTCAGATACTTGCTTTTCATTACCTTGAATATTTCATGTTATCCCACTCTGGCCTGTAGAGTTTCTGATGAGATATCAACTGACAGCCTTATGGGAGCTCCTTTGTAGGTAACAAATTGCTTTTCTCTTGTTGCCTTTAAGATTCTCTCTTTGCCTTCAATTTTTGACATTTTAATTATAATTAAGCAATTGCTTGTGTCTGGGCATGGGCCTGTTTGGATTTCTCTTGCTTGGGACTCTCTGTGGCCCCTGAACTTGTGTGACATTTTCCTTCACCAGGTTAGGGAAGTTTTCTGCCACTATTTCTTCAAACAGGTTCTCTTATACCTTGCTCATTTTCTTTACCTTTTAGCACTCCTATGATGTGAATATTGTTATATTTCATGTTGTCCCACAGCTCCTTAAGCTATCCTCTGGTTTTTTATTGTTTTTCTTCTTTGGTTCTCTGATTGAGTGATTTTTTTCTACACTGTCTTCTAATTTATTGACCTGATCCTTGGCTTCCTTGGCTTTCCCTAAATCTGCTGTGTATTCCTTCCACTGTGTTGTCTATTAGTGCTGTGTCATTCTTCATAGTTACTCTATCTTTTCTCATCCTGTTGATCATCTTTTCCATCATTATTCTTATGTCTATGTCTGATAAATTTTTTTATCTCTGTTGCTTTTCACTTTTCTGGAGAATTTTCTTGATTTTTCATTTGGGGTTGTTCTTTTTGTTTGTCTGTTTGTTTTTTGGGGGGTTTTTTGCTCTCTCATTTTGGTTGCCTGTTTGGGTCTGTGGCTATGTATTTAGGTAGATTTGCTATGTCTCCCAATCTCTAGTGAAGAACAATGTCAAATGCTTTGACTGTTTCTGACTAATCAGATCAGACAAAGACTCAAAGCCTCCAGTGGTCCTCAACCTTGGCTGCACATTAGAATCACCTGGGAATCTTTTTAAAATCTTGATTTCTGGGACTCATCCTCCAGAAATTGTTTCTTTGTTACGGGGTGAGGCCACAACATTAGTAACAAAGAAACAGAATTTCCGGAGGATGAGGCCCAGAAATAAGGATTTTAAAAAGATTCCCAGTTGATTCTAATGTGCAGCAAAGGTTGAGGACCACTGCTCCAGACATTTGCCTATCCTGCAGGATGATTGTATTGTCTTCTGTTGCCTCAGGCTATTGTCCACAGGTGAGGTGAGAGGTTTTCCAATAGGGTAGAGCAATTGTTTCTGCCTGGATGGTACTTGTTATACTCAATCTTTTAATGGGCCTCAGAAACTCCACAAGTGGGGGAAAGGGATTTTACAATAGAGTAGTGCAACTGCCTCCCCATCCCCCCCAGGCAAAAAGTTCCTGGATTGTAAAATGTCTGCCTGGGAAAGATGACCTCTGCACCATGGGGGAATGACTCAGCACAGAAAACCATTAGAGAACCTTCAGAGCTCTAACCCCAACCCTAGCTTTTGCTCACAAAGCTCCAGTCTACTCTGCCCTTCCTCAGCTGGAACCCACAGTGAATGGCTGCATACAAAATTTTGTGCATTGGTTCTTTAGGAGGGTGCCTGCATTTCTAGCCATCTCTAGCTGGCAGCCAGCAATCCTGCTTTTCACAGCAAGGTGTTATGTGGGCACCTTTCTCAGTTCTGTTGATCTGGGCTGGGGAGCCCAGCTTGGAGTTTAGACTCCAGAATTCTAAGTGGGAAACCCCCACAGCTGAGATATCCCTCCAGAACTTCAGCTGCTGTCTGTGGGAGTCTGTCCTGCCAATTCACACCTCCACCTTTTCTACCAGTCTCTATGTGGTCTCCATTTTCCATCGTTGGTTATCGGGGATCTCTTCAGTTAGTCTTCAGTTGATTATTCAGGATGATTTTTTTTCATATTTTAGTTGTAATTTCAGTTTGTTCCTAGAAGCATGTCAGTGTAGCATCCATTTTCTCTGTTGCCATATTTAATCTCCTTTAATTTTCTTTTTAATTTTTACATCATAATTGGCATACAATATTATATTAATTTCAGGTGTATAACATAGTGATTCAATATTTATATACCTTAATAAAATACCACAGTACATAGTTCTTACAATATATCCCCCATACTGTTTTGGGACAAATGAGTATAGTTAGTTCTCTAAGGTCTCCATGAATTCTAATTGTGCAGCAACATTTTACTGTATAGAGCAGTGGTCAGCAAACTGTGGCTTGCAAGCCACATGTAGCTCTTTGGACCCTTGAGTGTGGCTCTTCCACAAAATACCGACTTCTGTGCATGGGCCACGAAGTTTCAATCGCACTGTACGTGTGCTCCAGCACGTGGTATTTTGTGGAAGAGCCACACTCAAGGGGCCAAAAAGCTGCATGTGGTGTTGTGCCCAGAGTTTGGGGTCCCCAATAATCCACCAACAGGGAGCCTCTTCCGATGCAAAAGCAAGGAGTCTTTATTTATTAATTAATCCTAGGATTGGCTCCCAGCCTGTCCGACGCAGCGGTAAGGCGAGAGAGCGTGTCCCAGGAGAACAAAGGTTATATAGGGCTAGTTATTTGGGTGGGCTTAGGGCGTGACGTGGGGTACAGAGATTGGTCATTTAGGTCAGGGTTTTTCATCAGGGTCTTACAGCACAAAGGTCAGGAAGTGACCAGCACATTCTGAGGCTTGGGCCATTCCCCACTATAGCCTTATCAGGACCTTAGCTGCATTCCTGGAGCTTCATTGGTCCACTCAGGTGGTGGTTGGGGGAGTTAGGTCAATACCGGCATTCTTGTGGTCACTCAGAAAAGGAGGGGGCTTGGGCTGAGGGCCCAGCCCTACAAGGCAAGATAGGGGAGAAGGAGGGGAGTATGTTTCTGCTTTGTCCTTTCATTCCCCCCTTGTCTTGGAACTTACGGCTCAATCATGAGACGGACTGCATTTCTACCTCGTCTTCCATCTCTAGAGGCCGGTATTGGGCTTGTAAAATCATTAGCTGAACTACTCCTATGCGTTCCTTGACAAATTGGACTAATTTGTTAATAATACAGGGCCGAAAGTTAGGAACATTAGGAGGATTACAAGGGGTCCGACGAGGGCCGAGACAAGAGTAGTTAACCATGGGGACCAGTTAAACAAGGATTCATACCAAGACTGAGACTGCTCCCTCTCTAGCTTTCGCTTCTGCAGTCCTTCCCTTACAAGGGCCATGGTTTCTTTTACAACTCCTGAGTGATCAACATAGAAACAGCATTCCTCCCCTAGAGCTGCACATAGGACCCCTGCTGCATGAATAGCATGTCTAGACCTCTTCTGTTTTGGAGTACTACTTCTGACAAGGAAGTAAGGGATTCTTGCAGATGGGTGATGGATTTGAGAAGCCTGGCTGAGAACCACCCCTGATTTGGTGTCTATAATTTGCCAGGGAACATTATAGGGTGCGTGTGGGCTCCCGGTGGCAGGAGTGATTGCGAGCAAGGTTACCACCATCAGGCAGGTCGAGCGCGCCATAGCTTGAGCTTGAGTGGGTTGTACTGATTGTGTTCGATGTTCCATTGCGCGATGAAGTCTTCCCGGATTGCAGAGGGGTCGGCTGGGCGAGCGTGGGTGTGGTGGATCCAAGTTGCAACGCCGTCTACCTTGAGAGCCGTGGGTGTAGTCAGCACGACGACGTAGGGGCCCTTCCAACGTGGCTCGAGGGTCCCCGGTGGTGTCTCTTAATGAACACCCAGTCTCCTGGCTTGTACTGATAAGGCGTCGGGGGTGGGCCAGCCTCATAAACAGCACGAAGGCGTGGCCAAATGTCCTCGTGTGCCCCCTGCAGTCCTCTTAAGAGAAAAGATATCTCCTGATTTTTAAACTCTGCAAGAAGTTCAGCTTTGAGGTTAGGGATGATGGGGAGGGGGGTGTCTACCAAACATGATCTCGTAAGGGGTGAGACCCAGGGTGTAAGGGGTGTTCCTCACCCGGTAAAGGGCATATGGAAGGAGAGCCACCCAGTCCCCACCAGTCTCCATGGTTAATTTGGTAAGGGTCTCTTTTAGAGTTCTATTCATTCTTTCTACCTGCCCTGAACTCTGGGGCCTATAAGCAAAATGTAATTTCCAATCTGCCCCTATGACTTTGGCTACTGCCTGTGTTACCTGTGAAATAAAGGCTGGCCGGTTGTCGGAGCCTATCATAGCAGGAAAGCCATACCTGGGTAAGATGTCTTCCAGCAGCTTCTTGGCCACCGTCTGGGTTGTCTCATGCTTGGTTGGGTATGCCTCTACCCAGCCAGAGAAGGTGTCTATGAACACTGAAAGATATTTATAACCATACTTCCCTGGTTTGATTTCAGTGAAATCAACCTTCCAGTGTGTTCCTGGTTTGGTGCCTCTGAGCCTGGTTCCTTGTCCACCTGATCCAGCTCTTGCGTTTGTGAGTTGGCAGGTCTTACAGGAGGTTATAATTTGATTGATTTTGGAGTCTTGTTGGTGAATCTTGATTTTGGCATGCTGAATTAAGTCCTTTAACTTCCAGGCTCCCAAGTGGGTGGACCGATGCATGCGTTCTAATACTGTGACCCCAAGCCAGTCCGGTAGTATGAGTTTCTCATCTGAGGTGTACCACCATCCCTTCACCTCCTTAGTGAGGGGGAGCTTTCTGATCTGCTGCAGCTCTTCCTGAGAGTATTTAAGCTGGTCTGGTAGAACTGGGTACCCGGGGTCTGGTAGTTGTAAGGCCATAGCGGGGACCGAGGTGAAGGCCGCTGCCTTGGCTGCTTGATCAGCCTTTTGGTTACCTCTTGCTACTGGGTCATCTGCCTTCTGGTGCTCTTGACAGTGGATAATGGCGAGATTCATGGGAAGCCATAGGGCCGCAAGCAGGTCGAGAATCTCCTGTTTGTTTTTCATTGTTCGTCCCTCTGCTGTCAATAGCCCTCTTTCCTGGTAAATCGCCCCGTGAACATGAGCCGTAGCAAATGCATAACGGCTATCTGTGTAAACGTTGAGCCGCTTCCCCGCCCCCAGTGTCAGTGCCTTGGTGAGAGCAATGAGTTCTGCTCGCTGGGCTGATGTCCCAGGGGGCAGTGCTTCTGCCCACACAGTGTCTGTGTCGGTGACCACCGCTGCATCCGCGTAACTGCACCCGTCCCGCATGAAGCTGCTTCCATCCGTGAACCAGGTGGCCTCTGCATCAGGGAGGGGCCGATCGGTCAAGTCCTTCTGAAGTCCATGTACCTGCTCCAGGATCCCCGCACAGTCATGCAGCGGGGCATCTAGGTCGGGGTCAGGCAGCAGGGTAGCGGGGTTGAGAGCCACGCTGGGATGGAACCGCACTCTAGGAGGGTTGAGCAGTAAGCTCTGATAGTGGGTCATGCGTGCATTGCTCATCCATCGGTCAGGAGGCTGTTTTAGGACTCCCTCAATGGCATGCAGGGTTGTTATCCAGATTTCCTGTCCCAGGGTCAATTTGTCGGCATCCTTAACTAAGAGCGCAGTTGCCGCAATGATTCTTAGGCGGCTACGGGGTCCAGCTTTTTAGACAAATACGCTACCAGGCGGCTCCAGGGGCCTAAAGCCTGAGTTAAAACCCCTTTCGCTATTCCCTTGCGCTCGTCTACAAAGAGGCGAAACGGTTTTGTAATGTCCGGCAGGCCTAGGGCTGGAGCGGCCAAAAGAGCTCTCTTTATCTGATTAAAGGCAATTTCCTGTCTCAGTCCATTCAAAGGCCTTTCCCTCCTTGGTAGCTTCATATAGGGGCTGAGGGCCCAGCCCTACAAGGCAAGATAGGGGAGAAGGAGGGGAGTATGTTTCTGCTTTGTCCTTTCAGTGGCTCACGAGCTGCAGTTTGCCGACCACTGGTATAGAGTATAGTCACTGCATCTAGACTTACTGAATCTGAATACCAGGTTCACTGCATACATATGCTTGACACAGCTATGGAAATAAACTGGGCACAGATCTTCATTTCTGGTTTTAGTTTCTGCATTTCTACAGCTAAAATGATAGTAATAATGCCTACATTATAGGATTGTTGGAAGATTAAAGGAGTTACTGCATGTAAAGTGCTTAAAGCTATTTCAGCTACAGATAGTATTTAAAAATTTTTAGCTGTTATTATATCTACATTTTTTCAGTTTTTTATTGAGATATAATTAACATATAACATTGTGATAAGTTTTTTTAAAAAAACATTTATTGTTGAAAGTATTACATATGTCCCCATTTTTCCCCATTGACCCCATCTAGCCCACCATACCCCCCACCCCAGACCTTTGCCACACTATTGTCTGTGTCCATGGGTTATTCCATCTAATAAAAGAGAAACATGGTAATTAGCCATAACTTCGCTACCCTTCCCATTGGCTTATCAGGGAGATATGCAAATTAACTGCCAACCAAGATGGCGGCCAGCAGCCAGGCAGCTGAAGCGAACAGGGAGGCTTGCTTGCTCCAGTAACGGAGAAAGCCAACGTTCCCCGTTCCCCGCCTGCCGCTGCTGGGCTCTCAGCTGCTCTCCAAGAAACATTGTTACAAATATAGAAGCTAAACAAAACCCCAGAAAATTGCTTTTAGTCAGCCGGGATCTCAGAGCTGGAGTCACAACAAAGTTTCAAATACAGAAGGTAAACAAAGTCCAGAAACCTGCTTTCAGCAGCCGAGGTCTGAGCTAAAGCCGGCTCTCAGCTCCAGTGACAGCCATAGAATGTAAATAAATCCCAGAATGAAAAAAAAAAAGGGAAAATAGGAGAGGCTGGGAGCTTTAGTCACCTGTGAGCCTGAAAACGGCCCTCAGCCCCTCACCCAGACTGGCCAGGCACCCAAGAGGGACCCCCACCCTGATCCAGGACACCCTTTAGGGCAAACCAGCTGGCCCCCACCAGTGCACCAAGCCACTATCCTATATAGTAAAATGGTAATATGCCTCCCAGCACCGGGATCAGCGGAGCTGAGAGGCCTTCCAAACCCGAGATCAGTGGAGCCTCGAGGCCTCCCTGCCTGGGATCAGCAGAGCCACAAGGCCTCCTGAATCTGGGATCAGCGGAGCAGCGAGGACTCTTAGCACCGAGATCAGCTGAGCAGTGAAGCCTCACTGGCCCTGTGTCAAGCGGAGCTTCGAGGCTTCCCAGCACCGGGATCAGCAGGGCAGCGAGGCCTCCTAGCACTGGGATCAGAGGAGCCACGAGGCCTTTTGGCCCCTGGAGCAGCATGACAGGGGGCAGCGCCCAAACCCCCTGATCGCACTGTGGCTCTGTGTGTGACAGGGGCGGGGCCACAACCTCCCTATCCGCTCTGCTCTGTTAGTGAAAGGGGAAGGCGCCCCAACCCCCTGATCAGTCCTGCTCTGTGCCTGATAGGGGGGAGCTCCCCAACCCCCTGATTGTCCCTGCTCTGTGGGTGACAGGGGGCGGTGCCCCAACCTCCCCATTGACTCTGCCTTGAGTGTGACAGGGGGCAGTGCCCCAACCCCCCAATCGGCCCTACCCTGAGCGTGACTGAGGGTGGCATCACAACCTCCTGATCCGCCCTGCTCTGCATGGCAGGAGGCGGCGCCCCAACTCCCCAATCGGTCCTGCTTTGAGCCCGACCAGGAGCTGCAGGGCAGGCACCTAGGGATTGGGCCTGCCCTCTGCCACCTGGGAGCAGGCCTAAGCCAGCAGGTCGTTATCTCCGAGGGGTCCCAGACTGTGAGAGGGCACAAGTGGGGCTGAGGGACACTCCCCCCCCCCCGCCAGTGCACAAATTTTTGTGCACCAGGCCTCTAATATATATATATATTCTTTGGTTGATCTCTTCCCACTCACCCCCACCTTCCCTCTGAAATTTGACAGTCTGTTCCATGTTTCTATATCTCTGGATGTATTTTGTTCAACAGTTTATTTTGTTCAATAGATTCCACATATGAGTGAGATCATGTGATACTTGTCTTCTCTGCTTAGGTTATTTCACTTAGCATAATACTCTCCAGGTCCCTCCATGCTGTCTCAAAGGGTAAGAGATCCTTCTTTTTTACTGCTGCATAGTATTCCATGGTGTAAATGTACCACAGCTTTTTTATCCACTCATCTATTGTTGAGTACTTAGGCTATTTCTAGATCTTGGCTATTGTAACATAGGGTGCATATGTTCTTTCTGATTGGTGTTTCAGGCGTCTCAGGATATATTTCTAGAAGTTGGATCACTGGGTAAAATGGCAGTTCCATTTTTAATTTTTGAGGACACTCCAAACTGATTTCCATAGTGGCTGTACAAGTCAGCATTCCACAAACAAGGTATTAGGGTTCCTTTTACTCCACATTATCTCAAGCACTTGTTTATTGATTTATTGATAGTAGCCATTCTGACAGGTGTGAGGTGATATCTCAGTGATGTTTTAATGTGCATCTTTCTGCTGATTAGTGAGGAGCATTTTCTATGTGTCTCTTGGACATTTGTATGTCTGCTTTGAAGAAGTTTCTATTTAGGTCTTTTGCCCATTTTTTATTGGGTTGTTTGTTTTCCTTTTGTTGATTTGTAAGAGTACTTTATATATTTTGGGTATTAACCCTTTATCAGATGTATCATTGGCAAATATGCTCTCTCATACAGTGGAGGATTCCCATTTCATTTACATGTTGTCCTATTTTGCTATGCAGAAGCTTTTTATTTTGATGTAATCCCATATGTTTATATTTTTCCTTTGTTTCTCTTGTGCTAGGAGTTGTATCATTTGCTGCTTATGTTTTCTTCAAGGATTTTTACGATTCCATGACTTACATTTAAATCTTTTACCCATTTTAAGTTTATCCTTGTGTATGCTTTAAGTTTGTGGTCTAGTTTCTTTTTTTTTTTTAATTGAATCTTTATTGTTCAGATTATTACATTTGTTCCTCTTTCCCCCCCCATCCTCCCAGCTCCCACCCCACCCTCCGCCCTCACTCCCCACCCACTGTCCTCATCCATAGGTGCACGATTATTGTCCAGTCTCTTTTCGCATCTCCCACACCCCTTTCCCCCCCAAGAATAGTCAGTCCATTCCCTTTCTATGTCCCTGATTCTATTATGATCACCAGATTATTTATTCACTTGATTCTTAGATTCACTTGTTGATAGATGCATATTTGTTGTTCATAATTTTTATCTTTACCTTTTTCTTCTTCCTCTTCTTAAAGGATACCTTTCAGCATTTCATATAATGCTGGTTTGGTGATGATGAACTCCTTTAGCTTTTCCTTATCTGTGAAGCTCTTTATCTGACCTTCCGTTCTGAATGATAGCTTTGCTGGGTAAAGTAATCTTGGTTGTAGGTTCTTGGTATTCATCACTTTGAATATTTCTTGCCATTCCCTTCTGGCCTGCAAAGTTTCTGTTGAGAAATCAGCTGACAGTCGTATGGGTATTCCCTTGTAGGTAACTGGGTTTCTTTCTCTTGCTGCTTTTAAGATTCTCTCTTTCTCTTTTGCTCTTGGCATTTTAATTATGATGTGTCTTGGTGTGGTCCTCTTTGGATTCCTTTTGTTTGGAGTTCTCTGCGCATCCTGGACCTGTAGGTCTATTTCTTTCACCAGGTGGGGGAAGTTTTCTGTCATTATTTCTTCAAATAGGTTTTCAATATCTTGCTCTCTCTCATCTTCTGGCACCCCTATAATTCTGATGTTGGTGCGCTTGAAGCTGTCCCAGAGGCTCCTTACACTATCTTCGTATTTTCGGATTCTTTTTTCATTTTGGTTTTCCAGTTGGGTGTTTTTTGCTTCTTCGCATTTCAAATCTTTGCCTTGATTCTTGCGCTCCTCTGGTCTGCTGTTGGGTGTCTGTATAATATTCTTTATTTCAGTCAGTGTATGCTTAATTTCTAGTTGGTTCTTTATCACAACATCGAGGGTCTCATTAGATTTCTTGAGGATCTCACTACATTTATCGGCGGTCTCACCAGTCTTTTCGAGGGCCTTACTAAGTTTATCGGCGGCTTCTAGACAGTTCTTAAGAGACCTTAAAAGTGTGGTTCTGAACTCAATATCCTCCATTGACAGTTTTGTCCTGTTTCTTTGTCTCCGCATTTTTTATGCTTTCTTGGTACACCCCCAAGTGGTCTTTGTGTGCAGTCTTGTTGCCTTTAAGCCTTGATTGCTGTCGGCAATACCAGGGGTGATTTGACCTCCAGGCTAACTGGCTATGAGAGTCTGCTGTGTCTGCAGTGGGAGGGCTTCTGTGCTGGATCTCTAGGGCGGTGCTAATCTAGCCTTTGCCTGAGGCTATCTGGCAAATGGCTCTGTGCAGGGCTTGGGCGGGGCGGGTCCCCGGGGATCTACAGGGCAGGCCGGAGTGAGCAGTTATGGCTTCTCTCAGTTCCTTCCCCAGGGGCTCTGCCTCTCAGAGTCCCATCAATGGCTGCAAACCTCGGAGAGAAAGCTGCCTTCGAGTTCCAACCGAAGCCAGACAGTCCCGCTTCTCCCGTTTGAGTCTTGGTCCCCAGAGACTCGCCCGGATCTGGAGCTCAGAGTCTGCAACTCCCTCCCGATTGAAAACAACAACCGCGCCCTCCGCCGCCAGCCTGCTCTGCGCGTGCACTCCGCACCTGAGTATTTCACTTCAGCACTGTGCCTACTCTGAGTCTGGGTATGATATTCTCTTTCCTCCTAGTTGTAGAATTTCCACTTAGCCAGCCTTCCTGTGGTTCTGGATGCTGTCTGTTCAGTCCTTTAGTTATATCTCTGAAGTGGTTGTTCGAGGGCAGCAATATCCGGCATTAACCTATGCCGCCATCTTGGTTTCTCCCTAGTTTCTTTCTTTCTTTTTTTTTTTATTTCCATCTATCTGTCCAATTATCCCAACACCATTTATTTAAAAGACTATCTTTATTGTATGCTCTTGTCTCCTTTGTTGAAAATTAATTGAGCATAATGGCTTGGGTTGATTTCTGGGTTTTCTGTTTTGTTCCATTAATCTATACATCTGTTCTTGTGCCAGTACTAGGCTATTTTGATTACAGAGGCTTTGTAATATAGCTTGATATCTGTTCTTGTGATCCCTCCATTTTTGTTCTTCTTTCTCAGGATTGCTGCAGCTACTTGGTGTCTTTTTGTTTCCATATACATTTTTGGAATGTTAGTTTTTGATCTGTGAAGTATGCCACTTTGGTATTTTAATAGGGATTGCATTGTATCTATAGGAGTATTAAAGACAACAGGGTAGCAATGACTTAACCTTTTATCAAAAGTATGATATAGACAAAAAGGTATAGCATGATTTGATGATTATATTAATGAGCCTTTTATATTTTCTCACTCATTCCTACTATCTGGTAAAGTAATGGTCCCTCCATTGTAATAATTTACCTTTATAACAGGACTGAACAATTTATGGAGAAGAGTGTGGCTTATTAATGTGTCCCTCATCATGTTAATTTTATTGATGATAGATAGAAGCTCTGTGCATGTATTTTTCTCAAGTCTTCTTGAAACAACTTAGACCTTAACTCATGTCAAAGTCATGAGCTACTTGTGTAAATAAATACTTTTTTTTATTCCTACAAAATTTACTTTCCTTCTACATTCAGAGAATGTTTCCCAGAACTATGATACCTTATTTGATAAGAAATTAGTACTTTTACACCTCCTATTTTGTTTATCCTGACAAAAGACTTTTGTCTGTTTTAATCTATTTACTAGAGACCCAGTGCATGCATTCATGTATGGGTGGGGTCCCTCGGCATGGCCAGCAATTTGGGCCAATGGGGGGTAGGGCAGTCGGCCCTGTGGGGGGCAAGGGGGAGGGACCGTAGGAGGTTGGTTGTGGGAGTGCACTGACCACCAGGGAGCAGTTTCTGTGTTGAGCATCATAACAACTGGTCTACTGGTCGTTTGGTCACTTAGGCTTTTATATATAGAGATAGTATGAATTTTCACTTTGTCTGAGATAAAAAAAATTCTCTCTTTAAAGCCTAGTCTCTCAAATCAATACCTTTATCTCCTTAAGATGTATGGTTTTTCAAGGGGATTTCTTTTATTTTATATACTTTTTCCCTGTTTTTCAGGAATAAGAAATTATTCAACATTTCAGATCCAAATATTTTGTGATTTATTACAGTGGCAGAATAATGTTTCTATGTTATTTTTAATATCTTTCCTGCTGAAGTTCAAGTACTTATATTGAAGTCTATTGGGTTTTATCCTTTCACTCTGGTGTAATTGATAAATTGTAACTCATCTCCTACCAAAAGTTTTCTTTATATATTTTTAATATTTAAAATTTTTTATTTTTATATTAAACTTGGCATTCAGCATCATTTTATATTAGTTTCATATATGCAGCATAGGGAATATAGTCAATAATTTTGCAAACCTTTTCGAATTATTTTTTCTTCATACTTTTCTATACAGAGTAGGCCAAAAGCAGCTACGATTGTTTGTATGGAAAATAATACAGCAACTAATAATAAGAAACAAATAATACAATAATCCTATATAATAAAAAGCGAATAGGCTAATTAGGTCTGATTGTGGAATGACCAGTGGGAGGGGGGGCGGGGCCTCAGGGCCCAGAGGCAGCCACTGCTGTGCGGCGAGGGCTGGGCAGGCACCTAGGCAGCCACGGCTGCAAGGGCTTACTCTTGCATGATTTTCGTGCACCAAACCTCAAGTTAATGAATAAAAATACAAGAATAAACTGTTTCGCATACTCACAACTGTAAACCTACTTTCACCCCACCTTGTATTGAAGGTATGGACACTTTTTTTTTCCTCTCAAACAGCCTAAAGAGTTCTTGCAGATGTTTGCTGTCAGAGTGAACTTTAGCATATAAGCAAAGAAATCTAAAAGCCTTATACAGAAACCAAACTTATGATTTTGGTCTTCTTGAGATAACCAACATAAAAACCCATGGACACAGACAATAATGTGGTGAAGGCCTGGGGGTGGGCTGGTCCCTGTATGGAAGGGGGCAGACTGAAGGTAAATGGGGGCATTTGTAATACTGTTAAAAATAAAAAAAATAAATTTAAAAAATCAATTAGAGATTATTCAGTTATAACTATCTAAATGGATAGATAGACAATACACAGACAAAATTTACCTCTCAGGCTGTCAAATTACCTCTTTAAACTAGAGTAATCTACATATATATAAAAGCCAAGTGACCCGAACAACCTGAATGACCAGAATGACCGGTCATTATGACACACACTGCAGCCAGTCTCCAGGTCCATCCAATGCTGTCTCAAATGGTAAGAGTTCCTACTTTTTTACAGTGGTGTCATATTTCATTGTGTAAATGAGCCACAGCTTTTGAATCCATTCATTTACTGATGTTCAGTTGGGCTGAATCCAGATCTTGGCTATTGTAAAGTTGTGCACTCGGGGGGGGGGGGGGGGATGGGGGCGGTGTCCCTCAGCCTGGCCTGTGCCCTCTTGCAGTCTGGGACCCCTCAGGGCATGACCATGATCTGGCTTAGGCCTGCTCCCCAGGGGACTGGGCCTATGCTGGCAGTCAGACATCCCTCTGGCAGCCTGGCAGCCCTCGGGGGATGTCCACTTTACAGTGGGGAGCAGGCCTAAGCTACAGTCGGACATCCTTAGCACTGCTGAGGGGGCAGGAGAGGCTCCTACCACCACCGCTGTACTGACAGCCATCAGCCTGGCTTGTGGCTGAGCAGAGCTCCCCCTGTGGGAGCACACTGACCACCAGGGGGAAGCTCCTGCATTGCGCATCTGCCCCCTGGTGGTCAGTGTATGCCATAGTGACCAATCATTCCCAGTCATTCTGCTGTTAGGGTCATTTTGCATATTACCCTTTTATTATATAGGACAGAGGCCTGGTGCATGGGTGGGGGCCAGCTGGCTTGTCCTGAAGTGTGTCCCGGATCAAGGTGGGTGTCCTCCTTGGGTGCCTGGCCAGCCAGGGTGAGGGGCTGATGGCTGTTTTCAGGATGGCCAAGCCCCCCAACGGCGACCCTCACCCCATGAGGGTTTGGCCATCCTGGGTGAGGGGCTGATGGCTCTTTTCAGGCTGGCCACACACCTTTCAGGGTGAGGGTCCCTGCTGGGGTCGCTGGCCAGCCTGGGTGAGGGGCTGATGGCTGTTTTCAGGCTGGCCACAGCCCCTAGCCACCCAAGCTCCCAGTGGAGGCTGGCTGGAAGCATGTATCTGGAATTTATTTATTTTCTATAATTGAAACTTTGTTGCCTTGAGCTGAGGACACAGCCGGCCATGGCAGGTGGGAAGCTTGGCTTTCTCCATTGCCAGGGCAACCAAGCCTCCTGCTTGCTCCAGCCCTGTGGCTGCCAGTGGCCATCTTGGTTGGGTTAATTTGCATATAATTTCTCTGATTGGCTGGTCGGCATGGCTTGAGTGTAGTGGAGGTGTGGTCAATTTGCATGTTTCTCTTTTATTAGATTAGATGTTGTTATGAACATAGGGATGCATATATTCTTCCCAATTAGTGTTTCAGAATTCTTAAGATATATACAAAATAATGGGGTCACTGGGTCAAAAGGCTGTTCCAATTTTATTTTTTTTCAGGAAACCCCATATTGTTTTCCACACTGGATTCAAAAGACTGCATGCCCACCAACAGTGTACCATTTCTCCTCTTCTTTTCCAGCACTTGTTGATTTATTGACAGTTGCCATTCTTGCAGATGTAAGGTGATACTTCATTGTAGTTATTATGTTCAACTCTGATGAATAGTGACCTTGAGCATTTTTTAATATGCATATTGGCGATCTATATGTCCTATTTAGAGAAGTGTTTATTGAAGTCCTTTGCCCATTTTTTAAATAGAATTGTTTGTTTTCCTGCTGTTGAGTTGTATACATTTTTTTAAATATATTTTGGAGATTAACCCCTTACCCGATTAATCATTGGCAGATATGTTCTCCCATACAGTGGGTTTCCTTTTTGTTTTGTTGCTGTCTTTCTTTGGTGTGCAGAAGCTTTTTAGCCCCATTTTGCTTATTTTTCTCCTATGTTTCCCTTTCCCTTGGAGATGTATCTGCAAAAACATTGCTCTGAGAGATGTCTGAGATTATATGACCTATATATTTTTAAGGTTTTTATGGCTTCTTTTTTTTTTCCATTTTGAGTTTAATTTTGTGTATGGTGTAAGTTTGTGGTTTAGTTGCTTTTTTTTTTTTTTTTGCATGTTTGTGTCCAATTTTCCCAGCACCATTTATTGAAGATACTGTCTTTATTCCACTGTATTCTCTTGCTTCCTTTGTCAAATATTAATGGGTTGACTTCTGGGCTCTTTTTCCATTCCATTGATCTATATGCCTGTTCTTATGCTAGTACTACAATGTTTTGATTACCATCGTTTTGTAGTATAGTTTGATATCTGGTATTGTGATCAATCCAACTTTGTTCTATTTCCTCAAGATTGATGTGGCTATTTAGCATCTTTTCTGGTTCCATATAAAACTTTGGAATATTCTATCTATATCTGTGAAATATGCCATTGGTTTTTTAACAGGGATTGCATTGAATCCATAGATTTTTTTGGGGTAGTATGGATATTTTAATGATGTTAATTTTTTCAATACATGAACATAGTAAATGCTTTTACTCATTTGTATCTATCTAGTATTTCTTTTTCAGTGACCTATAGTTTTCTAAATATAGATCTTTTTCCTCCTAGCTTAAGTTTATTCCTGGGTACCTTATTTTTAATTATTTTATAGTGATAACCAGGATTGTTTTCTTGGTTTTTCTTTATGATAATTATCAGTGTTTAAAAATGCCACACATTTCTGAATACTAATTTTGTATCCTACTGCTTTGCCAGATTTACTTATTAAATCCGGTAGTTACTTTGATGGGCTCTTTCGGGTTTTCTATATGCAATATCATGTCATCTGTGAATAATGACAATTTTACTTCCTCCTTCCAATTTAGGTGCCTCTTTACTTCTTCTTTTCTGATTGTTCTGATTGTAGGGGCCATTCAGCATTCCTGTCCTGTTTCTGATTTTAAGTGAAATGCTTTTAGATCATTAAGTATGATCTTAGTTGTAGTTATTTCTTACATGGCTTTTATTATGTTGAAGTATGATCCTCTATTCTCACTTTCTTGGGAGTTTTTATCATATACTAGAGGCCCAGTGCAGGAAATTCAGGCATGAGGGCGGGGTGGGGAGGATGGTCGCTTAGCCCGGCCTGCGTCCTCTCGCAATCCAGGATCCCTCAGGGGATGTTGGGCCTAAGCTGGCAGTTGGACATCCCTCTCACAATCTAGGATGCTGCATACACCAGTGACCATACTTTTCATACAGGTGAAAGGCATTTTGCTGTTGTATGGGCAGCTACATTTTTTTGCCCTGATTGTAAAAAGTAATACATAACATGATCCTTCTGAGGCAGTAGTACCATTTTCCCCATCTAATGGATGGGAAAACTGAAGCAGAGAGAAGTTAAGTAATTGGCTTTGCCACACAGTTATTAGTGTCAGAATCAGGGCTGACCACAAAATGTGCAAGCCAGAGTCCATGCATGTCATCCCTGCATCATCCTGTTTTTTTCAGTGTTAGAGTAGCCTTGCCAGGTTTTAATTTTTAAATCTAAGAGACTGTTCCCAATATATAGGGTAGGGTCCCTAGGCCTGGCCGGCAATCGGGGCCATCTGTGGGACAACCAGCAGGTGGGGAAATTGGGAGCCCCCACTGGAACCTGCCTTGGCTGGTGGCCTGGCGCCATCCACTGGCCAGCCCCAACCCTGCTGCTACTTCCAGTCACCTCCCTGTGTGAGGCGACCAGCAAGCGGGGTGATCAGGGTGCCCCCCCATTGGCACCTGCCTTGGCTGGCTGCCTGGCACTGCCCATTGGCCAGCCCCACCCCCTAATCATGGCCACCAGTCACCTCCCTCTTAAGGGGCAGATGCTCAACGTCTGGGGACAGCTCCTGCATTGAGCATCTGCCCCATGGTGGTCAGTGTGCGTCTGGTCATTCTGCCGGTCATTCTGCCATTCAGTCAATTTGCATATTAGGGTTTTATTATATAGCATGGGTGCTGAATTTTGTCAAATGCTTTTTCTGCATCTATTGATATGATCATGTCATGTTTATCTTCCATTTTGTTTATGTGGTGTGTCACTTTTATTTATTTGTGAATATTGAAAAATACTTGCATCCCTGGAATAAATCCCATTTGGTCCAGGTGTATGATCTTCTTAATGTATTGCTAGATCTGATTTAATAATATTTTGTTGAAGATATTAGCATCTATGTTCATCAGAGATATTGGCCTATAATTTTCTTTTATTTATATGTACATTTTAATTTTATTTTTTTAAATATATTTTATTGATTTTTTACAGAGAAGAAGGGAGAGAGATAGAGAGTTAGAACATCGATGAGAGAGAAACATCGATCAGCTGCCTCCTGCACATCTCCTACTGGGGGATGTGCCCGCAACCCAGGTACATGCCCTTGACCGGGAATCGAACCTGGGACCTTTCAGTCCGCAGGCCGACGCTCTATCCACTGAGCCAAACCGGTTTCAGCTATATGTACCATTTTTAATTGATTTCAGAGAACAAGTGAGAGAGAGTTAGAAACATTAATGATGAGAGAGAACATTGATTGGCTGCCTCCTGCACTCCCCCCACTGGGGATCGAGCCTACAACCCAGGCATGTTCTCTGACTGGGAATTGAACCATTACCTTCTGTTTCATAGGTCAATGCTCAACCACTCAGCCATACCAGCTGGGCAATATAATTTTTTGTGTGTATAGTGTCACTATCTGGTTTTGGGAGTTAAGATAATGTTGTCCTAGTAACAGGGGCTTAGCATGCTTCCTTCATCCTGAATTCTTTGGAATAGTTTGAGGAGAATGGGTCTTAGTTCTTTGAATGTTTGGTAAAGTTCACCTGTGTAGCCATCAGTCCAGGAGTATTTCTTTCATGGGAGTTTTTTTTTTTTAATTACTTCTTCAATTTCATTAGTTGTTATTTGTCTATTCCAGTTTTCTGATTCTTCCTGATTGAGATTTGGAAGATTGTATGCTTCTATGAATTTGTCCATTTCACCCATGTTGTCCAGTTTGTTGGCATATAGTTTTTCATAGTATTTTCTTACAATCCTTTGTGTTTCTTTGATGTTAGTTGTTACCTCACCTCTTTCCTTTCTGATTTTATTTATTTGTATTCTCTCTTTTTGTTTCTTGATGAGTGTGGCTAAAGATTCATCAATCCTGTATATCTTTTCAAAGAACCAGCTCTTAGTTTCATTGATCTTTTGTATTTTATGTTTTTAGTCTCTATGCCATTTATTTCTGCTCCGATCTTCATTATTTCGATCCTACTTCTTACTCTGGGCTTTTCTTTCTTTTTAATCGTATTGTTGAGAATATTACAGATGTCCCCCTTTAAT